>NC_053394.1:356450381-357050381 GCF_905171765.1 Bufo bufo | reverse complement strand
GGGAGGATTTAGGCGTTTGGGAGCGTTTTTTTGGGGATTATAACGGCCGTTCGATTTGGATGGAGGCGCCCGTTTGTAGTGCAGATTGGGAATTGTTTACGGATACGTCGGGTTCTTGCGGGTATGGCGCGTATTGTCAGGGGCATTGGAGTGCGGGGCCTTGGCCGGAGGAGTGGAGAGGGGCCGGCTTGCTTAGTAATCTAGCGTTGTTGGAGTTGTTCCCAATAGTCTTGGCGACTGAACTTTGTTGTGATAATTTGGGAGTGGTGCAAGCGGTTAATAGTCAGTCAGCTAATTCACCTCCTGTTGTGCGTTTGCTTCGGCACCTGGTCCTCAGATGGTTACGTTTGAATGCTTGTTTTGTGGCGGTGCATGTTCCTGGTGTTGATAATTCTATCGCTGATTCCCTTTCTCGTTTTCAGTGGGACCGTTTTCGCAGTTTGGTGCCCAGCGAGGATGCTATGGGTCTGCCCTGTCCTCAGTGGCTCTGGAGCGTGGCCTTGGGGGCTCGTCAGATCTGACGAGTGAAATCTGAAAGGTGCTCTTTGGAATATGGGCCCCTTTGCCCTCCTAGGCTGCAAAAAAGTGTCACACATCTGGTATCTCCGTAGTCAGGAGAAGTTGGGGAATGTGTTTTGGGGTGTCATTTTACATATACCCATGCTGGGTGAGATAAATATCTTGGTCAAATGCCAACTTTGTATAAAAAAAATGGGAAAAGTTGTCTTTTGCCAAGATATTTCTCTCACCCAGCATGGGTATATGTAAAATGACACCTCAAAACACATTCCCCAACTTCTCCTGAGTACGGCGATACCAGATGTGTGACACTTTTTTGCAGCCTAGGTGGGCAAAGGGGCCCATATTCCAAGGAGCACCTTTCGGATTTCACTGGTCATTTTTTACAGAATTTGATTTCAAACTCCTTACCACACATTTGGGCCCCTAGAATGCCAGGGCAGTATAACTACCCCACAAGTGACCCCATTTTGGAAAGAAGAGACCCCAAGGTATTCGCTGATGGGCATAGTGAGTTCATGGAAGTTTTTATTTTTTGTCACAAGTTAGTGAAATATGAGACTTTGTATGGAAAAAAAAAAAAAAAAAAATCATCATTTTCCACTAACTTGTGACAAAAAATAAAAAATTCTAGGAACTCGCCATGCCCCTCACGGAATACCTTGGGGTGTCTTCTTTCCAAAATGGGGTCACTTGTGGGGTAGTTATACTGCCCTGGCATTTTCCAGGGGCCCTAATGTGTGGTAAGTAGGTAAATGACCTGTGAAATCCTAAAGGTGCTCTTTGGAATATGGGCCCCTTTGCCCACCTAGGCTGCAAAAAAGTGTCACACATGTGGTATCGCCGTATTCAGGAGAAGTTGGGGAATGTGTTTTGGGGTGTCATTTTACATATACCCATGCTGGGTGAGAGAAATATCTTGGCAAAATACAACTTTTCCCATTTTTTTTATAAAAAAGTTGGCATTTGACCAAGATATTTCTCTCACCCAGCATGGGTATATGTAAAATGACACCCCAAAACACATTCCCCAACTTCTCCTGAGTACGGCGATACCAGATGTGTGACACTTTTTTGCAGCCTAGGTGGGCAAAGGGGCCCATATTCCAAAGAGCACCTTTCGGATTTCACTGGTCATTTTTTACAGAATTTGATTTCAAACTCCTTACCACACATTTGGGCCCCTAGAATGCCAGGGCAGTATAACTACCCCACAAGTGACCCCATTTTGGAAAGAAGAGACCCCAAGGTATTCGCTGATGGGCATAGTGAGTTCATGGAAGTTTTTATTTTTTGTCACAAGTTAGTGGAATATGAGACTTTGTATGAAAAAAAAATAAATCATCATTTTCCTCTAACTTGTGACAAAAAATAAAAAATTCTAGGAACTCGCCATGCCCATCACGGAATACCATGGGGTGTCTTATTTCCAAAATGGGGTCACTTGTGGGGTAGTTATACTGTCCTGGCATTTTCCAGGGGCCCTAATGTGTGGTAAGTAGGTAAATGACCTGTGAAATCCTAAAGGTGCTCTTTGGAATATGGGCCCCTTTGCCCACCTAGGCTGCAAAAAAGTGTCACACATGTGGTATCGCCGTATTCAGGAGAAGTTGGGGAATGTGTTTTGGGGTGTCATTTTACATATACCCATGCTGGGTGAGAGAAATATCTTGGCATATGACAACTTTTCCCATTTTTTTATACAAAGTTGGCATTTGACCAAGATATTTCTCTCACCCAGCATGGGTATATGTAAAATGACACCCCAAAACACATTCCCCAACTTCTCCCGATTACGGCGATACCAGATGTGTGACACTTTTTTGCAGCCTAGATGCGCAAAGGTGCCCAAATTCCATTTAGGAGGGCATTTTTAGACATTTGGATACCAGACTTCTTCTCACGCTTTGGGGCCCCTAGAATGCCACGGCAGTATAAATACCCCACATGTGACCCCATTTTGGAAAGAAGACACCCCAAGGTATTCAATGAGGGGCATGGCGAGTTCATAGAATTTTTTTTTTTTGGGCACAAGTTAGCGGAAATTGATATTTTTTATTTTTTTCTCACAAAGTCTCCCGTTCCGCTAACTTGGGACAAAAATTTCAATCTTTCATGGACTCAATATGCCCCTCACGGAATACCTGGGGGTGTCTTCTTTCCGAAATGGGGTCACATGTGGGGTATTTATACTGCCCTGGCATTCTAGGGGCCCTAAAGCGTGAGAAGAAGTCTGGAATATAAATGTCTAAAAAATTTTACGCATTTGGATTCCGTGAGGGGTATGGTGAGTTCATGTGAGATTTTATTTTTTGACACAAGTTAGTGGAATATGAGACTTTGTAAGAAAAAAAAATAATAATTCCGCTAACTTGGGCCAAAAAAATGTCTGAATGGAGCCTTACAGAGGGTGATCAATGACAGGTGGGTGATCAATGACAGGGGGGTGATCAATGACAGGGGGGTGATCAGAGAGTCTATATGGGGTGATCACCCCCCTGTCATTGATCACCCCCCTGTAAGGCTCCATTCAGATGTCCGTATGTGTTTTGCGGATCCGATCCATGTATCCGTGGATCCGTAAAAATCATACGGACATCTGAATGCAGCATGACAGGGGGGGGTGATCAATGACAGGGGGGGGTGATCAATGACAGGGGGGTGATCAGGGAGTCTGAATGGGGTGATCACCCCCCCTGGAAGGCTCCAGGGAGACGCCTGTATGTGTTTTGCGGATCCGATTCAGCTATCAGTGGATCCGTAAAAATCATGCGGACATCTGAATGGAGCTTTACAGGGGGTTGATCAATGACAGGGGTGTAATCAATGACAGGGGGGTGATCAGGGAGTCTATATGGGGTGATAACCACAGTCATTGATCACGCCCCTGTAAGGCTTCATTCAGACGTCCGTATGCGTTTTGCGGATCCGATCCATCTATCAGTGGATCCGTAAAAATCATGCGGACATCTGAATGGAGCTTTACAGGGGGTTGATCAATGACAGGGGTGTAATCAATGACAGGGGGGTGATCAGGGAGTCTATATGGGGTGATAACCACAATCATTGATCACGCTTCTGTAAGGCTTCATTCAGACGTCCGTATGCGTTTTGCGGATCCGATCCATCTATCAGTGGATCCGTAAAAATCATGCGGACATCTGAATGGAGCTTTACAGGGGGTTGATCAATGACAGGGGTGTAATTAATGACAGGGGGGTGATCAGGGAGTCTATATAGGGTGATCACCACAGTCATTGATCACGCCCCTGTAAGGCTTCATTCAGATGTCCGTATGCGTTTTGCGGATCCGATCCATCTATCAGTGGATCCGTAAAAATCATGCGGACATCTGAATGGAGCTTTACAGGGGGTTGATCAATGACAGGGGTGTAATCAATGACAGGGGGGTGATCAGGGAGTCTATATGGGGTGATCACCACAGTCATTGATCACGCCCCTGTAAGGCTTCATTCAGACGTCCGTATGCGTTTTGCGGATCCGATCCATCTATCAGTGGATCCGTAAAAATCATGCGGACATCTGAATGGAGCTTTACAGGGGGTTGATCAATGACAGGGGTGTAATCAATGACAGGGGGGTGATCAGGGAGTCTATATGGGGTGATAACCACAGTCATTGATCACGCCCCTGTAAGGCTTCATTCAGACGTCCGTATGCGTTTTGCGGATCCGATCCATGTATCAGTGGATCCGTAAAAATCATGCGGACATCTGAATGGAGCTTTACAGGGGGTTGATCAATGACAGGGGGGTAATCAATGACAGGGGGGTGATCAGGGAGTCTATATGGGGTGATCAGGGGTGATCAGGGGCTAATAAGGGGTTAATAAGTGACGGGGGGGGGGGGTGTAGTGTAGTGTAGTGGTGCTTGGTGGTACTTTACTGAGCTACCTGTGTCCTCTGGTGGTCGATCCAAACAAAGGGGACCACCAGAGGACCAGGTAGCAGGTATATTAGACGCTGTTATCAAAACAGCGTCTAATATACCTGTTAGGGGTTAAAAAAAACACATCTCCAGCCTGCCAGCGAACGATCGCTGCTGGCAGGCTGGAGATCAACTCTCTTACCTTCCGTTCCTGTGAGCGCGCGCGCCTGTGTGCGCGCGTTCACAGGAAGTCTCGGCTCGCGCGAGATGACGCGTATATGCGTGACTCTGCGCAGGGCTGCCACCTCCGGAACGCGAATCTGCGTTAGGCGGTCCGGAGGTGGTTAAGTCGGTAAGGGGGTTTGTGTTTTGTTGCGCCCATTAGCTGGGTCTGTGCTGTGCCCTGTTCGGTGTGTGGAGGAGTTTTTGTTATTACGGCCGGGTGTGGCGGGTTCCTTTTTGATGCACCAAGATGGTTCGGTGATGTCTCGTTTCCAGTTTGTGCCAATCTTCAGGCGGTGTCTGGCGGCTGCGGGTCATCCGGCAATGGAGTTTGCGTCGCATTCTTTCAGGATCGGGGCGGCGACTGAAGCGGCAAGGTGGAGTCTCAGTGATGTAGTTATCAAGCGGATTGGACGATGGGAATCAGATTGCTTTCGGGGATATATTCGCCCTCATATGTTGTAGTGGGGGAGGAGGTTCGTTGGAGTTTGCATGTTCGGGTCAAGTCTCATTGTGTTTGTTTTTTAGGGTCATCTTCGTGTTTGGCGTGGATTCTTGGTCATTCCTACGTTTACTGGGGAGCTCTGAGAGCCGACGTGCGGAGGAACGGAAGGCAATTGGGTTTTCGGCTGGAGGAGTTGCAAGTGCGGTGGATTGGTGTGAGAGGGATGTTGTGGGGTCGGGTGTTGCTGGAGTTTCATGCTTTTGCAGGGTTGGATAGGCCCCCAGACATTTTAGTTCTGCACGTTGGGGGGAACGATTTAGGTGTTCGTCGCTCTAGGGGTGTGATACGTGACATCAAACTGGATTTGTTGCGGTTGCTGGGTGAATTTCCTGATTTGTTGGTTGTTTGGTCTGAGGTGGTTGCTAGAAGGTCGTGGCGGTTTGCGAGGTCAGTAGATTGAATTAATAAGGCGCGGGCGAAGCTAAATAAGGAGGTTGGTCGTTTTGTCCGTTGTCAGGGCAGATTTGTGGTTCGACATAGGGAGTTGGAGGCTGCGTCGCCTCAATTCTTAAGGGCTGATGGTGTGCATCTTAATGATGTGGGTATGGATTTGTGGGCCTCGGGTTTACAGGATGGTCTTGAGATAGCTTTGAGGGTGTGGCGGGACGTCCACAGGTGAGGTGTCTCCTGTGTTCGTTTGTGGCAGGTTAATGGAGGGTCCTGGGGGGCAATACAATGTTTAAGAGGTGCATGACACGGAGCGTGCATCTCATGAGATTCGTGAAGCTGATGGCTGGGACTCCTGTTTGGGCTAAAATGCCCACAGGGGTGGATGGAGATATAATTTTGAAGGATTTGGTACCTTTGGGTCGGTGACTGCGGCCAAGGGTAAGGTAGAGAGTCAAGTGGAGATGGGAGTGAAGAACGCAGCTTGCTTGGGTTGCCTTCTAGGATCCCTTTGCAATGTGTTGGAAGTTATTGCATTTATTTATGTGTTTATGTGTTCATTATTATGATCGTTAAAAGAAAAGTTGATGAAGAATTTGTTGTTTAATAAACGGGCTGCTACGGCCATTTATACCAAGAAGTTTGTGTCAGAGTGTTAATTGGGAGTGAGGGTATTTGGTGTTAGGTCTGGCAGCTGGCGGAATGTGATCTTCCATCCTATTAAGTCAATGTCAGTAGTGTTATGTTGCATTGAACCCTGTGTCTGAAAAATATGTGAAACAATTGTGATTTCAACTACTGAACAGCCCATCATGCTGCTATATGGTGAAGAAGTTCCCCCACCAATTACTATGTCGTACCTAGATAGGGAAAGATGAATCCCAGGGTACTATCATAAGTCTGATTAACCGGGAGTCTACCCAAAAGGGGTAGGTTGTCGCCACTGTGGGTGAAGAGGATTGCAAATGGTATTTCCAGGGGTTCACTAGGCAGGGAAAGTTCTACAATCAAGAATCCAAGGGGGGACTGTTATGGAATATAACTGACACTTGCTTGGCACTTACAAAATGGTGTCTGTCCGAGAGACAACCCCCAGTATGCATTCTATGATTGAAACTATTTGCAGCAAAGACTTGAAACTGTCAGGAATTTCTCTGAGTCTATCATACATATGTCTTAAACTTATTTCCTGTTTACATTTCTTCTTGCTGAAAGACCAATCATGTAAACCCACTCCCCCCACCAATATGGAGGGTATATAATGTGAAGCCTTCACCTAATAAATTAGAGTTATGGTTTGACCTTATCTAGTGTCAGTGTTATTTCTCTCCCCGTGCATGCACGTATCTATCTATCTAATTTGGAGCAGTGTATCAACCTGCCTGACCATTGATCAGAACCACTACCTTGAGCATGAGGATGAAGCAGGTAGAGTGGATTCTGTGAAGTCAAAGCTGGGATCATTCTTCTTCCTAGCTTGGTCACTGATGGATCTGGAAAAATAAGAGAAAGAGGGAAAAGACACATTGTGTTCACTTTTATATCTGGAGCCCTGGTCTGCCCATTTTTATTGTATGCCGTGTGGTAGTTTCAACAAAATTGAATTGACACCATGGGCAGTATGAAGGTAACTCAGTCCTGGCAGATGTGGGTCCATTTTAGCCAATTCTAATTCCTTTAGTAGGTCGGTCAGATCCTGGAGCTTGCGATTGTCCTGGCCAGTTATCTTTGGGAAGGCTTGAAGTCTCTTGAATAAGGCGCTTGCTGCAGAGAGACCTTCCTCTGAGTGGCCTGCATGAACTGCTCTTAATGTCTTTACGTGTTCTGCAGATTCTGGGCCTAACTAGTTGACAAGCAAGTCAAGTTCTTCCTTGTCAGTGAGGTTACTGCTTTAAAGGTCGATTTCCAGGCTCTGTAGTTTTCAGCATGGTCATCATACACTGCTCAAAAAAATAAAGGAACACAAAAATAACACATCCTAGATCTGAATTAATTAAATATTCTTCTGAAATACTTTGTTCTATACATTGTTGAATATGCTGACAACAAAATCACACAAAAATTAAAAAATGAAAATCAAATTTTTCCACCCATGGAGGTCTGGATTTGGAGTCACACTCAAAATTAAAGTGGAAAAACACACTACAGACTGATCCAACTTTGATGTAATGTCCTTAAAACAAGTCAAAATAAAGGCTCAGTAGTGTGTGTGGCCTCCACGTGCCCGTATGACCTCCCTACAACGCCTGTGCATGCTCCTGATGAGGTGGCGGACGGTCTCCTGAGGGATCTCCTCCCAGACCTGGACTAAAGCATCTGCCAACTCCTGGACAGTCTGTGGTGCAACGTGACATTGGTGGATAGAGCGAGACATGATGTCCCAGATGTGCTCAATTGGATTCAGGTCTGGGGAACAGGCGGGCCAGTCCATAGCATCAATGCCTTCGTCTTGCAGGAACTCCTGACAGACTCCAGCCACATGAGGTCTAGCATTGTCTTGCATTAGGAGGAACCCAGGGCCAACCGCACCAGCATATGGTCTCACAAGGGGTCTGAGGATCTCATCTCGGTACCTAATGGCAGTCAGGCTACCTCTGGTGAGCACATGGAGGGCTGTGCGGCCCTCCAAAGAAATGCCACCCCACACCATTACTGACCCAATGCCAAACCGGTCATGCTGGAGGATGTTGCAGGCAGCAGAACGTTCTCCACGGCGTCTCCAGACTCTGTCACGTCTGTCACATGTGCTCAGTGTGAACCTGCTTTCATCTGTGAAGAGCACATGGCGCCAGTGGCGAATTTGCCAATCTTGGTGTTCTCTGGCAAATGCCAAACGTCCTGCACGGTGTTGGGCTGTAAGCACAACCCCCACCTGTGGACGTCGGGCCCTCATATCAACCTCATTGAGTCTGTTTCTGACCGTTTGAGCAGACACATGCACATTTGTGGCCTGCTGGAGGTCATTTTGCAAGGCTCTGGCAGTGCTCCTCCTGTTCCTCCTTGCACAAAGGCGGAGGTAGCGGTCCTGCTGCTGGGTTGTTGCCCTCCTACGGCCTCCTCCACGTCTCCTGATGTACTGGCCTGTCTCCTGGTAGCGCCTCTATGCTCTGGACACTACGCTGACAGACACAGAAAACCTTCTTGCCACAGCTCGCATTGATGTGCCATCCTGGATAAGCTGCACTACCTGAGCCACTTGTGTGGGTTGTAGACTCCATCTGATGCTACCACTAGAGTGACAAAAGTGACCAAAACATCAGCCAGGAAGCATAGGAACTGAGAAGTGGTCTGTGGTCACCACCTGCAGAATCACTCCTTTATTGGGGGTGTCTTGCTAATTGCCTATAATTTCCACCTGTTGTCTATCCCATTTTCACAACAGCATGTGAAATTGATTGTCACTCAGTGTTGCTTCCTAAGTGGACAGTTTGATTTCACAGAAGTGTGATTGACTTGGAGTTACATTGTGTTGTTTAAGTGTTCCCTTTATTTTTTTGAGCAGTGTACTTTGAGAGACTAATGTTTATCAGCTCCCTGCGCATCATGTATCTGGCAAAGTCCGACATGTCTGATCTCCCATTCCTTGTTGCTGGATTGCATTGTGGTGTCTCTGGGGCATGTAGACGCTCTGGCATATAAGGCTTAGATTGATCAGGACAGAATGATATGGCATAAGGATTAAGCTGTGGTTTAGTCTCTGGAGGATCAGCTGACTCGACGCTAGAAATTACCTTGTTATTGGTGGATGATGATATCTGGTGCTCTGTGGGTTCACCCAGTTGGTGATTTAGAAGTGGTGTTAGTACATGCGATTTAGCAGGAGGAGCAGGCGATGATTGCCTTAGCACATATCTGGCAGTGCGGTCAGCTGGGTCTTCCACTTCTCCTGGGATGAAACAGTTTAGGTCGGTACCTTGCCCTAATGCTTGCTCGAAGACCTTTAGTTTAGCTAAGGTAGCTGCTTCTTCCCGTTCTGTTTGGAGAATTTGTAGTTGGGCTTCTGCCTCTGCCTCCTTCTTTGCGTTCTCAGCCTTCATTTCTGCTCTCTTCTTTGCCATTTCTGCCTCCTTCTTAGCAAAGGAACTTCTAACACTAGCTTCCTCTGCTTCTGTCCGGATCTCTATAAGCTTGACATGAAACGCTGACCTTCCGGAACGAGAGGTTTTGGAAGATGAAAGCGTATATTTGGTTGAAGTTGAACGATAGGATCTCACTTCTTGCAAGTGTGCGATGCAGAGTTCTGCCTTCTCTTAGTGTCTTGTACTAAGGCATCCTTCTCTTGGAGGAAATTCTTTCTCTCAACTCTTCTGAAGCATCATCAAATTCGGAATCGTTCAGAAAGGTGATGTACTTTTCAGACAGTTGCTGATAGCGGACATAGGCGTTAGTTAAACGATTCAACGCTGTGGTTAACTTTGGTGCATCATTGTTATAGCGTGAAAGAGCCGCTATATAGTGTTCAGTTCTTTGCCATAAATCATTTAAATTGTCACTGAACTCTTCTTTGGTTGCCTCAAAGTTCTCTCTAATCTTTTGTGTTGGTTTGATAACACGTTTAGATCGTACAGTTTGTTCTTCAGTGAACATGGACTCTGCTTCCTGTATATCTGAGTTTTTGGGAGCAGGGTGAGTTTCCGTATGTTCAGTGACCGAGAAATCCACGGAGCCTCTTGTGGACATGTTATTCCTTTTTAAGTGGTACTGTCTGTTTAAGAAAGGATTTTGGCTTACTCGCTGTGCTTATGAAGCCACATGCATGTAAGATGGCGGACAGCTCTAAGCTTGCTTGCAAACTGCATGTAGACATGCAAAGACTGTAGATTTAGGCTTCTTTTTGACTATTCTGCCACAGATGTACGTTAGAGAAGTCTCTGACTGGTTGTGAGTGGTAATCTCTGTACAAGCAATGGTAGATAGCTGAACTCATATCCCTCTGGTCGTGGTACCAGTTGTATGTGAAAATCCAGTGAGGAGGATACAATGGAGATGCTTTGGTAATTTATTGAGTTTACCTTGAGCAAAGACATATAGAGGACATTAGAGGATATTAGTGGATATTAGAGGTCAAAACAAAATACTCTCACCAGCTCTGAGTCTGCTGCAGAAAAGAAAGACACAGGACCAGAACAAACAAGATATGATGTAACAGAAAGGGAGTAGACAGAGAGCAAAGGCAATGGGATTTACATAATACATTCAGGAAACCTATAACAAGAATGGTAATGATATGATAACTCAAATACAGCAATTTATCTTAAATGGAAGAAATAAATGCTGGGACAGCACACGGATTGTCCTTGACCTTGCTTCTGACTGCCGTTTATTTCCTGACGTGATCTCCTGGTACTGACCCCATCTGGTATTTGACCCAGTGTTTGTAGTTTGTCTTGGTTCTGACGTATCTCTCTGGTTTGGACTCTGCTTGTGGATTCTGATCCAGTCCTGGTTTGCCCACTGATTCTGACTTCTTTGTATTTGCACTCCTCTTATCCCTTTAGGTTTGGCCCCTGCACTTGGTTAAGGAGGGACTTTCATCCAGTTGTTGGCCGTCACCTAGGACGGATCGTGCAAGTAGGTAGGGGCAGTGGTGCGGGTGGAGTTCAGGGCTTCATTGTTCCCTACCATTACTCTTCCCTTGGGTACTTTCAATCATTTTCCATATATATGGATAAGTGTGAGGCTTTTTTGGGCCACACCCTCCCCCAGACATCTGAAGGCTAATATGGCATCTAGCAGCTAAGACTTCGCTATGTGTCACATATTGAGAAAATCTGAATAAAATGCTAATGTTCTGCTATCATATGCCTCATTTTTTTGCATTACTTGAGTATCTAGTACTGAACTATGAATCCAGATCAGTGAAATCCATAGCGTGGCATATCTCACTGCACTCCTTCTTGATAAAGTGGATAGATTTTCAGGTTGATTGGGCACCATAGGATGCTTATTCGATCACACATTCCTCTTGATTAAGACTTTTGTCCAGTAAAGCGTTGATTCGCTGCCTTTTCCCTGCTCCTTACTCCATCCTACCATAAAATTTATTGCCTCCGTGGAGGTCTTTCCTAAGTTTCAGCAAATATCGTGAGACTTACTTTGTCTCACCTCTATCAAGTGTCACTTCGTTTATTCGCATAAATTACTGCAAAAAAGTTGTAGAGTCCAGCTTCCCATAAAAAAATTATTTTATTCATTCGACGTAAAATCCAGACATCCAATACAGTACAGTACTGTATTGGATGTCTGGATTTTACGTCGAATGAATAAAATAATCTTTTTATGGGAAGCTGGACTCTACAACTTTTTGGCAATTTCTACATGACCGTGTCCGGGCCATTTGTCCGTGCCTCCCAAAGAGATACACGGATGAGCGCTGCAATACTTACGTCTATCAGCATTTTCGCATAAATTACTGTATCAAAATACTAAGCCGAATTCGGCTTCGTGCCTCATTAACAAAGCCAAGTTCAGCTTCGTATTTTGATACAGAAATTTATGCAAATAAACAAAGTGAAGTGTGATAGAGGTGAGACGACGTAAGTCTCGCAATGTTTTTTAAAACTTCGGAAAGACCTCCGCGGAGGTAATACATGGAGCCCATATTCTTAACGTAGGTTTTAAAAGTATCGGGTTCAGATGCCACAATCCGAACCCTAAATATTTCAATAGGATATTCCAGAATCTAACAACCACTTAAAGGGTGTTCCCAACTCAAAGGTTTATGGCATATCCAAAGAAAACCCTTTTTTTTTATTATCTTTTTAATAATATAACAATAATAAAAAAACACACTATAAATTCATCCATCACATACATGATCATTTTATCCCAGGACCTTTATACCACCCACACCCTTTTTGTCGCACGAGGTAAAGAGAGAAAAAAACAACAACTTATGTCTCTTCATAAGACAAACTCTTCATTTGAGATCAGCATCCACTAACTTGCATCTTAAACATTTTTTATTTTTACCGGCAGCATATCTATTTAATAACCTCGCAGGACAGTAAACTCCATGCAACATAAAAAGGTGAGAAATCCACCATTATTAGACATTTTTAGAGATAATGTAGCATTAACACCCACCTCCTGTATCTGTGTTAAAAGGTTAATTATCATTGGTGGCGCAGTGCTCCCCCCCAACCCTCCAGTATTAAAATCATTGGTGGCAGTGGCCACAGGGTCCCCTCCTCCCCTCCTCTTCATTCATTGGTGGAAGTGGCAGTTCTGATTGGGGCCCCAGCAGTGTAATCCTGGGGCTCCGATCGGTTACCATGGCAGCCAGGACGCTACTGAAGTATAAATATTAGGTATAAATCACACCCTTTCCCAATTTTACATATAAAATATATAAACAATAAATAAACATTACATATCGCCAGTCACGTCTGAAAAGTCCAAACTATTAAAATATTTAAAAAAATCTCCTATGCGGTGAACGCTCTAACAGCTGTTCTGAGGTCTGTTGTGGGTCTGACATGGAGGGCTGATGGGGTTCTGACATGGAGGGCTGATATGGGGGTCTGATGTGATGTCCTGATATTTATGGGGGTCTGATCTGAGGATCTGATATGAGGTCTGATGAAACATATTTATTTCTTATTGTCATCCTCTAAAATCTGGGGTGCGTCTTATCATTGGGTGCGTCTTATAAAGCGAAAAATACGGTATGTCATAATTGCCGTTCATCGGGGAAGTTACATTGTACTACAGCCATTTACGGAGTGTATTAATAGGAAAGATACATACATCCTATTAGCAGTTCTGCAGTGAATTGTGATTGTTATATTTCTTTTTTTGGGGTGTATTAATAGGAAAATGAATACATCTTAATTGTCGTTCTGCGGTGAAGTTACATTGTACTACAGCTATTTAGGGGGTGTATTGAAAGGAAATAAACATATGTCCTATTAGGTGTTCTGCAGTGAATTGCGACTGTTATATTTTTTTTTTTTGGGGGGGGGGGGGGGTTATTAATCAGAAAAAATATGTCTTAATTGCCAGTCTGTGGTGAAGTTACATTGTACTACAATAATAATGGTTAGGACCTAACCTGGGTAAGGTTTATTAACAAATAATTTTACAAATGCCTAGGAAGGCAATAAGACCTTATATATAATAATAAAAGTGAAGTATTAAATTTCACCTGGGTCAAGATAGGTCTTATTGCCTTCCTAGGCATTTGTAAAATTATTTACATTGTACTACAGCCATTTACGTGGTGTATTAAAAGGAAATATACGTATGTCCTATTAGCCGTTCTGCAGTGAATTGTGATTAATATTTTTTTTTTGGGGGGGTGAATTAATAGGACACAAATACGTCTTAATTGCCTTTCTGTGGTGAAATTACATTGTACTACAGCCATTTACAGGGTGTATTGAAAGGAAATAAATGTACATCCTATATATTAGCCGCTCTGCTGTGAATTGTGATTGTTTTATTTTTGGGGGGGTTTATTAATCGGAAAAAATATATGTCTTAATTGCCGTTCTGTGGTGAAGTTACTTTGTACTACAGCAATTTACGTGGTGTATTAAAAATAAATATACGTACGTCCTATTAGCCGTTCTGCGGTGAATTGTGATTGTTATATTTCTTTTTTTTGGGTGTATTAATAGGAAAAATAATACATCTTATTATCATCTCTACGCTGAAGTTACATTGTACTATAGCCTTTTTTGTGGTGTAGTATGTTACTTTTAATTTAATTCTTTTATTATAGGTATACAGTATGTCAGACAGACAGGTGACAGGCCCTTCAAAGGGAATGGGCAGTGCCCAAAATGTTTCTGTCGCAGGCAGAAGTAGCAGCAGAAGAAGGGGGAGTGTCAGAGGAGTTGCAGCGAGAGGCCTGAGTTCCCGGTGTCATCTAGTGACTGTGTCTTGACCAGCAACCCAGCTGTGCTTGAATGGTTGACTCAGTCTTCGACTTTGTCACAAGTGACATCAGACACCCCCAGCCAAGAGTCGGTGGGTTCCTCTGACACGACGCCTAGTTGGCATGGCCTGGGAGCAGGCCCTGTGCCCCCAACTGTCCTCAACCTGCATCTGTCATTTTCTGTTCCCTCAGCGCGAGAAGTATTATATGCCGTAGGCTCGGTGTAATGACCGGCGTCACGCACAGGGAGGGAAAAGAGAAAGCCCTGCCCAAGGAAGAGGGAAAGGTGGTGACCCCTGACTCACCTTGCGGCTGGCACCTGACTGCCCTGACGTCCCTAGACGGGTTCCTCACCCGTGCGGCGATCACGTGCCTAAACCCTGGCTTTCCCTAGAATGAGCCCTAGATAGTGAATGGGCCGGTGGGATCGCTAGTCCGCACCACTGACACTAAGAGGAAAACACCAGGGAGAGGACAGACAATACAGACAAACACATACACCCAGGTGGGCGACCACAGCAGACCACAAAAGGTCCATCAGGGATCCGGAGGGTAACGTTCTGGACCAACAACCAGAGAACGCAGCAACACAGCTCCAGAGGGTCATAATAGAATAGAAGTCCAGGCAGGAAGCTCTATATCTGGCAACCAGAGAAGTGTGAGAGGGGAATATAAGGAGGTTGGGAGTGCTGGACAAGGAACAGCTGAGGAGAAAGAGCTACGGATCCCTGAGTGAGCCAAAAAGGGTTGCAAAGCAAACCCAGAAAGCTACCATAAGGAAACAGCCCTATCTTACATAGAGCGTGCAGCCAACCGCTGTGACTTCCTGACCCCGGGGATAACGGAGTCAGGCGTGGGTCTTGACACCCTCGTGACACTCGGCTCCACTTTTCACGAGGACGAGCTACTAGACGACAGTCAGCAGCTACTGCGCAGCCAAGATCTGGAGGAGACATCCACCGCTTCCTCCGGTAGGCGGGCAAGTAGTGATGATGAGAGTCGCGTGGTAGCAGCTGTTGTGAGCGGTCAGGCTCCTGGCACTGTGACTATTGAGGGGGACATCAGTGACTTGCAGACAGTAGCGGATGATGATGATGTAGCCAATAGCACTTGGGAGCCGGGTTAAGGTTGAGAAGGGGCTTCATCATCATCATCAGGAGAAGAGGGTGGCAGCTTGCGCGTGAGGCAGCGGCTGAGCCAGCAGGGTGGTAGAGTGGCCGTGAGTCGGTAGGGTGGCAGTAGTGGGAGGTCGAGAGCCAAACGTGCATGGGGTAGACCACCCACTTCGCAGGGGCCTACCTGAAAGTAGCGGTGCAGGGGTTTACAGAGGCAGCGGTAGCAGGCAGTCAGCTTTGAGTGTTGGGGGGAAAAGACCATACTCGGCGGTGTGGCAGTTTTTTGTTAGGCCGCCGGAGGAGGTGAACATGGCCATTTGCTGAATTTGTGGGCAGAAGGTGAAGCGTGGTCAGGATGCCAATGTTGGCACCACGGTCCTGCGTCAACACATGCAGCGTCACCATAAAGTGGCCTGGGAGAACTGTGGCTCTGATGTGGTGGTCCAGCTTGCTGCATCACCCATTGGCCAGCACCCAATTTCATGCAGTCAAGGCTCCACCACCTCAACCGAAGGAGCTGTCTGTCCTTCCCATCATCTGCTGGTCCTGATGCTCCTGCTCCTACTCCTCGTCAGTCATTCCATCAGCAATCGATCACTGAAGCGATTGCCAAGAGACAACAGTATGCGTACACTCATCCAACGGCGCAGAAGCTGAACGTGCTCCTGGCCAAGTTGCTGGTGCTGCAGTCCCTCCCTTTCCAAGTGGCGGATTCTGCACCTTTCAGAGAACTAATGGCTTGTGCTGAGCCGATGTAGAGAGTGCCAAGCCGTCATTTCTTTGCAAAAAAGGCAGTACCAGCCCTGCCCACATATGTAGAACAGAATGTGGGCCAGTCCTTGACCCTGTTGGTGTCTGCCAAAGTGCACGGCAGAGCCGGCGTGTGGAGCTGTAACTACGGTAAAGGACAATATATGTCCTTTACGGCTCACTGGGTAAATGTGGTTCCTGCCCATCCACACCAGCAACTTGGCAAGGTGACGCCGCTTTCACCTCCATGTTCTCACGCCATTGGTCCTGCCACAATGTCCGCCTCTGACTCCTCATCCTCCACCGTGTCCTCAGCCTCCACTGCGGGGACAATTCACAGTGCTCCTCTAGCATACCACATGTGCAGGGCATGGCGGTGTCACGCTGTTCTGTACCTAGTTTGCCTGGGCGAATGAAGTCACACAGGGGAGGTACTCATTCTGCTGCCACATCACCACTTTGTGGTCTCCTCATGCTGATGCCACATCACCACTCTGTGGTCTCCTCATGCTGCTGCCAACTCACCACTCTGTGGTCTCCTCATGCTGCTGCCACCTCACCACTCTGTGGTCTTCTCATGCGTCTGCCACATCACCACTATGTCGTCTCCTAATGTGTCTGCCACATCACCACTATGTGGTCTCCTCATGCTGCTGCCACCTCACACACTCTGCAGTCTCCTCATGCTGCTGCCACCTCACCACTCTGTAAACTCCTCATGCTGCTGCCACCTCACCACTCTGTGGTCTCCTCATGCTGCTGCCACCTCACTACTATGTTACTGGGTCACTCTGTGGACTCCTCATGCTGCTGCCACCTCACCACTCTGTGGTCTCCTCATGCTGCTGCCACCTCACCACTCTGTGGTCTCCTCATGCTGCTGCCACCTCACCACTATATCACTGGGTCACTCTGTGGTCTTCTCATGCTGCTGCCACCTCACCACTCTGTGGACTCCTCATCCTGCTGCCACCTAACCACTCTGTGGTCTCATGCTGCTGCCACCTCACTACTCTGTGGTCTCATGCTGCTGCCACCTCACCACTATGTCACTGGGTCACTCTGTGGTCTCCTCATGCTGCTTCCACCTCACCACTCTGTGGTCTCATCATGCTGCTGCCACCTCACCACTCTGTGGCCTCCTCATGCTGCTGCCACCTCACCACTCTGTCACTGGACCACTCTGTGGTCTCCTCATGCTGCTGACACTTCACCACTATGTCGCTGGGTTACTCTGAGGTCTTGTCATGCTTCTGCCACCTCACCACTATGTCACTGGGCCACTCTGTGGTCTCCTCATGCTGCTGCCACCCTCCCCACTCCATGACTGGTCTCCTCATGGTGCTGGGCCTCTATTTTGCCTTTTTGGCCTGGTTGACATCATCATTTATTTGACCCTTCTTCTGATCTGCCGGAAGGAAGGAAAAATGAGACGCACAACGGATCCTGTCTATGTAGCAGCTGTAAGGCCTGTATGACATGGTCCCTATTTTGCATCAGAATCGGCTTATGATTTGGTAACAAAAAGCAGGAATGGGTACAAAAAACAGAAGACATGCAAATATTTCATTCACGTGTATCTCTGTTTTGGATCCACTCAACATTCACCTGTAAGGCTGAGTTCACACTTGAGTTATTTAGTCAATTTTGGCCCCATAACTTCTTAAATAAGTGAAGTGTGCAGTGATTCTAAGAGCGACTCCCTATGCATGTTACTGCAAGGCACAGTGTTCTACACCACTATACAGGCTCTCTGCAGACATAAATTCTGATCGAATCTGATCTTTTTGGAAAATTAGGCGAACCGACCGAATCAAATGTTTGCTCATCTCTAAACATTATTAGACGCTCTTGTTATCATAATCAGGATATCAGACCAGGATTTAGCCGACAAATTAGAGATCATTTTATTTTGTTTCATAATCTTATCCTTACATCGATTACATCTCAAAATCTTATAAATCCCTGATAACATATGTTTCTTTACAATCTTATTCAAATTTATAACATGAAAAATCTGATTATTCTCTTTCTTAAACCACAGCATATTTAAATTACACATAACAGCATAATACAATTGTACAAAGAAAAAAAAATCTGAGCTGTTTAAATAAAATTCTTCTCTGAGAGCCTATGGTGGCGAATGGGATAGAGAAAGGCGCTCATAGGGTAAGTATGTTCAGTAAAAAAATTCTACTATAAGAGATGGTTTGCTCACCTATTGCGGTTGCACCAATTGGGCGCAACCACAATGAAGGCCAAAAGAAGAGAATTGCAATGGTTGGTGCAGCCTACATTCGTCCGATCGCCTTGGGCAGGAGCCACCCTGCCGCTCGGGTAACAGTAGAAGAGAAGAAACGCTGAACTTTACGTCGAGCGTGTGGACCTTAGAGGGCGCACTAGCACAACCGGTCATAAGCAATATTTAGGTTTAAGCAATTTTCCGTTTTATTCATAGACATGAATAAAACGAAAAATTGCTGAAACCTAAATATTGCTTATGACCGGTTGTGCTAGTGCGCCCTCTAAGGTCCACATGCTCGACGTAAAGTTCAGTGTTTCTTCTCTTCTCTGAGAGCCTGGAAGGACTTGGGTCTACCACCCACTAATTGTGGATGATGGAGAAGAATCCCCTTATCCCTCCATGTTGTAGAGTTTTCCTCCGGGCCAATATTACATAGATTCTTCCCCCATTGGTACATATACTCAGTACACCTCAATCCTTAGGTTGCCTTTTACCCTTTCCCATATCTTCTGCATTAAATAGTTAAAGTATTTTACAATTTAATTGGTTTAAATACAAAAGATAGAAGTTGTCTATTTACCATATATGGTGCCACACATAAAAATATTTTTCCTGAGTGGTGAATGTCGTAATGGAAAAAAATAAATAAGGATTTGCTAATTTTTGGTCACCTTGGCCCCCTGAAAATTGAAGTGATAAAAAAGTTGTATGTGTCCCAAAATGGTACCTATAAAAACTAAAGCTCATCCCACAAAACACAAACCCTAACACAGCTCTGTAGAGGGAAATCTAAAAAAGTTATGGGTGTCAGACTTACAAAGAAAATGTTTATTTTTTCAAAAATTTCAAAGGAGAACTCCTTATCCCCATCCATTCAAAGTATAGTACACTTTACTCAGTTTAAATGCAATATCTGGAAGGTGACAAATTAGCTATGTTCAACAAACATTTAAGGCTTTCACACCCAACCCACCACATGCTAAAATTTGCATTAAGGAGAACAGCACAACATACAAATAGCTTTGAATAGAATTAAAAGTGCTTAAATATTCCAAAAATGTCTAACTGTAGAATACTCTCTGTAAAGACAGTTATAGTTGCAGAATTTTTTATTTTTTTTTCCAGAACATTGACTACTGTTCTGTCCTCCCTGAGTGTGAGTGGGACATATGTTGACAGACAAAACTAAAAACGCCTTCTTTGTAACTCACTGGCTCTGGAGTAACATCCAATTCAACTTTTATTCCAAGGATAGGGTGAAAAAGAGAACAGAAAGAAAACATGCTTACTATTACATATAGTAACATAGTAACATAGTACATAAGGCCGAAAAAAGACATTTGTCCATCCAGTTCGGCCTGTCATCCTGCAAGTTGATCCAGAGGAAGGCAAAAAAAAAAACCTGTGAGGTAGAAGCCAATTTTCCCCACTTTAGGGGAATAAAAAATTCCTTCCCGACTCCAATCAGGCAATCAGAATAACTCCCTGGATCAACGACCCCTCTCTAGTAGCTATAGCCTGTAATATTATTACACTCCAGAAATACATCCAGGCCCCTCTTGAATTCCTTTATTGTACTCACCATCACCACCTCCTCAGGCAGAGAGTTCCATAGTCTCACTGCTCTTACCGTAAAGAATCCTTTTCTATGTTTGTGTACAAACCTTCTTTCCTCCAGACGCAGAGGATGTCCCCTCGTCACAGTCACAGTCCTGGGGATAAATAGATGATGGGATAGATCTCTGTAATGCCCCCTGATATATTTATACATAGTAATTAGATCTCCCCTCAGTTGTCTTTTTTCTAAAGTGAATAACCCTAATTTTGATAATCTTTCAGGGTACTGTAGTTGCCCCATTCCAGTTATTACTTTAGTTGCCCTCCTCTGGACCCTCTCCAGCTTTGCTATGTCTGCCTTGTTTACAGGAGCCCAGAACTGTACACAGTACTCCATGTGTGGTCTGACTAATGATTTGTAAAGTGGTAGGACTATGTTCTCATCACGGGCATCTATGCCCCTTCTGATGCAACCCATTATCTTATTGGCCTTGGCAGCAGCTGCCTGACACTAGTTTTTGCAGCTTAGTTTGCTGTTTATTAAAATTCCTAGATCCTTTTCCATGTCAGTGTTACCGAGTGTTTTACCATTTAGTATGTACGGGTGACTTGCATTATTCCTTCCCATTAACATCACGATTACCATTGCTTACTGTATTACCATTACAGTATAAAGCTATGAAAAAAACAGACATGCATGAAATACAGGTTACATACAGCATATCACATAAATGGGCATGAAGATACATCCTGCAATGCTAATAGTCTAAAACATACCAGCAATGCCACATTAGGTATGGTGAGAAGGAGGATTACAGATGTGCTGCTTGTCCTTCAGTTGATAATGATGATGTCACCAGGGACATAGGTGATAAAATATATGCAGCCTTTGGGAAAAGTGTACCTTGTGCCTGCTGTTTGTAATGATACTACAGAAGGAGCCGGACTGAGGGCGCAGCATAGGGGGAGGCGAACATGACAGGGGGTGGTTTAAGGAGACCCCTCCCTGGTTATGGTTAGGGATTGGTGGGTTTGATTTAGTGGGAGGGGGACAAAGGGGTTAAAAGGGGATGCGAGGCAGGAGATAGGGGCCATTTTGTGTGTACTGACCGCCATCCAGACGCACAATGGAGGTGATTATATCACAGCTTCGTGCAGCGGCGGCTGAGAAGGGTGAGGACTGGCTGCAGGGTCGGATCCAGGAGCTGCTGCAGGGGGTGGCAGAGGCTCCCGCTTTGCCTCTGCCTCAGACGTCCAGGCCGCGGCGGTCCGTTCCGCCGGCGCGCCTTAGTCCGGAGATGGCGCCCCCTAGGGCTCAGCGCCGAAAGAGGAGCCCCTCAAGGGGCCCTTCACGCCTGGGGCAGTCGGTACCTGTGTTTTCCCGGACGCCCAGGCGTGGGAGGAATCCTGGTCAGCGGCGGAGCTCTGCTGCAGGCTGTGCCAGGCCTGCCCGGCGTGATGGACGGCGTTTGGAGGCGGGACCCGGTTCGGCAGGCCCAGTCCATGGATCGGTGACTGGGGCCTCTCAGCGTGGGAGAGGTGGGCAGCATGGCGGAGCTGCTGCAGGCCAGGAGGCAGGAGCCAGCAGGCTCCCGGCGGTGACGTCCAGCAGAAGAGAGGGGGAGGGGCCGGCCCTCCTTGAAGAAATTGCCAGTAGCAGTGGATCCTCGGCTAGTGGAGGGGTGCGACGCTTGGAAGAAGATGCCCCTGGAGGATCAGCGCAGAGATCGGCTCATCCGGATGCAGGACCTGCGGCTGGTGGGGTCACAGCACCCACGCACCCAGGTGAGACACCTTGGGGACCGTTAGTACAGTTGGGGGCTAGTTTGGCTGGGGCTGGGGGTGGGGGAGCCCACCTTGATTTGAACAGAGGTTTAGGTCAGTTGCTGGGGGGTTTGGCGGGGCTGGCGGCTAGCTGGGGGGCCGGGGGCCTGTCACCGTTGCCAGTTTGGGGGGCGTTGGGGGGTCCCAGTGGGGTACGGAGTGGTGGGGGTACGGTTTCAGACGTGCGGGCTTCTAGCGTGTCAGTGCAGACGCAGGCCGGTGGAGTGGGGGAGGCGGGTGAGTCGCGGTTAGATGACCGGGCAAAGGGTGAGGTTTATGTTTGCTTTGAGGGGCCGCTGGGGGCCCATTTGAAGCAGGAGGTGAGGGATCGGATCTGGAAGGGGGAGTATGTGGATATTTTTTCGCTGCTCCATCTTGAGAAGTGTAACCTGGATAGGGTGAGGAAGGATGAGGGGAAAAGAGAGGAGGAAGAGAAGCGGAGGCATAGGTTAATACCGCGCACGTTTGCAAACTGGTTGCAGGCGTTCGCGATCCTGGCTAGTGTTATAGGGGAAAAGGAGCCGGAATGTTGTTCCGCTCTTTTTTGTTATCTGGACGCGATAGGGGAGGCCTATCGGGTGTATGGGGGGCTGGCTTGGCTGCGCTACGATGAGCAGTTTCGGCAGCGGAAGGCGGTGCGGCAGGGTATCCGGTGGGACCACAAAGATATCGCGTTGTGGTTAAAGGTTACGGCGCCGATTAGGGGGGGTCAGTCCTTTCGAGGGGAGGTGGGGGGAGGAGGCCAGTCAGGTTTTGCGTCAGCATCCGCGAAAGGGCTGTGCTTCCTGTTTAATGAGGGGGGATGCAAGTTCGGGGCTAAGTGCAAGTTTAAGCACGAGTGCTCAACTTGCGGGGGGGCACATGGAGCGGCGAGGTGCTTTAAAGGGGGGAAGCATAGGGGAGGGGATAATTCTGGAAAAGGGGGAGACGCCGGTGCGGCTAGCAAGGATGGTTCCGTACCTCGATAGGTACCCGGATAGGGGAGCGGCGGAGTTGTTGAAAAATGGGTTTGCATTTGGCTTTCGGATTCCGTTTGTTCCGTCCGATGCTGTTTTGGTTAGGAAGAACTTGCGGTCCACTATGGAGCACCCGGAGGTAGTCACGGAAAAACTGGAAAAAGAGGTTAGGTTGGGTAGGATGGCTGGCCCCTTTTTGGAGCCACCTTTAGCGGCGTTGCGTTTGTCGCCCTTGGGGGTGGTTCCAAAGAAGGAGGTTAATAAATTCATGCTGATTCACCATCTGTCCTTCCCTAAGGGAACGTCGGTCAATGATGGTATCGACCCGGCGATGTGTTCCGTGGTCTATACTTCATTTGATGCGGCAGTGGCATTGGTGAAGGGGTATGGGCAGGGAGCCTTGATGGCAAAGACCGACGGCATTTAGGCTGTTGCCAGTACATCCAGATAGCCTGCATCTGTTGGGGTGTTTTTGGAACGGGGGTTTTTTCGTGGACCGTTGTTTACCAATGGGGTGCTCCTTATCGTGTGCTTACTTTGAGGCGTTTAGTTCTTTTTTAGAGTGGGCAGTTCGGGACGCGTCAGGGTGCGAGTCGGTCATCCATTATCTGGATGATTTCCTTTGTGTGGGTCCGGCCCAGTCCCGGGTGTGTTCAGTTTTGTTGAACACGTTGTTTGCGTTGTTTGAGGCGTTTGGGGTTCCGTTGGCGGGGGGAAAAACGGTGGGTCCGGTTACGGAATTGAGCTTCCTAGGGATAGTAATAGACTCTGAGAGGATGGAGTGCAGGTTGCCATTGGATAAGGTGGAGGACCTTAGACAAGAAGTGGCGAGGGTGGGGAGATTGTCAAAAATCTAATTGAGGGATTTGCAGTCTCTTTTGGGGAAGCTCAATTTTGCATGCCGGGTAATGCCGATGGGGAGGATTTTCTGTAGGAGGCTGGCGGGGGCCACGGGGGGGGGTTCAGGCTCCTCATCATTTTGTTCGGTTGGGTCGGGAGTTGAAGGCTGATCTGAGGGTTTGGGGTATGTTTTTGGAGCAGTATAATGGGCGTTCTTTGTTCATGGAGGAGGTTAGTTCGTTTGATTTTGATTTGTTTTCGGATGCGGCGGGGGGTTGTGGTTTTGGGGTCTATTTGGGGGGCCAGAGGTGCGCGGGTAGGTGGCCGGACAGTTGGGTTAGTAAGGGATGGGTGCGCAACCTAGCGTTATTGGAGCTGTTTCCGATTGTCGTCGCGGTGTTGTTGTGGGGGGACCTTTTTTGTAATAGGACGGTTCGGTTCCACTGCGACAATTTGGGGGTAGTGCAAGCAATTAACAGTTTGTCGGCTTCTTCACCATTGGTTGTGCGGCTGCTACAGAAGTTGGTGCTGGAATGCCTGCTACTTAATGCGTGGGTCGTGGCGGTTCATGTGCCCGGTGTGGATAACTGTATTGCTGATGCCCTCTCTCGTTCGCAGTGGGACCGTTTCCGCCAGCTGGCTCCTGGAGCAGCGGATGTGGGCCTGGAGTGTCCAGCGGGGATTTGGGAAATCCTGGAACCGCGGTGATGGGTTTGATTCGGTCATCCTTGGCGCCTGAGACGTGGGATAAGTATGCTGGAGCTTGGCGGGGGTGGGAAGAGTGGAAAGTGAGGTTGGGTGTGGGGGAGCGGGAGGATTTTGAGATCCCCCTGTTGTTGTTTATTGGACATTGTAGGGAGGAAGGATGGTCCGTCACCAGGATGAATAGTTGGATCGCGGGCGTGGCTTTTGGGTTTCGCTTGCGGGGTATGGTCGACATTACTAAGGCTTTTTTGGTGAGGAGGGCATTAAAGGGGTGGCGTGGGGAAGGATTCTCGCCGCCCGGTGTCATTTTTGATGTTGTTGCAGTTAGGTAGGACGTTGGCGGATGTGTGCACATCGCCATGGGAGGTGCGTTTGTTTCGCTTAGCGTTTTCATTGGCATTTTTCGGGGCATTGAGAGTGGGGGAGCTGGTCTGCCCGGCAACAGATAGGTTGGGGGGCCTGTTGTGTGATGATGTGGATGTTTTTCCGGACCGGATGGAGATAGTTTTGCGGCGATCCAAGACAGATGTGGAGGGAAGAGGCAGGCGGCTGGTGTTGTTTAGTGTCCCGGATTGTGAGATGTGTCCTGTTCGCTGTTGGCGGGATTACGGTTGTGAAAGGGGTAGGGTGGCTACCCCCCTGTTGGTGCATGCGGATGGGGCATTTCTGTCTAGGTTCCAGTTCACGGCAGTTTTCAGACGGTGCTTGGTTCAGTTGGGTCTGGGAGATGCGGGATATGCTAGTCATTCTTTTCGGATAGGTGCGGCAACAGAGGCTGCCAGATGGGGTTTGGGAGAGGAGGTCATCAAGAAGATCGGGAGATGGGAGTCAGTGCGGTTTAGGTCCTATGTGCGCCTGGAGGGGCTTGGGGGGTGGTGACTTGTCGTGAAGTAAGTCTTGTTTAGGATGTGGGGAGTTGGCCAATCGATTTTGGTTCTGTTATGTTTTTTCGTTTCTTTGCAGGTTCCGGTCCGGCGTTGGTTTGGGTGCTAGGGCACTCCTACATTTTCTGGGGAGCTCTCCGGGCGGCAGTTCGGCCTGATGGCCAGCAGCTCGGTTTGGCGCGGGATGTGGCAGTGGTAAGGTGGATAGGCAGGCGGGGCATGATGTGGAAGGGTATGTTGCCGGAATTCCACCAGTTGGTAAAGCAGGATAGGGCTCCGGATGTGCTCGTATTGCATGTGGGGGGCAATGATCTGTGTGCGCGTCCTTCACGGGAGTTGGTGAGGGATGTTAAATTTGACCTGCTCAGATTGTGGTCCCTTTACCCGGGCATGGTGACGGTCTGGTCGGACATGGTGCCACGGACGGTTTGGAGGGGGGCTCTCTCAGTGGAGGGTGTGAACAGGGCGAGGGTGAAGGCAAACAGGGCAATAGGTAGGTTTATGGCTCGGAATGGGGCATTGGCGGTCAGGCACCGAGAGCTGGAGAAGGGTGTTGGTGGCTATTGGCGCAGTGATGGGGTTCACCTGAATGCGCTAGGTATAGACATGTGGTGTTTGGTTTTGCAGGAAGGCATCGAGGTTGCGGTGCGGGTGTGGAGGGACGCCAAGGCTTAAGAGGTCAAGCCTAGGCTTCAGTGGCGGTGGGAGGTCCTTGGAGTCGGTGGGTTTATCAGAGGACGAGAATGGGAGGGCCCCACAGTGGGGGCTGGACTCCCATGGTTGCTTGGCGGCTGTGGCGGGATTGTTGGGGTGTGTCAACCGTGGTGCTTCAGAGCTAAGGTGCAACGGCTGGAGGTAAGGTTGGCCACCCCGGCATGGTTTACAAGGTTTCCGGGCTTCAAGGACCTCCCCCTGGGTTAGGTTAATGTGGGGTCAATTATATATGTATGTTTGTTTAATAAAAGGCTGCTGTGGCCAATTTATCCATCCAGGTGTCAGTGTTTTTATTTGAAGGGAAGAAGGTTGGAGGAGAAGTAGAGGAGGGATGGTGTGGAGGGCAGCCTGTGAAGAGGGGGTCGAGTGTAAGTAACCAGTACCCTGTCAAGAAGGAGCCGGACTGAGGGCGCAGCATAGGGGGAGGCGAACATGACAGGGGGTGGTTTAAGGAGACCCCTCCCTGGTTATGGTTAGGGATTGGTGGGTTTGATTTAGTGGGAGGGGGACAAAGGGGTTAAAAGGGGATGCGAGGCAGGAGATAGGGGCCATTTTGTGTGTACTGACCCCCGCCCACCCACCCCTGTGTTTTGGGGAGGGGAGAGGGGCTGGGCCCCTTTGGAAATAGCTGTCGGTATGGGATTTTGGGTTGTGTGTTGTTCTGCATAATGAGGGTTCTATATAAAAATAAAAAAAAGAAAGGAAAAAGGAAAGGCGAAGAATGAAGAAGGATGAAGAAGGAAGGTTATTGTCGCGGCGGCTTAGATTGGCGGTGGGAGGTCCTTGGAGTCGGTGGGTTTATCAGAGGACGAGGATGGGAGGGCCCCACGGTGGGGGCTGGACTCCCATGGTTGCTTGGCGGCTGTGGCGGGATTGTTGGGGTGTGTCAACCGTGGTGCTTCCGAGCTAAGGTGCAACGGCTGGAGGTAAGGTTGGCCACCCCGGCATGGTTTCCAAGGTTTCCGGGCTTCAAGGACCTCCCCCTGGGTTAGGTTAATGTGGGGTCAATTATATATGTATGTTTGTTTAATAAAAGGCTGCTGTGGCCAATTTATCCATCCAGGTGTCAGTGTTTTTATTTGAAGGGAAGAAGGTTGGAGGAGAAGTAGAGGAGGGATGGTGTGGAGGGCAGCCTGTGAAGAGGGGGTCGAGTGTAAGTAACCAGTACCCTGTCATGTAACTGCCATCATCTATGTAGTAAAGAGAGATTTTAACCAAACAGGCCAGGTTAGGCTACTTTCACACTTGCGTTCAGAGAGGATCCGTCTGGTGTCTGCACAGACGGATCCTCTTTTATAATGCAGACGTTTGGATCCGTTCAGAACGGATCCGTCTGCATTATAGTTTAGAAAAAATTCTAAGTGTGAAAGTTGTTCAGACGGATCCGTCCAGACTTTTCATTGAAAGTCAATGGGGGACGGATCCGTTTGAAAATTGAGCCATATTGTGTCAACTTCAAACGGATCTGTCCCCATTGACTTACATTGTAAGTCTGGATGGATCAGTTTGCCTCCGCACGGCCAGGCGGACACCCGAACGATGCAAGCAGCGTTCAGGTGTCCGCTTGCTGAGCGGAGCGGAGGCTGAACGGTGCCAGACTGATGCATTCTGAGCGGATCCGCATCCACTCAGAATGCATTGGGGCTGGACGGATGCGTTCGGGGCCGCTTGTGAGACCCTTCAAACGGAGCTCACAAGCGGAGCCCCGAACGCTAGTGTGAAAGTAGCCTTATTTGCCCCACCATCCACCAGCCCTCTGTCTGCTCTCCCAATTTGCAAGCCACTGCCTATTCACCTGACATCAAGGACATTCCGGCCACCACCAGGCAGGAGACCCCAAAAAGTCCAGGGTGAGACCTGAGGGGAAGAAGGGTTGCACTTCTGCCAAAACTGCACAGCCCAGGTAGCACCAGGATGAGAACTGCCACTGTGAGAAATACCATCCCTATCATTACCACTACCACAATCATTATCCTCTCGCTCTCCCCTCTCTCGATGTAACTGTCGCAGCTTCTAACAGTAGATACAGCTGGTGGCAGTTGAAAGATGGAACACAGTATGTATGAGGACCTTGTTAGGTGGACATGCTCATTACTATACAGATTAAACACCAGAGGGCGCCACTGTAATATAACAAAGAGAATATCTCACAACTGGAGCATTTTTGTAACAGAAAGTAAAATACAAAAACTAGTTTTTCATGCTGAATTATATTATCGTAACACCCTCGGCCCTGCTCTCTCTCTGCCTGCCGTGCTGAGATCAACACCCGCTGGCAGGGGGGCAGCCAATAACAGGCCGCAGCAGTGACCTGCTCCCTTTCTGTCATAAAAACTGGTCACATGACACAAGGGGAGCAGGTCACCACTGCGGCCTGCGATACGCTGCAGTGGTCGCGTGTCCCCCCTCGTCGATGGATGTTAATCTCAGTGCGGCAGGGAGAAGAAGAGTCAACGTTAGACACTGAATCCGGGGGCGTGGCCTGGACGTCTGCAGAGATGGCAGCGTGATCCCTGAGCTCCGCTGCTCTTGCCGCTAAAGCAGGCCGATTCAGCTAGCAGAGACGCGTCACATGGGGAAAAAGTTACCCCTAAAGAAGCCCACTACCCATCCGTCCTCCCGAGGGGAAGGAACACTGGACAAGTACCTTACTCGCGGCTCCCAGCTTCAGTCCTCCCAGGGCGGCCTTCTCCAGCGGTCAGCAGCAGGCGCCATTACAGTCCAGACGGCCCCTGAATCTTCGGCCACAACAGGTGAGCGCAACAGCAGGGAACTTTCCCTTTGCCCCCTGGCTGTGAAATTTATACCGGAGCGGCCCACAGACACCCCTGACCTAGGCCTGGGGCCCCCTAGCTGGCTACAGGGCTCCCAGGGCATATACGCTAACATGCCGCCTAAAATGGCGCCTAAACAAGCTAAACAGCCTGCGGCTACACCGGCACGCCGTCGTGAGTGGGGAGACAGCTCTGAAGTTGAAGCAGACACAGCTTCTACCACTTTACACCCCCCTGATGAAATAAATGTGTGGAGCCAACGTTCAGTGTCTGGGGATGAGAATGGGGATGAGCCCCCTTGTGCCTCCCAAGATATGAAGTCTTTACAGCAAGCAATACAGCAGATGCCCACAAAAGAAGACTTTAAAGTAATGGTAGCCGGGGTACATGATGCCTTTAAAGCTGAAATTTCCTGTTTGAGAGTGGACTTTCAACAAATGTCTGCCCGAGTGGATCAGATTGAAACGGAGCATGATGACACCAGAAGATACGTGTCTAAATTACAGTCTATCATAGCCACTCAATCCCAAGCTATTAAAGAAAATACTAATCATCTGGAAGATTTAGACAACAGAGGACGCCGTAATAATATACGGGTTAGGGGTCTGCTAGAATCGGAGTCTGATGAAGATTTGGACATTATATTGAACGAACTGTTTAATTTGATTTTAGCGCCTCAAACACCACTAACCATCAAACTGGATAGAGCCCACAGAGCGCTTAGGCCGAAAAATACTGCGTCACAGCCACGAGACGTGATTTGTTGTTTGCATGACTTCCGCCTGAAAGAATCCATCATGGCCAAGGCGCGTACCTTACGTACGATTTCTTTTAAAGGCTCAAGCGTTCACCTGTACCAGGACTTATCTTGGATGACCCTACAGAAAAGGAGAAGCCTTCAACCTCTATTAGCATGTTTGAAAGATCTCAAAATCCCATATCGTTGGGGCTTCCCCTTCGCTTTGATTGCTACGAAAAATGGCAAGACCTCTATATTACGCACACATGCGGACTTGTCCCGTTTTTGTTCCTCTTTGGGTCTTAGCACTCCGGCCCTTGATAATTGGGAGATTCCAGACCCTCCTTCAGCTCCAGCTCCACTATGGCACACAGTCCAGCGAAAAAGAAACCGACCTCCATCTCAACCGGGAGCATATGGATCTCCCCTACGTGACGCGCCTCCTTGAAAGCTTATATTTAAGGGATTGAATCCCTCTGAGGCCTTCAGTTAACTAATTTTTTGAGCAGCAGCTCTTACAATTGGTACAATTGTTTTCATTGCATTGTTTTTCTCTTTTATTTGATCTTTCTTATCTCAGATATTCTCTGAGTTACCATTCTGGCCTTGCCTGCTATGGTGTTCAGTCAGGTCCCTACCAACAGGACTCTATTTGTTGCCCTCTCTCTATCCCTCACTCTAGATTTTGAGGTGGGACAGACGTGGGCTTTACTGTTTGTTTTTGCTCACATTATATTGAGTCTTGACTGGGTGATTACACCCATTGTTCGGAATTGTATACCATGTTCTTTGTTATGTATGTTGTCTTTTGTCTCCCCCTTTTCCCCAATGTTTCTTCCTTTCAGGTTCCTTATTGCTGGTATATTGAGACAGATTTCAGTATATGGAGATGGATGTTCGTTAGGGGACGCCACTCTGGTCATTGGCAAGTACTGTTACACCACATACACTCATGATTAAATGCATTTCCTTGAACGTTAAGGGACTCAACTCTAATGCAAAACGACGCCTAGCTCTCACTGAGTGTAAATCTCACAGAGCAGACGTTGTTTTCCTGCAGGAGACACATTTTGATAGAGAGGGCTCCTTTAAGTTTGCGGCTAGATCCTACCCACGAATATATTCAGCTAGTGCTGATACAAAAACTGCTGGAGTTGCTATCCTTTTATCTACTACATGTCCTGTACAAGTGGAATCTGCGCAGATTGATGATCATGGTAGATATGTAATACTCCAGGCCTCTCTCCATGGTGCTCCATTTATTTTATGCAATATTTATGCCCCAAATTCAAACCAGATTCCATTCCTGAAAAAGGTCTTCCGAGAATTGGAAAAATATCTACCGGCAGCGCTTGTTATAGGCGGAGATTTTAATGTCGCTTTTTCAGAGCATTGGGATAGACTGACACTCGGAGAGGCGACACCATCTAGAGCCCAGCGAAAATTATCTCGTTTTTTTAGAAAACTCATTAGACAATATGCCCTATATGATTTGTGGAGGGTCAATAATCCATCGGCTAGGACGTATTCGTTTTATTCTCACCCTCACAGAACTCATACTCGCATAGATTATTTCTTTGGGAATGCACCTGCCCTTAGGATGCTAACAGATGCGGAATTGGGAAATATCACGTGGTCAGACCACGCGCCAATCTCGGTCACGTTTAACCCAAAGAATGCTCGTACTAGGATATGCCACTGGCGACTTAATGAATCTTTATTAACTAAATTACCGACTAGACAGGAACTGGGAAGTTCCTTGGAGGAATATTTTGCTTTTAATCAACCCACGGCCCCGTCTGTAGCTATATTGTGGGAGGCGCATAAAGCCGTTTTCAGAGGCAAATGTATTAGTGTAAGCACTAGATTGAAAAGAGACTATAATCTCCGATATAATAACACCCTTGCCCAATTAAAACAGTTAGAAACCCGTTTGGGGACTCATCGCTCTTGTCACTTATTACGGCGTATAGTACTTCTCCGTGCTCGTCTGCGGGAAATGGCCTTTGAAAAAACTGGCAAACTCTTATTATATTCACGCCAACGGTTTTATATGTGGGGGAATAAATCACATACTATTTTAGCTCGCCAGCTGCGAGAGTCAACCACGACTAGTGCTCCAATGTCTCTGAGAATGAACAGTGGAGACATGATATATGACCCCAAAGCGATACTTGATCAATTTCAGCAATACTATGCTTCCTTATATTCTCTTACACCACAGGCACCCTCTGACCCAGTCGACCGCCAAGCACTATTTGACTCTTTTTTGGCTCAAAGTAATATACCCAAACTATCACCAGAGGCAGGGTCTGCACTTAATGCTCAGATCACAGCTGAGGAGATTCAGGGTGTGATTTCCAAATTACCTAATGGCAAGTCACCTGGACCAGATGGGTTGCCCTATTCTTATTATAAGACTTTCTCATCTCTCCTTACACCCCATCTATATACACTTTTTAACTCATTTCTACAAGGCTCAGCTATACCAGAGACCATGCTGCATTCCCATATAACGCTCATTCCAAAACCGGGAAGAGACCCTCTAGATTGCGCAAATTACCGCCCTATTGCTCTTCTAAACTCGGATTTAAAAATATTCACCAAGATATTGGCAGATAGGTTGGCATATTGGCTCCCGCGACTGATACACGCGGATCAAGTTGGCTTTGTGAGGGGCCGACAGGGTGGGGATAACACGAGAAGACTTATTAATCTGATAGATATTGTCAATAGGAAACATCAACAGGCTCTATTATTGAGTTTAGACGCTGAAAAAGCGTTTGATCGCTTAAGCTGGCCGTTTATGTTTTCCACCCTGCGGGCCTTTGGATTCTCTGGTCCCTTTATCTCAGCCCTCAACTCGTTATATAGTCATCCTACAGCGACAATTAAATTACCATATGCAAATTCAGCTCCTTTCCCGATAAAAAACGGCACCAGACAGGGATGCCCGCTCTCTCCTCTCCTGTTTGTGCTTTGCATTGAACCCTTAGCCGCAGCAATTAGGTCCCACCCAGATATTCATGGAATCATGGTTAACCAAGTAGAATATAAGATATCATTATTTGCGGACGATGTTTTGCTTACCTTATCAGACCCACATATTACTTTGCCCAACTTATTTAACATGTTGACACTGTATAGTCGACTCTCCGGATATAAGATCAATTCCTCGAAAACAGAAGCCCTTCCCCTAAACTTACCAGTAGATGTATTAGCTCCGTTAAGATCTAACTACCGCTTTCATTGGCAAGATGCTACCCTACGTTATCTAGGAGTGAATCTAGCAGCAACATATTCTTCCACATATTCCCATAATTTCCCTGCCCTTTTTCGAGAGCTTAAACGTTTGATGGCTAAATGGATGTCTCTCCCCATATCCATGTTTGGCCGCATAGCGGCAGTTAAAATGTCCATTTTGCCAAAATTACTCTATTTATTTGAGACCCTCCCGGTACATGTACCGAGGACGGAATTACGAGCATTACAGGCTGGTATATTTAAATTCATATGGAATGGGAAGAGACATAGGATAGCAAGTAGTACCCTTGTAACCCTGAAATCTCAAGGGGGGTTAGCAGTTCCAGACATTACCAAATACTACTGGGCCACACATCTTAGACGGATACCAGCATGGTCTAAACTTTATGCCTATTCCAGGTGGATGGAAATTGAAAAATTATGGATTGCCCCGATACATCCTAACTCTTTGTTATGGTCCCCAATATCACACACTCAATTACCAGAGCTATTAGGACCAATGCTGCATACATATAAAATATGGCAGCATTGTAAACACCGCTTCTCCTTGGTCTCTGGGAAGTCCTCCATGACATCTTTTCTGTTTACACCGCTTTTTGATGCGGGATCTCAAATCTCTTTTTTTAAACCTTGGTTTTCAAAGAAGATATTTAGGTTTGCGGATATGATCGACTATAGAACGTTACAATTACTTTCACTAGATGAGCTTAGAAGTTCTAGGTCACTTACGGAAGTCACTGAATATCAATACATGCAGATACAACATTTGTTCACTACACTGTTTCATTCAAAACAGGTATCTATCCCCACGTCTTTTGAGAAGACATGTAAACTTTCGGAGTCTACTGGAGGTCTTATATCTGAAATATATGTGCTCCTCTCCTCCCCGGCCCCTACAACGTCGGTGCGTCATCTATATATGTCTAAGTGGGAATTGCTCTTGCACCGTTCTATTTCAATAGAGGAATGGAGGATAATTTGGCAAAGAGCTGCGATGACATCAACGTGTGCTATACATAGAGAAAATACTTACAAAATAATGATGTTTTGGTACCACACCCCCCAGTTATTGCATAAGTTTAACCCTGATATTTCGGACCGCTGCTGGAGATGTAACGCGGAGGTGGGTTCACATATCCATATTTTTTGGGAATGCCAGATTTTAAATCCATTCTGGAGTATGGTACAAGAAATTCTACACAGTTTGTTTGAAATAAGATTTCCATTAGACCCTTACATATACTTATTAAATGTTCCACACATACCTTTGAAGAAGCATTTATTAAAGCTAATGTTATATGTCCTGACTGCGGCTAGACGTCTGTTGGCAAGATTCTGGAAAAGAGTAGATTGCCCGTCACGGGTTGAACTCATAAATAGTATACTGGAAGTGAGACGTCTCGAACATATGTCGGCTACAATGCTTGCTTCGGTTGACAAATTTGACCGGATTTGGAAACAGTGGGACTTGGTGTTTGACGTCTCATGTTGATCTACTCCATACCTTACCTTACCCATCCTAACCCTAGTGTGTCGAGTCTTGTCATTCCCCTATGTGTGTCTGAATCCTTCATATAGTAAACTTTATATAGCTTTACATGATCAAACACCATGTATGTACTTCTTTAAAACTACTTAATGTGGAGATATGCATACACGAAAATAAGATGTATGCTAATTTTCTCTCTACTGTTCAAATGACTTCAATTGTATCTTTATATGAGAAATAATGTACACCAAAGTCATGTTTTCTTTTATGTATGTACATGTTTATTCTTGGAAAAATCGTCAATAAAAAGACAATTGATAAAAAAAAAGACACTGAATCCAGCGGCAAGGACCAGGTAAGTATGATCTCCACCGCTGGCCGGCCACTGTGGGAGAGCTTTCTAACTCTGTGTCTTCGTTCCTCTTCTGGCAGTACTGTACTATCCACTTCCATGCAGCAACTAGTGGATTTCTAAAGGTACAAGTTTGGCGCGGGTAATATTGGGTTCATTCCATTTTTTTTAATCTATCTTGGAACTGAATTCTTACTCTGGTAGTCAGGGAAGGAATTCTTTCATATGCAACTTACTGGTTTTCTAATAGTTTGGTATAATTCAAAAATTTCCTTTTAACACAAAATGTAACAGAACTCAAAAAGTTTGCAGAACACATTCAAACTTTACGATTTGCTGCCACAATCTAAGGCCTCATGCACACGACCGTTGTTTTATTCCGTGTCCGTTGTTCCGTTTTTCGTGATTTTCTGCGGACCTATTGACTTTCAATGGGTCCGTTGAAAACTCGGCTAATGCACCGTTTGTCATCCGCGTCCGTGATCCGTGGTTCCAGTTCGTCAGAAAAATATAACCTGTCCTATTATTTTCGTGAAAAACGGTTCGCGGACCCATTCAAGTCAATGGGACCGCAAAAAAACACACAGGCACACAAGATTGTCATCCGCGTCCGTTTTTTTCCTATCATTTGCATGGCAAACCTGTCTTAGATTTTTTTTAACTTTCCTTCATGTCTGGTGATCCTCCAAAAATAAAGGAAGACACACGGAAACACAAACGGAAACGGATCACGGAACAACGGAACCCCATTTTGCAGAACGGAACACAACAACGGTCGTGTGCATGAGGCCTAAGGGGAACTGCAGAGAAATTGCATTTCCATATGTTTTGTTAGCCATACTGTGCACGTTAGTTGTGGTTCGTTATCTCCCCCTACAAACATGCTGATTTATAACCACAGAGAGAACATAAACTAACAGAAATCTATACATCAACATACTCTCTAATATATGAAGAGAGCCAAAATAATATTACATTAATAGGTCCCAAATAATAAAGTGCAACCATACAGTATGAATGCTGTAGGAAAAGCTAAGCTCCGACCACATATGGTGGTATCAATGCTAGACCTCTGAAAGGGTTATATTTGCAGGATTCCCCAATGGGTTTTATTACGTTGGTCCCCAAGTCTCCACTGTGGAAACCATTAGCACAGTTACTGACTGGCCCACAACAAGCAAGTCTCTGCTGTGCAATGGAGCACACCCTGCTCGGCTATTGTTCCGTTATCCTTTAACATTAATAAAACCAAACATTGCTGCTGGGAAATGTAACCATGTCTAGGAGACATAATTGCAAACTCCTGTGCACTGTGTCTATTATAGCAGAGGGGAGAAATGCTACTGACTAAAGTTGAGCGAACCCGAACTGTAAAGTTCGGGTTCGTACCGAACGTTAGGTTTTTCAGCACCCGGACCCGAACATTTACGTAAAAGTTCGGGTTCGGTGTTCGGCGATTTTTATGGCGCTTTTTGAAAGGCTGCAAAGCAGCCAATCAACAAGCGTCATACTACTTGCCCCAAAAGGCCATCACAGCCATGCCAACTGCAGCATGTGACCCAGCCTCTATTTAAGCTGGAGTCACTTAGCGCCGCCCGTCACTCTGCTCGGAATAGTGTAGGGAGAGGCTGCAGCTGCTGTGAGGGAGAGATCAGGGAGCGATCTTATCAAGAACTGGTTTATGTACTCAGCGATCTACAGAAAAAGTGTTTTGTGGGTGCAGTGCACAATTTTTTTAAGCCTGTCCTGAGCCAACTACTGCTGAAAACGAACTTTTTTTTCTTCATTTCATCAATACTTGATCGGCAGCCATTTTATGCAACGATAGTGCACCAGCATAGGCTATCTGCAAGTCTAGAAATACAGCTTTGGCATACTGGGGTGAAAAAACCCTCTAATATACTGCACATCTGGGATTAGACAAGCATAAGTGATTGTCACATTTAGGCCAGAAATACAGCTTTTTTCTTACTGGGGTGAAAAAACCCTCTGATATACTGCACATCTGTGATTACACGTGCATAAGTGACTGTCACATTTAGGACAGAAATACAGCTTTTTGGTTAGGGTGAAAAAACCCTCTGATATACTGCACATCTCTGATTACACGTGCATAAGTGATTGTCACATTAAGGCCAGAAATACAGCTTTTTTCTTACTGGGGTGAAAAAAAACTCTGATATACTGCACATCTGTGATTACACGTGCATAAGTGATTGTCACATTTAGGCCAGAAATACGCCTTTTTGGTTACTGGGGTGAAAAAAGGCTCTAATATATTGCACATCTGGGATTACACGTGCATAAGTGAGTGTCACTTTTAGGCCACAAATACCGCTGTCATATAGAGTTAAAAAAAAAAAATTTGAGTGCAATACCCTACATCAGGGTTTTTATTGGCGGTTAATTTCTTTGAACAGACTTAACCACTTTTTACTTTGCTTTGTAAACGCCAACTATGAGGCAAACATCTAATAAGGGACGCGGTCATGGTCGTGGTGGTGGTGTTGGTGGAGCCTCTGCTGCAGGGAGAGGACGTGGCCGTCCTACTGAACCTACTACCTCAGGTCCCAGTAGCCGCCAGAATCTACAGCGATATTTGGTCGGGCCTAATGCCGTTCTAAAGATGGTAAGGCCTGAGCGAGTACTCCACGAACATGGCCAGTGGCGATGACGCCGTTATCAGCGTTACAATACCACTTCTATGTCTCCTTGAGAAAACACTTAGGGCGATGATGAAAGAGGATGTGGCCCAGGACGAGGAGGAGGAAGAGGGGTCATCTCTAACACTTTCAGGCCAGTCTTTTAGAAGTGGCTCAGAAAGAGGATTTTTGCAACAGCAGAGGCCAGGTACAAATTTGGCCAGCCAGGGCCCACTACTGGAGGACGAGGAGGAGGAGGATGAGGAGAAGGATGGGGATGAAGCATGTTCACAGCGGGGTGACATCCAACGCAGCTCGGGACCATCACTGGTGCGTGGCTGGGGGGATACGGAGGACGCAGACGATACGCCTCCCACAGAGGACAGCTTGTCCTTACCTCTGGGCAGCCAGGCACACATGAGCGATTACATGCTGCAGTGCCTGCGCAACGACTGCAGAGTTGCCCACATTTTAACGTGTGCTGACTATTGTGTGGCCACCCTGCTGGATCCCCGTTACAAAGACAATGTGCCGTCCTTAATTCCCTCACTGGAGCGTGATCGGAAGATGTGCGACTACAGGCGCATGCTGGTAGACGCGCTCCTGAGAGCATTCCCGAATGACGCCGGGGGACAAGTGGAAGCACAAGGCGAAGGCAGGGGAGGAGGAAGAGGTCGCCAACGCAGCTGTGTCAGCGCCAGCACCTCAGAAGGCAGGGTTAGCATGGCCGACATGTAAAAAAGCTTTGTCACCTCGCCGCAACAACCGGCCCCAACTGCTGATACCCTGTTTCCCCGAAAATAAGACAGTGTCTTATATTAATTTTTGCTCCAAAAGATGCGCTAGGTCTTATTTTCAGGGGATGTCTTATTTTTCCATGAAGAAAAATACGGTACACATTTATTGTTGAACAAAAAAAAAAGGAAATCAGGGTGGGGAGGGGGATCACTTAAAATGGCACAGGGTGATCAGAGAGGAGAATCAAAATGACACAGGGGTATCAGGGTGGGGAAGGGGATCACTTAAAATGACACAGGGGGATCAGAAGGGGGAATCAAAATGGTACAGGAGAATCAGAGGGGGGGGGATTACTATAGCATTTTAGTACCCCCTTATAATCCTCCTGTGTCATTTTGATTCCCCCTTCTGATCCCCCTGTGTCATTTTAAATGATCCCCCTCCCCACCCCGATACCCCTGTGTCATTTTGATTCCCTTCTCTGATCACCCTGTGTCATTTTGATTCCCCCCTCTGAACACCCTGTGTCATTTTAAATGATCCCCCTCCCCACCCTGATACCCCTGTGTCATTTTGATTCCCCCCTCTGAACACCCTGTGTCATTTTAAATGATCCCCCTCCCCACCCTGATCACCCTGTGTCATTTTGATTCCCCCCCTCTGATCACCCCGTGTCATTTTAATTACCGTTTTTAGTCTCCCCCCCCCATCTTCACCAGACATCCCCCACCTTCCATCAGATATTCCCCCCCCTACCTGTCACCCCGTCCCCTGTGTGTCCGTGCCAGCCAAGTTGTGAGACTCCATCAGGGCAGAGCGAGCAGCGGGCGGAAGAAGGCGGCAGCTTGTCCTGGCGGCGGCTGCGGCCAATCAGTGAGCTCCTTACATTCTGGGGTGGCTGGCTTTATAATCGGGGAGGCATTATGTTCGGCCGATGCTTTATAATCGGGGAAGCCTTATTTTCGGGGGATGCTTTATTATCGGGGAGGCCTTTTTTTCGGGGGGATGCCTTATATTACAGCGATAGGCAAAACTAGAGGTAGGTCTTATTTTCGGGGGATGTCTTATTTTCGGGGAAACAGGGTATGGAGCGTGTTAGCAGGAGGCAGCATTTCACCAACATGGTGGAACAGTACCTGTGCACACGACTACACGTACTGACTGATGGTTCTGCCCCATTCAACTTCTGGGTCTCCAAATTGTCCACATGACCAGAGCTTGCCCTGTATGCCTTGGAGGTGCTGGCCTGCCCTGCAGCCAGTGTACTCTCTAAACGTGTATTTAGCACGGCAGGGGGCATCATTACAGACAGACGCAGCTGCCTGTCCACAGCCAACGTGGACAAGCTCACGTTCATTAAAATGAACCAGGCTTGGATCCCACAAGACTTGTCTGTACCTTGTGCAGAATAGACATTTATACCACCATCAAACATACATTCTTGAACTCAAGTCAAGTGCAATGATTCTTTGTTTTCTTTTTTTTTTTTTGTCCCCATATTTTGGGGGCTACCTACCCAATAAAAAAAAATAAAAAAACATTGTTGGCTACCTGTTCCTCCTCCATTGCTGCCTCCACCTACAACACCACATTCACGGCCTCCTCAACCTCCGACTCCATATCTACCTCCTTCTCTGAGTTGCAGGTTAATAATTTGTAATTTTTAGTTATTTTATTTCATTTTAAGTTATTTCCCTATCCACATTTGTTTGCAGAGCAGTTGCCATGCTCTTAAGCACATTTTACTGCCTTTTACATCCCTCTAGCCTTTTCAAGGACTATTTTAGAGCCATTTTAATTTAAAAAAGTGGCAATTTTAGTGCCCTAAATTGAAAAAAATCTTATTTTCAATTGTCGGGTGACATTTTACTATTTTTGGCGTATACAAACCCCTGCTGTGCCTGGGTGACAGGGGCCTAAATCTCTCAAAATCCTCTGTTGTATTGCTGGGTGACAAGAACCCCCTTTTGCCGTGAATGAACCCCTGCTCTGCATTGCTGACAGGGAACTAAATTTAGTGAAAACATCTGTTACTGATCGGAAGATGCGCGACTACAAGTGCACGCTGATGATAGCATTCCCACCTGACAGCGGGGGCACAGTGGAAGCACAAGGCGAAGGCAGAGGAGGAGGAAGAGGTCGCCAATGCAGCTGGGGCACCACCAGCACCTGAGAAGGCAGGGTTAGCATGGCCGAAATGTGGAAAAGCTTTGTCAGCCTTGGAGGTGCTGACCTGCCCTGCAGCCAGTGTATAGTGTGAACGTGTGTTTAGCACGGCAGAGAGTATTATCATTGTGGACAAGCTTACGTTTATTAACCGCTTCACGTCCGCCCATAGACTATAAACGTCCTATGGGTGGACGTGTATTTCTGACAGCACGTTTTAAAACGTCCTGTCAGAAATAGCAGCTGCACGCTAATCGTGCAGCTGCTGATCGGGTTGCCCGCTGTCAGTGACAGCAGGGCAACCCTAAGACAAGGCAGGGACAGTTCCCAGGTGTCCCTGTCTTCCGGATCGCTGCAGACACAGCGCTCACCGAGCGCTGTGTCTGCAGAGAAGGAAGCGCTATGCGCTTCCTGTTCCGGCCCGGCGGTCATGTGACCGCCGTGACCGGAGTGTGCAGGAGCTGTGTGAGGTCTCTCAGAGACCTCGATCAGCCCTGCTGTGAGGCTGTACAGCGCAGGATTGCTGCTGTACAGCCTATATAGGGGTGCATTTGTCCTGTAACTGGGGCTACTATGTCAGCACCAGTTACAGGAGAAATCAACTGTGAAAAAAAAAAGAAAAAGTGAAGCAAATGTCCCCCAGAGGTCTTGTATGACCTTATGGGGGACGAAAAGTGTAAAAAAAAATAAAAAAAATAAAGGGTTGAAAAAATAAAATAAAATAAAGTTTCACATGTAATAAAAAAAAAAGTTCCCAAGTAAGGAATAAAAAAAAAAAAAAAAAAATAGAAAAAATAAAATAAAATAGACATATTTGGTATTGCCGCGTCCGTAAAAACCAGCTCTATAAAAATATCACATGACCTAACCCCTCGGGTGAACACCGTAAAAAAAAAAAAAAAAACTGTCAAAACAAGCAATTTTTGTCACCTTGCATCACAAAAGGTGCAACACCAAGTGATCAAAAACGAGTATGTCCCACAAAATAGTACCAATAAAACCGTCACCTCATCCCGCAAAAAATGAGCCCCTACATAAGAAAATCTCTCAAAAAATAAAAAAAAATATAGCTCTCAGAACATGGACACATTAAAACATAATTTTTTTGTTTCAAAAATGCTATTATTGTGTAAAACTTTAATAAATGAGAAAAAGTATACATATTAGGTATCGCCACGTCCGTAACAATCTGCTCTATAAAAATGTCACTTGACTGAACCCCTCAGGTGAACGCTGTAAAAATAAATAAATAGAAACTGTGCTAAAACAACCAATTTTTTGGTCACCTTGCCCCATAAAGTGTTATAATGAATGATCAAAAAATCATATGTACCCAAAAATAGTACTAATAAAACTGGCACCTTATCCCCTAGTTTCCAAAATGGGGTCACTTCTTGGGAGTTTCTACTGTAAGGGTGCATCAGGGGGCTTCAAATGGGACATGGCATCTAAAAACCATGTGGAGTTCCTTTTCTTCTGCGCCCTGCCGTGTGCCCATACAGCAGTTTATGACCACATGTGGGGTGTTTCTGTAAACCGCAGAATCTGGGTAATAAATATTGAGTTTTGTTTGGCTGTTAACCATCGATGTGTTAAAGAAAAAAATTGATTAAAATGGAAAATCTGCCAAAAAAGTGAAGTTTTTAAATTTGATCTCCATTTTCCTTTAATTCTTGTGGAACGCCTAAAGGGTTAAGAAAGTTTGTAAAATCGGTTTTGAATACCTTGAGGGGTGTAGTTTCTACAATGGGGTCATTTATGGGGGTATCCACTATGTAGGCCCCACAAAGTGACTTCATACCTGAACTGGTCCTTAAAAAATGGGTTTTGGCAATTTTCTTAAAAATTTGAAGAATTGCTTCTAAACTTCTAAGCCTTCTAACGTCCTAAAAAAATAAAATGACATTTCCAAAATGATGCCAACATAAAGTAGACATATGGGGAATGTTAAATAATAAATATTTTATGAGGTATCACTTTCTGTTTTAAAAGCAGAGAAATTGAAATTTAGAAAATTGCGATTTTTCAAATTTTTGGGTAAATTTGGGATTTTTTCATACATAATGGTGAAATATTTTGACTCAAATTTATGACTATCATGAAGTACAATGTGTCACGAGAAAACAATCTCTGAATGACTTGGATAAATAAAGGCGTTCCAAAGTTATTACCACATAAAGTGAGATATGTCAGTTTTGCAAAATTTGGCCTGGTCAGGAAGGGGGCAAATGGCCCAGATGGCAAGTGGTTAAAATGAACCAGGCATGGATCCCACAGGACTTGTCCGTACCTTGTGCAGAATAGACATTTATACCAGCCTCAACCATCCATTCTTGTACTCAAGTGCACTTATTCTTTGTTTTATTTTGTTATATGTCCCAATATTTTGGGGGATACCCCAATTTAAAAATAAAAAATAACACAAATCAGTGTTGGCTACCTATTCCTCCTTCACCGCCGCTTCCACCTACACCGCCACGTCAACCTACACCGCCACATCCACCCATCCACCGCCTCCTCAACCTCCTACTCCTAGATCCAGATTGTTATTTAAATTTTTTCTGTATTTTATGTTATTTTAAGTCATTTCCCTATCCACATTTGTTTGCAGAAAAGTTGCCATGCTATTAAAGGGGTTGTCCAGGATTAAGATTTTTTTTTAAAACCAGTTAAATCACTATTAATAGCAGTTTGAAGGTCCCCCCCCCAGATGTTTTTAGGTATTTTTACACTTCAGCAGGGCTCCTACAGTCCCCCACTGATTGTTTACCTTTCTGTTTATGTGTGTGGTAACTTCCTGCCTCAATGCTTTCTTGGTCCCAGCGCAGCATCGCGTTGTTTTGAGTGTGTGCCTGCTCCTCCGTGCAGCCACCCCCCCTAATTCATATGCCGCCTCCTGCCGCAACTATTCCTCCGCCTTAGTCACGCCCCTAAACGCCTCCTTCCTTGCTAAGAATGCGCCCTGCTCGGTGAGGGCCGTGGCTTAGCGCGGTCTGTTGCCGCATAGTTACTGCCCCTCCATGCGCTTAGAATAATTAGAGGCTGACTGTGACCTCACCGGGCTCCTTGCGAAGCGGAAGAAGAGGCTTCGCTATGCAGAAAGGGACCCGGTACGTCACTGATGGTGATAGAAACTGCACTTCCGGCTGAAAATTTGTGACGTGAAAAAGGGCCATCAGAAATGTCTGGTAAGGGAAGGACAGGCATGAATGTAATATTTAGGGGACCATTGTACATGTACACCCATGTCCCCAATCCCGGACAACCCCTTTAAGCACATTTTGATGCCTTTTGCAGCCCTCTAGCCCTTTCCAGCACTATTTTAGAGCCATTTTAGTGCCCAAAAGTTTGGGTCCCCATTGACTTCAATGGGGTTCGGGTTCAAGTTCGGGACCCGAACCCGAACTTTTTTTTCAAGTTCGGCCAAACCTGCCGAACCCGAACATCCACGTGTCCGCTCAACTCTACTACTGACATATTTTGCTATGAGGTCTGATAAAGGTCTGATGGGGTTATGATGAGGGTCTGATATGAAGGTCTCATGTAATGTCCTGATATGGGGGTCTGATGTAATGTCCTGTTGTGAGGGTCTGATGTAATGTCCCGATATGGGGGTCTGATCTGTGGATCTGAAATGGGATCTGATGAAAAATATTTTTTCTTCCGTTAAAACCCGGGTGCGTCTTATCAACAAAAAATACGGTATGCGTTTCGTTTTAACTGCATTCCCTCTTTGTAAAAATGGGTCAAATGTGTTACAGCGATATCAAATTCTTATAGCTTTTTTGCATTTTAATACTTAAAAAAAAAAACTGACCAAATAACTCAAGTGTGAACTCAGCCTTACAGGTCGATGTTAGCGCCAGGTATAAAGAACCGTGCAGAGGCCCAAGATCCTACTGTAGCGCTCCTTTTACACCGTCAGCTGATTCCACATAGATGTCTACAGAACCTGTTCTATTAAACGCTTATACAAGTAGAGCCCCCTTGACAGAGTGGAGAGGGTGTCAGCAGTAAGTTCGTGTTGATGTCAGTGATTATTTTGCCCTTCCTCTGATCCGTCAGCACAATAGCTGCCCAAAAAACGGATCCTGTCTGTTGAGCATCCGCCAACATCAGTATTGCTAAAGCCAAAAAAAAAACAGGAGTGGATCCAAAACAGAGATGACATGTGAATGGGATATTTGCATGTCTTCTGTGTTTTGTACCCACTCCTGCTTTTGGCTACCAAATCCTAAACCAATTCTGATAGGACCATACAGGCCTTACAGCTGCTACACAGACAGGATCCGTTGTGCGTCTCATTTTTCCTTCCTTCTGACAGATCAGAAGAAGAGTCAAATAAATGATGATGTCAACCAGGCCAAAAAGGCAAAATAGTGGCCCAGTCATGGAGTGGGAAGAGTGGGAGAACAGCTTGAGAAGTCCACAGAGTGGCTGTCACGGACGATGTTGCAGATAGCTGGAACTTATGAATAAACGTCCGAATGGCTTGATCCCAAACTAATGGCTTGATCCCAAACTATAGAGCCCTATAAAACCCTAAGAGCTCTCCCTGACTGCTATGCCCATGCAAGGGTCTCAATGGTAGACGATTGCATGCCCCATGTACCTAAGACTGTGTGACACCTGAAAACCCTATAATAGTGAGGGGACACGACCACCAGCTCCCTGCACTTAATACGGAAGGAGTCAGGGTCACCTAGAATCAAGCCAGCAAGGAAACACAATACATGAAAAGACTTATCTGAGTAAACAGCAGCAGCAGCCTCCAGCAGTGAACACTTCATCCAGGAAGTAGTATAAACTGCAAAGTGAGGCAGTATGGGAGGGAATATAAAGGGAGACGATTAGTCTAAATAGATGACACCTGGGAGAAGAAAAGGAGATGACAAAGTGAAACCAAAACAAAGAACATCATGCAAGAGGTAGAGAAGGACGTCTGCCAGACCTTTTCACAGAACTGGCGGTGACAGTGGCCCAATGACATAGTGTTGAGGTAGCAGCAGCATGATGAGACCACAGAGTGGCCCATTTACATAGTGTTGAGGTGGCAGCAGCATGAGGAAGCCACAGAGTGGCCCAGTGACATAGTGTTCAGTTAGCAGCAGCAGGAGGAGGCCACGGAGTGGCAAGGTGACATAGCGTGGAGGTGGTAGCAGCAGCAGAATGAGGAGGCCACAGAGTGGCCCAGTGACATAGTGTTGAGTTAGCAGCAGCATGAGTAGGCCACAGAGTGGCAAGGTGACATAGTGTGGAGGTGGCAGCAGCTGCAGCAGCATGAAGAGGCCACAGAGTGGCCCAGTGACATAGTGTTGAGGTGGTAGCAGCATGAGGAAACCACAGAGTGGCCCAGTGACAGTGTTGAGTTAGCAGCAGCATGAGGAGGCCACGGAGTGGCAAGGTGACATAGTGTGGAGGTGGTAGCAGCAGCAGCAGCATGAGGAGGCCATAGAGTGGCCCAGTGACATAGTGTTGAGTTAGCAGCAGCATGAGGAGGCCACACAGTGGCAAGGTGACATAGTGTCGAGGTGGTAGCAGCCGCAACAGCATAAGGAGGCCACAGAGTGGCACAATGACAGTGTGGAGGTGGTAGCAGCATGAGGAGACCACAGAGTGGCCCAGTGACATAGTATTGAGATAGCAGCAGCATGATGAGGCCACAGTGTGGCAAGGTGACATAGTGTGAAGATGGCAGCAGCAGCAGCATGAGGAGGCCACAGAGTGACACAATGACAGAGTCTTGCTTTAGCAGCAGCATGAGAAGACCACCGAGTGGCAATATGACATAGTGTGGAGGTGGCAGCTGCATCAGCATGAGGAGGCAACAGAGTGGCACAATGGCAGTGTGGAGGTGGCAGCAGCATGAGGAGACCACAGAGTGGCAAGGTGACATAGTGTGGAGGTAGCAGCAGCATCAGCATGAGGAGGCCACAGAATGGCAAGGTGACAGTGTGGAAGTGGCAGCAGCAGCATGAGGAGGCCACAGAGTGGCAAGGTGACATAGTGTGGAGGTGGCAGCAGCAGCATGAGGAGACCTGACTAGTGAGGTGGCAGCAGCATCAGGAGACCACAGAGTGACCCGGTGACAGAGTGGGGAGGTGTATGGCAATAACAGTACCCGCTGACGAAGGTGGGTGTAAGGAGGAGCACTTGTCATCAGATGTGTGGCATCAGGCGGGTGGCAGCATCAGAATGCTAGCTGAGGCAGGTAGCCAGAAGAAACAGGTCTCTTTTGTCAAGGTTTGGGGGGGGCAGCATGGATGATTTAATCTGATGCATCAAGCATTGGTGGGTGGAAATCCTGGCTGATCCATGCCTGATTTATCTTGACAAAGGTCAGTCTCTCCACATTTTGGGTGGACAGGCGAGTTCTCCTTGGGGTAACTATGGCCCGCGCCGCATTAAACACCCTCTCTGATGCCACACTACTGGCTGGGCAGGACAAATTTTCCAGGGCAAACTCGGCCAGTTGCGGCCACAAATCTTGGCCAGCAGATCTTCAATGTGGGGTGGCAGGGTGCTATCCAAGTATGCCACCACCTGCTGGTTCAGGTTCTGCTCCAGGTGTTGCTGCTGCTGCTGGTGAGTACTTTCCTCACTAGGCAGGTTAAGAAAGCTGCTCATCATCGACTCTAGACACAAGCTCCTGCTGATGGAGCTGGTATTGCTCCTACCCCCCCCCCCCCCCCCCCCGCCGCCACAGCAGCCATAGCAGTGGAAAGAGAGTGCAGAGGGCCCTACGAGAGGATGGATGATGTCGCAGATAGGATGTCTCTATAATAGTTCAGTTTGTCCTCGCTCTCAGCAGGTGTAAAAATGGCCCCCATCTTGGACCGGTAGCGAGGGTCCAACAAGGTGGAGAGCCAGAAGTCATCCCTCTGAAGAATGGTCACAATTCGGCTGTTACTACCAAAGCAAGTGAGCAAGCAGCGGGGCATTTTCGCAAGTGACTCGGAGGGACTACCTGCCTCCATCTCCACTGCATACTGCCACGGTGTGCCTGGGTCATCTGCCTCGTCTTCCTCATCTCCCTCTTGCTCCTTCTGCTCCTCCTCACCTGTCACCTGTGTAGAAAACCCACTCATTTCGCTACACATTGCTTGTGCTCCAATGTCCTCCTCCTCCTCAGCCCCCACAGGCCTCATGTGGCCATGAGATGTAGGCGCCACGTCTCCAGTCGTACTAGCATCTGTTCAGTGGCATCGCTACAGGGGGGCCAAGGGGGGGCAATTGCCCCCCCCAGGTCATTCCTTGCCCCCCCAGGTGCCCCCCCCCCCCCCCGCTGATTCGCTGCTGCGCCCGGCCGCCCGCACTAGTGATGTCCGGTTCATGAACGAATCGTTCTTTTGAATCGATTCAGTTTACTGAACCGGAGGAGTCGATTCACCTGACTGAGCAGATCCTTGTGAAACATCTCAGTCAGATAGCAGAGCAGAGAGACACTGGCAGCAGGGAGGAGTGTAATCTGATCCTAGAGTGGAAGCAGGCTTCTGCCAGACCCTCCCCTCTCCGCCCACCCTGGCCTGCAACCAATCAGAGCTTACGCAAGCACTAGTACAGGAAGTCTAAGAATCGAATGAGTCTACAGGTTAAAGGGGTTCTGCACTTTCATTTAACTGATGATCTATCCTCTGGATAGATCATCAGCTTCTGATCGGCGGGGGTCCGACACCCGGGACCGCCGTCGATCAGCTGTTTGAGAAGGCAGCGGCGCTGCAGGAGCGCCGCGGCCTTCTCACTGTTTACCGCCGGCCCAGTGACGTCACGACTAGTATCAACTAGCGTGGGCGGGGCTAAGCTCTGTTCACTTGAATGGCGCTTAGCCGCGCCCACGCTAGTTGATATTAGTCGTGACGTCACTGGGCGGGTGGTAAACAGTGAGAAGGCCGCGGCGCTCCTGCAGCGCTGCTGCCTTCTCAAACAGCTGATCGGCGGGGGCCCCGGGAGTCGGACCCCCGCTGATCAGAAGCTGATGATCTATCCAGAGGATAGATCATCAGTTAAATGAAAGTGCAGAACCCCTTTAAAAGAATCTAAAGATCCGACGTTATAGACTCATTCGATTCTTTGAGTTAAAAGAACCATGAGTCACTAGAGCAGTTTACACTGAGGCTGATGCTTTTGTTGTCCCCCACTGGGGGAAGGCATCCGCCAAAACGCGCGTCGGGGTTACGTGACTCTCCTGAGGTGTATATCCCCATATCAAGGGTATGTAGATATGCTATACTGTTGTGAACTTTAAGGGATGTGTTCATTGGCTTCAAGCGCTCAGCTATACCCACACGGGTTATCCACAGGTGGATGTTTACTATGCACCTGAGACATATCTGTATATATATGGAGGTTTAAAGCTGTCACCATAATTATAATTGTGATATTTGACCATTGATATGGTGACTTCTTATGCATTTGCATTTTAATTATTTGATGGCAAATGCATAAGATGGTCCCACATTTTGGAACCATCACACATCCATATGTCGCGGTGTAATCTGTAACCACTTACTGATATGGTGTTTTGCCATTTAGCACTTGTGTAGTGGCCTCACGGACTAAGCGTGGGCACTACACGAGGGTCAATTGGGGTGTGCGTGACTTCTCTTCACTTGGTATAGGAGTGTCATTTCCAATTGTGCATATTTTATGTAAATTGTAAAGTATTGTTTTTGTATTGTGCAATGTTTCCCTGTTATAGGCATTATCAGGCCTAGTCCCTGTAGTTAGTCATCCCAGACGCTAGAGGGAGCTAGAGTACCCCTAGTATAAGTATTCAGGCCCCAGACAGGGAAGGGAGTTGAAGGTCAGGAGTCTGCAAAGACAAGCTGGAAGGCACCAGTCAGGGCCTTCTCCTGACATGCAACTAGACAGTCCAGGCTTCTAGTTGCCACCAGGAGACTAGTAGAGGGATCCTAGTCTACCTCCTGATCCAGAGAGCCATGGTTAGCTCAGAAGAGCTAACCCAGGGGAAGAGGTTGCCTCCTGGGAGAAACCCTGTAGTTCCCACCAAGTCAAGCAGAGCCAACAGGTCCAGCTGATACAAGTAAGCTGAAGGGCAGAGAGAATAGAGGTATGGAGCAAGAATGAGCACCTAAGGAGGATTATTTACCAAGGATAAAAGCCTACAATAAGGTATCTGGGCCTTGGGATTAAAGCCAGACAGGAGTTCGAAAGGAACAGTGTACACTAATCTCCGAGGAGTCTGTACAGCCTGATTCTGCGCATGTGGATGTTTACCCTCTGTGTATCTTGCCTAACCACCATATACCTGCCATAATTGTGAAACCTGCTTGTGAAGTGTATTTGACATGTGGAACTGAGTTGCCATCTAACTGTACAAAGTGGAATTTACTACAGTAAAGCAAAGTTTGGTTCACCCTGCCATCTGTGTTCCTTGCTTATTAAGACCTTCCACCGGTGTGCCACCGTTACCGGCACTGGCGTCACGTACCTCAAAGGGACCTTGCCCCAGGCACATAAAACACCTGCAACACCCAGGGCACCTCAACCAACATCAGGCTTGGTCCCTAAATACAGAGTGTGCCCCAGAGGACTTTTGTGCCAGCCTCTCCTTCACTGCTGTATGCCTGCCCAGGGGTTTCCATATATAGCTGTGAGTGACCCTCGCTTGCCATTGACCGTGACCTCACAATCGCATTACCCTGCAGGTCTGGCGTACCGCATAAATTGGCGTCACGAACAGGATACGGAACATATCTACGCCATTGTTGGATTACAAAACTGTGTGCTGAAAATCATCTTAAAGTGACCAAGCCCTAATTGGTTTATTGAAAATTACTGGGCCAAAGGACTGTCCTAAGTAGCGGTGTGAAAATAGTGTTTTATGGACTGTTTGCTGCTTGTTTAAGCCACCGCTTGCTGTCAGTGAATAGGCAGCGTTTCTACTAAAGATGGCCGCTGAGCTTGCTTGAGATTACTGCTGCGTCATCTTCATCCTGAATTGGCGGTAAAAGTTGGCGCCTTTTTGCTGAGAAGAGCGGGAAAAAGCTCGATATTGGCGCCACCGCCTGTCTGGACATTTGCATGTCTGCAGAAATGGACTCCGCCTTCCCCATACTGGAGTACCTGGGGGGCGGCCTCCCAGTGCAATGGGAGGATCTGTCTGAACTTATTGGCGCCACCCTGTCGCTCTCCAGAGAAGGATCGAGCATGTTGGAGAGTGAAGACACCTCTGCTGAGATGTCCGCGCCTGATTTACTGAACATGACTGATATTGGTGTAGAGCCAGAGGAGGCTCCACCGGCCTACTCTCCGGGACCGGAGAGACCCGCCTGCTCGCCACTGGGGAAAGAACCGGAGCACTGCTACGGCTCCTGGAGAGACTTCTTTCAGCCCTCATTCAAGTGGTCAACACTTATGGCAGAGATCCGGGAGGCCGCTATAAAGAGGAATACTAAAACTAAAATATATTATGAAGAACTGACCAAGTCCATTTACGACCGTCATCCTAATACCCAACCCCGCCTAGAAAGGAGAAGGGGGTTGGTGCTATCCTTTGACAAGACCCGTGGCTATGGGTTCATACAAGACCACATTACTGGCAGAGACTTGTACGTCAACCGGAGGTCTGTCAAGAGAGGTTACCTCCCTGAGCATCTGCATAACCTCCGCGAGGGAGAGGAGGTAGAATTCACCCCTGCCGAGAGCCTGCGAGGCCCATATGCGACTGCCGTGACCCGTCCCAAGAAGGAACCGGAGGACTGGGAGGCAGATGAGGACTACTCTGGCTGCGAGTGCAAACCTGAGCGCTCTCCAGAACCGGCCCATTACGCATTCCAAGAGCGGGGCTCTTTCATTGGTCCTAATGTGTTTTGGCAGCCAACTGTGTTGGAAAAATGGGTGAGTCCCTATCCGTCCCCCGAGCTGCCTCGCCGGGAGAAAACCATCCAGGACATGGAGAATCTAAAAGGACTTCGCGTTACCCTGGAGAATATCCGGAAGGGTAGGAGACCCGATGCGCCACCGGAGCCTGCAGCGGCCACGTCCGATGCATCTTGCACTGTACCTGCGCCGGCGGCGACAGCAGAGGATAGCGATTCTGAGACCGAAAGCATAGGTGACCAGATCGTCCGTCTGGAAGAAAAGTTGCGGGAGCTGCGCAGGATTGCCACCGCCAGGATCCAGACGCCGCCTAAGAGAGACGAGGTAAGGGTGCCTGTCACCACCCGTAGACCACCTTCTACCACCTCCGCACCGTCGGTGCCCCCAAGACGGCCCTCCAACCCTGTGACTTGCTGCGCAGAGTCAGTCATTCCACAGCCCACCGGACCGCTTGCGGCGGCGGTATCAAGTCTACCACAGCCTACAATAATTATGCCTGGACCGGTGCGGTCCTCAAATGTCCTTACCCCTAGGCCTATGGGGCCGATACCTATAAGGGGTCCTTTCATGCTACAGCTGCCCCCTAACACTGTAATGTGGGCACATCCACCTGTGGAGGATTACTACAGGCCTTATTTGCCAGCAGAGCCGGGTAACTATGATACGCCCTTGTGAATTAGCCTGCTAGGCCTTTGATTTATTTTGCCAAGGGATGATTTTTGAAAATTTAACCCTTCCAGGACAGGAGTCCTATGTTTCTGGTCCTTTGTTGCTGCTGCCAGTTCTCCCACGGCTCGGTGGTAGTGGGCACCCACTGAAATAATAAAGTCAGCAAAGCCAAGTTTGTTTCCAGGACCTCCTGCCTGCTTCTGCTATCACTCACCAAGTTGTGCCTGTTCCGTTGTTGCACCTTTTACCCTTAACCCCCTTTTCAGGTTGATCAGGGGTATTACAGCACTTGTTTTTAGCTGTCATTTTTATTGTGCAACGGAACTCCAAGGATACGTGCCCAGTGATAGACTCAAAAGTACCTGAGCCTCTGAGATCTTTGTTTTTAAGGAAATGTGCCCAGAGATGGACTCCACTGCCTGCGAGCCTCTGTGATTTATAAGAAAGGAACCTGGGTACGGACTCATAATTGTTCTTTGAGCCTCCAAGAACTTTTAAATTGTTTTATTGTGTTCTGTTTTTTTTTCTTAAGGACAATTGCACATGTGGACTATCCTGGTCATAATGTACGCTGTGCCAGGCCAGCGCCCCTGTTCCCTCATACAATCCTGAGAGAAGAGAATGACGCCCCTTTTCACCGAACTTGTTCCTAAGCCAGTTGGAACTGCCTGATATGTGCATATGTTATGCTTCTGCAAATGTAGATGTGTCTCCTGCTTTGCTGTTTGGTCTCTTTTTCAGGTGCAGTATCCAGCTGGGCAGGGCCCCTCCATGTTGCGCCGAGGTCGGGCAACGTTAAAGCGTGGGGGTATGTAGTGGCCTCACGGACTAAGCGTGGGCACTACACGAGGGTCAATTGGGGTGTGCGTGACTTCTCTTCACTTGGTATAGGAGTGTCATTTCCAATTGTGCATATTTTATGTAAATTGTAAAGTATTGTTTTTGTATTGTGCAATGTTTCCCTGTTATAGGCATTATCAGGCCTAGTCCCTGTAGTTAGTCATCCCAGACGCTAGAGGGAGCTAGAGTACCCCTAGTATAAGTATTCAGGCCCCAGACAGGGAAGGGAGTTGAAGGTCAGGAGTCTGCAAAGACAAGCTGGAAGGCACCAGTCAGGGCCTTCTCCTGACATGCAACTAGACAGTCCAGGCTTCTAGTTGCCACCAGGAGACTAGTAGAGGGATCCTAGTCTACCTCCTGATCCAGAGAGCCATGGTTAGCTCAGAAGATCTAACCCAGGGGAAGAGGTTGCCTCCTGGGAGAAACCCTGTAGTTCCCACCAAGTCAAGCAGAGCCAAAAGGTCCAGCTGATACAAGTAAGCTGAAGGGCAGAGAGAATAGAGGTATGGAGCAAGAATGAGCACCTAAGGAGGATTATTTACCAAGGATAAAAGCCTACAATAAGGTATCTGGGCCTTGGGATTAAAGCCAGACAGGAGTTCGAAAGGAACAGTGTACACTAATCTCCGAGGAGTCTGTACAGCCTGATTCTGCGCATGTGGATGTTTACCCTCTGTGTATCTTGCCTAACCACCATATACCTGCCATAATTGTGAAACCTGCTTGTGAAGTGTACTTGACATGTGGAACTGAGTTGCCATCTAACTGTACAAAGTGGAATTTACTACAGTAAAGCAAAGTTTGGTTCACCCTGCCATCTGTGTTCCTTGCTTATTAAGACCTTCCACCGGTGTGCCACCGTTACCGGCACTGGCGTCACGTACCTCAAAGGGACCTTGCCCCAGGCACATAAAACACCTGCAACACCCAGGGCACCTCAACCAACATCAGGCTTGGTCCCTAAATACAGAGTGTGCCCCAGAGGACTTTTGTGCCAGCCTCTCCTTCACTGCTGTATGCCTGCCCAGGGGTTTCCATATATAGCTGTGAGTGACCCTCGCTTGCCATTGACCGTGACCTCACAATCGCATTACCCTGCAGGTCTGGCGTACCGCACTTGCACTTTAGTATTTTCAAGGGGTCTTCTACCCCCTATATTGAATATCTGTGGTTACAGTAATACATGCAGAAATCAGTGAGATATTGCACTCCTTTTTTCTACCTCCTTTTGTATATTGCATACTCCACCCCCTATCCCCATGTTGCACTTGTGTTAATATGCCTCCTCAGATGTAGCCATTTTTTATCTGTTGTCTCGTTTATATGTCATTTATTTAATAAAGGATTTATTTTTGACGATATACCCGTTTAATCTCAGTTTATTCTTGTTGGTTGGTACATTATACAGGGGGTAATATAACTTATATTACCACCGTATAATGCCTGATAGGCCTCCTGAGTTATATTACCCTTGTATAATTATGTACCCAGATACCCCTTAGTTATATGATCCCGGCGGGGTCATATAACTAAGGGGTATCAGGGTACATTATTATACAGGGGTAATATAACTCAGGAGGTCTATCAGGCATTATACAGTGGTAATATAGCTTACATTACCCCTGTATAATGTCTCATAGCCCTCCTCAGTTATATTACCCTTGTATAATGTACCCTGATACCCCTCAGTTATATTACCCATGTGTAATGTACCCTGATATCCCTATCAGGGTGCATTATACAGGGGTAACATAACTAAGGAGTTCTATCCTATCAGGGATGTAATACAGGGGTAATGTAAGCTATATTACGCCTTTATAATGTCTGATAGCCCTCCTCAGTTATATTACACCCAATGTACCCTGATACCCCTTAATTATATTACCCCGGCGTCAGGGGCGTAGCTGCAGGGGAAGCGGCTGCTTTAGTATTTTTCAGTAGTATGATTAGCTGGTGAAAATTATTAGTGCCCCCCCATTTTTGACTGTGTATCTTCTGTGTCCCCCCTATATATTGATCCTAGAGTCGCCACTGCATCTGTTCCAGGATATGAAGCAGTGGAATGACGTTGTTCATCCTGTAGTCCTTGTGACTGACAAATATATTATAGGGCTGTGACATCACAGGGCTGGCTGGCTGCTGATTGGCTGCATGCATGGCATTGTGGGTGATCCCTCCTTCCCAGAGTTCGTTGCTCCATGTCCTAACACGTGCAGCAGCCATTTTTGGAAAAAATGTGATTCGTTACCACGAAGTGTCAGAAAATTCGGATTTTTCCTGAAATTCGGATCAAATTCCACTTCGTCAACTTCGATTCGCTCATCTCTACTTATTACATTGACATTTCCACCATAAATGATAGTTGTGTATGATAATTTTTTCTCTCACTCAGTAATCTTATAATTTTTAAACCACTTTCACATTTATTTCAGATCTAATAAATTATCATTTTACCAAATAATATACATGAGAATAGATGGTTAAAGTAGTTATCCCATGAGTAATGTAAAAAATATAAATCATATAGTACATGACAATCTCTTTCTAATATTTAGAACCAGCCCTGTATCTCCATTTGTTCTGCTAGATTTATTTCAGGGGTCGTGTCCTTTCTGCTGCTGCTCTCTCCCTATCACAGCTTAGGGGGGGGGGGGGGGCGTGTCCTTTCTCGGGTGACGTGTCCTTTCTGCTGCAAATCTCTCCCTGTAACTGTCACAGTTTCTAACAGTAAATATGGCTGGTGACATTTGAAAGATGGAACTAAGCAGGTGCAACCACCTCAATGAGGTGGACAGAGAAATAAGGAAAAAGAGAGCACACAGCAGGTGGCACTATACAGATACATTTTATTGAATAACTCAGTGGCTATGGTAAATCTTTAATTATACACAATTACAAAAGTATTCATATCCAGGTGCTGGTTTGAAATATGAATAATATTATTTTGTGGGACAATCCCTTTAAACTTTTAGACACAAATACAGTATATTACTTGTTATTTTGTAGCATAGCATAGCCCAGCCACACACTATAGATAGACTCCCTCATACACATGCACGTTTGGCATGACTGAGCCTCTGTGTAGAGACAGGGGGAGTAAGCTGATGCCAGACACCTCGGGTAGCAGCTTATCTCCCTGAACAAAAATAAAAAGGACCAGGCAAGTTGAAATCCAACTACCCAATCCTTTTCTACTCTGACATCTGCTATTGGGGGGCAGTCAGGAGATGCCCATGCTCATAAGATGACCGTTTACTCCTGCTGAAATCAGCAGATTTGGCTGACAATCTAATTTATATAACCAACCAGTTTTAATGGCCCTTTTAATCCAGAGCTGAAATCACTATTCTGAAGACTTCTACACTCAGATTTTCACACACTTTCTTCTCTATCTCTACAGAATTTGCTCTAGTAGTTGAATTCTGCTCAATGTAGTTTCAGAGCTTCTCAAAGTTTGATTTTATTTAGATAAATAAAAAATCATAGCTGCTTCTCTCCATAAGCAGCTCCTCTTTTGCCCATGGGCTTTTCTGGAATTGCAGTTTAGGCCGTTCACCTAAAAACCTTGGACAAAAGCTGCACAGTTTCTAGAAGGAAGCAGCCTGATTTTTATTTTATTTTTACAAATGAGGATTGCTCTCTTTTCTGAGGTCCTTAAAGGGGTTACTCTGAGAATGATTTAAAATAACCACCAAAACCCTGCCCTAGAATGTGCCACCACTAGAGTTGAGCGAACACCTAGATGTTCGGGTTCGACGAGTTCGGCCGAACTTTCGAAAAATGTTCGGGTTCGGGATCCGAACTCGACCCGAACTTCATCCCGAACCCGAACCCCATAGAAGTCAATGGGGACCCGAACTTTTGGGCACTAAAAAGGCTGTAAAACACACCCGGAAAGGGCTAGAGGGCTGCAAAAGGCAGCAAAATGTAGTTAAATCCCCTGCAAACAAATGTAGATAGGGAAATGATGAGTTAACATAAAATAAATAAAAATTAAACAATATTAATTGGAGTGAGGTCCCATAGCACAGAATCAGGCTTCAAGTCACCCACCAATGGAGAAGGTCACTTACTATTATTTTGACCACAGCACCCAGACAAAGGAGAGAGGTCCCACAGCAGAGAACCAGGCATCATATCACCCACCACAGGAGTAGGCCACCATTTAGTTACTTTGACCCCTACACCCAGACGGAGGAGAGAGGTTACACAGCAGAGAATCAGGCATTTAGATCACCCACCACAGGAGTAGGCCACCATTGAATCAGACCCCGGCAACCATGTCAGATGGCACAAGCATAAGCTTTATATCAATCAGCACAGGAGAAGGCGACTTTGACAGACTTTGACCCCTACACCCGGACGGAGGAGAGAGGTTTCAAAGCAGAGAATCAGGCATTTAGATCACCCACCACAGGAGTAGGCCCCAATTTAATGGGACCCCGGCAACCATGTCAGATGGCACAACCATCAGCTTCATATCAATCAGCACAGGAGAAGGCGACTTTGAAAGACTTTGACCCCTACACCCAGACGGAGGAGAGAGGTTTCACAGCAGAGAATCAGGCATTTAGATCACCCACCACAGGAGTAGGCCCCCATTGAATCAGACCCTGGCAACCATGTCAGATGGCACAACCATCAGCTTTATATCAATCAGCACAGGAGAAGGCGACTTTGAAAGACTTTGAACCCTACACCCAGATGGAGGAGAGAGGTTTCACAGCAGAGAATCAGGCATCATATCAACCACCACAGGAGAAGCCACCATTTAGTTACTTTGACCCCTGCACCCAGGAAGAGGAGAGAGGCACCACAGCACATATTCTGGCATCATATCAGCCACCACAGGAGAAGCCACCATTGAGTTACTTTGACCCCCGCACCCAGGAAGAGGAGAGAGGCACCACAGCACATATTCTGGCATCATATCAGCCACCACAGGAGAAGCCACCATTGAGTTACTTTGACCCCCGCACCCAGGAAGAGGAGAGAGGCACCACAGCACATATTCTGGCATCATATCAGCCACCACAGGAGAAGCCACCATTTAGTTACTTTGACCCCTTCACCCAAACAGAGGAGAGAGGTTCCACATCAGAGAATCAGGCATCATATCAACCACCACAGGAGTAGGCCACAATTTAGTTTATTTGACCCCTGCACCCAGGAAGAGGAGAGAGGCCCCACAGCACATATTCTGGCATCATATCACACACCACAGGAGAAGGCCTCTTTCAGTGATTTAGGCCTTTGGACCCAGACAGAGGAGAGAGGTCAGAGATTAGCTTCATATCCCCCAGCACAGCAGAAGACCGCTTTATTTGACTTAGGCCTCAGCACCCAGACAGAAGACAGAGGTAGCATGGCAGAGGTTATGGCTTCATGTCACCCGTTAGTTTAACCGGCCACTTTCATCTGGTTAGGCCCCGGCGCCCAGACAGAGAAGAGTTTCATTCAACTGTGGGTTTCATAAAATTTGTATCAAATAAAGAAGTGGCCCGTAGCACAACAAGACATGTTTTAGGCAGTTAATAAGGACTACTCTGCACAAGGGAGGGACAGGTCCTGTGGGATCCATGCCTGGTTCATCTTTATGAAGGTCAGCTTGTCCACGTTGGCTGTGGACAGGCGGCTGCGCTTGTCAGTAATGACGCCCCCTGCCGTGCTGAATACGCGTTCAGATAAAACGCTGGCCGCCGGGCAGGAAAGCACCTCCAAGGCATAACATGCTAACTCTGGCCACGTGGACAATTTCGAAACCCAGTAGTTGAATGGGGCCGAACCATCCGTCAGGATGTGGAGGGGTGTGCAGACATACTGTTCAACCATGTTAGTGAAATGCTGCCTCCTGCTAACACGTTCCGTATCAGGTGTCGGTGCAGATAGCTGTGGCGTGGAGACAAAACTTTTCCAAATTTCTGCCATGCTAACCCTGCCCTCAGATGAGCTGGCCGTGACACAGCTGCGTTGGGGACCTCTTGCCACTCCTCTGCCTTCACCTTCCACCTGTTCCCCTGTGACATGTGGGAATGCTCTCAAGAGCGCCTCTATCAGCGTGCGCTTGTACTCGCGCATCTTACGGTCGCGCTCCAGTTCAGGAATTAAAGTGGGCACATTGTCTTTATACCGGGGATCCAGCAGGGTGGCCACCCAGTAGTCTGCACACGTTAAAACGTGGGCAACTCTGCTGTCGTTGCGCAGGCATTGGAGCATATATTCGCTCATGTGGGCCAGGCTACCCATGGGTAAGGACAAGCTGTCCTCTGTGGGAGGCGTATCGTCATCGTCCACCGTATCCCCCCAGCCACGCACCAGTGATGGGCCTGGGCTGCCACCCCGCTGTGAACTTGCGTCATCCTCGTCCCCCTCCACCTCCTCCTCCTCCTCGTCCTCCAGTACAGTGCCTTGGCTGGCGACTTGTGAACCTGTCCTCTGCTGCTTAAACAAACCTCCCTCTGAGCCACTTCGAACAGACTGGCCCGAAAGTGTTAGAAACGAGCCCTCATCCTCCTCCTCCACCTGGGCCACCTCCTCTAACATCATTGCCCTAAGTGTTTTCTCAAGGAGACATAGAAGTGGTATTGTAACGCTGATAACAGTGTCATCGCCACTGGCCATGTTGGTGGAGTACTCGAAACAGCGCAGCAGGGCACACAGGTCTCGCATGGAGGCCCAATCATTGGTGGTGAAGTGGTGCTGTTCGGCAGTACGACTGACGCGAGCGTGCTGCAGCTGAAACTCCACTATGGCCTGCTGCTGCTCGCACAGTCTCTCCAGCATGTGCAAGGTGGAGTTCCACCGGGTGGGCACGTCGCATATGAGGCGGTGAGCGGGAAGGCCGAAGTTCCGCTGTAGCGCAGACAGGCGAGCAGCGGCAGGATGTGAACGGCGGAAGCGCGCACAGACGGCCCGCACTTTATGCAGCAGCTCTGACATGTTGGGGTAGTGGTGAATGAACCTCTGCACCACCAAGTTCAGCACATGCGCCAGGCAAGGGATGTGCGTCAAACCGGCTAGTCCCAGAGCTGCCACGAGATTTCGCCCATTATCGCATACCACCAGGCCTGGCTTGAGGCCCACCGGCAGAAACCACTCGTCGGTCTGTTGTTCAATACCCCGCCACAACTCCTGTGCGGTGTGGGGCCTGTCCCCCAAACATATGAGTTTCAGAATGGCCTGCTGACGTTTACCCCGGGCTGTGCTGAAGTTGGTGGTGAAGGTGTGTGGCTGACCGGATGAGCTGGTGGAAGCAGTGGAGGAGGAAGCCGAGTAGGAGGAGGAGGCTACAGGAGGCAGAGAATGATGCCCTGCGATCCTAGGGGGCGGAAGGACGTGCGCCAAGGAACTGTCCGCCGGGGGCCCAGCCGCCACTACATTCATCCAGTGTGCAGTTAGTGAGATATAGCGTCCCTGGCCGTGCTTACTGGTCCACGTATCTGTGGTTAGGTGGACCTTGCCACAAATGGCGTTGCGCAGTGCACACTTGATTTTATCGGACACTTGCATGTGCAGGGAAGGCACGGCTGTCTTGGAGAAGTAGTGGCGGCTGGGAACCACATACTGCGGGACAGCCATGGCCATCAGCTGTTTGAAGCTGTCTGTGTCCACCAGCCGGAATGACAGCATTTCAAAGGCCAGCAGTTTAGAAATGCTGGCGTTCAGGCCAAGGGCTCGAGGGTGACTCGGGGGGAATTTGCGCTTCCTCTCTAAGGTTTGAGATATTGAGAGCTGAACGCTGCTGTGTGATATAGTGGAGACGCTAGTTGACGGTGGCGGTGGTGGTGGTGTCGGTGGCACATCCTCTGTTTGCTGCTCGGCAGGTGGCAACATTCCTCTCGAGGCGGAAGCCGAGGCAGCAGCGGTAGAGGGAGCAGGGGGAGCCTCAGCGAGTGCCTGGTTTTTAAGGTGTGTACCCCACTGCAGATGTAGATGCCTGGTCATGCAGGTTGTGCTGAGGTTCAGAACGTTAATGCCTCGCCTCAGGCTCTGATGGCAGAGCGTGCAAGTCACTCGGGTCTTGTCGGTAGGACATTGTTTAAAGAAGTGCCATGCCAGGGAACTCTTTGAAGCTGCCTTTGTGGGGCTGGGTCCCTGTTGGCGATGTCCAGTAGCAGGCGAACTCTGGGGGCGGCGGCTCGTCTGCTTTGGCCCCCTGCTCCCTCTTTGGCTTCGCTGTTGTCTCGGTCTCACCACTACCTCTTCCTCTGAACTGTGAAAGTCATCGCCACGACCTTCAGTCCATGTGGGGTCTAAGACCTCATCGTCCTCTGCATCGTCTTCCACCCAGTCTCCCTCCCTGACCTCCTCCTGTTCAGTCTGCACACTGCAAAAAGACGCGGCAGTGGGCACCTGTGTTTCGTCATCATCAGAGAGTCGGTGACTCTGCTGTGGTGGTATTCCCATGTCCTCTTCATCTGGAGACATAAGTGGTTGTGCGTCAGTGCATGGTATGTCTTCCTCCACTGGGGAAGGGCTAGGTGGACGCCCCTGGGAAACCCTGGAAGCAGAGTCTTCAAACAGAAGAAGAGACTGCTGCATAACTTGTGGCTCAGACCGTTTCCCTGATATGCTTGGGGGTGATGTGACAGACTGATGGGCTTGGTTTTCAGGTGCCACCTGTGCGCTTTCCGCAGAAGACTGGGTGGAAGACCATGTGGTGAACGTGCTGGAAGCACTGTCGGCCACCCAATCGATTAATGCCTGTACCTGCTCAGGCCTTACCATCCTAAGAGCGTCATTGGGCCCCACGAGATATTGCGGTACATTCTGCCGGCTAGTTGAGGGAGTTCGTTCCCTACTGTGTGCGCCTGGGGCCGAACGGCCACGTCCTCTACCAGCAACAGAGGCTCCACGGACACCACCACGACCGCGTCCTCGTCCCTTAATAGTATTTTTCTTCATTGTTGCGATTCAACTCGCACCACAATGAAATATATTATTTTTTATAAGCAAAATCCCCTCACTGGAATACTTTCAGTCTTTTGACTGTATGGATTACAGATGGAATGACTGTTATATGTGAGTACCGCTTTCTTTGACAGATTCTAGTATGGGTACATATATGTTTTCCCAACCCCAGCACATTAGTTTGCTAATTCCAGATGTATGAAACGCAGGCCTAACTGTATCTAGTATATTGAACGCCAGATAAACTAACTTGGCCTTTTTTAAATAAAAAAAATCCCCTCACTGGAATACTTTCAGTCTTTTGACTGTATGGATTACAGATGGAATGACTGTTATATGTGAGTACCGCTTTCTTTGACAGATTCTAGTATGGGTACATATATGTTTTCCCAACCCCAGCACATTAGTTTGCTAATTCCAGATGTATGAAACGCAGGCCTAACTGTATCTAGTATATTGAACGCCAGATAAACTAACTTGGCCTTTTTTAAATAAAAAAAATCCCCTCACTGGAATACTTTCAGTCTTTTGACTGTATGGATTACAGATGGAATGACTGTTATATGTGAGTACCGCTTTCTTTGACAGATTCTAGTATGGGTACATATATGTTTTCCCAACCCCAGCACATTAGTTTGCTAATTCCAGATGTATGAAACGCAGGCCTAACTGTATCTAGTATATTGAACGCCAGATAAACTAACTTGGCCTTTTTTAAATAAAAAAAATTCCCTCACTGAAATACTTTCAGTCTTTTGACTGTATGGATTACAGATGGAATGACTGTTATATGTGAGTACCGCTTTCTTTGACAGATTCTAGTATGGGTACATATATGTTTTCCCAACCCCAGCACATTAGTTTGCTAATTCCAGATGTATGAAACGCAGGCCTAACTGTATCTAGTATATTGAACGCCAGATAAACTAACTTGGCCTTTTTTAAATAAAAAAAAAATTCCCTCACTGGAATACTTTATGGCTTTTCACTGTATGGATTACAGGTGGACTGGTATTAGTAGGGGTGACACAAGCACACCCAAGTCCCTGATGTAGGATTTCTATGGCACAGACCACTATTACAAGTGATTAATGGACGTTGGGAGAGATTGTGCTGCAGCACTAGTCCCAAGATGGCCGCCGCCTATCAGCCCAGTAACATGTGCCACAAAATGGTCTGCACAACCTTTAAAAAAAATAGCCTTGGACTGTGCTGCTAAATCGCTATTGGTCTGAATCCCAGGTGTAGATGTCTGACTTGTTTGGAGCTTTGGAATGCACACTGTGGCAGCTTCTGCTGCAGCACTACAAGTCGCAAAATGGCGGCCGGCGGTCAGCCCAGGTACATGTGGATGGAAAAATCACTCTGGCCACTCTAAAAATAGCCAATCCCTATCAAAAAAGCAGCTCAGCTGCAGTTGTTCAGATGAATCACAGGTGGAGGAGAGAAATTTGCTTCCAGTTATTCAATTATCCCTGCCTATTCTCGCCCTAGCATCAGCTGCGTCTATCCCTGTTCTATTCACATCGGGAGTGAGCACGTCCCGACGTGCGCACAAGTTTATAAAGAGGCTGAGTCACATGCTGCACTTGGCCAATCACAGCCTTGCCAATAGTAGGCATGGCTGCGATGGCATCTTAGGGCAAGTAGTATGATGCATGTTGATTGGCTGCTTTGCAGCCTTTCAAAATGCGCCAAAATACATGCCGAACGACGAACCCGAACCCGAACTTTTACGAAAAAGTTCGGGTTCGGGTCCGTGTCACGAACACCCCAAAATTCGGTACGGACCCGAACTATGCTCGAACTGTTCGCTCAACACTAGCCACCACTTGTAGAGCTGCCTAGAGAGGTGAGGGGGCGGGCCCTCATTACACTGCTAGATGGTAATGATGTGGTCCTGCCTATGGTATGCCATCATGGCTGAGCAGCCTGACAGGAGAGCTTGCGGTATGCCAGACCTTGCAGGGGAATTATGTGTGAGGTCACGGTGTGAGCAATAGGTGGGCCGAGGTAAATACAGTTCTGGTTACTCGCGGTTACGTCGTCCCTGGGCAGGCTCGCATGGGTGAAAAGGAGAACGGCACAAGGATTCTCTGGGGCACACTCTGGTGTAAGGGACACTGGCCAGATGTTGGTTTGAGGTGCCCTTGGTGGTCTGCATTAATGTGCAAGTGGCAAGGTCCCTTGTAATCGTGACACCAGTACCTTTTATATGGAGGTACAACCCTTTACTATAGTGTTAATAGAGGAATTGAGTCTGAAGCAAGCAGGGTGAAACTCAAGGTGGAACTTTACTAAAGCTGACTCTTAATTACAGTTCATCCAAAGCATTTAACAGTCTCAATACAGAGATAAACCCGCTGCTAGTCCTCTGCTGACAGGTGTAGATCCCTCTCTAGATATGAGATAAGGAGATGGTAGCCTTAGGCCCCTTGCAGACGATCGTGTCCGGATTAGGTCCGGATGCGTCCTGGTGCATTGCGGCAAACCCGCGCGAGTAGGTACGCATTTGCAGTCAGTTTTGACTACGATTGCGTTCCGATGTTCAGTTTTTATCGCGAGGGTGCAATGTGTTTTGCACGCGCGTGATAAAAAACCGACTGTGGTACCCAGACCCGAACTTCTTCACAGAAGTTCAGGTTTGGGTTAGTTGTAGTGTAGATTGTATTATTTCCCCTTATAACATGGTTATAAGGGAAAATAATAGCATTCTGAATACAGAATGCATAGTACAATAGGGCTGGAGGGGTTAAAAAAAACAAAAAAACATTTAACTCCCCTTAATCCACTTGTTCGCGCAGCCGACATCTCTTCTGTCTTCATCTGTGAGCAATAGGACCTTTGATTACATCACTGCGTTCATCACATGGTCCATCACATGATCCATCACCATGGTGATGGATCATGTGATGAGCGTAGTGACATCATCAAAGGTCCTATTGCTCACAGATGAAGACAGAAGAGATGCCGGCTGCGCGAACAAGTGGATTAAGGCGAGTTAAATATTTTTTTATTTTTTTTTTAACCCCTCCAGCCCTATTTTACTATGCATTCTGTATTCAGAATACTATTATTTTCCCTTATAACCATGTTATAAGGGGAAATAATAATGATCGGGTCCCCATCCCGATCGTCACCTAGCAACCGTGCGTGAAAAACGCACAAAGAGGAGCATGCTGCGATTTTCACGCAACGCACAAGTGATGCGTGAAAATCACAGCTCGTATGCACAGCCCCATAGAAATTAATGGGTCAGGATTCAGTGCGGGTGCAATGCGTTCAACTCACGCATCGCATCCGCGCGGAATACTCGCCCGTGTGAAAGGGGCCTTACTGTTAGTAGAGCTCAGGAATGGTCCTGGTTTTCCTTATTCAGGCTTGTGAAGTAGCCAAAGGCTAAGATATCCTTCACGATGGCTGTCCAAAGGTCCTGAGGCACTCAGAAGATGTGTCCAATCCCCTTTGGGGGTCTCATTTCTGTAATATTCTGGATAGATGAAGTACTTCAGCTCTGGGCTGAGATATAGCTGAGAAAATGAGGATAACAGGCTGCATACACTGCTAGACTGTGCTCAACTGCCACTCTAGTCTCAACAGGAAGTAGAACTAGATCTAACTGGCTAGGCCTGAGCTGAACTATATATATGGGAGGTGTTATCTCCCCCTAGTGGTGAGCTCAATGTAAATGCATGCTAATACACCTGTTAGCAGGGATTATGCTTATGGACATATTGCAGCTTAACAACAGGCTATAAAAAGGCATTTAAAAGTACAATACAACAACTTTGCAGTACCCACGAGGGTAGTGGGACGCTGCACGCTTACCAATATGTAGTATATGCAAGGAACAGAACATAGTGTCTAGTGACGCCCCACCCCTTCATTCCTCCCAGGCAGCTCTGCAAGTGGAGGCAACCAGCGCTGCTCACATTCTAGGACCGGTTGCTAGTGAGCATTTTAAATTATTCCCCTTTAATCATTATTCATTATGATAACTGTTATAACCCCTTAGGGACTTAGGGCGTACCGGTACGCCCTGTTTCCCGAGTCCAGGCTGGAAGCTGTATGAGTAATATACAGAGTATTACTCATACAGCCAATGCATTCCAATACAGAAGTATTGGAATGCATTGTAAAGGGTATTAGACCCCCAAAAGTCCCAAAAAAGAAAGTGAAAAAAAGTTGAAAAAAGAAAGTTTTCCCCCCAAAAAATGTAACGTTTCAAGTAAAAATAAACAAAAACGTAATTTTCCCCAAATAAAGTTAAAAAAAATTGGTAACATATAGGGGGAAGGGGGAAGTATACATATTAGGTATCGCCGTGTCCGTATTGACCGGCTATATAAACATATCACATGACCTAACCCCTCAGATGAACACTGTAAAAAATAAAAAATAAAAACTGTGCTAAATAAACAATTTTTTTGTCACCTTACATCACAAAAAGTACAACAGCAAGCGATCAAAAAGGCGTTTGCCCACCAAAATAATACCAATCTAACCGTCACCTCATCCCGCAAAAAATGAGACCCTACCTGAGACAATCGCCCAAAAAATAAAAAAATATAGCTCAGAATATGGAGACACTAAAACATGATTTTTTTTTTGTTTCAAAAATGATATTATTGTGTAAAACTTACATAAATAAAAAAAAAGTATACATATTAGGTATCGCCGCGTCCGTATAGACCGGCTCTATAAAAATATCACATGACCTAACCCCTCAGATGAACACCGTAAAAAAAAAAAAAAAACGTGCTAAATAAACCATTTTTTGTCACCTTACATCACAAAAAGTGTAATAGCAAGCGATCAAAAAGTCATATGCACCCCAAAATAGTGCCAATCAAACCATCATCTCATCCCGCAAAAATCATACCCTACCCAAGGTAATCGCCCAAAAACTGAAAAAATTATGGCTCTCAGACTATGGAAACACTAAAACATGATATAAAAATATCACATGATCTAACCTGTCAGACGAATGTTGTAAGTAACTGTAAGGAAAATTTACTCTCTTCCCTAACGGTGTGTCCCTAACACATGATTTCAGTGGCCAGCTTGAATTAAGCCTTACCGGTACCGGGAGAATGAATTAGATGGAGACCAAAAACACGTGTCTTTCTCTGATCCATTCTGGTTTATTCACAGCTGGCAAACAGTTTTAATAGAGGGGGTTGAGCTTCCTTTACATCCAATCATATGTTAGCATTAGTATTTGACCAATAGTATGGTCACACATAAGCTCTGCATTAACATCATAGCTGACTCCTAGTAACAGCATTTGACCAATCAGGTATATACACATAAGATAGCAGACACTTGAGTCAGATGTCCTTTTATGGCTAGAAGGCTGTTCATACTTTCAACATGTATGGATTTCATGAAACAGTTTAAGGAAGTGTCTCACATTCCATAGGGGGGAGGGAGGTTTTGTAGTGCACTAACCAAATGTAATACACGTGGCTAAATGAGACTAAATGGAGTCACATATATCCCATCAAATCCCCTCTTAGAACCTTATATATATATATATACTATATGGTTCTTTCTCCGCTCTTCCTTGGTTTGCTTATAAGCCTTTAGGTATTCCATATACCCTTCAGGAGTATAATCCTGAGGCTTTGTTGAGGTTGTGTTTACCTCTTCTACCTCTACCGGTGTATAGAGGAATGTTAAGTGTACCCCTCTTTCGGCCACATTTTTTACATATGACAAGAAGGGAGGGCGCACACTGTAGACAACAGCAGAGACCCACTATTGCAGCGACCACGGCGAGTACCACTCCTAAAACATATCTTATTTGACCAAAGTCAGGTATTCAGCCAAAAAGCCAGTCCCACCAACCTTGGTCAACATCCTGTTTTATATGTTTCCTCATCTCCTCTAATTGGCCTATTTTATCTTTTATTCCACGGGAGTGATCTAATAAATTGAAACAACACATCCCTGTGAACGCTGAGCATCCTACACCATGCTGGAGCAATAAATAGTCAATAGTTGCCCTATTCTGCAAGATAGCCTTTTCATACGATTGTATATCCAGCAGCATATCTTGCAGAACTGCACTAGTGACATTTATCTGTTTTATCATAAAACAGGCAAGTTTTGATATTGTCCTGTGGTTATATATGGCCAACCCTGGTACTCCTATCAAAGATACCCCTAAACTCATATATTCTGATCTAGAGAGGAGATTCACATTATAATCACAATTTTCCGGTAACTGTAGGGAAGTGTCTCTCGTGTGTCGTGTCTGCATTGCTGGAAATAGTGGTAACATTGCTAATGTCAGTCTGGCTATTGTACAGGGTCCCTCTGTAATATTGGCCGGTATGTATGTGTAACTAGTATTCCCACAGGCCAATACCCATCCTGTTGGTAGAGGTACATGTTTGTCTAGGGATGGTACTGTTTTTGTAATATTACATTGCATATTCTTTCCTGATATCATCTTTTTACAACTACCTAAATCTCTATCACAAATATTTGGCTTAATCTTATTCTGCATTTTTGCTTGTATGCAGAGAGGCAATAGTGTCTCATCACAGGTGAAGTTATAACATATTTCTGCTGCTGTGACAAGACCTGTAATTACTTCTATCATATTACTCTGCAGATTCTCATATGTAGGACAGTCATAACAAGCATGATAAGGATTTACATATCCATATTTAACATCATGATCCTCCAAGTCTGTGTCGTTCCATTGGGAACGTAGGAGCTCCGTCCATACGTCTAGTGGGGTGGGGACTGCTACCAGACATGTCTCCAAAATGTTAGATGCCGATAAAGTGGTTTGGAGACAAAAGTCAGTTAAGTTCAGAGTTTTGGCCAGGTACAGCCATGAGTTCTCCTTTGTCTTGCATAGACTGTCTTCCCCTCTGCATTCTGTTTCCAGGTATATCTGTCTGTTCCACAGCCATGGGACAGTAAGTAGGAGACACAAAATTACAATTATTAAGGCACTACATCTCAGCCATCTCGAGGAATTTCCCGACTGCGTCATCTCGTTGGGGGTCAAGGCTGTCTGCCTCCGTTAGTACCCCTTCTGTATCTTCTTCGAGGTCAAGGCTGTCTGCCTCCGTTAGTACCTCTGGGCCTCGTTGGAGGTCAGGGCTGTCTGCCCCCGTTAGTACCTCTCTTTTCTTCACCAACTTAATCCTTGTGGCGTGGATCCACGTGGGCGATTGTTCAGTGAGGACCGCTGTTCTGGTGATCGCGACTACCTCGGTGGGTTGTCCGTAGGTGAAACTTCCTGGTTCCTTTCCCTTCTTTAAGATCTTGATCATCACCTGGTTGCCTATCCGGAATGGACGGGTTGATTCCTGTGAAAGAGAAGGAGACTTACAAGCAACTTTTTCTTCAGTTTTACTGAGGACTTTGATCAGATTAGTACTTCTCTCTGATCAGGTCCAAGTCTCCTTCCTGCACCACCAGGGGGCGTCTTGCCCATGGTGTGGGGAAAGGCCTACCCATGAGTATCTCAATGCTGTTTATGTCCTACTCTGTGGAATGTCCTACTCTGTGGAAATGTGCTACTTAAGATGGAAGCACTGTGTTGGGGAATGCATAACTTCCCCTCTTCGCAGACTAATCCTATCTCAGGATTTTTCTGCAATACTGGATAACACCAGTCCTGCTGTTCCTGTTCAGTGACATACCACTGAAGATCAGTAAGTATTTGCAGCATCTCAGGGGTTGGAGATGCCAAACATGGCATCTCCCAATGGTTATACAAACCTGTGAGGTTGCTTTTGGCAACTCATTTCGCCATCTTAACTGCCAGCGCATTGCCCTGTGAGACATGTTCCTTACCATCTGCTGCCGTAAATCCTCTCCTCTGCCAGATCATACCATGGTCCCACACTACCCCATGTGTGTACCTACTCTCAGTATGAATGGTGACAGGTCTATCAGCATGTAGAATACATGTCCTAGTGAGTGCAATAAGCTCAGCTGCCTGCTGTGTTGAGTGCGGATGTCCTTGAGTAGGCCTACAACATCATGAGTGGTGTGCAAAATGGTGTAATGTCACATTGTGAAAGAATTTGCCGACTCTACCATCATAGCACAGGCTGCAAGAGAACGCAGACATGCCGGCATCCCCTGGACAGAGGTGGGCATTACCTTTGAGAAAAACACACAAGGACGCAACTTGCCTCCGTTTTCTTGTGTCAGTACACCCGCCATGGTTTTACAATTTTGGCGTGCAAACATGTGGAAGGGCATATTATAGTCAGGGAGGCCCAGCCCTGGACTCGACATGAGCGAACATTTCAGATAATCAAATGCATTGTACATTTCAGAAGACCATTTAATCAAATCTGGATTTCCATCCAGAGTGGCTTGCCTCAAAACATTGTCAATAGTGGGAGCAACCAGTAATCCATTGTCTACCGTTTATCATACCAAGGAAAGATAACATTTCTTTCTTGGTGTGCGGGGCGACCAAACCCGCAATAGACTGGACTCTTTCTGCGCTGATTCTCCGTTCACCTTTTGTGAGGACAAAGCCCAAGTATTCAACCTGCATTTTACACCATTGCATTTGCTTAAGTGTCACTTTGTGACCACATCCTGACAACCATTATAACAGTGATAAACCATCCTGAATGCTGGCCTCCGCTGACATGCTACACAGTAATAAATCATCGACATATTGCAGCAGCACAGAACCTTGGGGGGATGTACCATGACTCTAACATCGCTCGGAGGACTATGCTGTACACTACAGGTGAATCAGCATATCCCTGGGGCATCTCTGCACCAGGTCAGTTGGCGTCTGTCAAAGGAAAAAGCAAAAAGTAGTCTGGTTATCTTATCAACTGGGATACAAAAGAAAGCATTTTTCAGATCTATCACACTGAACCAAACAGCGTCTGCTGGAATGGCAGATAATGATTAAGTGACATCAGGTACAACAGGGGCTATAGGCACAATGATGTTGTTGATGGCCCTTAAATCCTGTACAAAGCGGGCAGCACCATCTGCCTTTGTCACTGGATTCACGGCGTGCTGTAGGGTGAAATCACCTCTTCCAGGATTCCCTTTTGTAGGAATTCTTCTATCATTGGCCTAAGCCCATCAAGTTTCTCTTTTAACAGCAGGTATTGTTTCTGGAACACTGAGATGACACCTGGTTTCACAGTAGCTGTGTAATGTGTGCAATCTATGAATCCTGTGTCATATTCATTTGAGGACCATAATGCAGGGTTAATATTATTCTGGGTGGTCCTGTATGTTTGCAAGAATCAGTGGCACTGGTGTAGAGACTGGAATGAGACCTGAGTGTACTCTTATGTCCTGATTCTTTGCTGATACCTGCAAGTTAAGCCTAATGAACAAATCTCTCCCTAATAGGCTGACTGGGCAATCTAGTATAATGCTAAATACATGACATGATGTATTCCCTGTCCATGGTTTCTACTGGTAAGGAATCTGTTCTGTATGTCCTTGTCAGTACCCCATTTATTCCCATAGAGGGCTCACATTTCCTTCCTGACACTCTGAGTCACCTAAGTCCGCCCCTTTTGGTGGACGCTTTGGTCTGTCTTCTGTTCTGCCATTAGTATCTTAGCTGTCCATACGAGCAGAGCTCTGATGTTAAGCACAACACTGAACATGTAACATGTAACTGCAAACATTGAAACAAACAGATCTGACAATACAGACATGAACACACAAAGGGCCCATAAAAACTTTTCATTGAAATAAAAATGTACAGCTTGATCAATGCTGTTGGTACCAATAAAAAACCCAAAAAACTTCCAATAAAATAAAATTCTTAATGCGCATATTTAAAAACAAATACCGTATTCCATACGCATTCATATACATTTTCATGTACTCATCTTCACAAACCAGCTCATAACCACGCCCTTATACATAAAATATGAATTACACACACAGCTCTGCTACGTACATATAACTCAGAGCCACACCCATTCACATTCCACTGAATCATGTATCTTTCACCCAATCACACAATCTCTTTGTTACATCCCAAAACTTGCAGCACAGACAAACACAGCAATTGCTGATGGTCTGTCGCTGTAAAACAATATACATGTTAATCATACAGTCATTTTGTTAAAATTAACAAATCATCTTATATGCCATGTGTTTTTTTTTTTTTTTTTTTTTTAGTGTTACACACATCGCCACTTATTGTATATAACTAACACTTCCCCCATTTCCTCTGCCTTGCGTCTCCTATTTCAGGAGTGTTGAAACAGGGGAAGTAAAGCAATACATCAAGGACATTCAGCTGTACCACATGTTCCTCAAACTTTTACTCACATCTGAATAAGAACTTATTGGGTGCAACCTTAGATTGATACGAGTGGACACTTCTAATTAGCATCATCACTGCAGGCACATTTTAAACCATCGGAACATACAATTGGGAAAGATCTAATCCAATACTGGAGCCCTGTCTGGAATATCTTATAGATAACACAGGTTAGTATCTTCACATTGCTGCTTATGCAATACCAATTAGCAGCCCCCCCTCCCCCTCAACCCCCATATGAAATTCCTGAGCAGAGGAGAGGGGTGAGATGGGAGGGGGCTCTCTCTGAAAACACATCTCAAACAGGACAGGAAGAAGTTTTTTTGTAGTACTACAAGTGACATTTTGGAATGTGGTGGGGGGGAGGGATGCCTCATGGCAACCTTTGTTCTCTATAGGATTCAAAATCCTCCATCTTGAAATAAGAAATGCTGCTCATTTCATTTCTCTAACTTCAAGTTCTCTCAGTCACTTCCATATACACTTTTTCACCATAACTCAGCTTGCACCAGGCTATTATTATCATTTAACAACTTCTCTCTTCAACTATCAATACACTTATGCATTAACTGTCCATCTTTTAGTGCTGTAATCTCTAATTCCAGGGACTATAAATCGTCACTATTTAAACACACAAAGATCATTAGGGCAACAAAACTTAACCAGTTCATTTCTGAACGTTTAACACAAGCCCTTTCTAATTGCAAACACTGAGACACTTTTTCCCTTGCCATGAATTAACTTCCTGACTCTGCTGTGTCTTGTCACTCACTATAGCCCCCCTTCACAATCACAGGAGCTCTGATGTACACTGTCTGTAAGCTTCTAACAGATTTTTGCAGCTTTTCAATCCTGCCAGCCTAGCATAACATTCTGTTTCACATTTTAACTGTCAATTCTCAAATCTTGCCCAATTGTCTACTCATGTGTTAACTAGGAAATAATTTGTGGGACTAGACCGTGCAACAAAGTTTACATGTTGGCAGTGATAGAAACAGAATGATTTCAAAGCGGGATGCGACCGTAAACTTACCACCCGGCCAACATCTCACACAGACAGATAATCTTAATACTTCTAAAATACTTATACTATATATACATAAGAGTTAATTCAAGCTTGTATCCTTCTGTTCCCGGAACAGATATCCTTATATAGTGCACTATCTCTTAACGATACGGACTCAAATGAGCCGCTTACAATCAACATTTTATAACGATATAGACTCTGATATGAGCCGCTTACAATCAACAAGCTCCCTGAGCTTTTGCGCGTGTCCCAGACATCGCAATCCACTGAAATCATAAATAGATGGTTCGACTTACTTGAATGGGATTTTTGGTCATTGCTCCCAGGTCCAAGGCGGACAAAAATTGATGTCTTTCACGGTAGACCTGAAGAGTTGACCCTCCCAATCCCGGACTGAGTCCCCAGATCTGTAAGGAAAATTTACTCTTTTCCCTAACGGTGTGTCCCTAACACATGATTTCAGTGGCCAGCTTGAATTAAGCCTTACCGGTACCGGGAGAATGAATTAGATGGAGACCAAAAACACATGTCTTTCTCTGATCCATTCTGGTTTATTCACAGCTGGCAAACAGTTTTAATAGAGGGGGTTGAGCTTCCTTTACATCCAATCATATGTTAGCATTAGTATTTGACCAATAGTATGGTCACACATAAGCTCTGCATTAACATCATAGCTGACTCCTAGTAACAGCATTTGACCAATCAGGTATATACACATAAGATAGCAGACACTTAAGTCAGATGTCCTTTTATGGCTAGAAGGCTGTTCATACTTTCAACATGTATGGATTTCATGAAACAGTTTAAGGAAGTGTCTCACATTCCATAGGGGGGAGGGAGGTTTTGTAGTGCACTAACCAAATGTAATACACGTGGCTAAATGAGACTAAATGGAGTCACATATATCCCATCAGTAACAAAAAATAAAAACGGTGCCAAAACAGCTATTTCTTGTTACCTTGCCTCACAAAAAGTGTAATATAGAGCAACCAAAAATCATATGTATCCTAAACTAGTACCAACAATTCTGCCACCCTATCCCGTAGTTTCTTATATGGGGTCACTTTTTTGGAGTTTCTACTCTAGGGGTGCATCGGGGGGCTTCAAATGGGACATGGTGTCAAAAAACACCAGTCCAGCAAAACCTGCCTTCCAAAAACCGTATGGCATTCCTTTCCTTCTGCGCCCTGCCGTGTGCCCGTACAGCGGTTTACGACCACATATGGGGTGTTTCTGTAAACTACAGAATCAGGGCCATAAATATTGAGTTTAGTTAACCCTTGTTTTGTAACTGGAAAAAAATTATTAAAATGGAAAATCTGCCAAAAAAATGAAATTTTGAAATTGTATCTCTATTTTCCATTAATTCTTGTGGAACACCTAAAGGGTTAACGACGTTTGTAAAATCAGTTTTGAATACCTTGAGGGGTGTAGTTTCTTAGATGGGGTCACTTTTACGGAGTTTCTACTCTAGGGGTGCATCAGGGGACAGGGCTGGACTGGGGATAAAAACCAGCCCTGGAAAAAGTTGCATACCAGCCCCACAGCATTGCGTCATTATTTTCTTGTTTATAATAGGAGAAAGCATTCATTTTAAAACACGTGTGTAAACACGAATATGAACTTTGCCCCACGATAGCTCTTTTGTAGAACCCCCATTGTTCATATTATCACAGTGTTTTCCCAACCAGGATGCCTCCAACTGTTGCAAAACTACAACTCTCAGCATGCTCAGACAGTGTTTTACCACGCCTTTTGACCCGCCCCTTTTTTGTTGGCCACCTATTTAATGATTGTTGCATGCAACATTTTAATTGACCAGCTATTTTAGATGTTCTACTGCAGTCCTGTTACAATCCCCCCCAATGAGCCTTTCGACCAAATAATAAAAATATTTATAAAATCTCACCCATATGCTGCAAAAAAAGAAAAAATCTGCAATGTAAAATCGATAATAAAGATCAACTACAAACATAAACATATTTCACATAAAAACTTACAGTTACTTGGCTTGGCCCTTGGGGATCTCGGACACCACTTCAACACTTGGCCGGGGGCTCCGCGGAGCTGATGTTGTGCTTTATCCTAATGAGAAATATTTCATAATAAGGATTTGGAGAAGGGGCAGAGGGATAGCAGGAGGCTGGTGCTGCTACTAGGGGGTCATACCATGGGGGAGTAATAAAGCCCACCATAATGCCCCCCCCCCCCCAGTAGTAATAATTCGCCTTATAATGTGCAAAACATACCCCTTTGTAATGCCCCCAGTTGAGCTAATGTTCCCATAATGTGCCAATATAAAATACCCCTTCTCAGTGCCCCTGTAGATGACCCCCATAGTGCTCCTCCCTCCCTTCCCCATAGTACCCACCATAATGTGTCCCAGTATAAAATGCCCCTATACAGAGCCCCCCATATAAAATACCCCTTCTTTTTAGCCTCAGTAGATGCCCCTATAGTGCCACCCAATAATCTGCCAGTAATAAGTGCCCCAATAGATGCCCCCAATCATGTGCCAGTAAGATGTGCCCCCATAGATGCCCCCAATCATGTGCCAGTAATAAGAGCCCGTCCACCATCATGTGCCAGTAGCCAGAGCCCCCCCATATCATGTGCCAGTAGCCAGAGTGCCCCCCCTATCATGTGCCAATAGCCCCCCCTTATTATGTGCCAGTAACCCCCCTTATGTGCCAGTAGCCCCCCCTTATCATGTGCCAGTAGCCGCCCCTTATCATGTGCCAGTAGCCGCCCCTTATGTGCCAGTAGCCCCCCTTATGTGCCAGTAGCCCCCCTTATGTGCCAGTAGCCCCCCTTATCATGTGCCAGTAGCCCCCCTTATCATGTGCCAGTAGTCCCACCATCATGTGCCAGTAGTCATCCTTATGTGCCAGTAGCCCCCCTTATCATGTGCCAGTAGTCCCCCTTATGTGCCAATAGCCCCCCTTATGTGCCAGTAGTCCCCCTTATGTGCCAGTAGCCGCCCCTTATGTGCCAGTAGCCCCCCTTATGTGCCAGTAGTCCCCCTTATGTGCCAGTAGTCCCCCTTATGTGCCAGTAGCCGCCCCTTATGTGCCAGTAGCCGCCCCTTATCATGTGCTAGTAGCCCCCTTATCATGTGCCAGTAGCCCCCATATCATGTGCCAGTAGCCCCCATATCATGTGCCAGTAGCCCCCTTTATCATGTGCCAGTAGCCCCCCCATCATGTGCCAGTAGTCCCCCTTATGTGCCAGTAGCCTCCTTATCATGTGCCAGCCCAGTAGTCCCCACTTATCCACTTATCATGTGCCAATATGGTACCTATATAAAAAAAAAAACACTTATACTTACCTCCAGCGATGCGATGCAGGCCTCTTCCGGCCTGTGTCCCTTGCTATACGGCTCAGGCGGTGCGATGACGTCATCGCGCCGCCTGCACCGGCCTCTGATAGGCTGCCAGCACTAGGCCGGCAGCCTATCAGAGGAACAGGAGGGGACACACCTCTCCCTCCCCTGCTGCATCATAGACATCTGTATCGCCGTCCTGAGGACGGCGATACAGATGACTATGGAGATGAGCGCTTCCACAATGGAAGCGCTCATCTCCTGCTGCTGTGCCCTGCCGCCGGCCGCCCCCACTTGTCACCAGGGCCGCGGCCTTGTGGCACTCAGGCCTGCCGGCCTAGCGGAAAATTTCCCGGCCCAGTCCGGCCCTGTCAGGGGGGCTTCAAATGGGACAGTCCAGCAAAACCTGCCTTTCAAAAACCGTACGGCATTCCTTTCCTTCTGCGCCCTGCCGTGTGCCCATACAGCGGTTTACGACCACATATGCGGTGTTTCTGTAAACTACAGAATCAGGGCCATAAATATTAGTTTGGCTGTTAACCCTTGCTTTGTAACTGGAAAAAAAATATTAAAATGGAAAAACCGGCCAAAAAAGTGAAATTTTGAAATTGTATCTCTATTTTCCATTAATTCTTATGGAACACCTAAAGGGTTAACGACGTTTGTAAAATCTGTTTTGAATACCTTGAGGGGTGTAGTTTCTTAGATGGGGTCACTTTTATGGAGTTTCTACTCTAGGGGTGCATCAGGGGGGCTTCAAATGGGACATGGTGTCAAAAAAAACAGTCCAGCAAAACCTGCCTTTCAAAAACCGTATGGCATTCCTTTCCTTCTGCGCCCTGCCGTGTGCCAGTACAGCGGTTTACGACCACATATGGGGTGTTTCTGTAAACTACAGAATCAGGGTCATAAATATTGAGTTTGGTTTGGCTGTTAACCCTTGCTTTGTAACTGGAAAAAAAATATTAAAATGGAAAATATGCCAAAAAAGTGAAATTTTGAAATTGTATCTCTATTTTCCATTAATTGTTGTAGAACGGAAAATGCATTCCCTGGATTTTATGTGGCTGTCATGGCCCATAAACAGGTAGGAACAAGAGTTAGGGACCACTCAATTGAGACGACCTTGACGCGGTGAGTGGCTTACTATGCTTTGGCCAAAATATAAACCAATGTCTCATCCAGCATGGAGGGCAGAGTGCTGGATGTAGTGTGCGATCACATTTGCATTTTCCGTTTGTATATGTATTTCGCCATAGTGATCTGCACCTACAGGCAGGTTGTGCTGACTCAACCCCCTATTTTTTTCTTTGTAGTATATATTGGAGGCGTGGCGATCTCCTTGGAGTCATTGCACACCTGACCAGTTAATCTGTCCTGGAGGCTGGTTTTAAAGTCAGTATAAAACTGAGTCTGCTTATATAGAACCTACCATTAGCCATCTGGCTCCAGGAGAAGTATATGGTGGGTTCAGCATGCATGTTGGTACTTGCATCCCTGGATCCGATGAAAGCTGTAATGGCACCGGACGGGGTTACAAGCAAAGTGTACTTGGCTTGCATGCTGACCTGCATTCCCTGGATTTTATGTGGCTGTCATGGCCCATAAACAGGTAGGAACAAGAGTTAGGGACCACTCAATTGAGACGACCTTGATGCGGTGAGTGGCTTACTATGCTTTGGCCAAAATATAAACCAATGTCTCATCCAGCATGGAGGGCAGAGTGCTGGATGTAGTGTGCGATCACATTTGCATTTTCCGTTTGTAAATGTATTTCGCCATAGTGATCTGCACCTACAGGCAGGTTGTGCTGACTCAACCCCCTATTTTTTTTAATTGTTGAAGAACACCTAAAGGGTTAACATAGTTTGTAAAATCAGTTTTGAATACTTTGAGGGGTGTAGTTTATAGAATGGGGTCATTTTTGGGTGGTTTCTATTATGTAAGCCTCGCAAAGTGACTTCAGACCTGAACTGGTCCCTAAAAATTGGGTTTTTGAAAATTTCTTAAAAATTTCAAGATTTGCTTCTAAACTTCTAAGCCTTGTAACATCCCCAAAAATTTTTATATCCTTCCCAAAATGATCCAAACATGAAGTAGACATATGGGGAATGTAAAGTAATAACTATTTTTGGAGGTATTACTATGTATTATAGAAGTAGAGAAATTTAAACTTGGAAATTTGCAATTTTTTACAAATGTTTGGTAAATTTGGTATTCTTTTATAAATAAAAATTTATTTTTTTGACTTCATTTTACCAGTGTCATGAAGTACAATATGTGACGAAAATACTCTCAGAATGGTCTGGATAAGTAAAAGCGTTTTAACCACCTCAGCCCCCAGTGCTTAAACACCCTGAAAGACCAGGCCACTTTTTACACTTCTGACCTACACTACTTTCACCGTTTATTGCTCGGTCATGCAACTTACCACCCAAATGAATTTTTACCTCCTTTTCTTCTCACTAATAGAGCTTTCATTTGGTGGTATTTCATTGCTGCTGACATTTTTACTTTTTTTGTTATTAATCGAAATTTAACGATTTTTTTGCAAAAAAATGTCATTTTTCACTTTCAGTTGTAAAATTTTGCAAAAAAAACGAGATCCATATATAAATTTTGCTCTAAATTTATTGTTCTACATGTCTTTGATAAAAAAAAAATGTTTGGGTAAAAAAAATGGTTTGGGTAAAAGTTATAGCGTTTACAAACTATGGTACAAAAATGTGAATTTCCGCTTTTTGCAGCAGCTCTGACTTTCTGAGCACCTGTCATGTTTCCTGAGGTTCTACAATGCCCAGACAGTACAAACACCCCACAAATGACCCCATTTCGGAAAGTAGACACCCTAAGGTATTCGCTGATGGGCATAGTGAGTTCATAGAACTTTTTATTTTTTGTCACAAGTTAGCGGAAAATGCAGATTTTTTTTTTTTTCTTACAAAGTCTCATATTCAAACTAAGAAGACAGGTTGGCATTAGCAGGAGGTGCTTCAAACCCACATGCAGTTGTGCATATATATAGGGGAGCAAATCCTGCACTTGTGGCCCGTTGCTAATGGCAATCCCCAGCAAAATGCATACAATGGAGGATGCCCGCGGCGAACCACAAGTACCACAATAGACATCCTACACAAGGTAACAAGTGCGGATGTAATAATTAATATAAAAATATAACAAAACAATAACAAACACAGGTGCACTCTGCAGTAATACTAAATCCTCAAACTGATTTTAAAATTGAGAGATTAGTCAACATGTCCTACGGTGTAGAACATGTCTAAGCCCGGACACCGCGACAAGGTTTTTCAAGTAGCCCGGGACCCTACACTCTCCTACCTGAGCCGTATGGGCGATACCAGGAGCCAGTGGGCAAATTACAGGAGCATAAGGCCGACTCACAAACAACTCACCAGTTACCTCCAGCATGTGGCCATGCTTGCAATGGGAGGAGGGAGGAGTCTGTGAGTCCCACTCAAGACTTGCTGATATGTCCCAGGCCTCACAGGTGCACCTAAATGTGACCTGTAGATGGAAAACTGGCACATTTAAATAGGAGTTTATACTCGCCATGCCCCTAACGGAATACCTTGGGGTGTCTTCTTTCCAAAATGGGGTCACTTGTGGGGTAGTTATACTGCCCTGGCATTCTAGGGGCCCAAATGTGTGGTAAGGAGTTTGAAATCAAATTCTGTAAAAAATGACCAGTGAAATCCGAAAGGTGTTCTTTGGAATGTGGGCCCCTTTGCCCACCTAGGCTGCAAAAAAGTGTCACACATCTGGTATCTCTGTATTCAGGAGAAGTTGGGGAATGTTTTTTGGGGTGTCATTTTACATATACCCATGCTGGGTGAGATAAATATCTTGGTCAAATGCGAACTTTGTATAAAAAAATGGGAAAAGTTGTCTTTTGCCAAGATATTTCTCTCACCCAGCATGGGTATATGTAAAATGACACCCCAAAACACATTCCCCAACTTCTCCTGAATACGGAGATACCAGATGTGTGACACTTTTTTGCAGCCTAGGTGGGCAAAGGGGCCCATATTCCAAAGAGCACCTTTCGGATTTCACTGGTCATTTTTTACAGAATTTGATTTCAAACTCCTTACCACACATTTGGGCCCCTAGAATGCCAGGGCAGTATAACTACCCCACAAGTGACCCCATTTTGGAAAGAAGACACCCCAAGGTATTCGCTGATGGGCATAGTGAGTTTATGGAAGTTTTTATTTTTTGTCACAAGTTAGTGGAATATGAGACTTTGTAAGAAAAAAAATAAAAAATCATCATTTTCCACTAACTTGTGACAAAAAATAAAAAATTCTAGGAACTTGCCATGCCCCTCACGGAATACCTTGGGGTGTCTTCTTTCTAAAATGGGGTCACTTGTGGGGTAGTTATACTGCCCTGGCATTCTAGGGGCCCAAATGTGTGGTAAGGAGTTTGAAATCAAATTCTGTAAAAAATGACCAGTGAAATCCGAAAGGTGCTCTTTGGAATATGGGCCCCTTTGCCCACCTAGGCTGCAAAAAAGTGTCACACATCTGGTATCTCCGTATTCAGGAGAAGTTGGGGAATGTGTTTTGGGGTGTCATTTTACATATACCCATGCTGGGTGAGAGAAATATCTTGGCAAAAGACAACTTTTCCCATTTTTTTTATACAAAGTTAGCATTTGACCAAGATATTTATCTCACCCAGCATGGGTATATGTAAAATGACACCCCAAAACACATTCCCCAACTTCTCCTGAATACGGAGATACCAGATGTGTGACACTTTTTTGCAGCCTAGGTGGGCAAAGGGGCCCATATTCCAAAGAGCACCTTTCGGATTTCACAGGTCATTTTTTACTGAATTTGATTTCAAACTCCTTACCACACATTTGGGCCCCTAGAATGCCAGGGCAGTATAACTACCCCACAAGTGACCCCATTTTGGAAAGAAGACACCCCAAGTTATTCCGTGAGGGGCATGGCGAGTTCGTAGAATTTTTATTTTTTTTGTCACAAGTTAGTGGAATATGAGACTTTGTAAGAAAAAAAATAAAAGAAAAAAATCATCATTTTCCACTAACTTGTGACAAAAAATTCTAGGAACTCGCCATGCCCCTCACGGAATACCTTGGGGTGTCTTCTTTCCAAAATGGGGTCACTTGTGGGGTAGTTATACTGCCCTGGCATTCTAGGGGCCCAAATGTGTGGTAAGTAGGTAAATGACCTGTGAAATCCAAAAGGTGCTCTTTGGAATGTGGGCCCCTTTGCCCACCTAGGCTGCAAAAAAGTGTCACACATCTGGTATCTCCATATTCAGGAGAAGTTGGGGAATGTGTTTTGGGGTGTCATTTTACATATACCCAAGCTGGGTGAGAGAAATATCTTGGCAAAAGACAACTTTTCCCATTTTTTTATACAAAGTTGGCATTTGACCAACATATTTATCTCACCCAGCATGGGTATATGTAAAATGACACCCCAAAACACATTCCCCAACTTCTCCTGAATACGGAGATACCACATGTGTGACACTTTTTTGCAGCCTAGGTGGGCAAAGGGGCCCAAATTCCTTTTAGGAGGGCATTTTTAGACATTTGGATACCAGACTTATTCTCACGCTTTGGGGCCCCTAAAATGCCAGGGCAGTATAAATACCCCACATGTGACCCCATTTTGGAAAGAAGACACCCCAAGGTATTCAATGAGGGGCATGGCGAGTTCATAGAAACAAATAATTTTTGGCACAAGTTAGCGGAAATAGATTTTTTGGATTTTTTTCTCACAAAGTCTCCCTTTCCGCTAGCTTGGGACAAAAATTTCAATCTTTCATGGACTCAATAAGCCCCTCAGCAAATACCTTGGGGTGTCTTCTTTCCAAAATGTGGTCATTTGTGGGGTGTTTGTACTGCCCTGGCATTTGAGGGTCTCCGCAATCATTACATGTATGCCCAGCATTAGGAGTTTCTGCTATTCTCCTTATATTGAGCATACGGGTAATGAGATATTTTTTTTTCGTTCAGCCTCTGGGCTGAAAGAAAAAAAATGAACGGCACAGATTTCTTCATTCGCATCGATCAATGTGGATGAAAAAATCTCTGCCAAAAAAAGAAAAAGGAGGGGAAAGGCGTCTGCCAGGACATAGGAGCTCCGCCCAACATCCATACCCACTTAGCTCGTATGCCCTGGCAAACCAGATTTCTCCATTCACATCAATCGATGTGGATGAATAAATCATTGCCGGGATTTTTTTTTTTTTTATATATACAAAGTGTTTGCCAAAGTATATGAACACCGCCACCTCCTCAGCTCATATACCTCGGCAAACGTATCTTTTACTGCAGAGGAGAAATCTCGTCTTGCAGCGCCGCATACACCGACTTGCGTGTAATCTGACAGCAGCGCAATGCTTCTGTCAGAATGCACATCAGTGCTGCAGCTAGTCGATCGGTTGGTCCACCTGGAAGGTAAAAAAAACAAAAGAAAAAAGAAAAAACCAGGCCGCAACGCAATAACTTTATTAACTTTAGAACAGAACATATTAACTTTTTTTAACTTTTTTAACTTTTTTACTTACCGGTAATTTTTTTTTTGTTTAGTTTTTTTTACCTTTATAGAACAAACCTCTCCTTCCCCATGGGACAATGTGCAAAGCGCAAATCGCCCAAAGATGTGGCGAAGTACGTTATGCACTTTATCCCAGGTGAAAGGAGAGGTTTGCAGCAGCTGTGAGTAAAAGGGCCCTAATAGCCCTGTGTGCCTGTCCTGTGAGATGCAATCCCTATGCTAGGTGTACCTGTGTGTGGTACTTCCGGAAACACTCACCAAAGCATAGGGCAGGGTGGTCAGGACAGTCAGGACAGAAATAGCGGGTGTCACGCCTTATTCCACTCCTGCTACAGACACAACATCTTTTTCGGGGTGACGGTTGGGTTGAGGTACCAGGAACGACACTGGGGAAATGTCGCTCGTGTAGACGGCTAACTACACTGGTGGATGGGGCCACGGAACCTCCTGGATACAGGAGGTTCTCTATGATCTCTTCCTGGAATTTTATGAAGGATCGTGTTCTCCCAGCCTTACTGTAGAGAACAAAACTATTATACAGCGCCAATTGAATTAAATATACAGACACCTTCTTATACCAGCGTCTGGTTCTGCGGGAAACTAAATACGGAGACAACATCTGGTCATTGAAGTCCACCCCTCCCATGAGCGCATTATAGTCGTGGACACAGAGGGGCTTTTCAATGACACGGGTTGCTCGCTCAATTTGGATTGTCGTGTCTGCGTGAATGGAGGAGAGCATGTAAACGTCACGCTTGTCTCTCCATTTCACCGCGAGCAGTTCTTCGTTACACAAGGCAGCCCTCTCCCCCCTTGCAAGACGGGTGGTTACAAGCCATTGGGGGAAGCCCACGCGACTAGTTCGCGCGGTGCCACAGGCGCAAATCCGTTCTAGAAACAAATACCTAAAGAGGGCCACACTTGTGTAAAAATTGTCCACATAAAGATGGTACCCCTTGCCGAATAAGGGTGACACCAAGTCCCAGACTGTCTTCCCACTGCTCCCCAGGTAGTCAGGGCAACCGACCGGCTCCAGGGTCTGATCTTTTCCCTCATAGATCCGAAATTTGTGGGTATAGCCTGTGGCCCTTTCACAGAGCTTATACAATTTGACCCCATACCGGGCACGCTTGCTTGGGATGTATTGTTTGAAGCCAAGGCGCCCGGTAAAATGTATTAGGGACTCGTCTACGCAGATGTTTTGCTCGGGGGTATACAAATCTGCAAATTTCTGGTTGAAATGGTCTATGAGGGGCCGAATTTTGTGGAGCCGGTCAAAAGCTGGGTGGCCTCTGGGACGGGAGGTGGTGTTGTCGCTAAAAGGCAGGAAACGGAGGATGGCCTCAAATCGTGCCCTGGACATAGCAGCAGAGAACATGGGCATGTGATGAATCGGGTTCGTGGACCAATATGACCGCAATTCATGCTTTTTAGTTAGACCCATGTTGAGGAGAAGGCCCAAAAAAATTTTAAGTTCGGAAACTTGGACTGGTTTCCACCGGAAAGGCTGGGCATAAAAGCTTCCCGGGTTGGCGGATATAAATTGTGTGGCATACCGGTTTGTCTCTGCCACGACTAAGTCCAAGAGCTCCGCAGTCAAGAACAGCTCAAAAAATCCCAGGGCCGAACCGATTTGAGCCGTCTCAACCCGAACTCCAGACTGGGCGGTGAAAGGGGGAACTAATGGTGCGGCTGAAGTTGGTGACTGCCAATCAGGGTTTGCCAGCACCTCAGGGATTCTAGGGGCTCTACGGGCCTGTCTGTGCGGTGGCTGCGACGGGGTAACTACTGCACGTGCCACCGTACCAGCTTCAACTGCCCTTCTGGTGCTCGCCACGTCACCATGTTGTACGGCAGTGCTGGTACTAGGTCCAGGGAGGGCTGCGCTGCTGGTGTATGCCTCACCACGTGATCCGGCAGCGACAGCCCCACTCTGCTGCTCTTGAAGCGGATCCTGCATAACCTGTGGTCTAGCGACACGGGGCCTGGTACGCCTGGTGCTATCAGGGACCTCCACCTCCTCGTCCGAACTTTGGGTCAGAGAGCCACTGCTTTCCACAGGTTCATATTCTGACCCGCTAGATTCGTCACATGAGGGTTCCCACTCCTCATCCGACTGGGTCAGAATCCTGTAGGCCTCTTCAGAAGAATACCCCCTGTTTGACATTTTGGACTACTAAATTTAGGGGTATTCCCTGAGACTACCCAAGAAAAAAAGCAAACCTGTCTTACAAAGGGGAGGCTAGCGAAGTACCGGAGGCGGCTGCGGTTGATAAAAAATATCAAAACTGATTTTTTTATCGCCGCAGTGCGTGTAAAATGAATGTGCAGTGATCAAAAAAATATATATTTTTTGTCACTGCGGTGGGGCGGGCGTGGGTGAACGCACGTGTGGGCGACCGATCAGGCCTGATCGGGCAAACACTGCGTTTTGGGTGGAGGGCGAGCTAAGGTGACACTAATACAATTATAGATCTGACCGTGATCAGTTTTGATCACTTACAGATACTATAAAAGTACAAATGCTGATTAGCGATACGCTAAACAGCGAATAAGTGACTGCGGTGCGGTGGGCTGGGCGCTAACTCACGCTAAACTACCTAACCAAGGGGCCTAAACTATCCCTAAAACCTAACAGCCAATACTAGTGGGAAAAAAAAGTGACAGTTTACACTGATCACTTTTTTTCCTTTCACTAGTGATTGACAGGGGGCGATCAAAGGGGTGATCAAAGGGTTAATTGGGGTGCAGGGGGGTGATCTGGGGCTAAGGTGTAGTGTTTGGTGTACTCACAGTTCAGTCTGCTCCTCTGCTGGATCCAACCGACGAAAAGGACCAGCACAGGAGCAGACAAGCCATATAACAGATCATATTTTCTAATATGATCTGTTATATGACTTGTGATTGGATTTTTTGAAAATCGCCAGCCTGCCAGCCAATGATCGTTGCTGGCAGGCTGGTGACGAACTTCTTCTTTAAATTTTGCCGGCCCGCGATGCGCATGCGCGGGCCGGCTTTGAGCGAAATCTCGCGTCTCGCGAGATGACGCATATATGCGTGATTGTGCGCAGCGCTGCCACCTCCGGAACGCGAATCTGCGTTAGGCGGTCCGGAGGTGGTTAAAGTTATCAGCACTTAAAGTGACACTGGTCAGATTTGCAAAAAATGGCCAAGTCCTCAAGGTGAAATAGGGCTGAGTCCTTAAGGGGTTAAAGAGGTTGTCCGGTCCCAAAATCAAAATTATTTTTATGTGCTCCTAACACCCCCTCACCATGCTTTCATGTGCCCCAATACCTGTTTTTTATGTCCGAGCTTTCCTTCCCCCTTGGAAGACATCACATTATCCTGGCAGATCTGTTTACTTTCTCCCCTTCTTGCTAGTAATGTCTGGATCATGAACGAATCGTTCTTTTGAATCGATTCAGTTCACTGAACCGGAAGAGTCGGTTCCTCTGACTGAGCTGATCCGAGTGAAACGGCTCAGTCAGATTAGCATAGACTGTGCTTCTCAAATAGTGAAGCACAGTAAAGGGGGGCTCGTTCAGGGCCGGCCTTTGGGTTGTGCGGGCTGTGCGGACGCACAGGGCGCCATAGCAACAGGGGCGCCGGGCGGCCGACAGCTCGCAGTGTAATATGCGGCAGGGAGATGAGCGCTTCCATTGTGGAAGCGCTCATCTCCCGTCTGATCAGAGGCCGGTGCAGGCACTGGACGCGATGTACGGAGCGGGGGCCAGGGGAAAGACTGGGAGGAGGAGCAGGGGGCCGGCAATAGCGGTGGGGTGGTGCGGTCACTGTACTATAGCCCCGCCCCACCGCTCCCTCCGGTATACTAATATAAAATGTATTATTGAATTAAAAGTTATTAAACATGCCCCCCTCACTCCTAATAGTACCGTATATCCGAATTTCTTCTGTATAATGCCAGCAGGCAGGCCGGGCGCCTGGCGCGTCCCTCAGTGATGTCACGTGCCTGCGCCGCCTGCTTTATGAATGAAGCAGGCGGCGCAGACAAGTGACGTCACTGAGGGACGCGCCGGCCGCCCGGCCCGCCTGCCGGCATTATACAGAAGAAATTCGGATATACGGTACTATTAGGGGTGAGGGGGGCATGTTTAATAACTTTAAACGGCGGCGGCGGGCACACGGAATCTGTGGATGGCACAGTTAAGGGGTGGGGGTCTGTGGATGGCACTGTTATGGGCTGGGGGGGCACTGTGGATGGCACTGTTATGGTGTGGGGGGGTCTGTGGATGGCACATATATAACACAGCACATGTAACAGTGCCAGCCACAGATCCCCCCCATAAGTGTCCGTCATCCACAGATCCCCCCATAAGTGTGTGTCTGATCCACATTTCTTTCTTTTTTTATTCTCTTATACGTTAATAAGGATACAGTATTATGCAGAGGTGTACTTATAACAATTTTATAGACAAATGATACTATTTACAGTCGCGCGGGGGGCGCGAAATGTTTTCTTCTTCCTAGGGGGGGCATGACAGAAAATAATTGAGAAGCACTGGCATAGAGGCAGCAGCAGGCAGTGTAATAGGAGCCTACAGTGGAAGCTAGCCCCGCCCCTCCCCGCCCTCCAACCAATCAGAGGCAACCAGCACTGACTCACAGCACAGGGGGAGTCGTGCAGGGACTCAGAGAATCGTCTGAGTCTATTTGTTAAAAGAATCGAATGAGTCAGAGACTCATTTGATTCTTTGAGTTAAAATAATCCTGTCACCGAGTCCCTGCCAGGCTTCCTGCTCTGCGGCTCCCTGTCTCCCGACAAGTGGGGGTGGGGGGGGGCATAAGTATAGCATGTAGCAGAGCTGTGTGTGTACAGGGTGTGTAGTATAGCATGTAGCAGAGCTGTGTGTGTACAGGGTGCATGCAGCAGTAACTAATAAACTCTCAGACAATTATCTGAGTCCCTGCAATAACTATAGCCACTACATCACAGTCTGCTCCACTGCTGTCACGACTGTGACTGATCCAGACAGGTCTGGGAGGAGAAGGTCGCAGCGACTTGCTACTCGCGATAGCTTGTGAGTTTGCTCCGTGGTTCAGGGTATGTCATCTGGGTTTTGCCTTGTGAACCTTTTTGTCCTGACTGGGAGTTTGTAGGCATCCTTCTCAGGTGAGTCCTGTCTGCCACTCCCAGCTACTATATTAGTTTCAGTTTCACTTGCAGTCATTGCCAGATATAGTCCTTACTTCCAGTGCTACTCTGACCTTGGAAGGAGATCGTTTGATGGTGTTGCTGTGGAGCTCTTGTCCGGCGTGGACTGTCGTGTTTGGGATCGCCTTCTCTGCTCGTGACTGGATAAGTCTATCTCTGCTGTTGTTTGTTTGTTGCTGTCTTCCCCTGTTGTTTTCCTAGACGTGAGTGATGGTGACTAGCGCTCCCATCTGCCTTTCCCCAGTCCAGTCTTGTTAGGGCGACTGAGGGTTTAGGCATCTTGCTCGCCGCACGGGTTCACACCCCGTCTAGGGTATCAGGGCAGACAGGTGCCAGCTTAGGGTTAGTCAGGGGTGGCCATTCTATTTCCCATCCGTAGATAAGGGTCCCCCTTCCCCCCCGTCTGGTGCGACATGACTGCTGCTGGGCTAGCGGTCGTGACAACTGCATTCACTGCAGCAGAGCTGTGTTTGCCAGGAGCCAGTCCCTCCTGACCTTCGGTTCACTTGAGAGCCTGTAGTGTACGGGAACTGTAATACCCGTCACTACCAAAGTGTCACTTGGTGTGCTGTCATCCCTCCTCAGTATGGGAAGTTGGTATATGTCAGTTTTATAAAATGTCATGTAATGCAATGCTATGTGTTTCCCTGTTACTATGACACTTGCATGTACAGGCCTGCTAGGGGTGTCATTCCAGCTTCTAGTCATTAGAGGGAGCTAGGGAGCCCTAGTTTATATAAGGCCCAGTCAGGGAAGTAGAAGGCAGACGGAGTCTAGTGTCTGTAATCTACAGTTGGAGATTAGACAATGTCTGAGACAAGTCCAGGCCTGAAGCCTGCTGTCCAGGAGAAGATTCCCTCCTGAATTCCCATATGCAGAAACAGGAATATGTTAGCTCAAGAGCCTGAGGAAGTTTCCAGAAGCTGAGAGAGACAGAGGCAAAGATCAGGAAAGCAAGAGGTACTCAGAAAGACAGAGGAGGTACTTATTAAAGCTATAGCCAAGGATATAAAGCCAGAACTAGGTTAATGGGCCTTGGTGAAGATATGCTATATTCCAGGATCAGACAGAATTAGAGTGCAAGCTCCTGTGCTGCAAGTCCTGTGTTCAACACTCTGTAATCACCTTGCTGTAACTGAATTGCCTGCATCGACCGAATTGCAAAATCGACTGTATGCCAAGGAACTGCGATTCCAATATTGTCTCTGCTTGAAAACTACTAAAGTTGGAGTTCTGTTTTAATACTACGTTTCCTCAATTTATTCCTGCATCCGCAAACGGCGTGCCACCGTTTACTTGGCACTGGCGTCACGAACTATTTCTACCTATACCTGCCCTTGCAGAGAGTCAGCTGTACCAGGTTAGTGTATATTGCACTACATCACCCAGAAACACCTATTGCACACAACTTGAGTACGCTGCACATCTCTTTTGGCATCACGAACAGGATACGCACGCTTTCTAGTGCAAGAAGCGTGAACTTTGTGCCTTATACAGTTGCCCTGTGACCAAAGTGACAAATTGCCTGTTTATTTAAAGTGGACTTTGTGGACTGAAAATCATACCCAAAGTGTACCAAAAAACTCTAAAAAGCGCTGTGCAGTGTTGCGCTACCCAGTGGAAGAAAATCGCCACATTGGAGTGTGGTTTTGTGGACTTTTTGCAATCCTGCTTGCTGTCAGTGAATGGACAGCGTTTTGCTAAAAATGGCCGCTGAGCTTGCTGAATTTACTGCTGCGTCACCTTCATCCCGAAAAGGCGGGAAAAATTGGCGCCTTTCTGAGGAAAAAGCGGGAAGAAGGTCAAGGTCAGGCGCCACTGCTTATCTGGACATTTGCATGTCTGCCAGCATGGACACCGCCTTCCATATACTGGAATACCCGGGGGGCGGCCTCCCAGTGCAGTGGGAGGAGCTGGCTACTCTAATTGACGCGACCCTATCGCTCTCCTCAGAAGGATCGAGCATGTTGGATAGTGAGCAGAGTGTTGCTGCAGCGTCCGCACCTGAAATTGCAAAGATGTCTGATGTTGGTGTAGAGCCAGAGGAGGCTCCACCGGCCTACGCTCCGGGACCGGAGCAACCCGCCTGCCGCCCAAGGGAGAAAGAACCCGAGCCCTACTATGGCTCGTGGAGGGACTTTTTCCAACCATCTTTCAAATGGTCCTCCCTGATGGCGGAGATCCGAGAGGCCGCTATAAAGCGGAATACAAAGACCAAAATCATCTATGAGGAACTAACTAAGACAATACATGAGAAGCATACGCACACCCAACCCCGCCTGGAAAGGAGAAAGGGAGTGGTGCTGTCATTTGACAAATCCCGTGGCTACGGGTTTATCCAGGACTATCTAACTGGCAGAGACCTCTATGTGAATCGAAGGTCTGTCAAAAGAGACTACCTCCCTTCGTACCAGCACAGCCTCCGCGAGGGAGAGGAAGTGGAGTACACCCCTGCCGAGAGCCTGCGAGGCCCTTATGCGACTGCTGTGACCCGTCCCAAGCGAGCACCTGAGGACTGGGAGGCAGAAGAAGGAGAAGACTACTCTGGCTGCGAGCGGGAACCTGAACGCTCTCCAGAGCCGGCCCATCACGCCTTCCAGGAGCGGAGCTCCTTCATTGGGCCCAATGTCTTCTGGCAGCCAACCGTGTTGGAGAAATGGGTGAGCCCCTATCCTTCCCCCGAGCTGCCTCGTCGGGAGAAGACCATATCAGAGCTGGAACAGTTAAAAGGACTTAGTGCTACCTTTGAAAACATCCGGAGGGGTCGGAGACCAGACGCATCGCCAGAACCTGCAGAGGCCGAGTCCGCACCATCGGTGACTGTACCTGCGCCGGCGGCGCCAGCAGATGACAGCGACTCCGACACAGAGAGCATCGGTGAGCAGATCGTCCGGCTGGAGGAGAAGTTGCGGGAGTTGCGCAAGAGATACACCGCCAGGATCCAGACACCGCCGAGGAAGGATGAGGTAAGGGTGCCTGTCACCACCCGTAGACCGCCTTCTGTTGCCACCGCTCAGTCAGTGCCCCAGACCGGACCCGCGATTGCCGTAAACTGCTGCACCCAGAGCACCGGACCGCTTGCTGCGGCGGTGCCAAGCGCATTACACCCTGCAGTGATCATGCAAGGACCGGCATGGTCCACCAGAGGGTTCACCCCTAGGCCTAATGGGCCAATACCTATTAGGGGCCCCTTTACCCTACAGCTGCCCCCTGATACAGTTATGTGGGCACACCCTCCTGTAGAAGACTACTATAGACGATACCTGCCAGCGGAGCCAAGTGGATATGATATGCCACTGTGATCAGCCTGCTAGGCCTTTGATTTGTTTCATTGCAGAAGTTTGATGTTAACCCTTCCAGGACAGGAGTCCTATGTTTCTGGTCCTTTGTTGCGGCTGCCAGTTTGTCCACGGCTCAGTGGTAGGTGTTGACCACTGAAATCACAAAGTCAGCAAGGCCACGTTTGTTTCCAGGATCTCCTGCCTGCTTTTGCTACCCCACGCCAAGTTGTGCCTGTTCCTTTAGTTGCACCTTTTACCCTTCACCCCCTTTTCAGGTTGATCAGGGGTCCTACAGCACTTGTCTTTGCTGTCCTTTTATTGTGCAACTTCATACTAAGGAACCGTGCCCGGAGACAGACTCAAAAGTACCTGAGCCTCTGAGATTCTTACTCTTTTAAAAGTATTGTGCCCAGGGATGGACTCCACCGCATGAGAGCCTCTGTGATTTAATATGAAAATGACCTGGGTACGGACTCATGTTTGTTCTTTGAGCCTCCAAGAACTTTTATACCGTTATTTTGCTGTTCTATCATGGACTTATTCATTGTCATGGACTACCCTGGTTATAATGTTACGCTGTGCCAGGTCAGCGCCCCCGTTCCATTCACTATCCTGAGAGAAGAGAACGAAGCCCCTTGTCACTACCCTTCACTTTTGCCAATTGGACCTGATGTAAATGTAAATGCAGATGAATTACATGTATGTATGCCTGCATGTCTCTATTTTCTATTTCAGGTAGAGATTCCAGTTGGGCGACCCATGATGGAGTACGAGGTCGTACTCAGCTTAAAGCAGTGGGGTATGTAGTGTACGGGAACTGTAATACCCGTCACTACCAAAGTGTCACTTGGTGTGCTGTCGTCCCTCCTCAGTATGGGAAGTTGGTATATGTCAGTTTTATAAAATGTCATGTAATGCAATGCTATGTGTTTCCCTGTTACTATGACACTTGCATGTACAGGCCTGCTAGGGGTGTCATTCCAGCTTCTAGTCATTAGAGGGAGCTAGGGAGCCCTAGTTTATATAAGGCCCAGTCAGGGAAGTAGAAGGCAGACGGAGTCTAGTGTCTGTAATCTACAGTTGGAGATTAGACAATGTCTGAGACAAGTCCAGGCCTGAAGCCTGCTGTCCAGGAGAAGATTCCCTCCTGAATTCCCATATGCAGAAACAGGAATATGTTAGCTCAAGAGCCTGAGGAAGTTTCCAGAAGCTGAGAGAGACAGAGGCAAAGATCAGGAAAGCAAGAGGTACTCAGAAAGACAGAGGAGGTACTTATTAAAGCTATAGCCAAGGATATAAAGCCAGAACTAGGTTAATGGGCCTTGGTGAAGATATGCTATATTCCAGGATCAGACAGAATTAGAGTGCAAGCTCCTGTGCTGCAAGTCCTGTGTTCAACACTCTGTAATCACCTTGCTGTAACTGAATTGCCTGCATCGACCGAATTGCAAAATCGACTGTATGCCAAGGAACTGCGATTCCAATATTGTCTCTGCTTGAAAACTACTAAAGTTGGAGTTCTGTTTTAGGCCTCATGCACACGACCGTATTTTTTTGCGGTCCGCAAAACGAGGTTCCGTTTTCCCGTGATCCGTGACCATTTTTTCGTCCGTGGGTCTTCCTTGATTTTTGGAGGATCCACGGACATGAAAAAAAAGTCGTTTTGGTGTCCGCCTGGCCGTGCGGAGCCAAACGGATCCGTCCTGAATTACAATGCAAGTCAATGGGGACGGATCCGTTTGACGTTGACACAATATGGTGCCATTTCAAACGGATCCGTCCCCATTGACTTTCAATGTAAAGTCTGGAGTCCCTTTTATACCATCAGATCGGAGTTTTCTCCAATCCGATGGTATATTTTAACTTGAAGCGTCCCCATCACCATGGGAACGCCTCTATGTTAGAATATACTGTCGGATATGAGTTAGATCGTGAAACCTCATTTCCGACAGTATATTCTAACACAGAGGCGTTCCCATGGTGATGGGGACGCTTCTAGTTAGAATATACTACAAACTGTGTACATGACTGCCCCCTGCTGCCTAGCAGCATCCGATCTCTTACAGGGGGCCGTGATCAGCACAATTAACCCCTCAGGTGCCGCACCTGAAGGGGTTAATTGTACTATCATATCCCCCTGTAAGAGATCAGGGCTGCCAGGCAGCAGGGGGCAGACCCCCCCCCCCCCCCAGTTTGAATATCATTGGTGGCCAGTGCGGCCCCCCCCCTTCCTCCCTCTATTGTAATAATTCGTTGGTGGCACAGTGTGCGCCCCCCCCCCCCCTTCCTCCCTCTATTGTAATAAATCGTTGGTGGCACAGTGTGCGCCCCCCATTGGCCCCCCCTCCCTCTATAGCATTAACAACATTGGTGGCCAGTGTGCGGCCTCCCATCTCCCCCCCCCCCCCCCCGATCATTGGTGGCAGCGGGTTACTAGCAATAGTACAATAGTAAAAGATTCATACTTACCTGGGAGCTGCGAGGTTCGTGTCCGGCCGGGAGCTCCTCCTACTAGTAAGTGACAGTTCATTTAGCAATGCGCCGCACAGACCTGAGGCTGTCACTTACCAGTAGGTGGAGCTCCCGGCCGGACACGAGCATCGCAGCAGCAGCCAGCAGCAGGTAAGTATGAATCTTCTACTATTGTACTATTGCTAAGTAACCATGGCAACCAGGACTGTAGTAGCGTCCCGGTTGCCATGGTTACCGATCGGAGCCCAGCGATTAAACTGGGACTCCGATCGGAACACCGCTGCCACCAATGATGGGGGGGGGGGGAGATGGGAGGCCGCACACTGGCCACCAATGTTGTTAATGCTATAGAGGTTGGGGGGGGGGGGGCGATGGGGGGCGCACACTGTGCCACCAACGAATTATTACAATAGAGGGAGGGGGGGGGGCCGCACTGGCCACCAATGATATTCAAACTGGGGAGGGGGGGGAGGGTCTGCCCCCTGCTGCCTGGCAGCCCTGATCTCTTACAGGGGGCCGTGATCAGCAAAATTAACCCCTTCAGGTGCCGCACCTGAAGGGGTTAATTGTGCTGATCACGGCCCCCTGTAAGAGATCGGGTGCTGCCAGGCAGCAGGGGGCAGTCTTGTACACAGTTTGTAGTGTATTCTAACTAGAAGCGTCCCCATCACCATGGGAACGCTTCTGTGTTAGAATATACTGTCGGTTCTGAGTTTTCACGAAGTGAAAACTCAGCTTTGAAAAAGCTTTTATGCAGACGGATCTTCGGATCCGTCTGTATAAAAACTAACCTACGGCCACGGATCACGGACACGGATGCCAATCTTGTGTGCATCCGTGTTCTTTCACGGACCCATTGACTTGAATGGGTCCGTGAACCGTTGGCCGTGAAAAAAATAGGACAGGTCATATTTTTTTCACGGCCAGGAAACACGGCTCACGGATGCGGCTGCCAAACGGTGCATTTTCCGTTTTTTCCACGGACCCATTGAAAGTTAATGGGTCCGCGAAAAAAAACGGAAAACGGCACAACGGCCACGGATGCACACAACGGTCGTGTGCATGAGGCCTTAATACTACGTTTCCTCAATTTATTCCTGCATCCGCAAACGGCGTGCCACCGTTTACTTGGCACTAGGGTGACCACGTGTCCCGGTTTGCCCGGGATCGTCCCGTAATTTACGTTTTTGTCCCGTGTCCCGGGAGCCTTCAAACCGGGACAATAGAGAGTCCCGGAATCAACTGCCTGCCAGTCTGCAACATTCACTGCCGCTGCTGCCGCAGTGCTGTTGTAATTAATTCATCCTAAATCACTGGTTGCTACGGCTGCCCCGCTTGGCGTGTAGCAACCAGTGACGTCACCATGTCCCGCTCTCTCTGCGGCTCCGACTCCACCCCCACCTCCCAGTGCAGCCCCTACAGATGCAGGTAGCTGTGCAGATAGGGAGTTGCAGTATAACGGGGGAATTGCCATGTGAGCCGTTCCCTCCTCACCCAGGCCGGAGAGGTATTTCAGCAGTCCACAGACTACATGAGGCGTTTACAGGCTGTCTGCTCCCGGCCCAGCGTCAGGCAGCGGTTACCAGGCCGGGCTGCTCTCACTGGCGGCCCCGGGTGATTACTTTCGAAAAGAACTTTTACTATTCGCCGCCTCTGGAGTTTGAATGGAATGCGCATGCGCAGTGCCGCCACTCTCCACACTGACGTTACAAGCAGCCCGGTTCTGTCACCCGACTCTGTCATCCACACTGCACGGCAGAAAGACGCTGCGGCCCCGAGGTAAGGACCTTGTGTTCTGATACTGAGCCCACCGAGAAGACAGTGCTGCTCCAGTGTCCTAATACTACCGGAGAGAAACTTCTATCTATAGACTCCATGTGCAGTGCCAGCAATGATACATGGACTCCAGCTGTTGTGGAACTACAACCCCCAGCAGGATGCGGGCTGTATTGGGCACACTGGCATTTGATGGCGCACAGTAGCGACAATTTATGGGCACACTGGCATTTGATGGGGCACAATAGCGACAATTCATGGGCACACTGGCAGCATCTGATGGGGGCACAGTAGCGACAATTCATGGGCACACTGGCATTTGATGGACTGTGCCCCATCAAATGCCAGTGTGCCCATGAATTGTCGCTACTGTGCCCCCATCAGATGCTGCCAGTGTGCCCATGAATTGTCGCAAACTGTGCCTCATCAGATGCTGCCAGTGTGCCTATCAATTGCCGCTACTGTGCCCATCAGATCAGATGCTGCCAGTGTGTCAATTAATTGTCACTACTGTGCCCCATCAAATGCTGCCAGTGTGCTAATGAATTGTCGCTACTGTGCCCCCATCAGATGCTGCCAGTGTTCCCATGAATTGTCGCTACTGTGCCCCATCAAATGCCAGTGTGCACGTAAATTGTCACTACTGTGCCCCATCAAATGCCAGTGTGCCCATGAATTGTCGCTACTGTGCCCCCCATCAGATGCTGCCAGTGTGCTAATGAATTGTCGCTACTGTGCCCCCATCAGATGCTGCCAGTGTTCCCATGAATTGTCGCTACTGTGCCCCATCAAATGCCAGTGTGCACGTAAATTGTCACTACTGTGCCTCATCAAATGCCAGTGTGCCCATGAATTGTTGCTACTGTGCCTAGCAACAATTTATGGGCACACTGGCATTTGATGGGGCACAGTAGCGACAATTCATGGGCACACTGGCAGCATCTGATGGGGGCACAGTAGCGACAATTCATTAGCACACTGGCAGCATTTGATGGGGCACAGTAGTGACAATTAATTGACACACTAGCAGCATCTGATCTGATGGGCACAGTAGCGGCAATTGATAGGCACACTGGCAGCATCTGATGAGGCACAGTTTGCGACAATTCATGGGCACACTGGCAGCATCTGATGGGGCACAGTAGCATCAATTGATCGGCACACTGGCAGCATCTGATGGGGCACAGTAGCATCAATTGATCGGCACACTGGCAGCATCTGATGGGGCACAGTAGCATCAATTGATCGGCACACTGGCAGCATCTGATGGGGCACAGTAGCATCAACTGATTGGCACACTGGCAGCATCTGATGGGGCACAGTAGCATCAACTGATCACTAAGTGACTTAATTTTTTTTTTAAAGTATCAAAAATCATATTTTTTGGGGAGTGGACATGGGTGCGAGGGGGCCGGGGCGGGTGTCCCTGAATGGCAGTTTGGAAATGTGGTCACCCTACTTGGCACTGGCGTCACGAACTATTTCTACCTATACCTGCCCTTGCAGAGAGTCAGCTGTACCAGGTTAGTGTATATTGCACTACATCACCCAGAAACACCTATTGCACACAACTTGAGTACGCTGCAAGCCGACTCAGCAAGTGAACCGAAGATCCGATGAGCTGAGCATGCGCATTGATCTTCAGTTCACTTGCTTCTGCCGGCTCAGGAAGTGAACCGAAGATTCGATTCATGAATCGGTTCTTTTGAGTGAACTGATTCAAATGAACTGATTCATGAAAAAGATCCGAACTTCCCATCTCTACTTCTTGCTTTGTTGAATACATAACTTTATTGATACACAAGCCTGGCTGCACTGCACAGTGATGAGTCACAGGCTGGCCACGCCCCCCACTCTGCTCTGCCTCCATCTATAACTCCTGTGTCTATCTTTCTACACCCAGACATGAATCTACTTCTCACTCAGTGTCTAAATCACATCACTGACTGTCCACAGGCTCTGCCCTCACATGTGTATCTAATCCTATCCTGTGTGATACAGCCTGCTGAGCTATGTATCTAATCCCATCACTGACCGTCTGCAGGCTCTGCCCTCACATGTGTATCTAATCCTATCCTGTGTGATACAGCCTGCTGAGCGGTGTATCTAATCCCATCACTGACCGTCTGCAGGCTCTTCCCTCACCATCTCCAGAGTGTAATAAACAGCTGGATGCAGCAAGCGTATCCAATCACATCTGTATCTAATCCTATCCTGTGTGATACAGCCTGCTGAGCGGTGTATCTAAACTCATCACTGACCGTCCGCAGACTCTTCCCTCACTATCTCCAGAGTGTAATAAACAGCTGGAAGCAGCAAACACACAAACACATCTGTATCTAATCCTATCCTGTGTGATACAGCCTGCTGAGCGGTGTATCTAAACTCATCACTGACCGTCTGCAGGCTCTTCCCTCACCATCTCCAGAGTGTAATAAACAGCTGGAAGCAGCAAGCGTATCCAATCACATCTGTATCTAATCCTATCCTGTGTGATACAGCCTGCTGAGCTGTGTATCTAAACTCATCACTGACCGTCTGCAGGCTCTGCCCTCACATGTGTATCTAATCCTATCCTGTGTGATACAGCCTGCTGAGCTGTGTATCTAATCCCATCACTGACCGTCCACAGACTCTTCCCTCACCATCTCCAGAGTGTAATAAACAGCTGGAAGCAGCAAGCGTATCCAATCATATCTGTATCTAATCCTATCCTGTGTGATACAGCCTGCTGAGCGGTGTATCTAATCCCATCACTGACCGTCCGCAGGCTCTTCCCTCACCATCTCCAGAGTGTAATAAACAGCTGGAAGCAGCAAGCACACAAACACATCTGTATCTAATCCTATCCTGTGTGATACAGCCTGCTGAGCAGTGTATCTAATCCCATCACTGACCGTCCGCAGGCTCTTCCCTCACCATCTCCAGAGTGTAATAAACAGCTGGAAGCAGCAAGCGTATCCAATCATATCTGTATCTAATCCTATCCTGTGTGATACAGCCTGCTGAGCTGTGTATCTAATCCCATCACTGACCGTCCGCAGGCTCTTCCCTCACCATCTCCAGAGTGTAATAAACAGCTGGAAGCAGCAAGCACACAAACACATCTGTATCTAATCCTATCCTGTGTGATACAGCCTGCTGAGCGGTGTATCTAATCCCATCACTGACCGTCCGCAGGCTCTTCCCTCACCATCTCCAGAGTGTAATAAACAGCTGGAAGCAGCAAGCGTATCCAATCATATCTGTATCTAATCCTATCCTGTGTGATACAGCCTGCTGAGTGGTGTATCTAATCCCATCACTGACCGTCCGCAGGCTCTTCCCTCACCATCTCCAGAGTGTAATAAACAGCTGGAAGCAGCAAGCGTATCCAATCACATCTGTATCTAATCCTATCCTGTGTGATACAGCCTGCTGAGCGGTGTATCTAATCCCATCACTGACCGTCCGCAGGCTCTTCCCTCACCATCTCCAGAGTGTGATAAACAGCTGGAAGCAGCAAGCACACAAACACATCTGTATCTAATCCTATCCTGTGTGATACAGCCTGCTGAGCGGTGTATCTAATCCCATCACTGACCGTCCGCAGGCTCTTCCCTCACCATCTCCAGAGTGTAATAAACAGCTGGAAGCAGCAAGCGTATCCAATCACATCTGTATATAATCCTATCCTAGGTGATACAGCCTGCTGAGCTGTGTATCTAATCCCATCACTGACCGTCCGCAGGCTCTTCCCTCACCATCTCCAGAGTGTAATAAACAGCTGGAAGCAGCAAGCATATCCAATCATATCTGTATCTAATCCTATCCTGTGTGATACAGCTTGCTGAGCTGTGTATCTAATCCCATCACTGACCGTCCGCAGGCTCTTCCCTCACCATCTCCAGAGTGTAATAAACAGCTGGAAGCAGCAAGCATATCCAATCATATCTGTATCTAATCCTATCCTGTGTGATACAGCTTGCTGAGCTGTGTATCTAATCCCATCACTGACCGTCTGCAGGCTCTTCCCTCACCATCTCCAGAGTGTAATAAACAGCTGGAAGCAGCAAGCGTATCCAATCACATCTGTATCTAATCCTATCCTGTGTGATACAGCCTGCTGAGCTGTGTATCTAAACTCATCACTGACCGTCTGCAGGCTCTGCCCTCACATGTGTATCTAATCCTATCCTGTGTGATACAGCCTGCTGAGCTGTGTATCTAATCCCATCACTGACCGTCCGCAGGCTCTTCCCTCACCATCTCCAGAGTGTAATAAACAGCTGGAAGCAGCAAGCACATCCAATCATATCTGTATCTAATCCTATCCTGTGTGATACAGCCTGCTGAGCGGTGTATCTAATCCCATCACTGACCGTCCGCAGGCTCTTCCCTCACCATCTCCAGAGTGTAATAAACAGCTGGAAGCAGCAAGCGTATCCAATCACATCTGTATCTAATCCTATCCTGTGTGATACAGCCTGCTGAGCGGTGTATCTAATCCCATCACTGACCGTCCGCAGGCTCTTCCCTCACCATCTCCAGAGTGTAATAAACAGCTGGAAGCAGCAAGCACACAAACACATCTGTATCTAATCCTAACATGTATGTGTGCCTGATACAGAGCCTGTTCTGTGTGGTACTGCCTGCTGAAGTGTGTATCTAATCCCATCTTCTATGACACAGCCTGCTGAGCTGCGTATCTAATTCCATTTTGTATCATACAACCTGCTGAGCTGTGTATCTAAACCTTTATGCACACAGCCGTATCCATTTTGCGATCCACATTTTTTGCAGTCCCATTGAGTTCTATGGATTTGAGGTCCTCATTTTGAGGACCAGAATAGGACATGTTCTGTCTTTACTGGAACTGACATACGGATGTAAAAAACACACTGATGACGTCCATGTGCTTTCCACATCCGTATGTCAGTTCTGTGAAAGATAGAACATGTCCTATTCTGGTCCTCATAATGCAGATCTAAAACCTATAGAACTCAATGGGACTGCAAAAAAAAAAAGTGAACTGCACACGGACAGTATTTAGTGGATCCGCAACTTACAGACCGCAAAATGGAAACGGTTCTGTGACAGTGACATCCGCAGTGCCCCCATAACAGTGACGTCTGCAGTGTTCCCATAAGTGTCATCCACACTGCCCCATAACAGTGACATTCACACTGCCCCCATAACAGTGACATCCACACTGCCCCATAACAGTGACATCCACACTGCCCCCATAACAGTGTCATCCACACTGTCCCCATAACAGTGACATCCACACTGCCCCCATAACAGTGACATCCACAGTGCGTCCATAACAGTGACATTCACAGTGCCTCCATAACAGTGCCATTCACACTGCCCCCATAACAGGTACATCCACAGAGCCCCCATAACAGTGACATCCACAGTGCGTCCATAACAGTGACATCCACAGTGCGTCCATAACAGTGACATCCACAGTGCATCCATAACAGTGACATCCACAGTGCCTCCATAACAGTGCCATTCACACTGCCCCCATAACAGGTACATCCACAGAGCCCCCATAACAGTGACATCCACAGTGCATCCATAACAGTGACATCCACAGTACCCCCATTCTGCCATCTAGTGCCCCTTGTGCTATCCAGTGCCCCCTTGTCTGCCATCCAGTGCCCCTGTTTGCCACCCAGTGCCCCTGTTTGCCATTCAGTGCACCCCTTGTGCCATCCAGTGCCCCCTTGTGACATCCACCATGCCCCCATGTGCCATACACAGTGCCACCAAAGTGCCCATGTGCCATCCATAGTGCCCCTGACATCCACAGTGCCCCCAAAGTGCCATCCACATTGCCCACAAGGGCACCCATATGCCATTCAAAGTGACCCCAGGTGCCATCCACAGTGCCCATGTGCCACCAATAGTGCCCCTAATGACATCCACAGTGCCCCATGTGCCATACACAGTGCCCCCAAAGTGCCCATGTGCCATCCATAGTGCCCCTAATGACATCCACAGTGCCCCTAATGACATCCACAGTGCCCCCAAAGTGCCCACACGGGCTCCCATGTGGACCGGAAGACTTGAAAATGCTTCAGGAGCGGTCACGTGAGAATCATAGGAAGGGGCTGCGATGTGGAGGGTAAGTATTGGTGTAATAACCTTCCCTTCACAGGTAATGAAGATGGGCAATTTTCAAGTAGGGGCCGGAGAACCCCTTTAAAGGGAGTCTGTTATCAGCATTTCACTTTTTTAACCCTTCCCACAGCTCCCTAGCATGCTTACAGTTAATAAAAACGTTACCTCTGGCATCAATCCTGGACTTATAAAACCATCAAAAACGATCTTTATAACATATGCAAATGTGGGCTCGCAAGGTGACCTGCAAGGTGCCCTGCTAGCTCAGCCTTTTCATTGCGTCCCCCCGCCCCTTCTTACCCTCCACCCGCCCATCCTTTCCCTCTGACCGCCTATCTACCAACTTGTTATTCCGCCGAGATCCCGCGTCTGCGCACTCATTCCTTTGGCCGGCGCATGCGCACTGCGATGCCCATTCCTTGTATGGCATCACAGTAATTAATGCGCATGCGCTGATGGACCGCCTCCTTTGTTGTGTTTTCGCGTCATCAGCCGGCGCATGCGCAATAGTTACTGTGATGCCATACAAGGTATGTGCATCGCAGTGCACATGCGCCGGACAAAGGAATGAGTGCGCAGACGCGGGATCTCGGCGGAATAGCAAGTTGGTAGATAGGCGGTCAGAGGGAAAGGATGGGCTGGCGGAGGGTAGGAAGGGGCGGGGGGACGCAATGAAAAGGCTGAGCTAGCAGGGCACCTACGAGTGTAACGCCGCCCCTGGGCACTTGCGACCCCTCATTTGCATATGTTATAAAGATAGTTTTTGATGGTTTTATAAGTCCAGGATTGATGCCAGAGGTAACGTTTTTATTAACTGTAAGCATGCTAGGGAGCTATGGGAAGGGTTAAAAAAGTGAAATGCTGATGACAGACCCCCTTTAAATCTTTTCTGAAACGGTGTGGAAACTATTTGGTTGTATATTTCCATTATACATAAATTGTGACCATTGTGGAACTGGAGTTCCTGGGGCCCACCAGAGGAAATTATCCTTGAGGCCCAGCCCCCAATATCATCAATAATGTTTAATGGGGTTCAAATCAAAGAAATAGACGCTAGTGGCAAGTGCTTGGCTCTAAAGGCAGTCAAATAGGTTCTTTTCTTCTGGATCTTTGGGTCCCATTATGGTATCTGAACCTGGGCCCACTAGAAGATCCTCTGGTACTCTGGTGGGCCAGTGACTGTGACATAGTGCTTGTAGGATGGCTGCTTTTTGATTGGTTGACTGCATACTTCAACCAATCAGTGCACTGCTTATAGACCCTGAGCCTAGTATGGATCTATCCAATCAGTGCTCAGAGATCCAGCTGACATGTAGAGCAAGCTTTGAAGACAACTCAGGTCTCTTCGTCAGGCTAAGTTGTCTCAAAAGCTCGCTATGTTACATCATTGCTTCTATTTTTGATGGCCATTAAAAGGTATCATACCTGCTAGACTCTTAAACCTCATTATACATCTGTGTTAGTGCTTAAATCCGTGAGCAGGTGTTCAGCGATGCCTCCGGGAAGATGTCCGCGAAGGATCCGTGTTGGGTCTGTGTGTCCGTTTTTTGCTGTCCGTGTGTCATCCGTGTTTCACTGACACTGAACAGCTGAAAAATAATTTTCAAAGCATCTTTTCCTAATGATCTGTGAAACCCTGAAGCAACACGGATGGCATGCGTGTTGCATCCGTGGTTTTCACGGATCCATAGACTATAATGGGTTTGATAGATCCGTGAACACGGACTAAATAGAGCATGCATCCGTGCTAAAAACACTGACCCACGGACCGTGCTAAAACACTGGTGTCTGAATACACACATTAAGGGCTCATGCACACAAACGTATTTTCTTTCCGTGTCCGTTCTGTTTTTCTTTGTGGACCGTATGCGGAACCATTCATTTCAATGGGTTCGCAAAAAAAAACAGAAGTTACTCTGTGTGCATTCCGTTTCCGTATGTCCGTTCCACAAAAAAATAGAACATGTCCCATTATTTTCCGCATTACAGACAAGGTTAGGACTGTTCTATTAGGGGCCAGTTGTTCTATTCCTCAAAATACAGAATGCACACGGACGTCATTCGTATTTTTTGCGGATACGTTTTTTGCGGACCGCAAAATGCATACAGTCGTGTGCATGAGCCCTAAAGTGAATGGGGACGTGTGCTGTCCGTGGAACACTCATTTTACTTAATGAAAGCAATAAGCCAGTTTTCTATCAGCTAAGAGCTCAAGCACACGAGCGTATTTTCTTTCTGTGTTGGTTCCGTTTTTTTTGTGGACTGTGTGCAGAACCATTCATTTCATTGGGTCCGCAAAAAAAACTGAAGTTACTCTGTGTGCATTCCGTTTCCATATGTCCGTTCCGCAAAAAAATAGAACGTGTCCTATTATTGTCCGCATTACGGACAAGGATAAGACTGTTCTATTAGGGGCCGGCTGTTCCGTTTCTCAAAATACAGAATGCACACGTACGTCATCTGTATTTTTTGTGGATCCGTGTTTTGCGGACCGCAAAATACATATGTTCGTGTGCATAAGCCCTACGGCTGCGTTCACATCTCTGTTTCGGAGCCTGATCTGGTGCAAATGCCGGCTGTCTGCATGCAACAGTTTTTGTCCTGACGAAATCCTGCGTTGATGCTGGAAATCGGCCGGATCACCACCAGACCACATTGCAGTCAATGGGGATCAGGCAGTGCAGTACAGGAACCGGCAACTCCTCCTGTACGAAGCTTTACACGGTACCGGACTTGCTTTCTTTAAACAACATGGCCATGACAATTCATTTTCTTCCAATGATAAATGTTTATTTTTTACTATTAGATGGTATTCCCCTTTAAGAAGAAATCCAACCAGATCACGAGCCACCGCACATGGCACCGATACAGCGAATGTCCTGGATTTCTAGTCCCCGGGTACCCGAGCGCTGTCAATAGAAGAATAGAGGAGAAGGCAGGGGGTAGAATCCGGACAATATGTGATCCTAGAACAGCCAAAAACTGAAGAAAAAGAACCAGGAGAGTGGTGTGAGGGCACAGCGAGCAAGAATGTTACAGAACAGCTTAGGGTACTTTCACACTAGCGTTTTTGTTTTCCGGTATTTGGTTCCGTCACAGGAGCTCAATACCAGAAAAAAACGGATCAGTTTTATCCTAATGCATTCTGAATGCATTCCGTTCAGTATGCATCAGTTCAGTCCCTCTTACGTTTTTTGCGCGGAGAAAATACCGCAGCATGGTGCAGTTTTCTCTCCGGCCAAAGATACTGATCACTTGCCGGAATGCAATTAATTTATATTGAAGTGTATTAGTGCCGGCATTAAGTGTTCCAGCAAAGCAGATCCGGCTTTCCGGTCTGCGAATGCGCAGACCTTTAAAAATGCAAATAAAATGAATTCCGTTTTTTCCGGATGACGCCAAAGAGACGGATCCGGTATTGCAATTCATTTGTCACACGGATCCGCATCCGGATCCGTCTCAAAAATGCATCCGTTTGCGTCCGGATTGCCGGATCCGGCAGGCAGTTCGGGGGCCCTCACACTCCGGGCCCCTGTGCAGCTGAACCGGCTGCACCGGCGATATGTCCGCCCCTGATATATATATAAACTATCTATCTAATGTAATGACTCAGCAAAGCACAGAGCACAGCAATGACACTGCTGTCTCTCTCAGAACTCCATAAAACTACAGACAATGGCTGCTGGGGAGGTTCTTATATAGTAAGGGGTAGGCAACTTTCCTATTGGTTGCTAGGGATGTTGCTAAGCTCAGACAAAGACATTGCAGCCTTCTCATTGGCCCACAACCAAGAAGCAGGGAGGGATCATGGGTTTCAGATGAACAAAAATCGAGACTATTCTCGAATACGAATATATAGCACTATATTCTAAATCTTTGAGAATTCTTGAAGTGCCGATATTCGCGATCAAAATTCGCGATTCAAATATTCGCGCCCAACACTACTCAAAAATAGGGACATTTAACCCCTTAAGGACACGGCCATATTTCACCTTAAAGGATAACTGTCACATTTAGACCCTAATTTCAATTTTCCTATATGTAGTTACTAATAATATGATATTCCAGAATCAGTTACTATTAGACTGACTTACCCCATATTTAATAAGATTCAGCCCTTAGCAACCAGTCTGCATAAAACTGCAATTTCACTATTCAGTTAAGATGGCCGCCACTGCCCTCAACCTGAGGCTAATCCCGCCTGCCCTCACTAGCCAGTAACAATAGCCCCCCAAAAGTGTCAGTAACCAGAGCTCTTCCCCTAAAGGATTAGGCCTCTTTCACACGGGCGAGTATTCTGCGCGGATGCGATGCGTAAGGTGAACGCATTGCACCCGCACTGAATCCTGACCCATTCATTTCTATGGGGCTGTGCACATGAGCGTTGTTTTTCACGCATTACTTGTGCGTTGCGTCAAAATCGCAGCATGCTCCTCTTTGTGCGTTTTCCATGCAATGCAGGCCCCATAGAAATGGGGATTTATCCAAAAAGCCATGCTAAAGACACCACGGCCAATGGATGTCGAGAGGCTGATAGTCCTTGTCCAAGAGAGGCCCTGCATCTGGGATACGCGCAGTAATGACTACCACGATCGGTATAAGAAAGATCAGGCCTGGGTGGAAATAACCAAGGAGCTTTTTGCACCCATCTGGGAAAAATCACATGGCAAAAATCGCCAGAATTTGGGTAAGTAGCCAATGTTTTACCTGTGTGATCCTTGCTGTCCTCCCTAGCATAGCACATGTCGTCTGTTATCCTCCCTAGCATAGCACATTTGATATGTTATCTTCCCTAGCATAGCACATGTCGTATGTTATCCTCCCTAGCATAGCACATGTCGTATGTTATCCTCCCTAGCATAGCACATGTCGTATGTTATCCTCCCTAGCATAGCACATGTCATATGTTATCCTCCCTAGCATAGCACATGTCGTATGTTACCTTCCCTAGCATAGCACATGTTGTATGTTATCCTCCCTAGCATAGCACATGTCGTATGTTATCCTCCCTAGCATAGCACATGTCGTATGTTATCCTCCCTAGCATAGCACATGTCGTATGTTATCCTCCCTAGCATAGCACATGTCGTATGTTATCCTCCCTAGCATAGCACATGTTGTATGTTATCCTCCCTAGCATAGCACATGTCGTATGTTATCCTCCCTAGCATAGCACATGTTGTATGTTATCCTCCCTAGCATAGCACATGTCGTATGTTATCCTCCCTAGCATAGCACACGTCGTATGTTATCCTACCTAGCATAGCACATGTCGTATGTTATCCTCCCTAGCATAGCACATGTCGTATGCTATCCTCCCTAGCATAGGACATGTATGTTATCCTCCCTAGCATAGCACATGTCGTATGTTATCCTCCCTAGCATAGCACATGTCGTATGTTATCCTCCCTAGCATAGCACATGTTGTATGTTATCCTCCCTAGCATAGCACATGTCATATGTTATCCTCCCTAGCATAGCACATGTTGTATGTTATCCTCCCTAGCATAGCACATGTCGTATGTTATCCTCCCTAGCATAGCACATGTCGGTTATCCTCCCTAGCATAGCACATGTCGTATGTTATCCTCCCTAGCATAGCACACGTCGTCTGTTATCCTCCCTAGCATAGCACATGTTGTATGTTATCCTACCTAGCATAGCACATGTTGTATGTTATCCTCCCTAGCATAGCACATGTCGTATGTTATCCTCCCTAGCATAGCACATGTCATATGTTATCCTCCCTAGCATAGCACATGTCGTATGTTATCCTCCCTAGCATAGCACATGTTTGTTATCCTCCCTAGCATAGCACATGTCGTATGTTATCCTCTCTAGCATAGCACATGTCGTATGTTATCCTCCCTAGCATAGCACATGTATGTTATCCTCCCTAGCATAGCACATGTCGTATGTTATCCTCCCTAGCATAGCACACGTCGTCTGTTATCCTCCCTAGCATAGCACATGTTGTATGTTATCCTCCCTAGCATAGCACATGTCGTATGTTATCCTCCCTAGCATAGCACATGTTGTATGTTATCCTCCCTAGCATAGCACGTCATATGTTATCCTCCCTAGCATAGCACATGTAGGTTATCCTCCCTAGCATAGCACATGTCGTATGTTATCCTCCCTAGCATAGCACATGTCGTATGTTATCCTCCCTAGCATAGCACACGTCGTCTGTTATCCTCCCTAGCATAGCACATGTTGTATGTTATCCTACCTAGCATAGCACATGTTGTATGTTATCCTCCCTAGCATAGCACATGTCGTATGTTATCCTCCCTAGCATAGCACATGTCGTATGGTATCCTCCCTAGCATAGCACATGTCGTATGTTATCCTCCCTAGCAGAGACGTGCACAGATATTTTGAAGGGCATGGGCTTAAGTTTAAAAAAAAAAAAGGGCACTTGTCATAATTTTTAAAAATGTTTGTACCACGAAGCTTACTTTTCTAGAAGTCCTACCTTGTTCTCCATGAATTTTTTGATACTGTAATTGTAAACACAATAGAATCCACAAATATTACTTTTTTGGTTTCACCGTACATATTATGGATAAAATGATGTCATTACAAGACTCTACCAACTCTAATATGCAAAGATACAAAGCACTACAACCCCCAGTATGCAAAGGGACAAAGCACAACGACTATTGTTCCTTTGCATACTTGTTTTGTTCCTGGACTTTAAATTATATACAATATATTACCAGGGCGGCCACTGAGGGCAGACAGGCAGTAAAGGAACTTAGGCAGCAGACAGAGTCACACAGGCTGGCGCTTGATCCCCTGCATTAATCCCGCTGGGGGGGGGCAATCACGTGTTGTTGCAGACGTGCGTCACGCACGTCCGCTACCCAGGCAGCCCCTGCGCTAGCCTTAAAGGACCCTTTCACCCTGACCCTGCACTAGTGAGCGGGCAGACTGGTGAATAAATTGTATCGGTGAATAAATAGTGCTGCCGCCGGCGGAATGTAGAGGGGCATTAAAGGTGCAGGGGCAGAAGGGGGCAGGGGCTCAAGCCCCCTTAGAGCCCTATGTGTGCACATCCCTGCTCCCTAGCATAGCACGTCGTCTGTTATCCTCCCTAGCATAGCACATGTTGTATGTTATCTTCCCTAGCATAGCACATGTCGTATGTTATCATTTGTAGGACTGTATATTTTGGTTAATGTTCCTTTTTTTTTTTGCAAGTCGATGATGTAAAGAATCGTTGGCGGAGCTGCAGGGACCAGTTCCGCAAGGAAATGCATCACCATGCGAGGAGTTGTTCCGGGGCCGTATATGTTCCGGAACCAACTGATGTTCCTCCATGAGGTCATAGAGCTGCGTCCGTAAGTTTATTCTACACAATGACCACTACATGTTTATCCATATACACTGTTTGTAGACTATGTTGTTAAAGGGGTATTACTAGGATATGCCACCATTGTCTGATAGCAGCTATATCAAGAACACGCCCATCTACCTGGGACTTTATAGTGTTAGGGACCCATCTTCGGAAGCCACCTTGACGCCTGGTAGATAGGCCCGACACGTATGTGCGCTAACAGCTCCCATTACTCATTTATAGTCTGTATTGTTCCACTTTTATCTAGAATGACCCCCATTTCTTAGCTCTATTGTTTGGATATATAACGGTGTGCAGCCATTTTTTTTGGTTTTTGTTTGATTCATGGATATGCACCTGTGATTCTGAATGTTTTACTCTCAATTTTCTTGCCATATCAAGAACAGAGCGGGGATTGCAGTGACTGGAGGAGGCCAGATTTCCCGGGGTACCTCCACCACCCAGCGCAAATCCCCGACTCTCCCATAGAAATGAATAGAGGGCAGCTGCACATGCGCAGTGCACTCTCCTTCAGTTTTGGCTCTCCGTTCTCGATATAGCTGCTGGTCCCATTGGTGGGACCCCCACCTTTAAGACAATGGGGGCATTTCCGAGCGATATGCCTCCATTGTCTGAGATGATAAAACCCCTTTAAAGTTATATAGTTTAAAAATATGTTCATGTTAACAAGGCATATTTGCAAATCCAAAGCAACTTTAGAAATGTCTCCTTTACATGAGGAACATTTGATTAACAACATGACAAGTGGATTTGAATTGGTGTTTAGGACCAGCGATGACACTTCTAATCTCCAAAATGTAATAAGTTGTGTAGGTCATGTAGTACTATGTGCTATAAATAATTAGAGGATTATATTAATATGTGACGTGAATAGTAATAAACGAAAATAGTGTTCATCTTATAATGTACTATTTTTGTATTCTTTTTTAAGAACGGAGGACAACCTATAGGAGGAAGAGGAGGAGTCTGCACCACAGCTGTCCAGTGCTTGTGAGGAAGACACTCCCTCTGGTCCATCACAGGTGGACACTGCACCAGGAGCAAGCTCCGCACCATCCAGGCCACCACCTGTTTTGGGAGCTGATTCCCCCCCACCACCACCCCTTTGGCTCTACCCAGCAGGGCCAGACGACGGGCAACGACTCCTGCCGAGACTCATGTAAATACACAGGTTCTGGATTATTTATCAAGAGCCCGGCAGGAGGATGAGTTTGACCTTCATGCCCGTAGCCTGGCCTCATATTTGCGCCGGCTGCCTTCAGAACGAGTTTTGCGAACCAAAGCAGCTATCAATATCGTTCTGGATGCAGCCACTCCCCCCAATGACCCAAACGTCATTGACGGGGGCCTTGAAAATTGGCGTCTCCATGGAAACTTGTATGGCCCCCAGCAAATGCCAGTTTTCCAGGCCTCACAGCCTTCACTATCGCCTCCTCCACAAATTCAACCTCCAAGGGGACATTATGGGCCACCTACTCGCCCATATGGGCAACATTATAATGTTGAGTCGGCATATGGGCAGTTTGCACCCATCACTTCTCAGCCAGGCCCATCGCAGTACTCTGGCCCCCCTTCACAACCCGCCTACCCTGGGCCACAGTTTCAGGCCCCACCATCACCATCTGGGCATTATACAAATTTATAAATGTTATATTTTTATTTATTTCATTAACAAAACTGTTTTATTTTCAACAAAGTCGATATGACTCCTAAGTTTATGTTCTAATAAACCGAGTTTTATTTAACCAAGTTATATTGTAACTTCTCTTTATTATATACATTGAATATTTATGTATCAGCAACACATACACAACATTAATAATAGTCGACTCTATAGTGTTGTATTGTTTATTAATAAAATACAATACTATAGTACTGTTAGTATACGGTATTGTAAGATATACTGTATAGTAATATACTATACAGTAATCTTAGCCAAATACAGTTAACTATATATACATAACATGGTCTCCACAATTTAATGTCCTTTTAGACACACTATAGTAAACACAATACAGATGGAGTTATGTGCCAAGACACATGTTAATGAGATTTTGGTGGGACATCAAAATGCAGCCAACTACAACTTTATTATTAATGATGGGAAAGCATGCATACATGTGTTTGGAATTTTTAAAAATGTGTAGGAATGAGGTATTAGTACATATTTCACATACTGTGTTGAAAACAATATATATGTAAGCAAAATATGTAAGCTTGCAATCCACGTCAAGGGTCCTCATTATCTCGTGAGTCCCTAAATACCAAAAACCAAAGATAACTAAAAGATATCCATCCAGGTAAAAAAAAAAAAAAAAGGCAAAAACACACGATCTACATACATAAAATAATCTGAAAATAACTCCCGCACTCTCAGTCCAGCAGATCCAGATCCTCCAAGTCGTAAAGTGTCTCTTCCTGATGGCGGACTGTAGACTTGGGCGTCCTCATCAGGTATTGACTCATAGGTACGTATGTAGTTATGCAGCACTACACACGCCTTGATCACCATATTCACATTTTGTGGGGCCAGCTGGATGGGCGACAGGAAAACAAGCCATTTATGAAAAAAAATGACAAAGGCGCACTCCACAAACCTTCTGGCTCTACTTAAGCGAAAATTTAAATTGCGCCTCTTGGCATCCAAACCTCGTCAAAGAAAGGGACGCATGAGGTGGCTTGAAAGGGCAAAACCCTCGTCCCCTACAACCACATAAGGCACTGGTGGCCCAGTAGAGCCAGGAAGGTTTGCTGGCTGTGGTACGTCCAGTTGGTTGGACTGAAGCCACTGACCCATTCTGGAAGCCCTGAAGATGCGAGCATCTGCAGAACTTCCATAGGACCCAAAATCTACAATTATAAACCTGTAGTTTGTGTCAGCCAAGGCCAACAAAACTACAGAGAAAAACTGCTTATAATTATAGTATTGGGACCCTGAATTTGGTGGCTTCTTAACCCGTATGTGCTTCCCGTCAAGGTCACCAATGCAATGTGGGAATTGAGCCCTCTCCAGGAAGCCCTGGGCTATATCAAGCCACTGCTGCCTAGTTGGAGGTGGCAGCACTGAAGCCTTCAGTGTCAACCAAATGGCGGCACATGTAGCCCGTACCACGCCAGCAATTGTGGAGGTCCCCATTCTAAAAACAAAATGTAAGGACGAATAAAAATTTCCTGTCGCAAGACATCTGAAATGAAAAAATAAATAAATAAATGAATACACTACTTAGCAAAAGTGTTAAAATCTTTTTCTTTCATTTACATGATTTAATGGCAATGTGTCTGGCAAGTTGAAATGTAAATAGCCCATAGAAAACAATACTTTATATTCATACATACTGTAAATAAAGTTCAGAGCATTTAGCAAAAACAACTTCCAGACCATTACCAGATACACACAGGTGAAGTATCCTCATCATTACAGCCAAGATTTTAATCATTAACCCCTGTGGAACTGGAATCTTGTGTGACTAATCAATTACTTGTTAGTACACCAAGTGACTTAATACAAAGCGGCAGCGCCAAAAGCACACACTGTTTAGGGTTTAAAAATCAATATATACAATACTTTGTGACTACTATTAAGTACCTATACATAGAAGAGGTAAAGTTCAGAAGACACAGGCCATAGACCAAACAGCTATGTATTGGCAAACAGTGGGTCATTCATGTATGAGTCTGATAATATATAGGTCTTATCTTAAAGTAATAATAAGACGTTCTTCAGGTGACACACTCCGCCGCATGTTGGTGTCCTGGAAAGTCAAGTCAGGCCTCAACTCCCCCAACAGCCGATCAAAGGTAGCCACCGACATGCGGCAAAAATTAAAGAACTTCGGAGGGTGCGCACGGAGCTCTGAGTACAAGCCAACAAAGAGACCTTTGCTGGCCCGCTGCGAAATTATAGGATGCACCCACATACGCTTTCTCCGCGGTTTCTTCTCAATCATTTCTGGCTGCTCTCCAAAACAGCGGAAGACCAGCCAGTGCAAGAACACATGGTCAGTTGTTGACAGGGTGAAAGTGGACATCCTGCAAAGGAAAATGCAAAACCAGACACAGAGACGCACACAACTACCACACGACAAACACTCCACCAAAAAAATGGAGAGGTTAAAAAAAAAAAGCATTCTGGGGGTACTTATATGTCTTTGCAGTCACAGGTGAATGTAGTGGATGGTTAATTTTTTTCTTCACGCGCGGGAAAAACGCAACAACGCAACTCAATTGCATACAAAACTGAAGCACTCGCAATTAAAATCGCCCGATTTCCCCTGAATGCATCCGGCCCAAAAACATGACGCCCGTGTGAAAGGGGCCTTAATCTCCTGCAGGTCCTCTTACCACATGTTGCTTTCATTTATACACTGAGCAGATGGCAGATCTCCCTTCCCTGGTGTGCGCTGGTTCAACTCTGCATTCTCCAAGTCTGCTGAGTGAGGGAGCGTTTGCCAAGCGCAGGGACAGGGAGAAGTGCACACAGCCCAGGCACTGTTATCAGCTGCTGGGGAGGACCTGGCTTTAATCATTTACTTACAGTCCCTGGCTGTCAGTAATGTGACCTTGCACGCAGCCTGCTTGTGCATGCTCCGTCCTTCAACAGATAGACGGACCATGCCTAGCAACCCTATTTTAAGCATAGGTAAAAATAGGCAGTACAGGGAACAAAAATGTGGAATTAAGGGGTAATTGAATATACAGTGAAAAGTTGAAATAGGGCCACCAAGATGATAATAATCACCACAATCCAATACTCCAAAAAAAAAATAATATACGACAGTTATACTTTAAGGACCAGGCCATTTTTTGCAAATCTGACCAGTGTCACTTTATGTGTGAATAACTTTAAAATGCTTTTACTTATCCAGACCATTCTGAGATTGTTTTTTTGCCACATATTGTACTTCATGACAGTGGTAAAATGGAGTCAAAAACATTCATTTTTATTCATAAAAAAATACCAAATTTACCAAATATTTGAAAAAATTAGCAAATTTGCTAATTTCAATTTCTCTACTTTTATAATAGATAGTAATACCTCAAAAAATAGTTATTATTTTACATTCCCTATATGTCTAATTCATGTTTGGATCATTTTGGGAATGCCATTTTATTTTATGGGGACATTACAAGGCTTAAAAGTTTAGAAGCAAATCTTGAAATTTTTCAGAAAATTTCTAAAACCCACTTTTTCAGGACCAGTTCAGGTCTGAAGTCACTTTGTGAGGCTTACATAATAGAAACCACCCAAAAATGGCCCCATTTTACAAACTACACCCCTCAAGGTATTCAAAACCGATTTTACAAACTTTGTTAACCCTTTAGGTGTTCCACAAGAATTAATAGAAAATAGAGATACAATTTCAAATTTCACTTTTTGACAGATATTTAATTTGAATCCACTTTTTCCAGTTACAAAGCAAGGGTTAACAGCCAAAGCAAACTCAATATTTATGGCCCTGATTCTGTAGTTTACAGAAACACCCCATATGTGGTCGTAAACTGCTGTACGGTCACACGGCAGGGCGCAGAAGGAAAGGAATGCCGAAGGCAGATTTTGCTGGACTGGTTTTTTGACACCATGTCCCATTTGAAGCCCACCTGAGGCACCCCTATAGTAGAAACTCCAAACCCCATTTTGGAAACTACGGGATAGGGTGGCAGTTTTGTTGGTACTATTTTAGGGTACATATGATTTTTGGTTGCTCTATATTACACTTTTTGTGAGGCAAGGTAACAAGAAATAGCTGTTTTGGCATCATTTTTATTTTTTGTTATTTACAACATTCATCTGAGTTATATCATGTGGTATTTTTATACAGCAGGTTGTCACGGACGCGACAATACCAAATATTTGTTTCAGTTTTACATAAAAAAGCATAAAAAAAAATAAAATTATTCTTTAGTGTCTCCACATTCTGAAAGCCATAGTTTATTTATTTTTTGGGCATCTGTCTTGTGTAGGGGCTCATTTTTTTGGGGATAAGATGACGGTTTGATTGGCACTATTTTGGGGTGATACCTAATATGTCTACTTTTTTTTTATTTATGTAAGTTTTACACAATGATTTCATTTTTTAAACAAAAAAAAATCATGTTTTAGTGTCTCCATAGTCTGAGAGCCATAGTTTTTTCAGTTTTAGGGCGATTATCTTGGGTAGGGTATGATTTTTGCAGGATGAGATGATGGTTTGATTGGCACTATTTTGGGGTGCGTATGACTTTTTTATCACTTGCTATTACACTTTTTGTGATGTAAGGTGACAAAAAACAGCTTTTTTTACACCGTTTATTTTTACGGTTTTCACCTGAGGGGTTAGGTCATGTGATATTTTTATAGAGCAGGTTCTTACAGACGCAGCGATACCTAATATGTCTACTTTTTTTAAAAAATGTATGTACGTTTTACACAATGATTTCATTTTTGAAACAAAAAAAATCATGTTTTAGTGTCTCAATAGTCTGAGAGCCAAGGTCAGTCTCCATGTATGTAAACAGAAGACAGAGGGATGTTACTAAGGCTCAAAATGGGCCACTTTATAGCAGTTTTTCTAATAGAAATATATACGATTTAAGTTATTAAAGTGTATTACAAAAATGGTCAGTATCACTGTCCCTATACATGTGTCCCTATAAAAAAAAAGAACGACAGTTACACTTTAAGGAGCAAAGAGGGACAAAATTAGGGACTGTCCCTCCAAAAGAGGGACACTTGGGAGGTCTGTATATATAAATATATATGTAGATAGATAGATAGACAGACAGATTTTGCTCCATAAGGTTAACTTTTTCCCCCCCAAAAGTGGAGAAAAATGGTAGTGCGTCTTATGAAGCGAATTCTAATGAGTCCTTCTATTATGGAAGCGATCATTAGTACAGTACACAGTAGGACGGGGAGCAATGAATATAGCGCTCCTGGTGCTTGCTGTTCCCAACACTCCCTGGTCTTCTGCCGGCGCCTTGCTGTGCTGTGTCTTGACTGTGAACAGTGCATTCACTATGACTGGACGTTGTGCTAGGTCAGGTCACAGTGCAGCCCTGCAGGAAGAGCGTGCTGGATCTCTCAAGTAGCGGCATCGTCCGGAGCAGGAGAGGTAGGTTCTTTTATTTATTTAATGTCTGATCTGAGGTCTGATAATGATTGAGGTCTGATTTGGGGGTCTGATCTGAGGTATGATGAGGATTGGGCGTCTGATGAAGTTTGGGGGTCTGAATTGAGGTCTGATAAAGATTAGGGGTCTGATCTGAGGTCTCATAGGGATTGGGGTTCTGATTTGGGGGTCTGATCTGAGGTATGATGAAGATTGGGGTCTGATTTGGGGGTCTGATCTGAGGTCTGATAATGATTGAGGTCTGATTTGGGGGTCTGATCTGAGGTCTGATGAGGATTGGTGTTCTGATTTAGGGTCTGATTTCAGATATGATGAGGATTGGGGGTCTGAATTGAGGTCTGATAAAGATTAGGGTTCTGATCTGAGGTCTGATGAAGATTGGGGGTCTGATCTGAGGTATGATGGGGATTGGGGGTCTAAATTGAGGTCTGATAAAGATTAGGGGTCTGATCTGAAGTCTGATGAGGATTGCTGGTCTGATGAAGCATGGGGGTATACCATATATATTCTGACCCGTCTGCCTGCTATTTTTACATTGTCAGTGTGACTAGTGCTGACAGTGTATGATCCTTTTTTTATCCCCAGCACGAGATGGGGATAAAAAAGAGATGCAGGAGTGCAGGCAGTCAGCGCTCACTATTGTCGGTGAATATAGATGCAGGGAAAGGCAATATATAGGGACAGTTATATATACTATTGGAGTCATTTATCAAATTGGTGTAAAGTAGAACTGGCTGTTGCCCATAGCAACCAATCAGATTGCACCTTTCATTTTCCAAAGGAGCTGGGCAGCCAAGCCAGTTCTATTTTACACCAGTTTGATAAATGACCCATATATTTATATTTATTCCTAAGTTTGTAGAAGGGATAACAGAGGAACAGCACAGAGCAGAGTTGTGAAGAAAGGTGACCCAGAAGTGTTAGTTCATGAAGAATACAGGTTTTTGTCCTGTGGGATTTCCTATTAAAGGTATTAAAGGCTATTGCTGGACATAATACTAAACTACTAATACAATAAGGCAACATTCACACGACCGTGAAAAAAACGACCGTTAAACCGTAAAAATGGTCAGTTTTTAAGGCAATTTTTTTCACTGATGTCTGTCTGAGAAATGGCCATTAAAAACAATCCCGTTTTTCTTTAGTTTTTGTTTTTTACTGTTGTGTCAATGTAGCCTAATAAGATTTATATTACCCAGAGCTGAAAAACAGCAAGTTACCATGTTATATTTAGAAGTCAGGGAAGCAAGCACAATCCAATCAGGTATATCCGGATCTCATTGGATTAACCATACCAGACTACAGCAGAACGTACTTCTGTTGGCTGCTGTCACCTCACCTCACCCAATGCATCTGATCAGTTTCTCACTGTAGGGGCTCATGTACACGAACGTATTTTGTTTCCGTGTCTATTCTGGTTTTTTTTGCAGATAGGATGCGGACCCATTCATTTCAATATGTCCGCAAAAAATGTGGACAACACACCATGTGCTGTCCGCATCCGCCCGTTCCATAGCCCCGCAAAAAAAGATAGAACATGTCCTATTCTTGTCCGTTTTGCGGACAAGGATAGGCATTGTTACAATGGATACGCCAAAAAAAAGGATGACATATGGACGTCATCAGTTTTTTTTTTGCAGATCCGCAATTTGTGGACCGCAAAACACATACGGTCATGTGCATGTAGCCTTATTCTAAAATATTCCTGAAAAAAGCAGCACAGCAGGGATATTCCATACCTCCCAATTTTTGGATAGTCAAAGAGGGACACTTAGGTCTCTTTCACACAAACAATGCGGATTGTGTCAGGGTGTGTTCAGTGAAACTCGCACCACTTCGCAAGCAAGTTCAGTCAGTTTTGTCTGCGATTGCGTTAAGTGTTTCAGTATTTTCCGCGTGGGTGCAATCAGTTTTGATGTGTTTTTCACACATGTGAAAAAAAAATAACAGAAGGTTTACAAACATCTCCTAGTGTAGTGTCCCACTAGGTAAAGGTGGGCACTACACAAGGGTCAATTGGGCCACGTTGTTCTCCACCTCCTGTGGAACAGTGGCAGTGTATTTCACAGTACATTTTAATGCATTTTAATATGTATTTTTATGTGTATTCTTCCCTGTGATATGTGCAGCAGGCCTATTAGGGTGTAATTCTTCATCCTAGACACTAGAGGGAGATAGGGAGCCCCTAGTATATATATTCAGGCCCAGACAGGGAGGGGTCAGAAGTCTGTAGTCAGGAGTCTGTGGAGACAGAAGTGAGAAGGCACCAGCCAGAGAGAAGCTGAGGGCCTCCTCCTGACATGCAGCTAGACAGTAAAGGCTTCTAGTTGCCACCAGGAGGCTAGTGAAGGGATAGCTACATTTCCCGAAACGCGTCTGGTAAACGCCATACACCTGTCAAAATTAGTCGCATGGCCATGCAGACATCACTATAACATCTGGAAGATTGAATATTCGAATCTTTGAATCGACATAGTAGAGACGTCATCACCGGACGAAAGAGAAAGTCACGTGAGTACGATGCCGCGAGAATTGGCAAGCGCGGCTATCGAGGAGTGTGACGTGAGACGCCGGAGTCTCTTGCATCATCCGCTCCCCGACAAACACCGCGGACACACGTGGACTATCCCTGGAAGGAGGAGGTAAGCGGCCGATAAGCCGAGTATACCATTATCCATGTTTCGATTGAATACTATACTCATCCTGAACAAAAAATGAACGGACTGAATTTGAACGGCATTGATTATCCCTATAAGGAACATCAGGACTTGACTGTTCTATACAAATAACATCACTTTACAAGCTGAGTGAGTGTACCATCTGTGGACTACAGACTAACTTTTCCAGCGCCACAAAGGCACCTATAAAACTAAAGAAATTAAATAACATCTCTGCTGAAAAAGCCAAGGACATAATATAGGGCCCTACTAGGAATCTTTAGCGCCATGAGTACCATATGGTAGAATAGCCCCTTGTGCACAGTTCTAATACTCATCAGTCCTCATTGCCGTTATTGATGTATTTTTATTCATTTTATGTATTTGTTTTACCTTGATTGACATTTTACCTGATTAAATGTGTGCTTTATGTTAGAGTGCTCGCCCAATACACTTCTTTATTTCCCAAGGATTATAGCCTGCCGGAAGTTTCCTGAGCCTATGTTAGCTCAGAAGAGTCACCCCAAGAGAAGAGTTTGCCTCCTGGGAGAAAACCTGCAGTTTCCACAGAGCCAAGCAGAGCCAGTGAACCAGCTAAAACAAGTAAGCTGAAGGGCAGAAGGATTATAAATGTAAAGCAAGGATAAATACCTGAGGAAGATTGTTTTCCAAGGAGGTACAGCCTGGTCTGAGTGTGTTGTTGTTGCCCTCTGAGTATCTTGCAAGGAACAGTATACCTGCCACCATTGTGAAAGCCTGCTTGTGAAGTAAACCTGATATATGGAACTGTATTGATAACCAACTGTACAAAGTTGAGCTGTTACTAGTAAAGAAAAGTTTGGTTCACCACAACACAGTGTTCCTCACTTATTACTACTACCAACCGGTGTGCCACCGTTACAGGCACTGGCGTCACGAACCTTAAAGGGACCTTGCCCCAGGCACATTAAATATCTGCAACATCCAGGGCACCTCACCCACCATCAGACCTGGTCCCTATATACAGAGAGTGCCCCAGAGGACTATTGTGCCAGCCTCTCCATCACTAGTGTACGCTGCCCAGGGTCATCCTACAAACTGTGAGTAACCCATAGCAACCCTCGTTTGCCAAAGTAACCGTGACCTCACATCGCTATACCCTGCAGGCCTGCGTACTGCACTAGCAACTATCATTGAAAAACGCACTGCATCCGGAAGCAATGCCTTTTTCACTGGAGCCCCATTCACTTCTATGGGGCCAGGGCTGCGTGAAAAATGCAGAATATAGAACATGCTGCGATTCTCACGCAACGCAGAACTTATGCGGGAAAAACAACGCTCATGTAAACAGACCCATTGAAATGAATGGGTCAGGATTCAGTGCGGGTGCTATGCGTTCACTTCACGCAGGGGCGTAGCTATAGGGGGTGCTGAGGTAGCAGTCGCTACCGGGCCCAGGAACCTGAGGAGGCGCAAAGACCCTTGTGCCACACAAGAAGACATCGATATTATAGAAAGTGCATGCTGGTCAAGTTACATCTCTGGCTGAAGGGAAGGGGTTAGGTCAAGAATTCGGCATGGGGGGGGGGGCGTTTACATTTTTGCCTCAGGTAGCACGTAGGCTATGTGCTTCCCTGCCCCTGCAAACAAATCACTGAGGGAAGGGGGGCCCAAGCTGAGCTGTTGCACCAGGGCCCATGAGACTTTAGCTACGCCTCTGACTTCACGCATTGCACCCGCGCGGAAAACTCGCCTGTGTGCAAGGGTCCTAATAGTTTTCTTAGCGCGCAATTTTTAAAATCCAAATTGCATCAAAGAATGAAATAAAATGCAAGGTGGGGGTCAAATATACAGATAGGAACCAGACAAAGACTTTCTGGATCAATATTGTAAATGTAACAATGCAAATCTATTCCTCAGATCAAAAAGAGGGACATTTAATAAGGAGAAAAGAGGGACTTGGGTCCAAAATAGGGACCGTCCTTCCAAAAGAGGTCTGATATTCGTCCTGTCCCACTCAGGTCTATGGAGCAGGAAGAGACCGGGGGATGCTGGAGGCAACCTGTCCAGTGCTGTCTGTGATACAGCAGCAAGTGACACTGGGTAGCGGCAGCAGAAGTGGGTGGGAGGGATCAGTGTATCTACACCCAGCCGGGAGCACACCAGTGATCCACACTCAGCTCCTGGATGAGTTGCCTGTACTTGTGGGTGACTTCTTTTACAAGAGGGTGGATTGCAGACTTCATCCAGGATCTTACAGCTCTGGCTGGGAGAAGATTTACTCTTATTATCTGTAATCCTGCGACAACAGAGAGAGCTCACCCCCACCCAAAGCTTGCACACCCTCTTCATGTCCCCAGAGCCTCATTCTTTCTTCTCTTCCTAAATGCGTCTCCGTTGGCTTAAGCTCCTGAGCCTGATGGTGGGGCTGGCAGTGTCTGCTGTCTTCTATGGGCACTACTACACTTCCTTGGTGAGGTAAGGACATGGAGGAAAGTGGGAGCATCCTTATAGCGAGATAGTATTGGGGGGAGAGACAGCAGAAGGGAGTTTGTCATTTGGTACCAGTCGTTGTAGTCCTAAACGGGACTGAAGCAGCCAAAACATGAATTTGAAAAAATTGTAGCTGGAAAGAGTTAACGCCGCTACCGTAGAGTTATGTCAGATTTGTCGTTTGCAAGTGCTCATCCATCCTGCGAGCTGTGGTCCTAAATAGGTCATTTTATTTCATGATGGCAGCATAGTTTGGAAGTGTCCAGCTTTGCGACATGTATACCCCTGTTAGGCGCTGTTCACATGTCGTTTCTACAGCACGTTTGGCATATGTGGCGCACATGATGAATGTATCCACAGGTATTAAACGTATGCCAAATGAGCCTCCTTTTGGCAAACACCAGGTTAATATGCATTATTACGCGTTTTATCTTTATCATGTGTAGAAAAGCATAGTCTACTACGCTTTTTTATGCACAGTAAAATATATGCTTATGCTGCGCGGTATAACTTCTTTTACAACCAGACCCCACTTCTTGGAATATTCCTGACATGTAACTCTGGCAGAAGCAGAAAATGAGATGTGAAACCAGCCTTAAAGGGGTCCTCTCACTTCAGCAAGTGGCATTTATCATGTACAGAAAGTGACTACAAGGCACTTACTAATGTATTGTGATTGTCCATATTGCCCCCTTTGCTGGCTGGATTCATTTTCTCATCACATTATAGTCTGCTGGTTACGACCACCTTGCAATAAAGCGCCGGTCTCCCTGGTGGTCAGGACTGTGGGAATTCTCCTGCGCAGCAGATCCCATCCCGGCCACCTCATATCTGTGCTGCAGGGATGGTCACAACCCCTGGAAACAAACAGAGTATAGTGTGGTGGAAAAATGAATCCAGCCACCAAAGGAGACAATATGGGTAATAACAATACATTAGTAAGTGCCTTGTAGTTACTTTCTCTATATAATAAGTGCCATCTGTTGCAGTCAGACAACCCCTTAAGCTGGCCATACACATTAGACTAAGGCTACATGCACACGAACGTATTTTTTTTTTCCGTGTCCGTTCCATTTTTTGGGCGGATAGGATGCAGACCCATTCTTTTCAATGGGTCTGCAAAAAATGCAGACATCACACCGCGTGCTGTCCGCATCAGTATGTCCGTTCCGCAGCTCCGCAAAAAATATATAACATGTCCTATTCTTGTCCGTTTTAGGCATTGTTATAATGGATCCGCAAAAAAACAAAAACGGATGGCATACGGATGTCATCCATTTTTTTTTTTGGGCGGATCCACAATTTGCGGACCGCAAAACACATACTGTCGTGTACATGCAGCCTAAAGACCAGGATTTTGGACCATCAATTGAGAGCTAACACAAAAGATTGTGATGGCTGACAACAGGATAACTGATCAGTTGTGTCCTGTGTATGGCCAGCTTTAAGCCTCGTTGGTGCGGACACCAAAATCACCATTTGTTGACGGGAAAGCGTTCTGTGTAAACAGCGATCTGCTGTCTAGAGACGAGCGATGGTGGTTGTGATCATTAGTCCCGAGACAGCAGAGCTGATTGCTGCCTGTAAATGGAGCTCTTACCTTCACTCTCAATCAGGACCAAGCAGTTAATTCCGGATAATTGCCTGGTCAGTCAGCCCATGTCAAAGGGTTTTTACTGATGTGACTATCTTCCCTGCTGGTTACGGTCACCTTCTGTATGGCTGGTCTGTTTTTCTATCCACTTCTTATTCTGTCTGATCTGTAACCCAGTTGCTGCTTTCCTCTCTGTGTGGACTATAAGTGATAAGGTAGCAGTTTGGGTCCATTCACACGTCAGTATTTTTACCTTTCCAGATAAACGTTCAGTTTTTTTACTAAAGTGCTTCCGAATCCGTTCCGTGTTTCCTTATTCAGGTTTTTTTTTTCATCCATTTTCCTGTCAACGGATCCGCAAAATCGGATGACATTCGGATGGTTTTTGTGCATGTCATCCTCATTTATGCGGATCCATTGACTTGAATGGACAACGGACCCGAAAAACGGACAGAAAGTAGGACAAGCTTAATTTTTTTTTCAGGATCCGCATACTCGAATATAGGAAAACGGAACGGATTCCGTGATTCGGACAGCACTATGATTGGTGTCCGCATTTTTGCAGAGGCAATTGAAATTAATGGATCCTAAAAAACCTTTCCGATTTAAATCGGAACGGAAACGGAGTGTTATAACGGATGTGTGAATGGACAACACTCCGTTTCCGTTCCGATATAAATCGGAACGTTTTTTCGGATCCATTAATTTCAATTGCCTCTGCAAAAATGCGGACACCAATCATAGTGCTGTCCGAATCACAGAATCCGTTCCGTTTTCCTATTTTCGAGTATGCGGATCCTGAAAAAATAAATTAAGCTTGTCCTACTTTCTGTCCGTTTTTCGGGTCCGTTGTCCATTCAAGTCAATGGATCCGCATAAATGCGGATGACATGCACAAAAACCTTCCAAATGTCATCCGATTTTGCGGATCCGTTGACAGGAAAATGGATGGAAAAAAAAAACTGAATAACGGAAACACGGAATGGATTCGGAAGCACTTTAGTAAAAAAAAAACGGAAGGTTGTACTGAAAAACGGATCCGCTAAAAAAAGGAACTTTTATCTGGAAAGGTAAAAATACTGACGTGTGAATGGACCCTTTATCTGAGTTGTGTAGATATTCTGGAGATGCTGCCGTCCATAGACATACAGGGCAGTTTACAAGTTGTGATCACCAAGTAGTGATACTCTCAGGCTAGTATATAGCCATACATATGATGGTTTGCATGGTTCTTTGCCCATTTTATGCCTTATCATCTAGTTTTTCGATTAACATTTTTCTTCCTCGTAGTGGTCAGGTCAGGAGGACAAATCCCAGAGGTCATAAAATTCTTTCTGAGTCTTGTGTTTTGTACGGATGTCTAGGAGAGATGTCATTGCTAGGACAGTGACTACATCAGATCGTCTCGTGAAGTGGTCTAACTGTTTGTGATGTTATTGGTATCTAAGTAGCAGAACATTTCCTTCGAGGATTTGCTGTAGTAGATAAGGGCAAATCTGTTTACATACAAGGTTCTTTTAGACTTGATACGCATCGTGTAAAAGGGCTGGTCAATCCGTCAAACATTTGATTTGCCAAGAACAATTTATCTGATGTTCATGGTACAAATCGTGTGCATTTTTCTGTTCTCAGCTGAATCGGAAAAATCTTTTCCTCTATGCATTGGCCAAAAATACATCTGTGGTCCACTTCAGATCTCATATCTATTTCCAGCTCTTACGCTCATGGAGCCCGTCTTGTAGGCACCCCATGTGCTGCCACCCTTGAGGAGAGCAATGCTTCTTAGAGGGATTACCACCAGACTTTGTAACATGACATGCAATGGAGTATGCCACAATTTCTTACTTATTTTAGGAAAGGTAAAATATTGGCTCATAAATATTAAATTCTACCAGGAAATGAACTTACAATTTACTCATGATCTGTTCCACCACCAGCCCCCATACTGTCTGACTGTCACCCTTTCTCTCACCTGAAGACCACCCTCCATCAAGTCATTCTTGTGCTAATTGCTTCTTACATCCTGTTGCCCTCATGCTTCCAGCTCCAATTTCTACGTTAGCACAGAAGCTATAGCCTACATTCGGTTGCATGTAACCTTTCATGAGATTTTCAAGCAAAAGAAACCATAAAAAATGGGCTCAAAAAGTTACGTTCCAGCCGCATAAATTTTAACTTGTCAATTTCAGCCAAATATCTAATGTGCGTGGAGCCTCCCGACATTTCCTCGGTGTCTAAATCTTTGTTAACATGGGAGATAAGTCACTGCCAGAGAAGAACCTATGCTGGAGAATAGTATATTATTTTTTTCATATCATTGTAGAAAAAAAAACTTTCAAAATTCTGTTTCCATGGCAGATTTGTCCCTATGAAACTGGCTGACCTGTTACATGTGCGCTTGGCAGCTGAAGACATCTGTGTTGGTCCCATGTTCATATGTTCCCGCATTGCTGAGAAAAATGAAGTTTTAATATATGCAAATGAGCCTCTAGGAGCAACGGGGGCGTTGCAGTTACACCTAGGCGTTGCAGTTACACCTAGAGGCTCTCTCTGCACTCTCTCTTCACTTTGATTGACAGGATCACGTTTTCACTTCTTGGCCCTGTCAATTAAAGTGAAAATATCTCAATGTGCAAATGGAAAGTTTATAAAAAGATTGCCATCTAGGGATGGTATAATTAGGGATAGACTCGTAGTCGTTACCCATAGACTCAGGTCTCATGCACGTGGCTGTATTACTTTGTATGAATTTGCAATAAGGCGCCTATAGATATGTTTGAGGATACTTCAAATTTCCTATTGTAGCATACAGAAAGTTTTTATTTGTATGAATCTGGTAGGTTTGTGAATGCACCCTACTACAGCACCCGGAGCACCTGAGGCTACGTATTACATACCTTCAGTCGACCTCAAGTGCCAACATGTAGCTTCTTGCATACAGCTCTGTTGTGTGAATCCACCTTTAGTTGTGGATACGAATGACACTGGTTTCCAACAATCCATTTAGATTTGTTTGTCATGCTCAGGTTACCTTGAAAACGTGTAAAAAGTCCTTTAAAGTCAGATTCATTCATTGGAAAATGAGTCAGCACATTCCAATTACAAGTTAAAGGGATTGTGCCATTAACTACTTTTCAGACTAAAGTTGTTTTTCATCAGTTACTCTAGCTCCTATTCCTCCTTGGATTGTTTATTTATTTATTTACCTCATTTGCAGTTTTCTCTTATCCCCCATGCTTGAATCCTTCTTCCTGGTTTGTCAGGTGTGTGCTGTCCCATCATGCCTTAGGGCAGTGAGATGTGTCCTGACATCAGCAGATCATGTGACACTAACGGTGCCTTGTTCTTACCATTGACAGTGCGTTCTACATGCGTTCTCCAATGCAGGACGTAACCTACAGCACCTAAATATCAAGTCTGATTTCCCACAAAGGTCACAATGGAGGCTAATAACTGTAGAATAAGGCCTCGTTCACATTTCGGTGTCACGTCCGTGAAAAAAAAGCTTTCGTGTTTCATCCGTGAAGAATCCTTGGTTGGTCCGTGTGTCCATTTTTACCATCCGTGTGTCATCCATAATTCCCTGACGTTGCTCAGCTGAAAATTATTAATTTCCAAAGAATCTCCTATTAGTCTTCAGGAAAAATCGGACACAACACGGATGTGTGTCAGTGATTTTCACGGACCCATAGACTTCAGGGGGCGTGCTTGGTCCGCATCACGGATCAAAGTAGTGCATGTCCCCGTGATTATTTTACTGACCCGCGGTCAGTAAAAAAATACTGAAATGTGGACAGACACATTTAAATCAATGGGTACGTGTGCTGTTCGTAGAAAATGCGGACAGCACATGTTAGTGAAAAACGTAAATGTGAACAAGGTCTAAGGAAGTTCTGATAAATGGTGCTATTTGGGGAAAGTGATATAACAGCGATAACTGTTGGGTGGGATACATTTTTACAGTGGTGTAACTAGAAATGACTGGGCCCCACAGCAAATTACAGCAGCAGCACAAAATACATCCCCAATAACATCCACTGGCCGGCCGTGAGGAGGGCCCAGGTGACCGGCCGTGAGCATCAGCCACCAGGAAGCTTCCCTGTAAGATCTATGGCTGTTAGATCCCCTGGTTGTAAATCTGGCTGTAGCAGTATATACACAAGCTGGCGGTAGGAGGTGGCACCAATACATTTCATGAATCAGTACTTCAGACTCCTGAACCAAGTAAACATTGAAGAGGCTTGCACGAGCACCGCGACCCTCTTCCAATAGCTGATTGCCGGGGGTGCCTATCCTGATGTTGATGGCCTATCCTGAGTCCCAAGTTGTCATACAATTTCCCCGGGTTGTGTATGGAGAGCAGTGGGCTCAACAGAAGTTCGCCTTAAGTCTCTTTCTATATGGTCTGCACAATCTTCCCAAATTAACCAAGAGGTGCAACTTATCTCTCCCACTCTGACTGAATTGGTATGTCTGCAGTAGTTTCAATGAATACAGTCTATCAAGAGATGGTCAACCTGTTCCTTTAGTATAATGGGGAACCTGAAGCTGATTACTCCCATCAACATGCAGTGAAGTTCAAAACAGAGACCTATGTGTTCTCTTCACTGACAGATGGTCTGTACTTTCTTCTCTATGGCTGCTCAACCTTCTGTAACTCTATCCCTTAAGGGCTGGCACATATGCTTTCACTTTACTGCTTTTCAATCCTCAGTGCTGAATCCCCTGGAAGTTTAGCTCTATGTTGCTCCTTCACTCACAGCAACTGAACTGATGACACTTCCTTTACCAGAGGAAGAGGTGGTGCCAGCCCAACCTAGCAACAGTAACATACAGAGAGAGAAATACAATGCCTAAAGTACAGTTCACAAAATCCTGCAGTGGAACAATGCATAGCCCTTTAAAGGGATGGCCCCAGCAAGACAAGCCTTGTCCTTATGCCCTATTAGGGCATATGGTTGTCATAGTCGTGTCCCTGGCTCAGTGCCAACATCTATGAGCTTCAGCTGCCAACAGAGAGTGTCTTTCATTCTTTCATGCCCAGCCTGTCCACATATTACATGATTTAAATGACTGGCTTATAATACTACATTTCACACACGCAGAAGAATCCGGACTGGAACTGCTTGTCTCACACTGCCAAGAATCGTATATACGTCAGATACTGCCACATGGACAATGAAAGGTGCTGCTTTGTGGTAAAGTTTGAAAATTTTATAATTTGCTCCTTTTAATAGATCTGAAAGAGCTGGCCTTTGACAATTTGCATAAGGATTAGGGTTATGCAAAATGACCGTAGGTCACACATTTTTTCTTCTACATGAAACAGTAGATTTCACCCACAGTGCCGAAGCTTCATAGAAACATAGAAACATAGAATGTGTCGGCAGATAAGAACCATTTGACCCATCTAGTCTGTCCAATATATCTGAATCCTATGAATAGTCCCTGGCCCTATCTTATATGAAGGATAGCCTTATGCCTATCCCATGCATGCTTAAACCCCTTCACTGTATTTGCAGCTACCACTTCTGCAGGAAGGCTATTCCATGCATCCACTACTCTCTCAGTAAAGTAATACTTCCTTATATTACTTTTAAACCTTTGCCCCTCTAATTTAAAACTGTGTCCTCTTGTGGTAGTTTTTCTTCTTTTAAATATGCTCTCCTCCTTTACCGAGTTGATTTCCTTTATGTATTTAAAAGTTTCTATCATATCCCCTCTGTCTCTTCTTTCTTCCAAGCTATACATATTAAGGTCCTTTAACCTTTCCTGGTAAGTTTTATCCTGCAATCCATGTACTAGTTTAGTAGCTCTTCTCTGAACTCTCTCTAGAGTATCTATATCCTTCTGGAGATATGGCCTCCAGTACTGCGCACAATACTCCAAGTGAGGTCTCACCAGTGTTCTGTACAGCAGCATAAGCACTTCACTCTTTCTACTGCTTATACCTCTCCCTATACATCCAAGCATTCTGCTGGCATTTCGTGCTGCTCTATTACATTGTCTTCCCACCTTTAAGTCTTCTGAAATAATTACTCCTAAATCCCTTTCCTCAGATACTGAGGTCAGGACTGTGTCAAATATTCTATATTCTGCCCTTGGGTTTTTATGCCCCAGGTGCATTATCTTGCACTTATCCACATTAAATTTCAGTTGCCAGAGTTCTGACCATTCTTCTAGTTTTCCTAAATCCTTTTCCATTTGGTGTTTCCCTCCAGGAACATCAACCCTGTTACATATCTTTGTGTCATCAGCAAAAAGACAAACCTTACCATCGAGGCCTTTTGCAATATCACTTATGAAGATATTAAACAAAATTGGTCCCAGTACAGATCCCTGTGGAACCCCACTGGTAACATGACCTTGTTTTGAATGTTCTTCATTGACTACAACCCTCTGTTGTCTGTCACTCAGCCACTGCCTAATCCACTCAACAATATGGGAGTCCATGCTCAATGACTTCCTATAGCCCAAAGATGGCTTCATCGATGGTATCTTTGGATACCCTCGGCTAGTAGAAGTGGATGGACTCAAGCCATCCTTGTGATACATTTGCTATCTCCCTCTGTAGGGGAAATGCATAGACTAGTGTTTCTCAACCTTTTACGCCAAGTACCCCCTAGTGAGAAGAAGTTCTGATCAAGTAACTCCTAAAGAAGTGATCAGTGGGAAATGTTAAGAACCTAAAGCTATTCTCACACCGCTGTCAGAAGTTCAGCTTCAAGCTCCTTCCAATTCGACAGTAAGCATGCTGCGCTAAACTTCCTGCCAAAATTAAAAGGTACCATATTCAGAACTTGGATGGTTTTTCTTGGATTTACATATTGATGGCCTATCCTCAGGCTACGGCGCTCCAGGAGCACTTAGGCATTTTCCTGGGCTATGGGAAGCCATCTTCATTGGTCACATGGTCTAGGCGCAGCTCAGCCCCATTCAAGTGAAAGGGGCTGAGCTGCAATACCAAGCACAGCCACTATACATTGTATGGCGCTGTGCTTGGAAAGCTGCAAGGAGTCTGTGGTGCTCATCAGAGTGCGGCGGCCTCCTCCAGCAGCAGATTGGTGGGTGTGCCGGGAGTCGGACCTCCACTGTCCTCGTATTGATGGCCTATCCTGAGTCCCTGAAACCTGATTGCCAGGGCTGATTTGGAAGTAGTGACGCCCCTGCGTCTAATAAAGGTGCACAGGACTGTCTAGTAATATCCTATGTTAGAGCAAACTAGGTTGGCTGAATCCGGCAATATTCGCTGGGGATGGCCATCTATGTAATGTGTAAGGGAACCTCCCAACTGTTCCCCAATAGATGATGTCAGGGGGAGAAGAACCTGACATGTTGAACTTCAACACCCAATACGCCACTGCCAGATGTCTCATGCCATCATGGCAATGCCATAGGAAACATATGCAGCCTCAGCCAAACGGATAAACATAGGACTGTGCGTAGACATATGATGATACTTTATGCTTTAAAAAAGGACCATACCAAAGGTCCACAATATTGGCCAAACAAATGGATGAAGAAGCAGCGCACCAAAAGGTTTCTATAATTATATAAATGATGTTCTTCTTGATGCAATCTATTTAAAGAGCATCTGTCAGCAGCCTCAATAATCCAGAGATACGGCCTGGTAGGGTGGATTTTGCTGATTAAAATGATACCTGTCTTGTTAAAATCGGTTAGGGGTGTCCCTGAGAAAATAGGGTTTTATTCTTTATGCAAATGAGGTCTTCAGTGCACTGAGTGGCGCGGCCTAGACCATCAGTGCACTGAAGCTTTCCAGTGATGGACCCGCCCCTTGCTGCACTGAAGCCATCATTTTTATAAAGGAACACTGAAACCCAACCCAGCAGTATCAGTTGTTTAATAGAGTTGATCCTGCTGACAAAGGCTCTTTAAATAGTTCGGGTCAGGACGAATGTGATATTTTTTTTCCCCCCAAGGCAGGTATCATTTTAATCAGCATGCCTGGTGTGATAGGGTTCATCCTGCTGAATGGTACTCTTAGCTACGCCCTCTATTCATTTAAATGGTCAATGCCATAAAGAAAAAAGACAGAAAAACAATGGTGGAATTGCTTTTTTACACATTGCCCCAAGATAAACAGGATGTAATGGGCATATAAAGATGGGAAATGTGGGTGCTTTCATTAGGCCCACCACTGCCCTGACAACACCTTGGCACCATGCCATCTAATAGGTGAAATGGCTGGGAGTGGAGTTATCTCCAATCCTAGCTATTGCAGGTGAGTGTCAGCTGTATGTTACCACTGACGTGCTTCTCTACGGTACAGCACATGAAGGAGTTAAAGGGGTCATGTCATCTCAAGCATTGGTGGCATATCACTAGGATATGCCACCAATGTCTGACAGGTGCGGGTCCAACCTTTGGGACCCTATCTCTAGAACGGAGCCTGCAACATGAAGGAGAACAGACTTCACATGCACCACCACACTCCATTTATTTCTATGGGGCTGCAGAAAATAGCAGAGCGCTGGCTCAGCTATTTCCGCAAGCCCCATCGAAGTGAATGGAGCAGTGGTCGCGCGTCTTTTCTGTTAGGACTTCCGAAAATAGCCGAGTGCACCGCTCGACTATTTATAGCACTCTCGTAGAAATGAAGGGCAGCCGCACATGCGTGGTCCACTCTCCTTCAGTTTGCGGGCTCCATTTTAGAGATAGGTGCAGGTCCCAGAAGTGGGACCCAAACCTATCAGACTTTGAGGGCATAGCCTAGCGATATGCCACCAATGCTTGGGAAGTTCACCGCTTCTTAAAAGAATAACATTGAAAAAATCTTTTAGGCATTTTTGTAATATATTATTATTGCCAGCTTAACTTATTTTTTCCTTCATGGGGGAAGATTTATCACAAGTGGAATTTTTTAAGTCAGTTTTGCAAGAGTTTTTGTTACCATAATTTGCACCAAATGTATCAAATGTTGCACAATATTTTATAAATTAGGCACATCTTTAATAGAGTAAATTTTCATGAGAGTAATATTTGAAGTCAGTTTTTGCTTGGCGTTTTGCTTGGCGTTGGCGTACTTTGCGACACATTGTTTTATAAATTTGGGACATCTTTAAAACTATCACGTTCGTCTACAAATGCTACTCTCTCTCTCTCTTTCTATATACACTGCTCAAAAAAATAAAGGGAACATTTAAACAACACAATGTAACTCCAAGTCAATCACACTTCTGTGAAATCAAACTGTCCACTTAGGAAGCAACACTGAGTGACAATCAATTTCACATGCTGTTGTGCAAATTGGATAGACAACAGGTGGAAATTATAGGCAATTAGCAAGACACCCCCAATAAAGAAGTGGTTCTGCAGGTGGTGACCACAGACCACTTCTCAGTTCCTATGCTTCCTGGCTGATGTTTTGGTCACTTTTGAATGCTGGTGGTGCTTTCACTCTAGTGGTAGCATGAGACGGAGTCTACAACCCACACAAGTGGTTCAGGATGGCACATCAATGCGAGCTGTGGCAAGAAGGTTTGCTGTGTCTGTCAGCGTAGTGTCCAGAGCATGGAGGCGCTACCAGGAGACAGGTCAGTACATCAGGAGACGTGGAGGAGGCCGTAGGAGGGCAACAACCCAGCAGCAGGACCGCTACCTCTGCCTTTGTGCAAGGAGGAACAGGAGGAGCACTGCCAGAGCCCTGCAAAATGACCTCCAGCAGGCCACAAATGTGCATGTGTCTGCTCAAACGGTCAGAAACAGACTCCATGAGGGTGATATGAGGGCCCGACGTCCACAGGTGGGGGTTGTGCTTACAGCCCAACACCGTGCAGGACGTTTGGCATTTGCCAGAGAACACCAAGATTGGCAAATTCGCCACTGGCGCCCTGTGCTCTTCACAGATGAAAGCAGGTTCACACTGAGCACATGTGACAGACGTGACAGAGTCTGGAGACGCCGTGGAGAACGTTCTGCTGCCTGCAACATCCTCCAGCATGACCGGTTTGGCATTGGGTCAGTAATGGTGTGGGGTGGCATTTCTTTGGAGGGCCGCACAGCCCTCCATGTGCTCGCCAGAGGTAGCCTGACTGCCATTAGGTACCGAGATGAGATCCTCAGACCCCTTGTGAGACCATATGCTGGTGCGGTTGGCCCTGGGTTCCTCCTAATGCAAGACAATGCTAGACCTCATGTTGCTGGAGTGTGTCAGCAGTTCCTGCAAGACGAAGGCATTGATGCTATGGACTGGCCCGCCCGTTCCCCAGACCTGAATCCAATTGAGCACATCTGGGACATCATGTCTCGCTCTATCCACCAACGTCACGTTGCACCACAGACTGTCCAGGAGTTGGCAGATGCTTTAGTCCAGGTCTGGGAGGAGATCCCTCAGGAGACCGTCCGCCACCTCATCAGGAGCATGCACAGGCGTTGTAGGGAGGTCATACAGGCATGTGGAGGCCACACACACTACTGAGCCTCATTTTGACTTGTTTAAAGGACATTACATCAAAGTTGGATCAGCCTGTGTTTTTCCACTTTAATTTTGAGTGTGACTCCAAATCCAGACCTCCATGGGTTGAAAAATAGATTTCCATTTTGTTTGTGATTTTGTTGTCAGCACATTCAACTATGTAAAGAACAAAGTATTTCAGAAGAATATTTAATTAACTCAGATCTAGGATGTGTTATTTTTGTGTTCCCTTTATTTTTTGGAGCAGTGTATATATATAATTTTTTTTTTTTATGCCAACCCCTACTGGAGTGGGCTTTACGACTTTTAAAAAAAAGTCACCGTGAAGCTAAATACCGTAGCAAACCATGCCTACTTTCCCAGCCACTGTTCAAATGTGGTAAGAAAGGTGTAAAATGTCAAAAAGGGGCAATTTTTTGCTAAAAAATAGCATGCCCCAGAATTTGTGACTTTTTTACACCCATATTCTGGCACAAATGGGATGATAAATTAACATCTAAGTATAAGGCTATATGCACACGACCGTGTCGTTTTCTGCGGTCCGCGGATCCGCAAAAAATGGAAGCCGCCCGTGTGCCTTCCGCAATTTGCGTAACGGAACGGGCGGCCCATTGTAGAAATGCCTATTCTTATCCGCAAAACGGACAAGAATAGGACAGGTTATATTTTTTTTTGCGGGACCACGGAACGGAGCAACGGATACGGATAGCACACGGAGTGCTGTCCGCATCTTTTGCAGCCCCATTGAAGTGAATGGGTCCGCATCCTAGCCGCAAAAACTGCGGCTCGGATGTGGACCAGAACTGCTGTCATGTGCATGAGGCCTAAGGGTAGGGCTAAACAGCAACAACTGCACTGCGACTACATGTGTCGTACCAATGTCGCGCAACATTTTTTGGCCATTACAGTCAATGGTGTCGCACTGCGCCATGTGACATGCTGCGACTGCAACGCAACAGTCGGACAAAAATCCAACTTGGATGGATTTTTTGCGACTGCATTGTCTCAGTCGCAGTGCGACACCATTGACTATCATTATAAAAAATGGTGTGCGACTTTTCAGCGACAAGAAGTCATATGACACATCTCGCCGTTTAACCCTAGCCTAACACTTCTAGCTTGAGATTTTCTGCCACTTTTTTTTTTAAAAAAGTCACAGTTAATAAATTTTATTCTTTCCCACCCAACTTCCAAAACTGGAGTGACTGGTGTAAGGCTGAGGCTATACAGAAATATTTTTTTAAGCCCAAAAACTTGCAAAGCCCTATTTTGCGACATTTTGAGACCAGAATTCTGGAGTGCAGGATTTCATAAATTTCACCCTGTGCATTTTAAAAAATTGCTGACACCTCCTATTATTAGGGTACTCCTAAATAGTTGTCACCCTGGATGTGGCTCCAGGAACCCCCAGAAGCCGTCTGTTATCGCCTGCAGGAAAATTTTTGAATAAATGAATGGCTGCCCATGTAATGCATGGATGGGCCAGGTCCATCAAAGCAAGAGCCACTCTTTACCAGCAGCTGGCTTTTCTGGGAAAAATAATGTGGTGCTTTCTATTAATTTAGGTGAACCAACGACACTTTAGGGTGAGACCAGACAGTACGACTGGCCACATGCGGCATTTCATATAATTTTGCCGCTAGGTCACCCTTATGGAGAGGCATTGTTTTTTAACTGCAAATGAATGGAAAGTCTTACAGAGTGCAGCACTGTGCATTTAGTTCCTATCAGGGGGGGAACTAACTCTCCTTAGGGAGAGAGCACCTCAATCAGTGTGAGGAGACTTATAGGCCATACATGCTCCTCTGGAATTCTGGGAGGGAAGGGAATGAGCTCTTAACAAGCTCTGCCTCTAACACCACCAGATGGAAGGCAGCGATCCTATAAGTCAATGTTCAGCTCTTAAAATAAGCCTTGAGACATGACTTGGATATTAAATAAGCCAGCACCTCCTCTGCAGACAGCTGTCCCCCTTTAGTTCCTATGTATGGTGTCTTGTTCCCTACCCCAATCTCATGACCCAAATCACAGTTTCGGCCATCCACCAACTACTATATAGCAGAATATCCTATTCCCAGCAAATTGCCTAATTCCTGCTTTTCTTGTCCTCTACCACACATCTGAAGGCATGCCCTGTGTCACGACTGATGCCTCCTAATGTCACCCATTCCTAATCATGTCCTCTAATCTCCAGTCCCCCGTCTGTAACACAGGATTCCTGAACACCAGCCCAGAATTCCTGTCACCTATCATGTATCTAATCTGTACATCTCAATCCTTTCCTGAGAATTAGCAATGGCATCCGCAGAGCATTTCTAAGAAGCCCAAAGAGTCTGATCCATTGAGGCAATGGGACATTTTAATAGTATTTTATTACGTAATATTAAGATATAATAAAAAAAAAATCAAAGCATTAAAAAAAAAATTGTAAAAAATATATATAAATGACACCTTCAGGGGTTACTGGTTCTTTTTGAAAAGATCAAGCTAATGTAGAGACACTTATCTCCAGGCAATGCTTCATGGGAAAAATATGCAATAAGCTCTAATCTTATGTTAGCCAAGCCAGACAGCTTAAAATATAACATTTGCTGCCCCTACTTCTGTATCTAAATTGTCATGGATAAGTGGCTTGTTGGCCCCTTCCCTGGGGCACATGCCATCCCAGCAAACCCCCTTCCCCTCCCCTTTAACCCATGCAACATGGAGCCAGATCAGCAGAGGAAATTGCTAAAAGAGGTCAACTGACTTGCTAGCCAAAATCTAAAAATGTCCACTTTATGGCAGTCTGTAGTCAGCATGTAGTGGCCTCACGGACTAAGCGTGGGCACTACACGAGGGTCAATTGGGGTGTGCGTGACTTCTCTTCACTAGGAACAAGAGTGTTATTCCCAATTGTGCATATTTTATGTAAATTTTAAAGTATTGTTTTTGTATTGTGCAATGTTTCCCTGTTATAGGCATTATCAGGCCTAGTCCCTGTAGTTAGTCATCCCAGACGCTAGAGGGAGCTAGAGTACCCCTAGTATAAGTATTCAGGCCCCAGACAGGGAAGGGAGTTGAAAGTCAGGAGTCTGCAAAGACAAGCTAGAAGGCACCAGTCAGGGCCTTCTCCTGACATGCAACTAGACAGTCCAGGCTTCTAGTTGCCACCAGGAGACTAGTAGAGGGATCCTAGTCTACCTCCTGATCCAGAGAACCATGGTTAGCTCAGAAGATCTAACCCAGGGGAAGAGGTTGCCTCCTGGGAGAAACCCTGTAGTTCCCACCAAGTCAAGCAGAGCCAACATGTCCAGCTAATACAAGTAAGCTGAAGGGCAGAGAGAATAGAGGTATGGAGCAAGAATGAGCACCTAAGGAGGATTATTTACCAAGGATAAAAGCCTACAATAAGGTATCTGGGCCTTGGGATTAAAGCCAGACAGGAGTCCAAAAGGGACAGTGTACACTAATCTCCGAGGAGTCTGTACAGCCTGATTCTGCGCATGTGGATGTTTCCCCTCTGTGTATCTTGCCTAACCACCATATACCTGCCATAATTGTGAAACCTGCTTGTGAAGTGTATTTGACATGTGGAACTGAGTTGCCATCTAACTGTACAAAGTGGAATTTACTACAGTAAAGCAAAGTTTGGTTCACCCTGCCATCTGTGTTCCTTGCTTATTAAGACCTTCCACCGGTGTGCCACCGTTACCGGCACTGGCGTCACGTACCTCAAAGGGACCTTGCCCCAGGCACATAAAACACCAGCAACACCCAGGGCACCTCAACCACCACCAGGCCTGGTCCCTAAACACAGAGTGTGCCCCAGAGGACTCTTGTGCCAGCCTCTCCTTCACTGCTGTATGCCTGCCCAGGGGTTTCCTTATACAACTGTGAGTGACCCTCGCTTGCCACTGACCGTGACCTCACAATCGCACTACCCTGCAGGTCTGGCGTACCGCAAGCAGCCATTATCACACTGCTGACTGCCATACAGTGGACCACAGGATCAGGAACAGTCATCAAGAAAGTCACGTGCCTTGTCTCAATCTCCCAGAACATGCTAGTTACGGTATGTGATTTTCATGTAATAAAAGATCGTTTACAGCTCGATGAAACAATAGCTAGACCAGCCAAACCAGATACACCACGGTGTAGACAGTACTGTTTCTGGATTCTTGACCTTCATCCGGACAAAGCAGATAAGATGTTTTAGGTACAAGCTAATTTCCATTCTTCTCATGGAACAATGCCTGAAAAACAGGTTTCCACACATCACTTTGTCTCTTCGCTCACACAAAGCGGTGTATGGAATCTTATTTTTCAGGCAATGATCCATAAGAAAAATGTACATTAGCTCATAGCTGAGGTGCATCTAAGGCACGCCATCCATCTGACCAGTAACCTGATATGTACTGATGAGTGCCAAGAAGCCCAAAACATCGCTGTCTACAGATGAAAGTCTCAGGTTTGGATAGTCTCCATACACCATTGTGTCTATTCAGTACCCTCTGGATCTGACATCTCCTAGAAATGTGTGAGGCCATCTGTTCTCACATCATTCCTAAACCACAAAGTACGGCATAAATGCACCACCCATCATTCCCTGACATCCTGCCACTAATTCAGCTATTTGAACAACTCTCAATTCCCAGCCCTGGAGTAATGATCATTACCTGGAGACTTGAGGTCATGTTTTTTTTTTCTTGTGTTGTCATCAAGGCATGGCTTCAACAAAAGCACTGATTGCCATATTCCCTGCAAACATTCACCACAAAGCAGTATGATCACAGTGTTATAGACCATGGGTGAGTTGCTCTAGCACCTTTGCTGGAGCAAATGATGATTAGATTATAAAGCTTTGTATATATTACAGTACAGAGAAGTTTATTAATGATTGGGCAATGCTGTATAAATAATGTATAACTGCATTGATACAAGGCAAGAGCACACAACAGATGGTGACCTGTGATCCCAAAAGGGACCTTCTGTAGTCTGAGAGCACTCATTGGGAAGAGAACTAAGACCAAAATTGTCCACTGACTCCAAATTGGGATGTTCATTTTGGTGTTTATGCTGTTCTTTTGGCATCGTTTTCTATTTTCAAGTCAACCGTGATCAATTAGCACTTGTTCAACTCCTAAGAACCTTAAGAAAAAGCTGGTTGTGTGTGTGTGTGTGGAGGAGGAGGGTGGGGAAGATATTATCGGCTTCTAATTTTCCTTACAACGACCACTATCGGGAAAATGGAGCATTACATACACTGACAAGCGTATGGAGCCTGAAAGTCAAAAGTTCAAAACATTGTTACCCTTTTGCTCATCACTGTATGGTTGATCAAATGAATGGCTGTCCATGTAACACATTGTTGGGTCAGGTTTGTCAAAGCGAGAGGCGTCACTTCTTATTAGGACATATTGACAGGGCTTGTCCTGCTGGAGTGAGTGTGACCACTTTAAATGTTTTATTTTTGCATATGATATATACCGTAGTCATGAGAAAAACTAAGTACACCATCTTTGAAACCTATGATTTTAACTATCAAGACATAAAAAAAATCTGGTCCTTAGAAGGTCTTAAAGACAACCTTTAGATGAAGCCAAACACACAACAGATTTCACTGTGTCATTATCTATACCACAAAAATGAAGAGAAAATGGAAAAGCCATGTGTGAAGTCCACCCCAGGAACCAGTAGCTTGTAGAACCATCTTTGGCAGAAATAACTTGAAGTAATGGTTTTCTGTATGACTTTATCAGTCTCTCACATTGTTCTGGAGGAATTGTGGGCTATTCTTCTCTATAACGTTGCTTTAGTTCATTGAGGTTTGTGGGAATTCATTTATGCACAGCTCTCACCGTAGCATTTCCATAGTTTTTTCTTTTTCAGCCATTTTGTTGTAGGTTTGCTGGTATGCTTGTGATCATTGTCCCGTTGTATGACCCAGCTTAGGCCAAACTTTAGCTGTTGGACAGATAGCCTCATATTTGACTCTAGAATACTTTGGTATACAGAAGAGTTCATGGTCGGCACAATGACTCCAAGGTGTCTAGGTGCTCTGGCAGCAAAAAAAAGCCCAAATCACCACTCCTCCACCACCGTGCCTGACAGTTGGTATGAGGTGTTTGTGGTGATGCTTTGTTTTTTGCACTGTGCATTATGGCCAAACTTCTCCACTCCACTGGTGTTGACTTTTCAAAGAACATTCAAGATCAAGATTCCACCTTTCATTTTTTACAGCTCCTTAGGAAAATGAAAGGTGGAATCTGATTGGTTGCTATGGGCAACTAAGCCAGTTCTACTTTACACCAGTTTGATAAATCTCCCCCATTATTCCAGAAGTCTTGTGGTTTGTTCAGATGCAACTTTGCAAACTTAGGCCGTGCTGCTATGTTCTTTTTGGACAGAAGAGGCTTAGTCCTGGCAACCCTTCCAAACAAGCCATACTTGATCTGTCTTTTTCCAATTGTACTGCCATGAACTTAAACATTTAACACGCTGAGGACTGTAGAGCCTTAGATGAAGCTCTTGGGTTTTTTGCGATTTCTCTGAGCAGTCCAAGCTCTGACCTTGGGGCTAATTTTTTGCGAAGACTGTCAACTATCTTGAATGTTTTTCACTTGTGCATAACCTTTCTCAATAGATTTGATGGACTTCAGATTGTTTGGAAATTGCCCTATAAACCTTTCCAGATTAATGAGTATCAGGAATTGCTTCTCTAAGGCTAGGTCTACACGACGACATGTGTCGCGTGACAATAAGTCGCTCGACAGATAGGGCACAACTACACTGCAACATTTGTCGCACCAATATCGCACGACAATTTTTATAATGATAGTCTATGGTGTCGCAATGCAACATGCGACATGCTGCGACTGCGACTGCGACAGTTGCAAAAAATCAATTTGAGATGGATTTTTCTGCGACTGTTGCGTCGCAGTGTGTGGCATGTCACATTGCGACACCATAGACTATTATAAAAATTGTTGCGCGACAAAATGTTGAGCGACAAATGTTGCAGTGTAGTTGTGCCCTATCTGTCGCGCGACACATGTCGTCATGTAGACCTAGCCTAAGATCACTGCTGGTGTCTTTCCTCCTTGGCATTGTGTTAACACACATATGAAGGTCATTTGATTAGCTGAGCCTATCTGATACTTACCTTATGAACTCCTATGGAAGCAGTAAGGGTCTACTTAATTATTCACACACAGTTTCTGCATTTTGGCAAAGTTTTTGTTAAATAAATACTAGCACAGTGTAGTTTCTCATGTGCAGTTTCTGATCTGAGGTTATATCTATCTAATTTAAAGACCTTCTAAGGACCACATTTTTTTTTTTTCTGTCCTGATACGTAAATCTATAGAAGTCAAACAGAGTATACCTTGTTTTACTCATGACCGTACATATTGTTGAACGTCCCAATATCAATCGTTTGAGCATTTATCAACAGGGGAATATGAAGAGAAGAAACAAAATGTCTTGCGGCACTCACCGAAGTAGAAACAATATTAATCTTTATTCTTCCTCTTACAGGACACTTGTGAACGGGGTACAGGGGCGGACAGCTGCTTACAGAAGATCGGCGGCTACGGCCGTTTCGCGTGCAATGTCGCGCTTCTTCTGGCAGCTCAAACGTCATAGCGCAAACTTGCGCTTTATAAAGACAACGCCCCGTAGCCGTGACTATGAGTAACAGCTGAGCGCATAAATTAGTGACGTTAAACTCACATACGTGAGAAAAGGTTATACATACATATTCATATCATATGACTATTTATGTAATAATGCTACTAAACATATTCGCGCATTACAATTCCTCATGGGAAAATAATACTGACATGTTCATGCCATGCAATTAATTATGCGATAATAGTACTAATTTGTAATCTCTACTGCCTATTTCACACCAGATATAAACCGCAAATGGGCATAACTATCCAGGAAGGGGTCTTCCTCATAAAGAGTCCACTATCTCACGATAACAGAACTCGACATAAACAAGTTTCGTCACTTTGTTGTAATCATAATTCACACCTCAGAGGAACACGGACATGTCATTCCTATCGTTCAACCCCGCTGCCCCGGTGGCTCCGGTGCATATGATCCACCTTGCCTCCCTCTGCAGGAGCAGCCGGTGTCGATCCCCTCCCCTAGGGATGGGTCGAACCTGTTCCACCCCTACAAAGGAGAGGCAACGCGGATGGCCGCCATGCGCGGCTCTAATATGTTCAATCAGGCGGGGGCATCCCTTGCCCGATCGGATGGAATTGACATGTTCCCGTATTCTCTCAAAGAGTGGACGTATTGTTTTACCAATATAGAACCTCTTACACGGACAAAAAATGACCTACACGACATAGGATGTCCGACGTGTCATGAAATCCCTAACTTGGACACTTTCTGAACGTAACCAATGGCCGCTGGCTGGTGAGGTTCTTCAAGGCAGGGTCCCCCTTAAGCAGATCCCAATTTTTATTTATTACCCGCTTGATGATATCAGCAGCGGGACTATATTTAAATGCAAAGGCAAAAACGGGGTTGTTCAGTGCTCCTATCTTTCTCAACCAGCAATGTGTCCCGATCAAGTGCTGCAGCCCTCCGCAATGCTGCCGAGACTGTTCTCAGAGGGTAACCCCGGTCCAACAATCGGTTCCTGAGTTCATTTGCTTGTCGATAAAATCCGCCATCGGTGTCGTTGATCCTCCGCAGACGGACAAACTTTACCCGGAGGCGAGGAGTCGTGTAGCGAATTCGTGGACTACCTCAACGAGCACACCCGGATGAACATGCGATTCACTCTCAATTTTGGGGGTGGATCGCTGGACTTCCTAGATGTGCACGTTACAGTAGAGGACGGTGTATTACACACCGCGGGCTTTCGCAAGCCCGCGGCGACTAACTCACTGCTCCACCAGACCAGTTTTCACCCGCCATCGGTGAAGGGGGCCGTCCCATACGGACAGTTTGTCCGTCTGCGGAGGATCAACGACACCGATGGCGGATTTTATCGACAGGCAAATGAACTCAGGAACCGATTGTTGGACCGGGGTTACAGCATTGCAGCACTCGATCGGGACACATTGCTGGTTGAGAAAGATAGGAGCACTGAACAACCCCGTTTTGCCTTTGCATTAAAATATAGTCCCGCTGCTGATATCATCAAGCGGGTAATAAATGAAAATTGGGATCTGCTTAAGGGGGACCCTGCCTTGAAGAACCTCACCAGCCAGCGGCCATTGGTTACGTTCAGAAAGTGTCCAACCCTCCTGGTTAGTTATGCCCATTTGCGGTTTATATCTGGTGTGAAATAGGCAGTAGAGATTACAAATTAGTACTATTATCGCATAATTAATTGCATGGCATGAACATGTCAGTATTATTTTCGCATGAGGAATTGTAATGCGCGAATATGTTTAGTAGCATTCTTACCTAAATAGTCATATGGTATGAATATGTATGTATAACCTTTTCTCACGTATGTGATTTTAACGTCACTAAATTATGCGCTCATCTGTTACTCATAGTCACGGCTACGGGGCGTTGTCTTTATAAAGCGCAAGTTTGCACGATGACGTTTGAGCTGCCAGAAGAAGCGTGACATTGCGCGCGAAACGGCCGTAGCCGCCGATCTTCTGTAATCAGCTGTCCGCCCCTGTACCCCGTTCACAAGTATCCTGTAAGAGGAAGAATAAAGATTGATATTGTTTCTACTTCGGTGAGACATTTTGTTTCTTATCTTCATATTGCTTTGGACTTTGTTCTTATACTGTTATTGCTTGCTGAGCACCACATACGAAGATTGATTGCTGTGTTGTGCGCATCGGTCTGAGGGGATTGTCGGGTAGGACACTCGATGAAATAGCAGTGCCACCTTATTCTACTCTCACACAAACATTTATCAACAGGGGTGCACCACCAATGAGGCCAGGTGAGGCGATCGCCTCAGGCAGCACCAGGTAGGGGCAAGAGGGGGGCAGCGGAAGGGCCATGTGCAATGAATGCTTTCATTGTGGTGAGGCCCGTCTCTTTTTGCTATGGGTCCCTATGAATTCTAGCTAGGCCCCTGTTTAGATGCAACTGCCAACTGCTGCTTTCCGTTACGATGCTGTTCACAGCAGAACTTTTTGGTATATGTATAGGACATGCGTGTGCATGGCGCTTTTCATTGTACGATGCATACATTACATACTGCATATACCAAAATTTTATTGCCAAGAGCAGATTGGAAGGGAATTCGATTTCCCTTCTGCTGCCCTGCTTTCTCAGACCAATACTCTTGTATAAATACAAAGGTGGTGATCCTATAACAAGGATAGTGGTTCCTCTGTCCACATAGTTAGGGCTCATGCACACGACCGTGGGTTTTGTCCGCATCCGATCCGTATTTTTTTGCGGGTTAGATGCAGACCCATTTACGTCAATGGAGCTGCAAAAGATGAGGACAGCACGTGTTGTCCATTCCGCAGCCCTGCAAAAAAATGTAACATGTCCTATTCTTGTCTGTTTTATGAACAAGGATAGGACTGTTCCATTATGGGCCGAACGTTCTGTTCCGCGATATCCGTGTTTTGCGGATCCACAATTTGTGGACGGCCGTGTGCATAAGCCCCTAATGCATGATATGCCCTTGTAAATCTATACACTGTGTGCAGAATTATTAGGCAAATGAGTATTTTGACCACATCATCCTCTTTATGCATGTTGTCTTACTCCAAGCTGTATAGGCTGGAAAGCCTACTACCAATTAAGCATATTAGGTGATGTGCATCTCTGTAATGAGAAGGGGTGTGGTCTAATGATATCAACACCCTATATTAGGTGTGCATAATTATTAGGCAACTTCCTTTCCTTTGGCAAAATGGGTCAAAAGAAGGACTTGACAGGCTCAGAAAAGTCAAAAATAGTGAGATATCTTGCAGAGGGATGCAGCACTCTTAAAATTGCAAAGCTTCTGAAGCGTGATCATCGAACAATCAAGCGTTTCATTCAAAATAGTCAACAGGGTCGCAAGAAGCGTGTGGAAAAACCAAGGCGCAAAATAACTGCCCATGAACTGAGAAAAGTCAAGCGTGCAGCTGCCAAGATGCCACTTGCCACCAGTTTGGCCATATTTCAGAGCTGCAACATCACTGGAGTGCCCAAAAGCACAAGGTGTGCAATACTCAGAGACATGGCCAAGGTAAGAAAGGCTGAAAGACGACCACCACTGAACAAGACACACAAGCTGAAACGTCAAGACTGGGCCAAGAAATATCTCAAGACTGATTTTTCTAAGGTTTTATGGACTGATGAAATGAGAGTGAGTCTTGATGGGCCAGATGGATGGGCCCGTGGCTGGATTGGTAAAGGGCAGAGAGCTCCAGTCCGACTCAGACGCCAGCAAGGTGGAGGTGGAGTACTGGTTTGGGCTGGTATCATCAAAGATGAGCTTGTGGGGCCTTTTCGGGTTGAGGATGGAGTCAAGCTCAACTCCCAGTCCTACTGCCAGTTTCTGGAAGACACCTTCTTCAAGCAGTGGTACAGGAAGAAGTCTGCACCCTTCAAGAAAAACATGATTTTCATGCAGGACAATGCTCCATCACACGCGTCCAAGTACTCCACAGCGTGGCTGGCAAGAAAGGGTATAAAAGAACAAAATCTAATGACATGGCCTCCTTGTTCACCTGATCTGAACCCCATTGAGAACCTGTGGTCCATCATCAAATGTGAGATTTGCAAGGAGGGAAAACAGTACACCTCTCTGAACAGTGTCTGGGAGGCTGTGGTTGCTGCTGCACGCAATGTTGATGGTGAACAGATCAAAACACTGACAGGATCCATGGATGGCAGGCTTTTGAGTGTCCTTGCAAAGAAAGGTGGCTATATTGGTCACTGATTTGTTTTTGTTTTGTTTTTGAATGTCAGAAATGTATATTTGTGAATGTTGAGATGTTATATTGGTTTCACTGGTAAAAATAAATAATTGAAATGGGTATATATTTGTTTTTTGTTAAGTTGCCTAATAATTATGCACAGTAATAGTCACCTGCACAAACAGATATCCCCCTAAAATAGCTAAAACTAAAAACAAACTAAAAACTACTTCCAAAAATATTCAGCTTTGATATTAATGAGTTTTTTGGGTTAATTGAGAACATGGTTGTTGTTCAATAATAAAATGAATCCTCAAAAATACAACTTGCCTAATAATTCTGCACTCCCTGTATGGATATAAATATATGTATTAGGGCAGGGATGGCCAACCTGAGGCTCTCCAGCTGTTGCAAAACTACAACTCCCAGCATGCCCAGGCTACCTACAGCTATCAGCCTACAGCAGGGCATGGTGGGAGTTGTAGTTTTACAACAGCTGGAGAGCCTCAGGTTGGCCATGCCTGTATTAGGGAATTGGTCTAATGTAAAAGAATATGAACCTAACCTGAAACTCGGTGATTAGCACAATAATGAGTGGATGTCAGTGACATGCACAGTACTTTGTCGGTGCAGTGATACAGTGGTACTTAAAGGGTTATTTTAATATAATTCTGTTACTTTTGTAATTTACTCTCTGTTACAAAACTGCTCCAGTTGAGAGATATTTACTTTGCTTCATTCTAACGGCGCCCCCTGGTGTTTAATCGGTATAATAATGTGCACATCCACCTACTTAGCTGGAAGAGCATGGTCCCATGTGCTCAGCTACATCCTTGTCTACTGCTAGAAGCTGTGACGGTTACAAGATGAGAGGTGCAGCAGAAAGGACATGCCCTCTGAACTGTGATGGAGGAGAGCTGCATCAGAAAGGATGCACCCCCTGAACTGTGATAGGGAGAAAGCTGCAGCAGAAGGATGTGCCTCGTAAGGTGTGATAGGGAGAAAGCTGCAGCAGAAAGGACTCGCCTACTGCCTTGTGGTAGGGAGAGAGCTGCAGCATCAGAAGGACACTCCCCCCCTGAGCTGTGACAGGGAGAGAGCTGCAGCAGAAGGACACTCCCCCCTGAGCTGTGACAGGGAGAGAGCTGCAGCAGAAGGACACTCCCCCCTGAGCTGTGACAGGGAGAGAGCTGCAGCAGAAGGCACACTTCCTCTGAGCTGCCAGCTTGAAATAAATCCAGCAGATCAATTGGAGCAGTGAATGGGGGGATCTTTGGATCCATGTGTGGTACAGGGCTGGTTCTAGCTTTGGTAGAAACAAATTGTATTGTACTATATCCGGGATGGCCAACCTGCGGCTGTCCAGCTGTTGTAAAACTATAACTCCCAACATCCCCTGCTGTAGGCTGATAGCTAAAGGCAAGTCTGAGCATGCTGGGAGTTGTAGTTTTGCAACAGCTGAAGAGCCTCAGGTTGGCCATCCCTGTACTATATGATGTCTGATTTTCATTTTCTTTACATCAGTCATGGCATAACCCTTTTAAAGGGGACCTGTCAGCTCTTTTGACATCTGTTTTATTAAATAATTGTATTTCCCATAATATAACAATTTCTTAGAACTCTGTTATGTTGTTCCTCTGTTATTCCTCCTAGAACGTTGTGAATACATTTACAGTTGGTAGTTACCAGTCGGAGGTGTGTCCCTACCCACTGTGACACTGTCCAATCAGTGCTAACAGATTGAGAATGCCATTTGACAAGCGGACTGGTAACGCCCAACGGTCAATTTATTCATAAATTTCAGGAGGAATAACAGAGGAACGGAACAATGTACAGTTATATGAAAGGATGCTCTGGAAATGTTATTTCGTCGGGAATATTTAAGTATTTACTAGCCAGGGGAGCTAACAGGCCCTCTTCAAGCTCTTCTTTATATGCCTGTATATAGTTGGGGATTTTTTTTGTACGCTCTTAACAAGCACGTTTTTATTTTGCAGACCAGCGGGTCAGGAGCAGGATTGGCTGCTGCACCAGAAAAGCAAGAATTCCCAAGACTCTATAGAAAAACCTGCCTGGGAACATGCTGGGTATGTCACTTTATCCTTCCCGCCAGGTCTGTTTTACAGATTATCCACGTCAATGGTAAAAGGCTGCAATTATCTGCTCCCATTAAATAAAGCAGGTTTTCTTTGATCAGGCGGAGTCATTTGCATATCAAAAAGGAAATATAAATGAAAACATAAAGCGGGGCCCCTGTTTTAGTTCAATAGTATTCCGCTGATTTACCTTTGGAGATCTGAAGGGAAATGCTGCTTTGAAATGTTTAAAGATTTTCATTTGCCTCAAAGCGCGTGAGACAAGCCTATTACTAACCGTTTAAATGCATATCGCTCCCTACGGCTCCGATACATTTACTGCCTGATTCTTCCATGGATGAACCTGACCCCAGCCGCCATCTCGCCGCTCTTATAAAGATGTAAAGCCTTTAGAGAGAGGAACTCCATTTACTAAATGGATAAAAACATACAAACATCTCCTTTATCTGATATCTGGAGGGGAACGTTCCAAAATGATTGATTCCCCTAGCCCCAGAAAAGGCGACCCCCAGCGATCCTGAGAACGTAGTCCTTTGCGGTAATGGAGTGCACATGTTGGTCCACCTCTATGGGACTGTCAGAGGACTGTATTGGTGAGATAAAGGCAAGCAACCCAGCAACTTGGGTAGACTGGTAAAACTCCAACTTTAAAGGAGTTATCCAAGTTCTATAATGCCCACTCCCCCTTATATGCCCGGGCCCCTCACAGAGGTTGTACTTACCTCGCTCCCCGGCATCCACGTCACTTCTTATACCGGCACGGCCGCCGCTGCATCGCCCCGTCGCGGCTGGATGAAAACATCCAGGGTGTGGGCAGTGATGGGAACGAGCCTCCCTTGCATCGCGGGTGACACTAGGGAGGTTTGTTCCTGTCGTGGCCTGCTATTGGCTAACCACCCCCCCCCCCCCCCCCAATGCCGGATGTTATAATCTGTGCGACGAGGAGATGCAGCGGCGGCTGTACCGGTATGAGAACCCCTTTAATTAAAAAGGGTTAAAGCACATCCTGTGGTGTTTACTACGCGTTTCGGTAGAGATCCTTGTTCATAGCATAAGATAAGACTGTAATATAGGGTTCGGATTGGTCATTGACCCTACAGGGAAATTTGCCAGTGGGCCAATGCCCAGGGGGCCACTTGAACCCTCTTCACAGCCACCAGCCAGGTACATAATGTCTCTGCATAAATTAATGCCAGAAGCATCAGGCACTTATGTACTTTACCACCGGCAGCAGGTGTCCTCCTGAACTGATACAGTTAAATACTGCAGCAGGGGAGGCAGTATTATGTGCTGCACTGTGGTATTTGGCTCTGCAGGGGTGGTATTTTGTGCAGTAATACAGTATTGCTCTCCCTGCCTACGTGTGTTGCCCGCCTTCTGTCAATTTGAACCTACCTACAACATTGGGGGCCACTTTTAGGTTTTTTTCCAGAGCCACTTTAAGTTCCCAGTCCGCCCCTGCTGTAATAAGAAACCATTTAAAAGTGTGAAAGGTCCCCGGATTTGTTGTATCCCCCCCCCCCCCCCACATGGTAAGGGCTCATGCACACAAACAATTTTTTTGTATGCGGAACCATTCACTTCAATGGAAACAGAAATGACTCCGTGTGCATTCTGTTTCCGTATGTCCGTTCTGCAAAAAAAGATAGAACATGTCCTATTCTTGTCCGTTTTGCAGACAAGGTTACGCATTGTTACAATGGATCTGCAATATGGATGTCGCGCGGACGTCATGCGTGTTTTACGGACCTCAAAATACATACGGTCGTGTGTATGAGTCCTAAGTGTACAGTAATGCTGGGTTTACACATCCTGATTTTCGGCCCCATTATCGGGAATGAACGCTAGTGTGATCGCTTGTTTCTGATAATCTATCTGTGTGAATTTGCCACAGATTATCCAATGAATGAGCAAAATGCAGTGCGTGGAACACTGATTTATAGGATAGCCGCCTGACATCTGGTGGCATCAGAGACGGAGCTTGCTAAGAGCTCATTTGCATCCCTTCTTCCCAGAATTCCAAAGAAGCACTAGGCAATCTCCATAAGGACATATACTACCCCCCAAATGCAGTAGCCATGTAAATGCAGCTCTTAACCTCCAGGCAATTACCAGGAAGGAATGGTCACATCCCAATAATTACCTACTCAGACGAGTTGTATGTATCCAGGATAACTCTTTAGCTACTGGGTGGAAACCTATAAGATAAGACGTATATCACTAATATTGGCAGATACAGTCAGGTCCATAAATATTGGGACATCGACACAATTCTAATGTTTGGCTCTATACACCACCACAATGGATTTGAAATGAAACAAACAAGATGTGCTTTAACTGCAGACTGTCAGCTTTAATTTGAGGGTATTTACATCCAAATCAGGTGAACGGTGCAGGAATTACAACAGTTTGCATATGTGCCTCCAACTTGTTAAGGGACCAGAAGTAATGGGACAATTGGCTTCTCAGCTGTTCCATGGCCAGGTGTGTGTTATTCCCTCATTATCCCAATTACAATGAGCAGATAAAAGGTCCAGAGTTCATTTCCAGTGTGCTATTTGCATTTGGAATCTGTTGCTGTCAACTCTCAAGATGAGATCCAAAGAGCTGTCACTATCAGTGAAGCAAGCCATCATTAGGCTGAAAAAACAAAACAAACCCATCAGAGAGATAGCAAAAACATTAGGCATGGCCAAAACAACTGTTTGGAACATTCTTAAAAAGAAGAAACGCACCGGTGAGGTCAGCAACACCAAAAGACCCGGAAGACCACGGAAAACAACTGTGGTGGATGACCGAAGAATTCTTTCCCTGGTGAAGAAAACACCCTTCACAACAGTTGGCCAGATCAAGAACACTCTCCAGGAGGAAGGTGTATGTGTGTCAAAGTCAATAATCAAGAGAAGACTTCACCACAAGATGTAAACCATTGGTAACCCTTAAAAACAGGAAGCTCAGATTAGAGTTTGCCAAATGACATCTAGAAAAGCCTTCACAGTTCTGGAACAACATCCTATGGACAGATGAGACCAAGATCAACTTGTACCAGAGTGATGGGAAGAGAAGAGTATGGAGAAGGAAAGGAACTGCTCATGATCCTAAGCATACCACCTCATCAGTGAAGCATGGTGGTGGTAGTGTCATGGCGTGGGCATGTATGGCTACCAATGGAACTGCTTCTCTTGTATTTATTGATGATGTGACTGCTGACAAAAGCAGCAGGATGAATTCTGAAGTGTTTCGGGTAATATTATCTGCTCATATTAAGCCAAATGCTTCAGAACTCATTGGACAGCGCTTCACAGTGCAGATGGACAATGACCCAAAGCATACTGCAAAAGCAACCAAAGAGTTTTTCAAAGGAAAGAAGTGGAATGTTCTGCAATGGCCAAGTCAATCCCCTGACCTGAATACGATTGAGCATGCATTTCACTTGCTGAAGACAAAACTGAAGGGAAAATGCCCCAAGAACAAGCAGGAACTGAAGACAGTTGCAGTAGAGGCCTGGCAGAGCATCACCAGGGATGAAACCCAGCATCTGGTGATGTCTATGCGTTCCAGACTTCAGGCTGTAATTGACTGCAAAGGATTTTCAACCAAGTATTAAAAAGTGAAAGTTTGATTTATCATTATTATTCTGTGCCATTACTTTTGGTCCCTTAACAAGTGGGAGGCACATATGCAAACTGTTGTAATTCCTACACCGTTCACCTGATCTGGATGTATTTGAATACCCTCAAATTAAAGCTGACAGTCTGCAGTTAAAGCACATCTTGTTCGTTTCATTTCAAATCTATTGTGGTGGTCTATAGAGCCAAAAATGTTAGAATTGTGTCAATGTCCCAATATTTATGGACCTGACTGTAACATCTTGTGTAGCATTCAAACCATTAGGGGCTCTTGTATTCAATATTACTGACTCACTTTTACAAACAATAACAAACTAAGGAGTTAAAGAAGCGGGAATTTTTTTTCTTTCACTATATAGTTCAGGCTTGGTCATTATTAAAGGGGTTATCCAACCCCTGTAATGTCCCACCTAATGCCCAGGTCCCTCATGTAGGTTATACTTACCCTGCATCGCTCCTGACGCATCTGCAGTGTAAAGGTAGCCATGACTGCTCAGTGACACAGTGCTGCTGTCCACTTACACTGCAGTGTCTCCATGTTTTCCTATGTGATGCAGCTTGGTCCTGTCTGCCCTCCCTGCCCTGTCAGCTCTTACTACTGGAGGCAGGGTGTGAAGCTACATCTCCTAGAACTACACTGGAGAGTCAGCACACACAGATAGTACAGGCTGGAAGTGTGAGTCAGGAGGTTTACATAACTGCAGTTAATCACTGTATACACTCACCTGCTATATATCTGCACTCCTGGTCCTTTAGATAGGGGAGACATTATATCTTCAACAGAGTACAGGAATATACAGCGGAACATCGAGGGAGGGCAGGTCCCCGAGAGATTGGTGGCGATGTCATCCTGTAGTTCTACACATTAGCGCAAGCTAGTCAAAGTGCAGAGGGCGCGGCAGTTGCAGAGAGAGAAGAGCCTTTAGGTGTAATGACAACGCCCCTGTTGCTCCTAGAGGCTCATTTGCATATAATAAAACATCATTTTTCTCAGCAATGCGGGCACATATAAACATGGGACCAACACAGATGTCTTCAGCTGCCGAGCGCACAAGTAACAGGTCAGCCAGTGTCATAGGTACAAATCTCCTGACAGGTGCCCTATAAACTTGGTATTTTAACATAGAAACATAGAAACATAGAATGTGTCGGCAGATAAGAACCATTTGGCCCATCTAGTCTGCCCAATATACTGAATACTATGGATAGCCCCCGGCCCTATCTTATATGAAGGATGGCCTTATGCCTATCCCATGCATGCTTAAACCCCTTCACTGTATTTGCAGATACCACTTCTGCAGGAAGGCTATTCCATGCATCCACTACTCTCTCAGTAAAGTAATACTTCCTTATATTACTTTTAAACCTTTGCCCCTCTAATTTAAAACTGTGTCCTCTTGTGGTAGTTTTTCTTCTTTTAAATATGCTCTCTTCCTTTACCGAGTTGATTCTCTTTATGTATTTAAAAGTTTCTATCATATCCCCTCTGTCTCTTCTTTCTTCCAAGCTATACATATTAAGGTCCTTTAACCTTTCCTGGTAAGTTTTATCCTGCAATCCATGTACTAGTTTAGTAGCTCTTCTCTGAACTCTCTCTAGAGTATCTATATCCTTCTGGAGATATGGCCTTCAGTACTGCACACAATACTCCAAGTGAGGTCTCACCAGTGTTCTGTACAGCGGCATAAGCACTTCACTCTTTCTACTGCTTATACCTCTCCCTATACATCCAAGCATTCTGCTGGCATTTCGTGCTGCTCTATTACATTGTCTTCCCACCTTTAAGTCTTCTGAAATAATTACTCCTAAATCCCTTTCCTCAGATACTGAGGTCAGGACTGTGTCAAATATTCTATATTCTGCCCTTCAGTTTTTACGCCCCAGGTGCATTATCTTGCACTTATCCACATTAAATTTCAGTTTCCAGAGTTCTGACCATTCTTCTAGTTTTCCTAAATCCTTTTCCATTTGGCGTTTCCCTCCAGGAACATCAACCCTGTTACATATCTTTGTGTCATCAGCAAAAAGACAAACCTTACCAGCGAGGCCTTTTGCAATATCACTTATGAAGATATTAAACAAAATCGGTCCCAGTACAGATCCCTGTGGAACCCCACTGGTAACATTACCTTGTTTTGAATGTTCTCCATTGACTACAACCCTCTGTTGTCTGTCACTCAGCCACTGCCTAATCCACTCAACAATATGGGAGTCCATGCTCAATGACTGCAGTTTATTGATAAGTCTTCTATGTCGGACAGTGTCAAAAGCCTTATTAAAATCTAGATATGCGATGTCTACTGCACCTCCACCGTCTATTATTTTATTCACCCAGTCAAAAAAATCTATAAGATTTGTTTGACATGATCTCCCTGAAGTAAACCCATGTTGTTTTTCATCTTGCAATCCATGGGATTTTAGATGTTCCACAATCCTATCCTTTAATAGGGTTTCCATTAATTTGCCTACTATTGATGTCAGACTCACTGGTCTATAGTTGCTCGATTCCTCCCTACTACCTTTCTTGTGAATGGGCACGACATTTGCCAATTTCCAATCTTCCGGGACGACTCCTGTTACTAATGATTGGTTAAATAAATCTGTTAACGGTTTTGCCAGCTCACCACTAAGCTCTTTTAATAATTTTGGGTGTATCTCATCAGGCCCCTGTGACTTATCTGTCTTCACCTTAGACAGCAAACTTAGAACATCTTCCTCTGTAAAGATACATGCATCAAACGATTTAATAGTCATTCTTTCTAGTGGAGGTCCTTCTCCTTTTTCTTTTGTAAAAACTGAACAGAAGTATTCATTAAGGCAGTCGGCTAGCCCTTTATTCTCTTCTACATACCTTCCGTCCTTTGTTTTTAATTTAGTTATTCCTTGTTTTAATTTCCTTTTTTCATTTATATATCTGAAGAATGTTTTATCCCCTTTTTTCATAGACTGAGCTAGTTTTTCTTCTGCCTGCGCTTTAGAAGTTCTTATAACTTGCTTGGCCTCTCTCTGCCTAATCTTGTAGATTTCCTTATCTTCATTGCTCTGGGTTTTTTTATAATTACAAAATGCTAGCTTTTTATTTTTAATGATTTGGGCCACTTCTGCTGAGTACCACAGTGGTCTCCTCCTTTTTTTGCTTTTACTGACAAGTCTAATGCAATTTTCTGTTGCCTTCAATAATGCACCTTTTAAGTAGTCCCATTTCTCCTGGACTCCATGTAATCCGTTCCAGTCTGATAAGGACTCATTTATGTCAGATAACAGGCGTCGTTCCACTAGAGAACAAAAAAAGGAATGGCGCACCATAGGGTAATACCGTAGAGAGTATATAAATAAAAAGGTAACTCCACTGGGGAGGCTCACCTGATAGAGTTGTGCTAGTTTAGGCACAACTCTAATGTAGACGTATAGCAAAGTGCCATGAACTCCTCACAACGGATGGTGTGCAGCCCGGGATGAATTACTTCTGTTCAGGGATGCCTGGAATCCCGCAGAAAGCCAGTAGTTCAATTGAAAGAAAAGGTATCCCACGGCGCAAAAACCACCCAGTAGTTGGAGTGATAAGGTTATTAATTTATTTCGGCAAGTGGTACAACGCGTTTCGGGGTTTAACCCCTTCTTCAGGTACAATTAGCTTGCATACATACAGATAGAATTGCATACATATAAATACAATGTAAAAAACCGCCAAAAACACACAAGGGGCGGGGTAGGGGTGGGTTTATGACTAATTTCATTTTTGAAAAGTCTGTTTTTCTAAAATCTAAAACTTTTGTTTTTGTGTGGTGGGACTCTTTCACAGTTCTTATATTAAACCACACTGACTGGTGATCACTAGATCCCAAGGTTTCGCCTACAATGACATCATATACCGAATCCCCGTTTGTGAATACCAAATCCAAAATGGCCTCCCTCCGGGTTGGCTCCTCAACCACTTGTTGTAGAGATAACCCCAGTAGGGAATTTAGAATATCTGTACTCCTGGTAGAACTTGCTATTTTGGTTTTCCAGTTTATATCTGGAAGATTGAAATCTCCCATAATGATAACTTCTCCTTTCATTGTCATTTTAGCTATTTCTTCAACTAGTAGATCATCTAGTTCTTTAACTTGACCAGGTGGTCTAAATATCACACCTACACGAGTTACTGCATGGTTAGCAAACTGCAACGTAACCCAAACTGACTCTATGTTGGCCTCACCAACTTGTATTAGGTTAGATTTAATGCTATCTTTCACATACAGGGCCACTCCTCCTCCTTTCTTGCCTTCTCTGTCTCTTCTGTATAAAGAGTACCCTGGTATGGTTATGTCCCAGTCATTTCTTTTATTAAACCATGTCTCCGTAACAGCCACTAAATCTACATTCTCAGATGCCATTATTGACCCAAGTTCATTGATTTTTTTACCTAAACTGCGAGCATTTGTAGACAGGACTCTGAGCTTATCATTTCTTAACCTCTGTGCTTCTGACCTGTTCTGGCATTGTTTCGGGGGGCAATTGGACTCTTTTATTTTCACTCTTTTGCCCCCCCCCTTCCTAGTTTAAATACTCTTTCGCAAATTCTTGGAGTTGTTCACTAAGTACATTTGTTCCTGTTGCTGAATTGCTTGCTTTTATCTATTGGATTATCTGGAGTCAGGATGTCATCTGAACACGGCATCTTGGCTGAGGACTTACTTACAGCAGACGGGCGAGCTGACGTCTTCTATTATCCACTTTTTAAGTCAGTCCCATGGACATGCTCACCACAGCTCCATTCAGGCACCCTGCATTCTCAGGACCTTTTGGGGGGAGGAGTCCCATTGGTCAGACCCCCAGCGATCCGACATTTATGGCAAGGCTTAGGAACCTCCGGCACTCCAGCTGTTGTGAAACTATATCTCTCACCATGCACACTCGCTCGACCCTCCATGGAACTCACAGAGAAGTGAATGAAGCACGATGGGAGTTTCTGCACAATTGACGTTCCGCAGCTTGCTGACCCGTGACCTATGGTGTGCACAGCTGATAGATACTTTATGTAGGGTAACCCCTTTCAGCTTTCAATTGACGGTCTGATTCATACGTGACGTAAAAGTATGCCACAAAATCTGCACTTAAATTCACCTCAAAATTTTCTGGTGTGAAGTTGCAGATTTTGTGGCGTGTTTGCTACGGATTTGTGATGTGGAATTTCAAGATGAAATTCTGCAGCCAAAATTCTCATCACATGAAAATGTCAAAACTATCTAGAGGCCATTTTCAGTGGGACCAGTCGACGCTCTAATGCAGGCATCCTCAAACTGCGACCCTCCAGCTGTTGTAAAACTACAACTCCCACAATGCCCTGCTGTAGGCTGATACCTGTAGGCTGTTCGGGTATGCTGGGAGTTGTAGTTTTGCAACAGCTGGATGGCCGCAGTTTGAGAATGCCTGCTTAATGGGTATGGGGGCGTCCCGACTCTCCTCTACGGATGATGAAGGTTCAAGAGACTAGAATTTTTTGTTCGTTTTGTTCTCCGTATTTATGGACAATATTGCAGATCCATAGTCGGCATGCGCTCAGATGACATTGTGCAGAGGTACGGGATTATTTGGGAATAATTTGTTACAATGTATCAGTGCAGGAAAATCCTGAACGAAACACATAAGCAACACAGATCTGTGTCCTGGTGTCCAGGTTGATTATTTTACCTGCACGGATACATTGTAGCAGATGAGGGCCGGACAGTTATTTAGTCTCTGAATGTGGTATGTTTCCATTCATTGGCAGCCAGGAGAGTATTAGATTGCTATAATTACATATACAGATTGCCAGATACCTACCCTGTTATGATCACATGCCCTAAAGAGATTAGTTTGCACAAATAAAAGCCATCATTCATTCCAGGAATATGTCTGAGCAAAAACCTGTTATGACCTGCACACTGACTATTATTCCGCTGTGTGCATACGGCTTCTGGCTTTCACATATCAGTAGGTACAGCAGTAATCACATGTTTGCAGTGTTAGCATGTCTCTTTGTGCTGTTGCATATAGTGTTTGTTTGGTTCTGCATTGCAGTGGTGGTAACGTGCGCCTGTACTGTGCATACTGTTTGGAGGTGCTGGTCCAGCCTTGCTTTTTGTATTATTCTGCAGTGTGAATCGCAAATTTTTGTAGCAGAGCTGCATTGGTAAGGTGCAGCACAGATTGAATCTTTTGGCACAAATCATTGCATCACCGTATTTTTCGCCCTATAAGACGCAACGGCCCATAAGACGCACCTAGGTTTTTGAGGAGGAAAATAAGAAAAAAAATATTTTTAACCAAAAGGTGTGCTTTTGGTGGGTTTGAACTAATGGCGGTCTGTGCATGACACTATTATGGGGGATCTGTGGATGATGCACTGTTATGGGGTGGGGGATTTGTGGATGGCACTGTTATGTGGGGGATCTGTGGATGGCATTATGATGAGGGGGGGTCTGTGGATGGCATTATGATGGTGGGGGGATCTGTGGATGGCATTATGATGGTGGGGGGATCTGTGGATGGCATTATGATGGTGGGGGGGATCTGTGGATGGCATTATGATGGTGGGGGGATCTGTGGATGGCATTATGATGGTGGGGGGGATCTGTGGATGGAATTATGATGGTAGGGGGATCTGTGGATGGCATTATGATGAGGGGGGGATCTGTGGATGGCATTATGATGGTGGGGGGATCTGTGGATGGCATTATGATGGTGGGGGGGATCTGTGGATGGCATTATGATGGAGGGGGGATCTGTGGATGGCATTATGATGGTGGGGGGATCTGTGGATGGCATTATGATGGTGGGGGGGATCTGTGGATGGAATTATGATGGTAGGGGGATCTGTGGATGGCATTATGATGGTGGGGGGGATCTGTGGATGGCATTATGATGGTGGGGGGATCTGTGGATGGCATTATGATGGTGGGGGGATCTGTGGATGGCATTATGATGGTGGGGGGGATCTGTGGATGGAATTATGATGGTAGGGGGATCTGTGGATGGCATTATGATGGGGGGGGGGTCTGTGGATGGCATTATGATGGGGGGGGTCTGTGGATGGCATTATGATGGGAGGGATCTGTGGATGGGACTGTTATGGGGGGATCTGTGGATGACACATATAGCAGTGTCATCCACAGATCCACCCCACCATCATAATGCCATCCACAGATCCCCCCCACCATCATAATGCCATCCAGATATCCCCCCACCATCATGCCATCCACAGACCCCCCTATCATAATGCCATCCACAGATCCCCCCATCATAATGCCATCCACAGACCCTCCCCCATCATTATCCCATCCATAGATCCCTAAGGAGGGTCTGTAGTAGGCGGGGAGAGCGTCGGGCAGTGCAGGCACTGTACTCTGGCCTGTCACTCAGTATGTACTGTATTATACCTAGTGTTAATCATAATCTCTAAACTGCGCTCCCCCTGCTCCCATCTGTACCGTACTTACCGGTACACGTAACACTCCGTCTCCTGTAGTAAGCGCTAGCAGGCAGGCCGGGCTGCAGGCGGCCGTAACTCACTGAGGTCACGTGCCTGCTCGGCCTGCTTCATTCATAAAGTAGGCAGAGCAGGCACGTGACCTCAGTGAGTTACGGCCGCCTGCAGCCCGGCCTGCCTGCTAGCGCTTACTACAGGAGACGGAGCGTGACATGTACCGGTAAGTACGGTACAGATGGGGAGCAGGGGGAGCGCAGTTTAGAGATTATGATTAACACTAGGTATAATACAGTACATACTGAGTGGCGGGCCAGAGTACAGTGCCCAGTGCTCCCGCCGCTCTCCCCGCCTCCCCGGCTATGTGCTCCCGCCACTCTCCCCGCCTACTACAGACCCTCCTCACTAATACATCGCAGTCTGCGATGCTGCAGCATCGCAGACTGCGATGTAAATTGCCAGCATTCGCTCCATAAGACGGAAAAATGGGTCTTATGGGGCGAAAAATACCGTATGTTTTTTACATTTTTACACATTGCATAGGACCAGGGCCATAGCTAAAGGTTCATGGGGCCCTGGTGCATAAGTTCAGCTTGGGCCCCCCTTCCATCAGTGCTTTGTGGCCAGGAGCAGGGGAGCACATAGCCTTCATGCTGCCTGAGGCAAAAACTAAAACAGCACCCTTCCATGCCAAATGTTTGACCTAACCCCTTCCCTCCAGCCAGATGTGTAAGTTGTACAATTGATGGCTGGCACTCTACTTGAGTATATTATTCTTCGGTGCTCAATGATGGAGATTATCTCCACAATAATACTGTAAATTAATTCACGGCACTCAAATTGATGCAAATAAAGTTGAAAATTTTTATTGAAATGCCACCAGTGGTTGTCAGTTTTGATTAGGCCAACGTTTCGGTCCTCCCGGACCTTGTTCACGGCCTGTCAATTACAATAACACTAAATAAATATGTGACAAAACATTAAATGAAACAATATTGATAAACAAAACCACATGAAGGCAAGTATACAAATAATATATACATATTTATATATTTAGTGTCACATATTTATTTAGTGTTATTGTAATTGACAGGCGGTGAACAAGGGCCGGGAGGACCGAAACGTTGGCCTAATCAAAACTGACAACCACTGGTGGCATTTCAATAAAAATTTTCAACTTTATTTGCATCAATTTGAGATGTGTAACCTAAACATTCTGGGCTCCAGTGCAAAATCTATATCACAGCCCTCCCAGCATGCACTTTCTATAATATCAGTGTCTTCTTATGTGGCACAAGGGTCTTTGGGCCCCCTCAGGCTCCAGGGCCTGATAGCGACTGCTATCTCTGCACCGCCTATAGCTACGCCCTTGCATAGGACTGCAGGAATGGCTGAACCATTTTACTTTCCAGTAGGGAGAGATTTGTGTGGCCATGGGACAAACTACCAGGATAGCAGACACAGCAGCTGCTATGGGGCCCAAGAACCAAGGGGGCCCATATCAACTCAAACATTTGGTGCACCTAGTAATGCATGAAAAAAAGTGTGACACCAGCCGAATGGCGTTTTTCCCACCATAAACCTTTTATGGCATATCTAAGGGAAATGGCTGATAGTTGGGAGTCATTGCCGCTAAGTGATATAGATGCTGGCCTGGGCATTCATGTAAAGATTTAAAGGGGTTGTGCACCCCTGGGGACCTTTTCTACAGACTCCAGAGTGGCCGGTGGCACATTGGGAATCTTACTTACCTGATTCCCCCCACTGGGTTCTGGTTCCATCACTCCCCTTCAGGCACTGCAGGCCTGGGGTCTCCCTGCATCGATATCTGGTTTCACATAGGTCACTTAGCTGCTACAGCCAATGACTGGCTGCAGCAGTGACCTGTTGCTCATGCATCACGTGAACCAGTGACATGACGCATGGGTGACATGTCAGCACTATAGCCAGTTATCAAACCAGATGTTGATGCAAGGAGACCTGACACCTGTGGTACCCGTGGGGGAGCGATGTAGCCGGAACCCAGCGACGAAGATCGGGTATGATTCCCTCCATGGGTCTGACCATGCTGAGGGGTCTGCAAAAAAGGTCCCCAGTGGTGATGAACAGCCCCTTTAATGAAGAAATAGCCTTGTATCTGCATGTAACAGTATTTGTCTGGCGAAAAGACTGCAATTATGCCGGACACCCGCCGGATCCCCTTTGGATCCTATTATATGATATATAAAGCTGAGTGTATGTGTGTGTATGTCTGCTAAAGGAATCCGCACTGTCGCATTTACAATCACGAAATTTGGCGCACAGGTACATCAGGTGTCCGGAAAGGTTTAGACTAGGTCTCAGCTCTCTAGGACGTACCGTTCCCGAGATATTCTCAAAAAATGCATTAACCAATAGAAGCCTGGTCACATGACCCTTATCATCCAATAGAAGCTCACAGGCCCTTAGTCTCCACATACAGTTTTACTCCAGGTTTCTATAACAACCCAGCTATTTTTCTTCACTGCTGTAAGTGAGCTTTAAAGGAAATCTGTCACCAGGATAATCGCTTTCGAAGTAAAGCCATGGCCTAATAGCACTTAGTACCTTATTTCCAGATGTGCCTTTGTTCCAGCAATAGATGTTTTTATCCCCTGAAAATCCAGTTTATTTGGTATGCAAATGAGCCAGTAAGGTGCCTAGAGGGGCGTCACTCTTGCAGGAAGGAAGAACAAAGAAAATGACCCAGCGTGTCCCAGGGAAGGGTAAAGGACAGTGCCCACCCAGTACAACCCCAAGGGACACACCAAGCGAATAACTCGGCACAAGCTCCCGAGTACGACAGTAGAAACACAAAGAAAAGGAGCTCATAGTACCAAAGTAATAATATAATTTATTCAAGCATGATTAAAATTACATAAAATAAAAAAGACAAATAGATATGATGCCAGAAACAAGAAAAAATGCGAGCAGAGGACAGACAAGAAAAAGCGCCACCCTGGGAAAGAGCACACAGTTCAAAAAAATATACACAATGTATCTATAAAACATGGGAAAAAATATTGGGTACAGTGCCCGACCCATGCAGTGGAATAATGGAAACAATGAATGCCAGGTGAGACAGTGGTCAACACAGACACTCCCACATGGCGATAGACGGTATGCAGAAGCGAATGCAAGCTGGAAATATACTGCAAAACAACCAGTGGGAGAACAGGCGTAATAAACCGCAAGGTCATGTAGCCAGAGGGGAGTGAGAGGGGACCAGAGCTCACCTAGGACGAATCGTGTGCAAAGAAACCCAGGGTGGCGCGTTTCGGCGTACCTTCGTCAGGGGGTGGCGTATTACGCCGGGTCTCCCACTGGTTGTTTTGCAGTATATTTCCAGCTTGCATTCGCTTCTGCATACCGTCTATCGCCATGTGGGAGTGTCTGTGTTGACCACTGTCTCACCTGGCATTCATTGTTTCCATTATTCCACTGCATGGGTCGGGCACTGTACCCAATATTTTTTCCCATGTTTTATAGATACATTGTGTATATTTTTTTGAACTGTGTGCTCTTTCCCAGGGTGGCGCTTTTTCTTGTCTGTCCTCTGCTCGCATTTTTTCTTGTTTCTGGCATCATATCTATTTGTCTTTTTTATTTTATGTAATTTTAATCATGCTTGAATAAATTATATTATTACTTTGGTACTATGAGCTCCTTTTCTTGCAGGAAGGAGCCCAGACACGCCCCCTGCCACAATGTGTCCACCCTCAAAAGACAAAACCCCGCCTCCAGGTCCCACCAAGTCACGCCCCTGATACGGTTAGGCCATGCCCCCTCCCACTCCTGAACCAACAGGAATTGAAAAAATGAAGGAAAAAATCAACTTCCGTCAGCTGCAGGGGTGGAAGGGAGGGTGACTTTCTCCCTGCAGCTTACACTCAGACAGCACAGTGCTGCTATCTTAGAGTGAGCTGCTCAAAAGGACACTCCCCCGATCTGGTTAGGCCACGCCCCCTCATACTCCTCAGCCGACAGATTGAAAAAATGAAGTTAAAAATCAACTTCTAGGTCCCGCTAAGCCACGCCCAGATCTGTTTAGGCCACGCCCTTACGCCTGAGCCGACGGGGATTGAAAAAATGAAGGTAAAAATCAACTTCTGTCAGCTGCAGGGGTGGGAGGGAGGGTGACTTTCTCCCTGCAGCTCACACTCAGACAGCATAGTGCTGCTGTCTTAGAGTGAGCTGTTTAAAAGGACACGCCGCCAATCCAGTAAAGGACACTGTTAAGGGGACGGGCCCCTGTGGAGGTCACTGTCAACGGGGTGGTATGCTGTGAAAGTCACTGTTAAAGGGGAAGGCTGCTGTAAAGGTCGAAGTTAAGGGGGTGGGCTGCTGTGGAGGTCCAATTTTAAGGGACGGGGCACTGTGAGGGGGGTCAGTGTTAAGGGGTGGGGGGCTGTGGAGGTCACTGTTTTGGGGGCGGGGTGCTGTAGATGTCACTGTTATAGTGGATAGTGTTGATATCTTTTAACGACACACAAAAACATTACCGTATTTTACGCCCTATAAGACGCACCGGCCCATAAGACGCACCTAGGTTTTTCAGGAGGAAAATAAGAAAAAATATATTTTAAACCAAAAGGTGTGCTTTTGGTGGGTTTTGAACTAATGGTGGTCTGTGCATGACACTACTATGGGGGATATGTGGATGGCACTGTTATGGGGGGATCTGTGGGTGGCACTATTATGGGGGGATTTGTGGATGGCACTGTTATGGGGGGATCTGTGGATGGCACTGTTATGGGGGGGATCTGAGGGGGGCACTGTTATGGGGGGGTGATCTGTGGATGGCACTGTTATGGGGGGTGATCTGTGGATGGCACTGTTATGGGGGAGATCTGTGGATGGCACTGTTATGGGGGGGGGTGATCTGTGGATGGCACTGTTATGGGGGGTAATCTGTGGATGGCACTGTTATGGAGGGGGATCTGTGGATGGCACTGTTATGGGGGGTGGATCTGTGGATGGCACTGCTATATATGTGTCACCCACAAATCCCCCACCCCATTACAGTGCCATCCACATATCCCCCACCCCATAATAGTGGCATCCACAGATGCCCTAATATACCGGAGCTAAACCTGTGGGAGGGGCCGATGGCATGCAAATGCGGCGGGGCCAGTGCAGTCACTGTACTCCGGCCCCGCCGCTCACTCACTGCTTTATTGCCTAAACCTTTTATAATAATAACTTTAATTGAAGTTCCGATCCCCAGCCCCATCTGTACTACTTACTAAATGTCCTGTAGCAGGCAGAGCAGGGCGGACGGCCGGCCGTAACTCACTGATGTCACGTGCCTGCGCCGCCTACTTTATGAATGAAGTAGGCGGCGCAGGCACGTGACATCAGTGAGTTACGGCCACCCGCCCTGCTCTGCCTGCTACAGGACATTTAGTAAGGCCTCATGCACACGACAGTGTTTTTTCACTGTCAGTGATTTGGCTTCAGTGGTCCGTGTCCGATTTTGCTTCAGTTGTGTTTCCTTGTGTCTTCCTTTTTTTTAGCCTGACAGGGGGAAAAAAAGGAAGGTTAATGAAAAGTGTAATTTTATTGCACCAAGGTCTTGTAGAAAAAAACTGAAACGAACGCGGACACGGATGACATACCAGTTGTGCATCCGTTTTTTTTGACGGACCCATTGACTTGAATGGGTCCGTCCTCCGTTTTCCACTGACAAGAATAGGACAGGTTATATTTTTTTGACGGACTGGAATCACGGATCACGGACGCGGAAAAAAAACTGAGGACTATCAGTTTTTTTTCACAGCTCCATAGAAATGAATGGGACCTCCGCTAAACAGTGAAAAATGATGGAACGGACGCGGATGCACACAACGGTCGTGTGCATGAGGCCTAAGTAGTACAGATGGGGCTGGGGATCGGAACTTCAATGAAAGTTATTATTATAAAAGGTTTAGGCAATAAAGCTGATACAATAAATGGCAGCATTCGCCCCATAAGACGCAGGGACATTTTTCCTCCACTTTTGGGGGGGGGGGAGTGCGTCTTATGGGGCAAAAAATACGGTAAATGAAATAGATTAAATATACCTATGCGAAGTCGGGTCCTTCAGCTAGTAAACAATAGAGATAAGGCGGTGGGTAATTCCGTTCCTCCGGAACAGAGTACTGGATTTACCTGTCAGAGATGATGTGAACGTAGCCTTAGGAAGGGTAGGTGCCTCCTAGGTAGGAATCTCTTTTGCTTTCTTAACCTTAATCCTAAAACCTGCATATATCAGATTATCTTGGTTCAGATAATTATTGGTAGTAATAATCTCTGTGCTTCATATGTCCTAGGGGATGTAACCGTGGGAAAGTCACTTGTAGAGAAGGATTAGGGTGTCCTTGTGGATGGTAAATTAAATAACAGCATACAATGTCAATCAGCTGCTTCTAAGGCCACCAGGATATTGTCATGCATTAAACGAGGCATGGACTCGCGGGGCAGGGATGTAATATTACCACTTTACAAAGCGTTGGTGTGGCCTCATCTGGAATATGCAGTTCAGTTCTGTGCCCCAGTCCATAGAAAGGACGCTCTGCAGCTGAAAAAGTACAGAGGAGAGCGACTAAACAGATAAGGGTCATGGAGGATCTTAGGCCTCATGCACACGACCGTTTTTTTTTGCGGTCCGCAAAAACGGGTTCCGTTTTTCCGTGATCCGTGACTGTTTTTTCGTCCGTGGGTCTTCCTTGATTTTTGGAGGATCCACGCCTGGCCGTGCGGAGCCAAACGGATCCGTCCTGAATTACAATGCAAGTCAATAGGGACGGATCCGTTTGACGTTGACACAATATGGTGCAATTTCAAACGGATCCGTCCCCCATTGACTTTCAATGTAAAGTCAGGAGTTAATATACCATAGGATCGGAGTTTTCTCCAATCCGATGGTATATTTTAACTTGAAGCGTCCCCATCACCATGGGAACGCCTCTATGTTAGAATATACCATCGGATTTGAGTTACATCGTGAAACTCAGATCCGACAGTATATTCTAACACAGAGGTGTTCCCATAGTGATGGGGACGCTTCTAGTTAGAATATACTACAAACTGTGTACATGACTGCCCCCTGCTGCCTGGCAGCACCCGATCTTTTACAGGGGGCTGTGATCAGCACAATTAACCCTTCAGGTGCCGCACCTGAAGGGGTTAATTGTGTGCGTATCATAGCACCCTGTAAGAGATCAGGGGCTGCCAGCCAGCAGGGGGCAGACCCCCCTCCCTCCCCAGTTTGAATATCATTGGTGGCCAGTGTGCGCCCCCCCCGGCCCCCCCTCCCTCCATTGTAATATCATTGGTGGCCAGTGTGCGGCCTCCCCCGGCCTCCCCTCTCTCCCTCTATTGTAATATCATTGGTGGCCAGTGTGCGGCCTCCCCTCCCCCCTCCCTGCCAGATCATTGGTGGCAGCGGAGAGTTCCGATCGGAGTCCCAGTTTAATCGCTGGGGCTCCGATCGGTAACCATGGCAACCAGGACGCTACTGCAGGCCTGGTTGCCATGGTTACTTAGCAATATTACAATATTAGAAGCATCATACTTACCTGCTGGGCTGTCTGTGACCGGCCGGGAGCTCCTCCTACTGGTAAGTGACAGGTCTGTGCGACGCATTGCTTAATGATCTGTCACTTACCAGTAGGAGGAGCTCCCGGCCAGTCACAGACAGCGCAGCAGGTAAGTATGATGCTTCTCCGCTGCCACCAATGATCGGGAGAGGGGAAGCCGCACACTGGCCACCAATGATATTAATACAATAGAGGGGGGGCCTCACACTGGCCACCAATGATATTACAATAGAGGGAGGGAGGGGGGCCGCACACTGGCCACCAATGATATTAATACAATAGAGGGGGGGCCAGGGGGGGGCCGCACACTGGCCACCAATGATATTACAATAGAGGGAGGAAGGGGGGCCGCACACTGGCCACCAATGATATTACAATAGAGGGGGGGGCGCACACTGGCCACCAGTGATATTACAATAGAGGGAGGGGGGGGCGGGGAGGCCGCACACTGGCCACCAATGATATTACAATAGAGGGGGGGCGGGGGGGGTGCACACTGGCCACCAATGATATTCAAACTGGGGAGGGAGGGGGGTCTGCCCCCTGCTGCCTGGCAGCCCCTGATCTCTTATAGGGGGCTATGATATGCACAATTAACCCCTCAGGTGCAGCACCTGAGGGGTTAATTGTGCGGATCACAGCCCCCTGTAAGAGATCGGGTGCTGCCAGGCAGCAGGGGGCAGTCATGTACACAGTTCGTAGTATATTCTAACTAGAAGCGTCCCCATCACTATGGGAACGCCTCTGTGTTAGAATATACTGTCGGATTTGAGTTTTCACGAAGTGAAAACTCATCTCTGAAAAAGCTTTTATGCAGACGGATCTTCGGATCCGTCTGTATGAAAGTAACCTACGGCCACGGACGCGGATGCAAATCTTGTGTGCATCCGTGTTCTTTCACGGACCCATTGACTTGAATGGGTCCGTGAACCATTGTCCGTCAAAAAAATAGGACAGGTCCTATTTTTTTGACGGACAGGAAACACGGATCACGGATGCGGCTGCAAAACGGTGCATTTTCTGATTTTTCCACTGACCCATTGAAAGTCAATGGGTCCGCGAAAAAAACGGAAAACGGCACAACGGCCACGGGTGCACACAACGGTCGTGTGCATGAGGCCTTAGTTATGAAGAAAGATTAAAAGAATTGAATTTATTTAGTCTTGAGAAGAGACGTCTAAGGGGGGACATGATTAACCTATACAAATATATAAATGGGCCATACAAAAATATGGTGAAAAACTGTTCCATGTAAAATGCCCTCAAAAGACAAGGGGCCACTGCCTCCGATTGGAGAAGAAAAAGTTCAGTCTCCAGAAGCGTCAAAGCTTCTTTACTGTAAGAACTGTGAATCTGTGGAATAGATGTCCTCAGGACGTGGTCACAGCAGGAATAGTGGACAGTTTTAAAAAGGGTTTAGATGAATACTTAAAAGTAAACAGCATTAATGCTTATGAAAACGTGTAGAAATCCGAGTCTCACTTTCTTCTGGGATTCGCGTCACCACCTATCCCTTGGTTGAACTTGATGGACGTATGTCTTTTTTCAACCGTATCAACTATGTAACAGACTGAAAGGAATAAAGGAAGGGCACCAGCATACTGTGCTGAGGAATTTAGTCTTAAAGGGGTTGTCGCAGTTCAGTAAGTGGCATTTATCATGTAGAGAAAGTTAATATAAGCCACTTACTAATGTATTGTTATTATCCATATTGCTTCCTTTGCTGTATTAATTTTTCCATCACATTATACACTGCTCGTTTCCATGGTTACAGACCACCCCGCAATCCATCAGTGGTGGTCGCGCTTGCACAATATAGGAAAAAGCACCAGCCTGTGTGAGCTCCCATGGTCCCGGCCACCAGAGAGGCTGACTCTTTTTCCTATAGTGTGCAAGCACGACCACCACTGATGGATTGCAGGGTGGTCATAACCATGGAAACGAGCAGTGTATAATGTGATGGAAAAATGAATCCAGCCAGCAAAGGGGGCAATATGGACAATCACAGTACATTAGTAAGTGCCTTGTATTAACTTTCTCTACATGATGAATGCCACTTACTGAAGTGAGACAACCCCTTTAAGACTCCCAATTACCTTCAATAGCCATTGGTCTAAACTGTGATGGCTAACCTCCGGCACTTCCGCTGTGGTAAAACTACGACTCCCAAGATGTGCACTTGCTTGGCTGTTCTCAGAACTCCATAGAAATGAATGGTGCATGCTGGGAGTTGTAGTTTCACCACAACTGGAGTGTCAGAGGTTAGCCATTACTGGACAGATATTTGTCCAACAGCCATTCCTCTCGACTACCCCATATACGTGCATGTTTTTAATGATGGAGAAGGAAGTTAGCCCCTGACAGACATATCTGGCAGCTTATCGCCCTTCAGAACGAATGGATTGGGTGTTAAAATTCAACATGCATGATCCTCCTTAAAGGGGTTTTCCAGGCTCTTGATCTGTTCCCTGTAAACTAGCACTTTAAATGGAGATGTTTTCCTGTTCCATTTAGAGTGTAGTGACTGTGCCGAGTTACCATTCACTTCAGTGATAGTAAGGCCCCTTTCACACGGGCGAGTATTCCGCGGGGATTCGATGCGTGAGTTGAACGCATTGCACCCGCACTGAATACCGACCCATTCATTTCTATGGGGCTGTTCACATGAGCGGTGATTTTCACGTATCACTTGTGCGTTGCGTGAAAATCGCAGCATGCTCTATATTCTGCGTTTTTCACGCAACACAGGCCCCATAGAAGTGAATGGGGTTGCGTTAAGCAAGCAAGTGCGGATGCGGTGCGATTTTCACGCACGGTTGCTAGGAGACGATCGGTATGGAGACCCGATCATTATTATTTTCCCTTATAACATGGTTATAAGGGAAAATAATAGCATTCTGAATACAGAATGCATAGTAAAATAGCGCTGGAGGGGTTAAAAAAAAAAGAAAAATAATTTAACTCACCTTAGTCCACTTGATCGCCATGCCGGCATCTCCTTCTGTCTCCTTTACTGAACAGGACCTGTGGTGAGCATTCATTACAGGTCAAGGACCTGTGGTGACGTCACTCCGGTCATCACATGATCCATCACATGATCTTTTACCATGGTGATGGATCATGTGATGACCGGAGTGACGTCACCACAGGTCCTTGACCTGTAATGAATGCTCACCACAGGTCCTGTTCAGTAAAGGAGACAGAAGGAGATGCCGGCATCGCGATCAAGTGGACTAAGGTGAGTTAAATTATTATTATTATTACTTTTTTAACCCCTCCAGCGCTATTTTACTATGCATTCTGTATTCAGAATGCTATTATTTTCCCTTATAACCATGTTATAAGGGAAAATAATACAATCTACAGAACACCAAACCCAAACCCAAACTTCTGTAAAGAAGTTCGGGTTTGGGTACCAAACATGCACGATTTTTCTCACGCGAGTGCAAAACGCATTACAATGTTTTGCACTCGCGCAGAAAAATCGCGGGTGTTCCCGTAACGCACCCGTACATTTTCCCGCAACGCCCGTCTGAAAGAGGCCTTAGGCTACATTCACACGAACGTTGTGTTTTGCGGATCCAAAAATTGCGGATCCGCAAAACACGGATACTGGCCCATGTGCAATCTGCAATTTGCAGACCGCACATGCCGCGGCAATCATTGAAAATGTCTATTCTTGTCCGCAATTGCGGACAAGAATAGGACATGTTCTTTTTTTTTTCGGGGCCACTACACAGAGCAACAGATGCGGACAGCACACATTGTGCTGTCCGCATCTTTTGCGTCCCCTTAGAAATGAATGGGTCCGCACCCGTACCGCTGTCGTGTGAATGTAGCCTTAAGGTGCAGCAACCAAGGACGGCCACTACATTTTCCATTTTCCTGTTCCATTTACAATGCTAGTTCCAGCGCCAGAGGCTGCAAGGAACACCTGACCTGTAGGGGAGCGGGTTGTCGGAACCTCACCAATCGGATATTAATGACCTATCCTGAGAAAATGTTAGCAATATCAAGAGCCTGGAAAACCCTTTAAGGTCCTTGGGTCGATGCGCAGACAAATTGAACCGAACATTTCCAATAATTGCCTGATCGTCATCAGAGTTAAAAGCTGCATTTACAAGCAGTGATCATTTCCTCTGTATGGGGAGGAGCGATTGCTACATACAGATTTATTGTTTGTGGGCAGCAGATCTGATTACAAAGGATGATCTGCTGCTCATAAATGATGATTTGGGTTGATCGGGTTGATTGGTGGCACTTTACACAGGGCAATTATTGGAAACGAGTGTCCTCATAAACGTCTGATCCCAATAAATGTTAAAGGGCCTTTATCCACAACATCATCTGTCGAGGGAGAGCTGGGATAGTCAGTCAGGCTTTGTGAAGAAAATCAGCCCTTGATCAGCACAGACAAGAGTGGAGAATGATTGCAGGGGTGAGAGCAATAGTTCCTTGGGCCTCTGTATATCTAAGGCTGACCATACAATGCAGCTATTTTTCCCAACTCCTCCATGCATGGTGTTTCAGATAAATATGCTTGCGTCTTAAATAGGCAGAAGGAAGAAAGCCACTGCCAGACAACTCTGGCAGCAGAATATATCCATCAAGAACAAAAGTATTGGACATGTTGAACTCCAACTGCCCAATACTTGTCTCCCCCAGTAATTGCAATCAGGGAAGAGGAGACCCAGATGCCCATTATATGGTCATCCAGTCTTACCAAAAAAAATGATGGCTTAGTTTGGCTGACATTTATCTAATGTGTATGGCTAACTTAAAGGGGTTCTCTGGGCTTAATCCAGTGTTTCTTCTGTCCTGTGGAAGATAGTTTAGTTAGTACTTACCCCTCCATTGAGCTGACAATCTCCCCATCTCTGCTGCACTCACACAGGCTTCAGGCTCTTCCACTTGGGTCCTGAACAGGAAGAGAAGGGTGCACTTTCCTTCAGGACCCAAGCAGAAGAGCCCACAGCCTGTGGAGAGCGTAGTGGAGGCGGCAGATGGGTAATTACTAGCTAAGCTATCTTTCTTCCACAGGGCAGAAGACAGGCCGGATTTCCTAAAAAGCCCGGAGAACCCCTTAAAGTAGCAAGACCAACTTTCAGAGGTCCTTCAGCTGGAAGTTGTAAGCTGAAGAACTTCTCAAAGTCAGATTGTGAGTGTATAAGCAAAACTTGGTATCAGAACTATATCTCCTACTTCTACTTGCTTAATCTCAGGATCTTTCTCAGTCTTTTACCAGTTAAATCATTATATTTCTTTCAAATAAAACACTCTATAACAGTTATATAGCGACCAGTCACAACACTGAGCAGGCACCGGCACCCTTACATCTATTTGCATGCAGTTATGAGATGTTCTCAGAAGGTTTTGGCTACCTTATCTCAAGCAGATGGCCCAGGCAATGGAAATCTCAGGGCAGGGTATGAAGGGTCATTGCCTGATCTGTCAAAAATATTGGAATACCTGCAATTCACTGTTCTGCAAATGGGACAATAATATTCAGCTTCTTATTCCATTAGTTTTAGGGTTTGTTTTGTTATTTTTATACAGTTATTTTAGCTGTTTTATAGCAATTATTACTTTTGGATGTGAGTGACGGTGATGTTTTTTGTGATGTTTGGGCAGTGCAAGCGCAGATGAAAGATAACACATCCATTGGCACTGTTTTGCACAGGCCCACACGAACTGAATGCGGGAGGAACGATTGCTATTGCAGTCGTTCCCCCCCTCCTTTCTTTCTGTTCATTATGGGCAACACATATCTGATCACACAGGGGGACGTACTGTTGATAATCGTGTATCTGTCATCCTGATGGAAGATGCCCACCAGCCAACAAACAAGCCTTTGCTTGTTCATCGGGCTGCTCAATTATACAGGCCAATTATCAGGAACAAACTTTCCTATGAACATTTGTACCCAATAATCGGCACGAAATTCATGCGGTCTAATAGGGCCTTTAGTGTGAATGTCAACAAAAACGCATGGAAGGCCTTATTTGCACCTTTAATAATTCACTTCAAGGTGTAAAACAGGGGTGTACATTAGTGCAGGACAAGGACTATGACTTCTCACGGCATTGTGCAAACAAAGCATACAGCTAAAAGATAAGGAAAGGCACTAATACCGTAAGTAATGGTGCACATTACATAGCCACTAGTATTAATGAGTATTTAGCATCTTTGCCTACCTGGAGGACTGGAATGAAAAGAGAAAGTGTCAGTGATATCAGAAATAATGTTACCGGTTTATAGAGCGGTCCGGATAAGGTTTAACAAATCTGAAAAATATTTTTCTGTTATTGCAACTTCAACCAAACTCGTCCTTCATAGTCATTAGTGTATTGTTGGTCAAATCTTCCCTTTTTGGTGCGACCGGCTGGGAATCTAATGCATATGGAGAGCTCGCAACTCTCCGCAACAGATAATGTTGAGGGAGAAGGAATCAAAGGAATTTAATTATGCTACTTTCACATCTGCAGGTGGCTGTTCCGGTATGCTGTTTTCAGCAGAGAATGCCAGGAATCGGCCAGAGAAATACTGCTACGTGCAGCAGTTTTTGTCCAACCAATTCCCCGCATATTTTTCAGGTATCGTCCGGATCTCTGCTGGACCCCATTAAAGTCCAATGGCGTCTGGCAGGCAGGCAGCAGTATCTGTCAATGCCAGATCCGGAGAACTCCGGCTAGCTGTTTCGGCAAAGCTCTGCCATAGATGTTGTTATTTTGCCCAATCCAGAGATAAGTCACTTCCAGCAGACTTCTGCTCTATACCCATTGAGAACACAAACACGAATCGATCGTGTACGTGTATGAGGGGGTTAGGAGAGGTAGCTGTGAACAGACAGCTACTGAAGGTGTTTACTATCAAGGCCAACACTAGGGAGCATTGCCCCGGGCCCCTTTTTCTTAGGACTGGACCTAAGGGTCCTTTTATATTGACAGATATTCTGTCCAGAAACGAGCGGCAATAAACGATAACAGCATGTGGATAAGTGCTCATTACCTGCATTTACATACTTAAATTAGCTCTAGTATAAGAACAAACAATCGTCGATACGATCATTCTTCCCCATGCAGTTTTCGTTTGGGCAGCACACCCCATTTACATGAAGCAATGTGCTGCCGATAAATTATCATTTTTAGCGACGCTTAAAAGATCTGATCACCCGACGTATGGGAAAAAAACAATCGCCAATACGATCATTCTTCCACATGCAGTTTGTGTATAGGCAGCACCCCCCCCTGTTTACATGGAGCAAATTGCTGTCGATAAATGATCATTTTTGGTAATGCTTAAAAGATTTGATCAACTGACGGATTAATGTTTTACTTGTTCGTCTGGTGATCGGCAGTATGTTTACATGGAGCAATAATTGGGAACAGGAAAATTTTTCATGCTGAATGATCATTTAAATTGCTCCTGGATCAGAAAAATGAGATCTGCAGTGCCTTTTTTGTCCATGGGCTGAGTTCATTAAGCCCCCTGGGGGACTTGGAATGGAAACGGTAAATCCATTCCGCCTCCTTTTGAAGGATTTTCCTATCATAGTCCCCCCTTCTAAGCGGTGGAGGAATAGTTTCCAGAACAGAGAAACGCAGCACATTCGGGTCCCCCGCTTGTATATCATTGACGTGTTGGCAATTGAGGTATCCTTCTTGTTAGGAGCATCGTTAACGTGCTCACCCACTCTTCTCCTAAACTCACGGATTGTTTTGCCAATGTAATATAGTATTGATTGACCAGCATGATCCTTTTAATGATATCAATAAAATTTAAGATTTTAGGGTTCTAAGGTTTTCTTCTATATGTTTTTCAATTTTGATGGGACTCATTCATTCAGTATCCGTTTTTGTCTTACTTCCCACAGTAATATGCTCAGCTGTGCCCCCCAGTAATATGCCCACATTGTGCTCCCAGTAATATGCCCACATTGTGCCCCTTACAGAAAGAAGAAAAAATAAACACCACATATTTACCTTCTTCCAAGCAGCAGCAGCAGGACATCCGCTGCTCTGGTCTGTGAAGGAGGCGGAGCTGAGGCTGACTGCCGGTTGGCCCCACCCCCCACACAGACCAGAGGTGTGGAGAGCCACAGGGGGAGGGGGGGAGGATGGAGCAGGGAGCTGATGCCGTCTCTCTGCTTCATCATAATACAGGCAACTGCCTCATCTTCCTATGGAAGACAGCTGCCAGAAAGCGGGACATAGCTCCCCCGTACCGGGAGAGCCACTGTAATCTGGGACTGTCCCGCCGGATCCGTGACGGTTGTGAGGTATGGACTAGCCCACCAGAGTATGGTGGGCTAGTCCCCAGGCTATCATACCATAGTGGGCCCCAAAGGTGCAGGAGAATAAAACATTTGGAGCCAATAACTTGCCACTGGGGTCTATTTCTTTGAACCAAAACCAATTAAACTTTATTGATGATATGTGGGGGTGAGCCCCGAGAATAATCTCCTCTGGGGGGCCCAAAAAATCCCAGCATGACACTAGGGTGGATTCTTCTGCATTCAGTGGTGGACTTGCATGCTCAGCAGTTTCTTTGTTCCCTTCATCCATAAGTAAAGCGGCCCAGACACCTTTCATTCATTCATCCCAGTGGTGTAACTACAGGGAAAGTAGCTGCTTCGGGGCCTGACTTGGGATGGACCCGGGGAGCAGTGTCTTTTCTAGTATAATTCAGGCCAGGCCGGGCCCCCAGTGTGACTATATCTCAAGGGGGCCCGGCCTGGCCTGAAATGTACTAGAAAAGATGTACATGCCAGTATGAAGGAACTTTGGAATGCAGTAATGACAGGCTAAAGGACCTTTGATGATGTCATCATGTCACATGATCGAATGTCATTTAGCCTACCATTACAGTCTTCAAAAGGTCCTTTAGCCTCCAACCCAAGAGACATAAGAGAACAGAGAACCTGCAGCCTGTAAGTAAATAAGTGTATGTGTATGTGTGTATGTATGTGTTTATCTGTGTCAATATATGTGTGTACGTGTTTGTGTGTGTATATACACATATAAGTGTGTATGTATGTGTTTGTGTGTGTATGTGTTTATCTGTGTCAATATATATATGTGTGTGTGTTTATCTGTGTATGTGTTTATCTGTGTCAATATATATATGTGTGTGTGTGTGTTTATCTGTGTATGTGTTTGTGTGTGTGTGTGTGTATATATATACATTTGTGTATGTATATGTGTGTGTTTATGTATGTATATATACACTGCTCAAAAAAATAAAGGGAACACTTAAACAACACAATGTAACTCCAAGTCAATCACACTTCTGTGAAATCAAACTGTCCACTTAGGAAGCAACACTGAGTGACAATCAATTTCACATGCTGTTATGAAAATGGGATAGACAACAAGTGGAAATTATAGGCAATTAGCAAGACACCCCCAATAAAGAAGTGGTTCTGCAGGTGGTGATCACAGACCACTTCTCAGGTCCTATGCTTCCTGGCTGATGTTTTGGTCACTTTTGAATGCTGGCGGTGCTTTCACTCTAGTGGTAGCATGAGACGGAGTCTACAACCCACACAAGTGGCTCAGGTAGTGCAGCTTATCCAGGATGGCACTTCAATGCGAGCTGTGGCAAGAAGGTTTGCTGTGTCTGTCAGCGTAGTGTCCAGAGCATGGAGGCGCTACCAGGAGACAGGCCAGTACATCAGGAGACGTGGAGGAGGCCGTAGGAGGGCAACAACCCAGCAGCAGGACCGCTACCTCCGCCTTTGTGCAAGGAGGAACAGGAGGAGCACTGCCAGAGCCCTGCAAAATGACCTCCAGCAGGCCACAAATGTGCATGTGTCTGCTCAAACGGTCAGAAACAGACTCCATGAGGGTGATATGAGGGCCCGACGTCCACAGGTGGGGGTTGTGCTTACAGCCCAACACCGTGCAGGACGTTTGGCATTTGCCAGAGAACACCAAGATTGGCAAATTCGCCACTGGCGCCATGTGCTCTTCACAGATGAAAGCAGGTTCACACTGAGCACATGTGACAGACGTGACAGAGTCTGGAGACGCCGTGGAAAACGTTCTGCTGCCTGCAACATCCTCCAGCATGACCGGTTTGGCATTGGGTCAGTAATAGTGTGGGGTGGCATTTCTTTGGAGGGCCGCACAGCCCTCCATGTGCTCACCAGAGGTAGCCTGACTGCCATTAGGTACCGAGATGAGATCCTCAGACCCCTTGTGAGACCATATGCTGGTGCGGTTAACCCTGTGTTCCTCTTAATGCAAGACAATGCTAGACCTCATGTGGCTGAAGTGTGTCAGCAGTTCCTGCAAGACGAAGGCATTGATGCTATGGACTGGCCCGCCCGTTCCCCATACCTGAATCCAATTGAGCACATCTGGGACATCATGTCTCGCTCTATCCACCAACGTCACGTTGCACCACAGACTGTCCAGGAGTTGGCAGATGCTTTAGTCCAGGTCTGGGAGGAGATCCCTCAGGAGACCGTCCGCCACCTCATCAGGAGCATGCACAGGCATTGTAGGGAGGTCATACAGGCACGTGGAGGCCACACACACTACTGAGCCTCATTTTGACTTGTTTTAAGGACATTACATCAAAGTTGGATCAGCCTGTAGTGTGTTTTTCCACTTTAATTTTGAGTGTGACTCCAAATCCAGACCTCCATGGGTTGAAAAATTTGATTTCCATTTTTAATTTTTGTGTGATTTTGTTGTAAGCACATTCAACTATGTAAAGAACAAAGTATTTCAGAAGAATATTTAATTAATTCAGATCTAGGATGTGTTATTTTTGTGTTCCCTTTATTTTTTTGAGCAGTGTATATATATATATATATATATACACACAGTACAGACCAAAAGTTTGGACACACCTTCTCATTCAAAGAGTTTTCTTTATTTTCATGACTATGAAGGCATCAAAACTATGAATTAACACATGTGGAATTATATACATAACAAACAAGTGTGAAACAACTGAAAATATGTCATATTCTAAGTTCTTCAAAGTAGCCACCTTTTTCTTTGATTACTGCTTTGCACACTCTTGGCATTCTCTTGATGAGCTTCAAGAGGTAGTCCCCTGAAATGGTCTTCCAACAGTCTTGAAGGAGTTCCCAGAGATGCTTAGCACTTGTTGGCCCTTTTGCCTTCACTCTGCGGTCCAGCTCACCCCAAACCATCTTGATTGGGTTCAGGTCCGGTGACTGTGGAGGCCAGGTCATCTGGTGCAGCACCCCATCACTCTCCTTCATGGTCAAATAGCCCTTACTTTCAAAGTTTTCCCAATTTTTCGGCTGACTGACTGACCTTCATTTCTTAAAGTAATGATGGCCACTCGTTTTTCTTTACTTAGCTGCTTTTTTCTTGCCATAATACAAATTCTAACAGTCTATTCAGAAGGACTATCAGCTGTGTATCCACCTGACTTCTCCTCAACGCAACTGATGGTCCCAAGCCCATTTATAAGGCAAGAAATCCCACTTATTGAACCTGACAGGGCACACCTGTCAAGTGAAAACCATTTCAGGGGACTACCTCTTGAAGCTCATCAAGAGAATGCCAAGAGTGTGCAAAGCAGTAATCAAAGCAAAAGGTGGCTACTTTGAAGAACCTAGAATATGACATATTTTCAGTTGTTTCACACTTGTTTGTTATGTATATAATTCGACATGTATTAATTTATAGTTTTGATGCCTTCATAGTCATGAAAATAAAGAAAACTCTTTGAATGAGAAGGTGTGTCCAAACTTTTGGTCTGTACTGTATATATATATATATATATATATATATATATATACAGTGGATATAAAAAGTCTACACACTCCTGTTAAAATGTCAGGTTTCTGTGCTGTAAAAAAAAAAAAAAGACAAAGATAAATCATTTCAGAACTTTTTCCACCTTTAATCTGACCTATAAACTGTACAACTCAATTGAAAAACAAACTGAAATCTTTAAGGTGGAGGGAAGAAAACAAAAAAAAATTAAATAATATGGTTGCATAGGTGTGCACACCCTCTTATAACTGGGGATGTAGCTGTGTTCAGAATTAAGCAATCACATTCAAAATTATGTTAAATAGGAGTCAGCATACACCTGCCATCATTTAACCTCTTCAGGACACAGGGCGTACAGGTACGCCCTTATGTCCTGGTACTTAAGGACACAGGGCGTACCTGTACGCCCTGTGTATTTTCGATCACCGCCGCACAGCGGGCGGTGATCGGAAGCCGGTACCTGCTCATATCATTGATCAGGCACCTCGGCTAAATGCCCAAGGGGGGTCCCGTGACCCCCCCCATGTCGGCAAAAGCTGCAAACCGCAGGTCAATTCAGACCTTCGGTTTGCAGCTTTTACCTATTGCGGCGGCGGGCGGTGCCATCGGGTCCCCATGCGGCTGTAGGGGGGACCCGATGGCATGGAAGGCAGCGCGATGTCTAAGGAAGGCATCGCGCTGCCTTCCTGTGACGTGCCTGTGAGATCCAGCCCCCTGGATCTCACAGGCCGGAAGCTGTATGAGTAATACATACAGTATTACTCATACAGCCAATGCATTGGAATGCATTGTAAAGGAATATACCCCCCAAAGTTCAAGTCCCAAAGTGGGACAAAAAATAAAGTAAAAAAAAAAGTTGAAAAAATAAAGTTTTCCCCCCAAAAATTTAAGTTTCAAGTAAAAATAAACAAAAACGTCATTTTCCCCCGAATAAAGTAAAAAAAAATTGATAAAACTTACATAAATAAAAAAAAAGTATACATATTAGGTATTGCCGCGTCCGTATCGACCGGCTCTATAAACTTATCACACAACCTAACCTCTCAGATGAACACCGTAAAAAAAAAATAAAAAAAAAACTGTGCTAAATAAACCATTTTTTTGTCACCTTACATCACAAAAAGTACAACAGCAAGCGATCAAAAAGTCATATGCACCCCAAAATAGTGCCAATCAAACCGTCATCTCATCCCACAAAAAATGAGACCCTACCTAAGATAATCGCCCAAAAACTGAAAAAACTATGGCTCTCAGAATATGGAGACACTAAAACATGATTATTTTTTTTGTTTCAAAAATTATATTATTGTGTAAAAATTACATAAATAAAAAAAAGTATACATATTCGGTATCGCCGCGTCCATATCCACCGGCTCTAAAAAATATTACATGACCTAACCCTTCAGATGAACACCGTAAACAATTTTAAATAAAAACTGTGCTAAATAAACAATTTTTTGTCACCTTACTTCACAAAAAGTGTAATAGCAAGCGATCAAAAAGTCACACGCACCCCAAAATAGGCCAATAAAACCGTCATCTCATCCCGCAAAAATCATACCCTACCCAAGGTAATCGCCCAAAAACTGAAAACATTATGGTTCTTAGACTATGGAAACACTAAAACATGATTTTTTTTGCTTCAAAAATGAAATCATTGTGTAAAACTTACATAAATAAAAAAAAAGTATACATATTAGGTATTGCCGCGTCCGTGACAACCTGGTCTATAAAAATACCACATAATCTAACCTGTCAGATAAATATTGTAAATAACAAAAAATAAAAACGGTGCCAAAACAGCTATTTCTTGTTATCTTGCCTCACAAAAAGTGTAATATAGAGCAACCAAAAATCATATGTACCCTAAACTAGTACCAACAAAACTTCCACCATATCCCGTAGTTTCTAAAATGGGGTCACTTTTTGGGAGTTTCTACTCTAGGGGTGCATCAGGGGGGGCTTCAAATGGGACATGGTGTAAAAAAAAACAGTCCAGCAAAATCTGCCTTCCAAAAACCGTATGGCATTCCTTTCCTTCTGCGCCCTGCCGTGTGCCCGTACAGCAGTTTACGACCACATATGGGGTGTTTCTGTAAACTAAAGAATCAGGGCCATAAATATTGAGTTTGGTTTGGCTGTTAACTCTTGCTTTGTAACTGAAAAAAAAAAATTAAAATGGAAAATCTGCCAAAAAAGTGAAATTTTGAAATTGTATCTCTATTTTCCATAAATTCTTGTGGAACACCTAAAGGGTTAACAAAGTTTGTAAAAATCAGTTTTGAATACATTGAGGGGTGTAGTTTCTAGAATGGGGTCATTTTTGGGTAGTTTCTATTATGTAAGCCTCGCAAAGTGACTTCAGACCTGAACTGGTCCCTAAAAATTGGATTTTTGAAAATTTCGGAAAAATTTCAAGATTTGCTTCTAAACTTCTAAGCCTTGTAACATCCCCAAAAAATAAAATATCATTCCTAAAATGATCCAAACATGAAGTAGACATATGGGGAATGTAAAGTAATTACTATTTTTGGAGGTATTACTATGTTTTATAGAAGTAGAGAAATTAAAACTTGGAAATTTGCAATTTTTTACAACTTTTTGCTAAATTTGGTATTTTTTTATAAATAAAAATGAATTTTTTTTACTTCATTTTACCAGTGTCATGAAGTACAATATGTGACGAAAAAACAGTCTCAGAATGGCCTGGATAAGTCAAAGCGTTTTAAAGTTATCACCACTTAAAGTGACACTGGTCAGATTTGCAAAAAATGGCCTGGTCCTTAAGTTGAAATAAGGCTGTGTCCTTAAGGAGTTAAAGTGCCTCTCATTAAGCCCAAATAAAGTTCAGCTGCTCTAGTTGGTCTTTCCTGAAATTTTCTTAGTCGCATCACACAACAAAAGCCATGGTCCACAGAAAGCTTCCAAAGCATCAGAGGGATCTCATTGTTAAAAGGTATCAGTCAGGAGAAGGGTCCAAAATAATTTCCAAGGCATTAGATATACCATGGAGCACATTAAAGACAGTCATCATCAAGTGGAGAAAATATGGCACAACAGTGACATTACCAAGAACTGGACATCTCTCCAAAATTGATGAAAAGACGAGAAGAAAACTGGTCTGGGAGGCTACCAAGAGGCCTACAGCAACATTAAAGGAGCTGCAGGAATATCTGGCAAGTACTGGCTGTGTAGTACATGTGACAACAATCTCCCGTATTCTTCATATGTCCGGTCTATGGGGTAAAGTGGAAAGACGAAAGCCTTTTCTTACGAAGAAAAACATCCAAGCCAGGCTACATTTTGCAAAAACACATCTGAAGTCTCCCAAAAGCATGTGGGAAAAGGTGTTATGCTCTGATGAGACCAAGGATGAACTTTTTGGCCATAATTCCAAAAGATATGTTTGGCCCGAAAACAACACTGCACATCACCAAAAGAACACCATACCCACAGTGAAGCATGGTGGTGGCAGCATCATGCCAAGGGGCTGTTTTTCTTCAGCTGGAACTGGGGCCTTAGTTAAGCTAGAGGGAATTATGAACAGTTCCAAATACCAGTCAATATTGGCACAAAACCTTCAGGCTACTGCTAGAAAGATGAACATGAAGAGGAACTTCATCTTTCAGCATGACAACGACCCAAAGTATACATCCAACTCAACAAAGGAATGGCTTCACCAGAAGAAGATTAAAGTTTTGGAATGGCCCAGCCAGAGCCCAGACCTGAATCCAATTGAAAATATGTGAGGTGATCTGAAGAGGACTGTGCACAGGAGATGCCCTCGCAATCTGACAGATTTGGAGTGTTTTTGCAAAGAAGAGTGGGCAAATTTTGCCAAGTCAAAATGTGCCATGCTGATAGACTCATTCCAAAAAGACTGAGTGCTGTAATAAAATCAAAAGGTGCTTTAACAAAGTATTAGTTTAAGGGTGTGCACACTTATGCAACCATATTATTTTATTTTTATATTTTTTCTTCCCTCCACCTAAAAGATTTCAGTTTGTTTTTCAATTGAGTTGTACAGTTTATAGGTCACATTAAAGGTGGAAAAAGTTCTGAAATGATTTATCTTTGTCTCATTTTTTTACATCACAGAAACCTGACATTTTAACAGGGGTGTGTAGACTTTTTATATCCACTGTGTATATATATATATATATATATATATATATATATATATAAATACAGTCAGGTCCATAAAAATTGGGACATCGACACAATTCTAATTTTTTTTGCTCTATACACCACCATAATGGATTTGAAATGAAACGAACAAGATGTGCTTTAACTGCAGACTGTCAGCTTTAATTTGAGGGTATTTACATCCAAATCGGGTGAACGGTGCAGGAATTACAACAGTTTGCATATGTGCCTCCCACTTGCTAAGGAACCAAAAGTAATGGGACAATTGGCTTCTTAGCTTTTCCATGGCCAGGTATCTGTTATTCCCTAATTATCCCAATTACAATGAGCAGATAAAAGGTCCAGAGTTCATTTCACGTCTGCTTTTTGCATTTGGAATCTGTTGCTGTCAACTCTCAAGATGAGATCCAAAGAGCTGTCACTATCAGTGAAGCAAGCCGTCATTAGGCTGAAAAAACACAACAAACTTATCAGAGAGATAGCAAAAACATTAGGCGTGGCCAAAACAACTGTTTGGAACATTCTTAATAAGAAGGAACGCACCGGTGAGCTCAGCAACACCAAAAGACCAGGAAGACCACGGAAAACAACTGTGGTGGATGACCGAAGAATTCTTTACCTGGTGAAGAAAACGCCCTTCACAACAGTTGGCCAGATCAAGAACACTCTCCAGGACGTAGGTGTATGTGTGTCAAAGTCAACAATCAAGAGAAGACGTCACCAGAGTGAATACAGAGGGTTCACCACAAGATATAAACAATTGGTGAGCCTCAAAAACAGGAAGGCCAGATTAGAGTTTGCCAAACGACATCTAAAAAAGCCTTCACAGTTCTGGAACAACATCCTAAGGACAGATGAGACCAAGATCAACTTGTACCAGAGTGATGGGAAGAGAAGAGTATGGAGAAGGAAAGGAACTGCTCATGATCCTAAGCATACCACCTCATCAGTGAAGCATGGTGGTGGTAGTGTCATCGCGTGGGCATGTATGGCTGCCAATGGAACTGGTTCTCTTGTATTTATTGATGATGTGACAAAAGCAGCAGGATGAGTTCTGAAGTGTTTCGGGCAATATTATCTGCTCATATTCAGCCAAATGCTTCAGAACTCATTGGAAAGAAGTGGAATGTTATGCAATGGCCAAGTCAATCACCTGACCTGAATCCGATTGAGCATGCATTTCACTTGCTGAAGACAAAACTGAAGGCAAAATGCCCCAAGAACAAGCAGGAACTGAAGACAGTTGCAGTAGAGGCCTACCAGAGCATCACCAGGGATGAAACCCAGCGTCTGGTGATGTTTATGCGTTCCAGACTTCAGGCTGTAATTGACTGCAAAGGATTTGCATCCAAGTATTAAAAAGTGAAAGTTTGATTTATGATTATTATTATGTTCCATTACTTTTGGACCCTTAACAAGTGGGAGGCACATATGCAAACTTCGTTTCATTTCAAATCCATTGTGGTGGTGTATAGAGCCAAAAATGTTAGAATTGTGTCGATGTCCCAATATTTATGTATGTGTATATGTGTAGAGAATTTGCTGTGGGGCCAGTCAGCTCTAGCTATGCCCCTGATTCATCCCTACTTCTAAGTTCATAGAAATATATCGCTATACCTCTCTCTAGACATTGGAGAAGGACATTGGATTACAGACCACAGTCCTGTTTATTAGTGGAATCACTGGAGCTGTGAGCGAGGGACTATTTTCTATGCAGAGGAGTACGACGGGAGAAGGGGATAACGAGCTGCCTACTGTGCACTTCTGTGAGATGCAGGTGCTTGATGGTCCCGTCGGACGAGCTGCTGCCCTCCCATACTAAGGGAATAGACAAGAGCTGCACAGATGCAAGTAAAAAAGCTAAAAAGGGCAAAAATGACACAGGAGAGCAGCATTTTTGCATTTATAGTTAAAATAAAGATGTAAATTACTCCAGATTTTTATTTATTTTATTTTTTATTAATTTGTAGTATAATCTACATATATAATAGTACCCACCTGCAGTGTCCCGTTACCCTTAAAGGACATCTGTCAGCAGATTTGTACCTACACTATGAAACTGGCTGACCTGTTACATGTGCACTTGGCAGCTGAAAATATCTGTGTTGGTCCCGTGTTCATATGTGCCTGCATTGCTGAAAAAAATTATGTTTTAATAAATGCAAATGAGCTCTAGGAGCAACGGGGGCGTTGCCATTACACTAAGAGGCTCAGCTCTCTCTGCAACTTCCGTGTCCTCTGCACTTTGATTGACAGGGCCTGGCAGTGTAAATGTTATTACACCTGCCCATGACTTCTCCTAAAGTCAATCAAAGTGCAGAGGGCTCTGCAGTTGCAGAGAGAGCAGAGGCTCATTTCCATATATTAAAGCTTCATTTTTCTCAACAATGCAGGCACATATGAACATGGGATCAAAACAGCTGCCAAGCACACGTCAGCCAGTTTCATAGGTACAAATCTGCCGACAGATGCCCTTTAATTTTTACATTGGAGACAATTGAGACTTTTTTTGCATAAAGATATTCTTAATTAGGTCCATCATGACCAATTTGGGTCATGGAATATAAGACTTTGTTATCTACTATAACTTGTCACCTTACTCTTTTCAATGAAGGAAAGTGTCTCAGGGTTATTTAATTTTAAGGTCAACCTTGCAAATTCTGAGACACTAGATATACAGATGCTCAGATCTTGTGTGGAACAACTGAAAATGTCTTTCAGTTTTAAGTGGGCTCCCCAGCCCTTCGGGTCATCTCTGTGCGCTGAGATAACAGAAGAGAGAGAACCTGAAGATATTTACAGGATAATTATTCCAAGGGAGTTGTCCTTTTTTGGTTTGGTAGATGCACAATTTGAAAGATGAACAATGTACCAGAAATTCTACACCTGTTTCAAGCTTCACCAGTGAAGCTCCTCACTGCATTTCTAAAATCTGTAGCACAACTGCAGAATAAAATCATCTGACCAGTGAGAATAAAATGAGCCATATTATGTAGGTCAAAGGAGCAAGGTGGTATGTCGTGTTGGAATGAGAAAGCCAAACCATCCATAGTCGTAGGTTCACTAAAATTCCTTTGAAGATGCAACTATAGATGTATGAGGTTCATTGGTCTACGTTACGGACACATCCCCTACTATAGGCCCTACAGTTAAAGGGTCACTGAGTTTTCATAACATTTTTGATACATCATAAAAACATATCGAAGGTTTTAATCTCTGTGCGCTGAGACCCCCCTTGAGTGCTAGAATAGGGAGGGAGAAGCGCTCGCATATTGTGCTCTCTCTCCTCACAGCAGGAGACAGTGAGTCTGTCTCACTTCCTTTCCTGCAGCGAGGAGAGAGAGCACGATATGCGAGCACTTCTCTATCCTCCTTCTAGCGATCGTTGAGGTTATCAGCACTCAAACCCCCTGCTGATCAAAACTGATGACATGTCTCTATAATAAAAAAAAATTGAAAATTAAGTGTCCTTTTAAATGTCCTTCAGGAGATAACGTTAAGAACTCTTTGATTACTTCGCCAGTGTTTCTTATATTGGGTAATCATTAGAGGTGGTCTTTAGAGTTGGGTTTCTGAATGGTCAGTGACATGCCATTCATTTTTGGGAGGGGAATGTTTAGCTAACTTGACATCTTTACTTGTTTGTGAGTGAGGTTTGGTGTCCATTGAGTGCTTATTATGATCGAGCTGAGACTGCTATTATAATCTGCTAGAGGTGCTTGGTCAATGATTGCACAATCAAGGTGGTGCACCCTTTATATTGGGTTCTGCAGCAGGGTATACAGTACAGACCAAAAGTTTGGACACACCTTCTCATTCAAAGGGTTCTTTATTTTCATGACTATGAAGGCATCAAAACTATGAATTAACACATGTGGAATTATATACATAACAAACAAGTGTGAAACAACTGAAAATATGTCATATTCTAGGTTCTTAAAAGTAGCCACCTTTTGCTTTGATTACTGCTTTGCACACTCTTGGCATTCTCTTGATGAGCAAAGCAGTAATCAAAGCAAAAGGTGGCTACTTTGAAGAACCTAGAACATGACATATTTTCAGTTGTTTCACACTTGTTTGTTATGTATATAATTCCACGTGTTAATTCATAGTTTTGATGCCTTCAGTGTGAATCTACAATTTTCATAGTCATGAAAATAAAGAAAACTCTTTGAATGAGAAGGTGTGTCCAAACTTTTGGTCTGTACTGTATGTTGAGGCAGGGTCACATTAATACTGGGTGGCATCTCCCCTTGCTGCAATACAGGGGGCCACTCAGGCATGGTAATGGTGAAACTAATGCTTGAGATCCTCCTGCTATATGTCATTCCAAGCTGCTTCAACTTGGACCCGTAGTTCAAAAAAATCAGAGGGGCAGAGACTTCATATAGCGGCACCAGTAGTGTTTTGTTTAGGACTCATGCACACGAACGGGCAGGCCGTGCCCCTATCATTGGTCCCCTATATATGGGCACGGGCCGTGTGCACATGGATGTGGACCTATTCAGTCGAGCAGAAGGCCCTATTTTTTTAGGGTGTGCACGGATTGCAGTTCAAGCTGAATGGGTCTGCATCTGTCAGCGCCGGCCACACGGACTGTGCCTGTGCATTGAGATTAGTAAATTGTGGTCCCAATTTTCACTTGATTATTTAATCACTTGTAGTTTATAAAGGACATGTACCCACTAATGACATGTCGGTTCTAGTAATTAATTGTATTGATTACAATTCTGGAGCATTTCTATGCCGTGCCGTTCCTCTATGATTCCTGTTTAGAAGTTTATGTATAAATTGCCCACTAAGTGTTAGGCCTCTTTCACACGACCGTATGGCGTTTTCAGTGTTTTGCAGTCCATTTTTCACGGATCCTTTGTTCCGTTTTTTGTTTTCGTTGTGCTTCTATTTCTGTTAAATTTTTCCATTCCGTTTTTCCGTATAGCATATACAGTATACAGTAATTACATAGAAAAAATTGGACTGGGCATAAAATTTTCAATAGACGGTTGCGCAAAAACGGAACGGATACGGAAGACATACGGATGCATTTCCGTATGTGTTCCATTTTTTTTTTGCGGACCCATTGACTTGAATAGAGCCACGGAACGTGATTTGCGGGCAATAATAGGACATGTTTTATCTTTCAACGGAATGGAAAAACGGAAATTACGGAAACGGAATGCATACGGAGTACATTCCGTTTTTTTTTGCGGAACCATTGGAATAAATGGTTCCGTATACGGACCATATACGGAACACAAAAAACGGCCCGTAAACGGAAAAAAACAAACGGTCGTGTGAAAGAGGCCTTACCAGTTGGGGGAGTTTCTATGCACAGTCTGACACTATCCAATCACTGCTGCAAGTGTCAGACTGTGCAGGGACATAAGGGCAGCCATACACATACATACACAGCTATCTCTCCTGACTCCCTCCCCCATGTACACATATATACGTGGATGTGATGTGTATGAGTGATGGCTTATCTCCAAGGAAAACAAAAGGGTTGGGCGAAAATATTAACTTCGACTGATCCTTCTCTCCCCTGACATCATCTGTCAGTGGAGAGTTGGAAGCTCCTCATTGACACATTAGACTGGGAGTATCAATACCTGAACGCGGTGCAAATGTTTTAACAGTTAAAAGGCATACAGGCCTTGGCTTACCTTTTTATGGCGGCTTAGTCGAAGCGCTGCACAGGTCTCCTGTGCAGCAGAGAGCTGGGTTTGGCTCTCACATGGTTTTGGCTCTCCAGACCAGCAGAATCACCAATCCGGCCTATTTAACCCCTTATATTCCGCTGTCAATAGTAACTGCGGCATCTAAGTAGTTAAGAGGGAGGGAGCTCCTTCCTTCTCCCTTGTCTCTCTGGCACAGCCTGTTGGTGACTCAGTGTAGCTCTGACAGTATGATACTCTGCACTGCATAATCAGTACAAAGTATTATAGAAGCGATTAAAGTCCCCTTGTGGGACAAGTAAATGGTTAAAAAAATGTAAAAAAAAAAGTTTTATTAAATGATAAAAGTTTACAAATACACCTTTTTCCCATTGAAAAAAGAGCTTTTCAGTGGGGAAAAAAATTGCACAAATAAAATCCCCTCCGCATATTTGGCATTGCTGCGTCCGTAACGACCCATACTATACAATTGTCATGCTAAATAAATTTTAAAAATGCCAGAATTGTCGTTTTTTGGCTTATTCACCACCCAAAAAAAAAAACGGAATAAAAAACAGTGTACCCCAAAATGATATCAATGAAAACTACAAGTCATCCTGCCATACTGTTCGAAGTTTGGTCACTAAGGCCCACAACAGGCTGGTCACTGAGGGGTTAAACCCCTAAGACCATTTTGAGAACACCTGCCCTACTTTGACCTTGCTCAGGCTACTTTCACACTTGTGGTAGCCTTTTCCGGCAGGTTGTACCGGCGGGGGAGCAGCCTGCCGGATCTGTGCTACCGCTAGTCCATCGTGCCACCAGAAGTCCGCTCCGGCCCGATTCACTATAATTGGGGGGGCGGAGGTCCGGCCGCACCACAGCAAACATGGCGAGTGGTAGCCGAAATAAAACTACAGCACGCTGCGTTTTTTGTCCGGCCGCCTCTCGGCTTGTTTCGGTGCTGCAGCCGGACCTCAAGCCCACCCCCATTATAGTGAATGGGGCTGGAGCGGACTTATGGCGGCACGGTGGACTAGCAGTAGCACGAATCCGGCAGGCTGTTCCCCCACTGGAACAGCCTGCCGGAAAAGGCTACCGCAAGTGTGAAAGCAGCATTAGTCTTCAGACACATCTGGCATTGAGAGTCCCATAGAGTCTCTATAGGAGACTGCACAAATGTTCTCTTTATTTGTCCTCAAGTTCTTGCATCTCGTCCTTCCCTCTTACTTTATTCCCTCAGTTTGCTAAGCCCAGACCCCCTCCCGTTCCTCACAGACACATACTAGAACAGAATCCCACACACATGGGTGTCATGGCATCCAGCTTATTTCCGCCGGGATCCAAATGTCACAGATCTAAGCCCTGCTGTTCCCTCTTAAGTTTCCCCCAGACACAAATCTACCAATGTTCCTGCCAGCTCTCTGTGCCAGGCCAAGTCCTCCGCCTTTTATCCTTTCACAGGGCACAGATATAGTCACTTTGCCTGATGCCAAAAAATAAAAATAAAAAACATATGCGGCCAATAATGTCAGAAATAAAGGAAATGTTTCTAGGTAGCTGATAATCATTAGTAGCTGGACTAATAAATATCATTAATATGAAGGTTTTATTCTTGTCACATGTAATGGGGAGGGGATAACCCCAGATAACACACAGAAGGAATAAACCGGAGTCTAGGCCTTAAAGCTAAGGGAGAGGGATGGTGACCTCCTAGGAAACCCTAGACCTCTCCCTGACTCCTGCCAGTATGAATAGACCCTGAAGGTGGAAATACTCATACACCGGAAACCTTAGCCCTGGAGACCCTGGAAGGCCCTAGGAGTGGTGGCAGGGAATGAGACTACTGGTTCCTCCCCAGATGAAGGAACCAGCGTCTCCCTGAGGCTTAGACAACAACACACACCAGCTCAACCAACTCCAGCAGGAAATATCAACCGCATGGTAAGCAGTGTGAGTCAGAACTAAATAGAGCCTCAGTAATGACCACAAGCTGCTCCTCACAAGAGGTGTGGTCATTACCAAACAACAACACTGCAAGATGAAAACAGAGAGAATGTCAGATACAATTCTCTTCCATGGTGGTACAGGTGGCTAACGGTTTCCAATACGTTTTGCACAAAAGAAATCATAGAATTTTACATTTTATATTATGTGACTATTCTCCACCTAAAGAAATATGATTAGGGTGTGTGCTTAGCCCGCTGACTTGGTGCAGTAAAGGTCTCTAACCCTCCTCTGTTCTGCTAAGGACAGGTCACCAATAAAAAGTTCCAGAAGACCCCTTTAAAGGGAATCTGTGACATGAATCTGTTAAATTTCATTCTGAAGAAAAAGTACCTTTAATCCATATGCAAATGAGAAGTTAAGTGCACAGAGGGCGGATCCAAGCAACTCTGTGCACCCTTGATCCTCTTGCTTCCTCTGCAAGCTCCTCCCTCTCTTTCTTGATTGACAGGGCCCGATTCCTGCATAGTCATCTCTCCTGGCCCCGTCAATCAAGAAAAGGAGAAAGGGGCTGGCAGAAGAGCCAAGGTGCAGCAGGACCTCAGAGAGTCTCATGATCAGACTCCTTGTAAATCAGAAGACCACAGATTGAACATCTTATAAAATAAATGTATTTTGTTTGAAAAAACTGATAGTTTACCCAGAACATTTTGGGATATTTCTTTAACGTATCCCAAAAGACATATCAAGGGGCACCCGGTACGACTTTTATACCGACATACTAATAGGAAATAATGGTGCCCGTTACCGTTTCTTCTTGTCTTCTCAGCCGAGCGTGCATGTGTTTTTAGTGGACAGAGGAGAAAGTCAAAAGGATTGGGCATTGAAATTCAACATGTCTGATCCTTCTTTTCCCTGACATCTGCCAGGGGAGAATCAGCACCCCACCCCCCCATATGTCACGGCCTATGGTGTACGCTGTGACACTGTTGCCACACTTGCGGTTGCTCGCGGCAACGTGTTGCTGTGAGAGCATGCGGTGGCAGTGTCTCGGCCTTCTGGGTGATTGCCGTGACATGGATGCCATGCATGCTGTTGCCGGTTGTAACGTGTTTGGTTCGCTTGTGTGTGCACTTCCCCTTTAAGTTGTAGCCTCCCTCTGTCTGGTGCTGTAAGGGTTAACTCCCTGACTGGGTGTGGTGGCTTGTGCTTCTTATACCTGTGGCTTTAGGTCAGGAGTCAGTGGTACTCCAGCCTTGGTGTGTGCTGGAGTTATGCTCTGTCTGGTTGTTCCATCTGTCCAGTGAGGGCCACCCTTGTGGTCATAGATGTTCTTATGGTGTCTCACGTTTATTGCAGCTATGGAAAATTAGCAGCACTGAAATTAGCAGATTCCGCCTACTTTTCTCTTATGTATATGGGCACCTTAAGATCTCAACATGGGAATATGGTTAGTCCTGTCCTCGCAGTTAGACTCCATTCACACGTCCGCAAGTGTTGTCCGCACCCGTTCCGCAATTGTGCGGAACGGGTGCGGACCCATTCATTCTCTATGGGGACTGAATGGATGCGGAGAGCACACTATGTGCTCTCCGCATCCACATTTCCGGAGTGCAGCCCGATCTTCCGGTCCGCAGCTCCGGAAAAAAAAGGGGCATGTCCTATTCTTGTCCGCAATTGTATACAAGAATAGGCATTTCTATGGGGTGCCGGCCGGGTGTATTGCGGATCCGCAATGCACTGCGGATGTGTGAATGGACCCTTATAAGAGCTTACTTACAAAATACATACATGTGTATGAGCACCTATATTGCCTAATGATATCAGTATATCGTATTTAGGAAGCAACGCTGCAAGGAAATGTCATTTTAAAGTCACCTACAGCAATAGATCCAGTATTGGGGCAGTAACAGCGTATTTATTCTATGGTAAATTCAAAGTGACCATTAGGTTCCTGCATTTCCCTGCAGCAATATATGTGACCTTCTGTTAAATTTCCCACCCGTATCAGTTGGGGCTTTGAGGAGACAATCCCTTACATTTTCAGTGCAGTTACGCTTGACATCATTCATCTAGTTTTTCTCAGTCAGACTCCCGCTGAGAGTTGCGTTGCCTGCTATAACATGGTGACGTGTGCAGTCCTCCACTGGCTGCAACATACCGCTGCCCTACTGCTTACACTGCACTGTGTACTGCAAAGCAGGTCTTGTGGTGGTCCTCCACAAGTGACACTATGACATCCCCTGAACATGGTGTAATAGAAGTTGTGTTTAACACTGGTGAGGACTAGGTAGGGGCAGATTTGGCATTTCTGGGACCCCAAGCAAAGTTATGTCTGGGAGCCCCTGTTGCACCGCTAAGCTTTGTCCTGTAGGGCCACTACACTGTTCCCCATTACATTGCTAATATGGTAATAGCTGATATACCCCCCCACCACACCGTATATTGCCCCCTTATGTGCTCCTCACGTGCCCCTCAGACAGTATGACGCCTCCTTATGTTCCCCCAACACAATATGATTGCCCTTATATGTTCCCAACACAATATGGTGTTCCCTTATTTGCCCTCTAACACAATATGGTGACCCTTATGTGTCCCAACACACTATGGTGCCCCTTTCTGTGCCTCTAACACCATATGGTGTTCCCTCATGTGTCCCCTAAAATCATATAGTGCACCTTATGTGTCCTCCAACACAATATGGTGCTCCCTTATTTGACCCTAGCACAATATGGTGCCCCTTGTGTGCCTCAACACAATAGGATGCCCCCTTATATGCCCCCAGCATACTATGATGCCCCTTATTTGTCCCCTAACACAAAATTGTTCTGCTTTAGCATATCCAAAATATTATACTCACCAAGCCCAAATTCACACAATGAACGGAGCGGATCCATCTCTGCAGATCTGCTCCAGTCTGTTTAGCGGCTAAGCGCAGCAAGCACGATGATGTCACTTCATTATGCCTGCCAGCATCACACCACTGGCCGAAGGGTGAATGGTGGCGCTGGGAACTGACAGCTCCCTGCTTCATTGTTGCATTTAACTGTATTGCCATCCTGAGGGCATGGATGTAGCTGAAAAAGGTGCCATCTCTTAGGGGAAACTTGACTAGCAAGGGGCAGCAGGGGGCCCTGGTACAATTGCATTTTTTGCATGGTGAACAAATCCGCACCAGGGTCTAGGAGTAAGCCGGTGGAAAATTTGACAACAATTCTGTGAATTTGTATTGGGTTATGCATACCAAAATGCATTGAATGCATAAGTAAACCATATTAGGATTTTAAGTCACTTTTGAAATTTTTTTTGCAGAAGTCTTCAGCTCGGAGCTGATTCTAAGCCTTCTTTCAAGTGGTTAAACGAGAGCCGACACAGAACTAAAGCAAATGAAGAAAGGTGAGACTTAGGAAAAAAAACACTTTCCAATACATCAATGGCTCTGTAAACAGCAAAGATTACATAAATCAATACATTTTACTGTTTCCATGTAGGAAAAATGACAAGAAGGCGGCAGTGACGTCAGCAAAGTCTAATGTCAAGGTAAACAGGGTTCTTGAGATGTATTAGAACTGACTCCAAGGTGGAGGTTCACTTTTAGAATAATGAATAAGAAACTTATCCCAAAGCCTTTTTATTCTTAGACTAACATCTGTTCTCCTTTCCTCCTAGCTGCACACTGACCCTGTCTGCCCCACTTCTCTACGCTTCCATGTGCAGAATGACTCTTATTTCAGAAATCTGTTCAAGTTTGACGTCCCTGTGCTTATGTGGGACAGTCATCTCACGGAGGACACCAAGAAAAACCTCAACCAGAGACCTGTGCCATATGGCTGGGAGGATCTCCCTCCAGAAGGTAGCCATTGCCATAATATTACTGTACATACACGTGGTGTCACACACAGACTTGTGTGGAGGTTTTTGATGCAGTTTTTTGAGCCAAAGCCTGAAGGGGATCCAACAATTGTTCCTATATAGCAGGGGTACTCAAGTACTTTTTGTAAAGGTCCACATACCTGAGTCTGCTGTAGGATGAGGGTCCGAGCTGCAATTATTTATACCTTTTTCACAATAATCCACACCTCCAAGTTCACCTATTCTCCCTTCTGCCGACTAAACAGTAAGTGCCCCCTAACAATAATGATGCCCCTTTAATGCCCCTCAGACAGTATCATATCCCTCCACAGAGTATGATACCCCTAAGTGCACCCTCACAGCAGGGTGATCCCTTGGTGCTCCCACACATTATGATGCTCCTTAGTGCCTCTGACACATTGCGATGCCTCCTTAGTTCCTCCCCACAGAGTATGAATACCGTAAGTGCCCCCTCACAGTAGGATGATCCCTTAGCTGCCCCTCACACAGAATGAGCCCCACTTAAAAGCCCCCAGAACAAAGTGATGTTCTCTACATGCCCCCTCACACAGTATGATGTACCCTTAAATGCTCCCCTCACAAATTGATGTCCCTTAATTGCCCCCCACACAGTATGATGTCCCCCACACAGTATGATGTGCACTGATGCCCTGTTAAGTGGCCCCCACACAGTGCTGCGCCATTAAGTTCTCCCCACATAGTATGATGCCCCTTTAAGTAGCCCCACACACAGTGATGCCCCCCTCATAGACTATGCCCCTTTAGATGGCCCCAACATTGATGCCCCCCTAATATTTACGCACCCTTTAGTGGTCCTCCCCACACACAGTTAGTGGACCCCCACAGAGTTATACACCTTTAGATGCCTTCCCACAAAGTTATGTCCCTACAGTGCTGCCCTCTCCAGTGCCTCCACACATAGTGATGCCCCTTTAGGTGGCTCCCCAAACACAGTGATGCCCCCCTCATAAATTATGACCCCTTAGATGGCCCCCAAACAAAGTTATGCCCCTTTTAGTGCCCCATCACAGCTATGTACCTTAGATGGCCCCTCACTCAGCTATGCCTGGTTAGATGTCCCCCCCTACACACAGTTAAGTGCCCCCCCCAAGTTATGTCCTCTTTAGTGGCCCCCTCACAGTTTTGCCACTTAGATGTCCTCCTTCAAAGTATTATGCCACCTTATATGGCCCCACACACACGCACAGTTATGCCCCCTTTACTTCCGCCCCCCCCCCCCCCCCCCAGGGTTATGTAGCTCCCCCTCACAGAGTAGTGCCTCCGGTATAAAAACTCACCTATCATGTATTCCCCTGACCAACAGAGCCACTCCGTTCTGTGTTCTGCTGTTTGTGGCAGAGCGCAGTAGGCATGCCTAGGTTGTTTGGCACCCTGGGCGGGTCCTTTCTCTGGCACCCCCCCTTCCCCTCCCAATACTTAAAAAAAATTGGAACCCCTCACAGTAGTATTGCCCTAATTGTACAACCTTCACAGTAATTTTGTACAGATATGTGCCCCCTAACAGTAGTTATGCCCACATTGTTCCCCCTTAAAGTACTTAGCCCTTCATTGTGCCCCTTCACAGTAATTATGCCCTCATTGTGCCCCCTCACAGTAGTTATGCCGTCTCTGTGCCCCTTTCACAGTAGTAATGCCCTATCTGTGCCCCTTCACAGTTGTAATGCCCTCTCTGTGCCCCCTTCACAGTAATAATCCCCATTGTGCCCTTTACAGTAATAATCCCCATTGTGCCCCCTTACATAGTTACATAGTATATAAGGCCGAAAAAAGACATTTGTCCATCCAGTTTGGCCTGTTATCCTGCAAGTGCAAGTTTTATCCTTCATAGTAATAATCCCCATTGTGCCCCCTTAATAGTAATAATCCTCATTGTGCCCCCTTCATAGTAATAATCCTCATTGTGCCTCTTTCACAGTAATAATGCCCATTGTGCCCCTTCACAGTAGTGATGCCTATTGTGCCCCTTCACAGTAATAATGCCCATTGTGACCCTTCATAGTAGTAATGCCCTCTGTACACTGTGCCCCCTCCATAGTAGAAATCTCTATTGTGCCCCCTTAATAGTAGTAATGCCCTCTGTGATAGTAATGCCCATTGTGCCTCCTTTACAGTAATAATGCCCTCTGTGCCCCCTTCATAGTAGTAATGCCCTCTGTACACTGTGCCCCCTCCATAGTAGAAATGCCCATTGTGCCCCCTCCATAGTAGAAATTACCATTGTGCATATTTCTTATTTCTTACCTATCTACTTCTGGTTTAATCTGTTATTTACAAGACCAGCGGGTTGTCATTAAATATTCTGCTGTTTAGAAATGAACATAGGCAATTAAGAAATTATCCACAAGGGTAGAGATCCTTCAGTAAGATATATAACCCGATGCATCACTAACTTTTCACAAAACTTTGGATATATCATAGAGACATACATTGGCTTAGGCAGGGTGCTGGAATTCTTTAAAGAGACCAGTCCTGTATGGAAATTTACAGGAAGTACTCCATGGTATGGAGATTTATTGGCAATGCTCTATGGGAAAAGAATATGCAAAGAGGTAACTCGCAAGGAAGACCCAGCCAACCACAATCCCATCCTGTACTGACGAGGGGCAAGCATCCCGAAACAGCTGTCTACGGATGGATATCTGGCTTAGATATATTCCCTTGTCAAAGGCTTGTAAGATTTTGATTCATAAGAGATAGCCCTTTGCATAGAGACATATCAAAAGTTGTGAACCGTTGGGGGCCTAAGTGCTGAGACTTCCATTGATGCCTAGAACCAATTCGCCCTCTCCCTCTTCACTGCTGAGGACGGAATCGAGATGGGCCCATATACTTCAATGGAGCCCTTTTCATGCAGTGAGAAGAGAGAGCACGATATGTCCTTTATATTTTCTCCTTTTATGATTTGCTCTTGATTTTGGCTTCCAAACCTGCATCCAGGAACCTGAACGTTTGGCAGTAACCCTTATTGTTAAAAAGATATATTTTCCCTGCATAGCTGTAGATGTTATCATCTATGACTAGATTTAGGCTAGGGTCACATCTGCGTCGCTGTCGCAGCTCTGGATCCGATGTATGCCAGATACCAATGGTGCTCGTCGGATCCCATTGACTATAATGGGATCTGATGGGTTTGAGTTATGGATTCTGGTTTTCTGCCTAACAAAATACTGCTGTATGCAACAGTTTTTTTGTCAGTATTTTTTGCCAGAGTCTGCAACAGAGGCCCCTGCCAGAACCTCCAAAACAGATGTGAACCTAGCCTTGAAGGTCAAAGACCAACAGAATAAATGGTCCTTATAGTGTGTTCACACTGTACAGTTTTGGTGCAGTGGTTTCATGCTCTTTTTTGCTGTTTGCTTTGTTTATACATATGGGGTGTTTCTGTAAACTACAGAATCAGGGTAATAAATATTGAGTTTTGTTTGGCTGTTAACCCTTGCTTTGTTACTGGAAAAAATTTATTCAAATGGAAAATCTGGCAAAAAAGTGAAATTTCATCTACATTTTCCTTTAATTCTTTTGGAACACCTAAAGGGTTACCAAAGTTTGTTAAATCAGTTTTGAATACCTTGAGGGGTGTATTTTTCAAACTGGGGTAACTTTTTTGGAGTTTCTACTCTAGGGGTGCATCAGGGGGTCTTCAAATGTGACATGGCAACTTAAAATTATCCCAGTGAAATCTGCTTTCCAAAAACCATATGGCATTCCTTTCCTTCTGCGCCCTGCTGTGTGCCCATACAGCAGTTTACAACCACATATGGGGTGTTTCTGTAAACTACAGAATCAGGGTAATAAATATTGAGTTGTGTTTGGCTGTTAACCCTTGCTTTGTTAGCGTAAAAAATGGATTAAAATGGAAAATCTGGCAAAAAAGTGAAATTCAGAAATTTCATCTACATTTTCCTTTAACTCTTGTGGAACACCTAAAGGGTTACCAAAGTTTGTAAAATCAGTTTTGAATACCTTGAGGGGTGTATATTCCGAAATTGGGTTACTTTTTTGGAGTTTCTACTCTAGGGCTACATCAGGGGGTCTTCTAATGTGACATGGCAACTTAAAATTATCCCAGTGAAATTTGCCATCCAAAAACCATATGGCATTTCTTTCCTTACGCGCCTTGCCGTGTGCCCGTACAGAAGTTTACGATCACATATGGGGTGTTTCTGTAAACTACAAAAATCAGGGTAATAAATATTGAGTTTTGTTTGGCTGTTAACCCTTGCTTTGTTACTGGAAAAAATGGATTAAAATGAAAAATCTGCCAAAAAAGTGAAATTCTGAAATGTCATCTACATTTTCCTTTAATTCTTGTGGAAGGGTTAAGAAAGTTTGTAAAATCAGTTTTTAATTCCTTGAGGGGTGTAGTTTCTAAAATGTGGCCATTTATGGGCGGTTTCTATTATGTAAGCTTCACAAAGTGACTTCAGACCTGAACTGGTCCTTAAAAAGTGGGTTTTGGAAATTTTCAGAAAAGATTTGCTTCTTAACTTTTAAGCCTTCTAACGTCCCAGAAAAAGAAAATGTCATTTACAAAATGATCCAAACATGAAGTAGACATATGGGAAATGTAAAGTAATAACTATTTTACAAGGTATCACAATTTATTTTAAAAGCAGAGAAATTGCACATTTTTCCAAATTTTTGGTAAATTTGGTATTTTTTATAAATTGTCATGAAGTACAATATGTGACGAAAAAACAGTCTGAAAATGGCTTAGACACATGTCAGATTTGCAAAAAATGGCCTGGTCCTTAAGGTGAAAAATGGCAGGGTCCTGAAGGAGTTAATCATGTAGGGTCCTTGTCTTGAATCTGTAATGTGGACTCCATCTGAAATAAGGGTTGCATTGCATTGTCTGAGTAGGAAGAAGCAATGGGAGAGAATGCAGAGTAGAGCGCTATACACACTTCATTTTGGTACTTTTCCATTTTCAATCCTTTGTTTTGCACTGAATAAACAAATGCTATTTTAGTGGTTATGTCAAAGAAATCTAGGTGGAGACGGATTTTTTAAAAACAAGAGGGACAAGGAAACCGAACAAAAGTTTTTTCTCAATGTATCTCCCTATTAGCACTCACGGGATCAGTAAGCCTACGACCTTTCACACAGTCTTCACTATGATGCTGGTCCATACAATACTTTGCTCACTCGTCACATTAACTCTGAAAGAATTTTGTATTATTCAGCTATGGCATACACAATGAGCTCACAGCAACGTGTTCACAGATTTCTGAGGTGGAAAAAACTGTGACATTTCAATCACTCTCCATATTGAATCTCTCAAACAATGAGATTTGTTATTTTTTTGTCTCACTTCAGTAAGTTGCATTTATCCACCACTGATGGATTGCAGGGTGGTCTCTAACCATGGAAACGAGCAGTGTATAATGTGATAGAAAAATTAATCCAGACAGCAAAGGAAGCAATATGGATAATAACAATACATTAGTAAGTGGCTCTTATTAACTTCCTCTACATGATAAATTCCACTTACTGAAGTGAGACAACCCCTTTAAGTGCCCCACACCCAAGGGACTTATGTCCTAAACCATCCCAGATAGGGTTGCCAGAAGCTGAGCTGTGGGTGTATCATCCCTTTCAGTAGAAGCAAACTAAAATTAAATCTGCGTATCTGTGTTCTACAGGACTAGATAACAGAGTACGCTCATAATTCAGAGTTCCCGTTTCTCAGTTACATGTACTATATTTCCCATATCCTTTATACATTGCAATTCTGGAGAAAAAATACCCGATGTCACATTAGAAGTGGAAGTAGGAAGCATTAGCACATCCAGGCACAGTGATGAGAAAACGTGGGTAGGCCACCTTAAAAACCAACAAAAAAACAAAGCAGCTACCTATGAAGAGGTCTTCCGTACTCCAATGAACGATGAGACAGGTTTCCATCATCACATCATCAGACTCCTAGAGGTCTGTGGCTCCTCAGAGGTCACTACCCTGGTCTTTGACAAATGGTGAACAGTAGTAGAGGACATAAACCAATCAAAACCTAAAGTGGCTACCCATGAAGATGGCTTGCGTACTCCAGTGATTGATGAGAAAGCTTTCCATCATCAGACTCCTAATGGTCTTCTGGCTTCTCAGAGGTCCACTTCCCTGGTCTGTGATAAATGATGAAGGGTAGTAGAGGACACAAACCAATCAAAAGCAGCTACCCATGAAGATGTCTTGTGTACACCAGTGATTGAATAGACAACTTTTCAACATCAGACACTAAAGAGTAGTTAACCTCAAAGAGAGTCATACATACTTAGGATTGATAGTCATATGGTCAAGTGTCACCTCAATCTGAAAAAATCAGATAACATATGGTCAACCTGAGGGCTCCTTCACACAAGCAATTTTTTCAGCATTTTTGAACCTTTGTAAAAAAAAAAAAAAAAAATTTCAGACCTTTTTCACAGCAGTGTTTTTTTGCCTTTTCATATTTTCACAGATGCATTTCTGTGATACTTTTTCAAGTCCTATAGAGAAGCCTATAGGAAAAAAATAAAAATAAATGATGTGCATGGTGCATTTGAAAAACAATGACAAACACCATAAAACCAAAAAATTTCAAAAACGCATATGTAGACTTCTCAGTAATATGTCATATTCAGTAAAGTAATATTAGTCGCAGCCTTTTTCACCTGAAAAAAATCAGTTAAAGGGTAATTGTCATATATTTTTATTTGCTAGTTTATTAGAGTTAGTCGGTCAATGATTGTCAAAAGATCTGTAATTACCTTATAATAACAGCTGTTAATGTTCTCTGTCCCTTTCCACTGCTCCCTTAAAAGACCGTTGCTAGGGCTTGTCTGTCTTCCTTTTAGTATAAACAGAAGACAGAGGGGCGGTCCTTCACACTGCATTAGGCTTCAGAGTGAGGAGGCGTGTCTCTCAGTAATCCAATCTGTTTGGCTGGCAGGGAGCTGCTGGCTACAGCAAGTGTGTATGGGAAGTGAGGGAAAGCAGTTTTGGCCTCAGAGAACTGGCAGAGGAGCCATCTTGAGAAGGTCAATGTTTAAACAGCCGTAACTAAGGGAAAAACTCAAGGAACACAGTGGTATGTGAAGAAACTAAAGATTGCTTTATGCATAATGCTGCTGCAGTAGTAACATATGCTAAAATAGATTTTTTAATAAAAACATGACAGTTACCCTTTAAGAATGCAAAAAATATGTCCTATTTTTTGATGGCTGCTATTAAACTGGCTGTTAAAAAAATGGCCATGTGAATAGCCCCATATAGACTGCAATGGTTCTGAACACTGGCTTGGTTGCCAATAGAAACCAATCCGATTCCACCTTTCATTTGTCAGAGCTCCTTGGAAAATAAAAGGATCAATCTAATTGGTTGCTATGGACAACTAAGCCGTTTTTCCTTTGCACCAGTTTTGATAAATCTCCCCCTTCTTTTTTCATTCAGATCACTCAGTAGTGCAGCCTCAGGCTTTGGCCCAGTATCTTATAGCATTCTCTGCTATAGGAAGGTGACTGAGCAATAAGGTTCCTAGCTTAAAGCTTAGCTTGTGAAGGTGTGTTTAGTGTCATCTGATCTTTCTTGTCTGACCTCTGCATGTTGACCATGTTTGACCTGTTCTGCTGGCCCTGCCCTCTGATCTTGTACTTCCTGCCCCTTACCCTTGGACTGGTTACCGGATTGAATAAATTCTGCTAACCCTGACCTCGTCTTGTCCACTGACTAAGATTATGTCTGTCAGCTGCCACAGTGTTTCCCCTGCAGCAAAAATCAGAGGGGACCACAGCCATAACGCCCCTAGGAGTAGCCCAAAGCCAAATCTGTTCAGTGACACAGCGGATCTACATCCACTGCATTACACATCTGTTCACTTAAATATCATATGTATGGCAGCATGTAGTGCTACATTACCCATCAGAAGGGGTGGCCATGGAGAGAAAACCCTTTAATTTTCTTCTAGCAGAAATCTGTTGCTAAATCTCATCATACAATTATGGAGAGGCACAGACCAATACACTAGATAATAGGGTGTACCAATGAGATTAATGAGATGGGTTCTCGGGGCTTTTTTTTTAATATCCAGCCTTTCTTCTGCCCTGTGGTAGAAAGATAGTTTGTCATGTTTGTCAGGCTAGTTTGACGTTCCATGCACAAGCCTGATGGAGCAGAAGAAGTAGCTCTGCCTCTCTACTTGTACTGCTGATCTTCTGGCCACGCCCCCTGCACTGCAATCTGCTGGCCACGCCCCCTGCACTGCTGATCTGCTGGCTAAGCTTTCTGCCCTCTGTCTCCCTCCCACTGGATTCTTCAGCACAGTTTAACCCCTTCTACCATCAGCAGCACAGACTCAGGTACTGAGCAGCTGCAGGGTTTCCTCTTCTCCAGGCAGTGATGAGATAAATACTGTGCACAGGATCTTCTCTCCCTCCTTACCCTGCAGACACAGAGCTGACAAAGACGGAGGAGTCCTCTCCTCTGTACTCTTCTGCTGATTCAGAGGAAGTGTCTGCAGAGCATTGCACAAGAACAGGTAGGGGGAAGATCCTGTGTGTATCAGCAATGTCACTGTACTGTACAGCTGGGAGTTGTAGTCCCACACATACAACATGAGTATCCCAGCAGTCAGACTGCAGACAGGGCAGCAATTTTATTCTATTTATTTTATTTTATTCTCCTTTGTGTCTTTGTTGACACCCACAAATATTCATGAGGAAAGCCTCAGAGATAGTTTTTACGCGCCCCCACAGCTCTGCAACTGCATGTCAACAATCGGCCAGAACAGAATTAGAGAAATGAGTAAATATACTGGAAAGCACAATACATTAGGGCCCATTCAGACGGCCGTATGAGCAATTTTGCAAAACGGGTGCAGACCCATTAATTTCAATGGGGCCGCAAAAGATGTGGACAGCACACCGTGTGCTGTCCATAGTCGTGGTTCCGTGGCTCCGCGGAAAGGATAGAGCATGTCCTATTCTTGTCCACAATCACGGACAAGAATAGGCATTTTCTATTATGGTTGCGGTCATGTGCGGTCCGCAAGTTGAGGAACGCACACTGCTGGTATCCGTGTTTTGCGGACCCCGCAAGACACTACGGTCGTCTGAATGAGGCCTAAGAACATTAAATACCATTTAAATAAGAAGAAACAAATACCAGTACCCAATTCTGGGGTACTACACAAAGCTTGAGGTGCATATACTCTGCCAGTTCTTCTTTGCCTTCCTTTGGTCATGTTGCTGCCCTTTTTTTTAAGGCTGTTATTTTTAAATAATATATGATTCTGCCTTTTCCATGCCTCTTAGGTGCCTTTCATTTTTCATCCATCATCAACAGACAAAACAAACATATGCCACGGCCGAAACAACAAAAGCCTTTGCTATATATGACCTCACTGATGCAAAGCAGTGCGGCGAAGTTTCAGATTACTAGCGACAAACATTGCACAGCAGGAGGCCTGGTGCATAGGATGCCATGCTATTCATTGCCTGTAGTTGTTACTAGTGAGCCTGCTGCTGTCATGACCCCATAGTCTACTGGGGTGAAAATAAAATTATTTTTATTAGAAAAATACTGAAGTCTCATGTTTCTGTTCATTCATCACAATGAAAGGATCTGGTGAACTCCCATCTTTATTTTTTTTCCTTTAGATGTCACCTCTACATTGCAACTGCTGAACGATTCTGCAAACCAGATACTATTTGATTGGCAGCCCCCGAAGGGATGCGTTCGATGTGCAGTGGTGGGAAATGGGGGGATCCTGAATGGTTCCCATAAGGGCAAAGAGATCGATGAGCATGACTATGTTTTCAGGTAAGAGGGTGAATGGATATGGAATGTAAATGCGTAACACGCATACGGTGAGCTTTTACTATTGATCACCTATCCTGAGAATAGGTCATCAGTATCGATCGTCGGGGGTCCGACAACCGGCCCGGCACCCATGCCAATCAGTTGTATGAGGAGAAAGCGCGCGCAGTGCGCACGTGCCGTCTCCCGTCTCTCTTCCTGTTCACCGCTGCTGTCTCTGGCAAAGACAGTACAGTCATACAGCTGATTGGTGGGGTGTCGGGTGTCGGACCCCCGCCGATCTGAAATTGAAGACCTAGTAAAAGCCCCAAAAAACCCTTTAAAGGATTTGTTCTGTATAATTTTCCAATATTCCAGTGCTATGTGTGTTTCAGGAGCCATGTGTGCAGAAATCAAGGTACTTCTCAGGGCGGCATTTAAAACCTGTACAACCCCTTTAACAAGTACCTTGGAGCTCCCCTGATATGTTTTAGATCTCTATGTTGAGCTATTCCTCTGTTATTTCTCCTGTAAAATCACAAGTGGGTGTTACCATTCAATTTAAAGGGGTTGTCCCATTTTGGATGACTCTTCAAGGCCGCTCGGCTACTTTTGGTAGTCCTGTAGTAATAAATGGAGGGCGGCTGCACATGCTCGATGCACCGCCTTAACTTTGCGGGTTCTATTTTGAGGATAGGTGCGGGTTCCAGAGGTCCCTAGCAATATTCCCCCAATTTCCAAGATGGGACATCTCCTTAAACTATGAAACCAGGCCCTTAAATGGGTTGTGTCATAAACTACTTTTCACTCTAAAGTGTATTTTCATTGATTAGTCTAGCTCCCATTCCTCCTTGGATATTATTATTATTTTTTTATTATTTTATTTACCTTATTTGACATTTTCTCTTATCCCCCATGCTTGAATCCTACTTCCTGGTTTGTCAGATGTCTGATGTCCCACCATGCCTTATGGCAGTGCAATATAGCCACGTCCTTTGTTCCTACCAATGACTCTTGAACATTATACATTACAAGTCTTCAATGTAGGACATAACCTACAGCAACAGAATATCAAAACAGATTTGCCACAGGTCGCAATGATAGGCTAATAACTTTGGAATAACCCAGTTTTGATAAATGGTGACACTAACCACAAACCGTGGATCTGCAAAATACAGATACCGGCTGTGTGCATGCCACATTTATCATGGGCCAAATGGTATAAATGCCTATTTTTGGATACAAAATGGACAAGAATAGAACATGTTCTATAATTTGCCGTACGGATACTCGGATGCGAACAGCAAGCAGAGGACACCCAGATGCTGTCTGCATTTTTTGGGGCCCCATATGAATGGGTCCTCATACAGTCATGAGGCGTTATGTGTATGCGTAGTCTAAAATTAAATCCCCTGTCCACTAAAGGAGAGAGTCCTATGTCCCCCAGTCAGCCTAGGCACAAGACCATGGTCAGGAGGAGTTGAATGGAGTGGTGGTTTAACATATGCTTTGCCGCTCCATTGGGACACCAATGTGCATGCTCTACCATCTTCCTATGTAACTCCTGCTGGCCATGGTCTTGTGCCTGGGGGGAATGGGGGACACAGGATGGTGGAGGTTTGACCACTGGAACCACCACTGATCAAGCAGTTATGCCCTAGCCAAATGGATGGGCGATAACTTGTTATTACCAGAATCCCCCTTTAAGAGTTTTGAAATTTTTCCAGACAACATGTACTAACTTTTGCTGAAACATTTATGTTGCTGGAGTTCATAGCAGTGCCCTTAATAAAGCCTGAAATCTAGGAATTGTGACAGGCAGTCGATAAAGGTCCTAGTACTAGCAACCCTAGGGGGGTCCTGGGGTCTTGGACAAAAGTGAGATTTATGAACTCAAATAGGCTGTATAGAATATATATAAATATATATATATATATATATATATATATATATATATATATAGTGGGGGATTAGCTCTTATTCCGGGGTCATTCTCACAATTAGCTTCACCACAGCCGGATTTCAGGTCCAAACGTGAGATTTATTTTCATAGCAACAATAAAACAGTACAAAATAAAAGCCTGCCCGTCTGGGCTCTTATCCCAGACGGATTGTGGCACCTGGTGCTGGCTCAGAACTGATGACTGACGGGGAAGACATGGAAACTACTGCCATGAATCTCCCCTAGCCGCCATGAGGCCCGTCACTGCCTCACAATATTTACAGTATAGATAGCAATTTATGTCAGAAGGTGGTTCTGGCGGGGGACCGGCCAACTATCTAAAGTATATGGGAGCTTCCCAGCAGATGTCAGAGGAGAGAATTATTGGCTAGTTGGATTTCAACACGACTCATCCAGAGCAGAATTCCCCATACAGAGCACATGCATGCTCGGCTGAGTAAGCATGTGTATGGAAGAGGGGGAGGGAGAATACTATTGGCTAAATAAGCATATGGACAGCCTTGGCATTTGAGAAACTCTTTGGCATTTCTCCCAGGTTGCACTGACTTTGCTGGTGAATGAAGCATGGAAAAATGACAAAGAACTGTGAAAGGTTCTACCAGCAAAAGTATTTAAACTTTATAAATCAGGAAAAAAATAGAAAAAGCACAAAACAGCCAATTGATAGATATATAGTAGGATTAATTAAACATAATTAAATCTTGGATACACTGTACCTAGGTTGCAATATTTGGTATAAAAGCTAGATGGCTATAGGGGACGTCAGGTATCTAGACAAAGGACTTCCTCTGTTTTAGCTTTCCCGCTTTGGAGTATACTAATTGCGTACAGTCTATACTATGAGGATATATACATCCAGCCTTTGTTTAAACACATCACAATCCTATTGGCTCATTTGTATTTTTAGGCTGTAAGGGTGACACCTAGGTTTTTGCTAATAAAATGAATCTTCAGCAGTTTGGGGTCAGAGGAAGACTCAAATACCACCATAAGTCATATCTTCTCATTCTTTTACCACTAGACTGAATTTTAAGATTTGAGCACTGCAGACAACATGGTTAGATCCCTTGTTTAGGGATCATACAAAAATTCTACCATGACACAATACCCCAAAATTGCAGCTAGAGAAGCCTCTAATCTTGTGGAACAAAATAATTTAGATTAATGAGTAAACAAAAAGGACTTTATGGTGACAACTATCATTCTGTATTTGGGAGTCAAAATGTGCTATAATGAGAAGAACACCATCCCTACCATGGAAGTGGTTCTCTGTAGTTTTGGCAGGATGTCAGGGACAGTTACAGGGGATTTAGAAAAACGGATGGTAGGATGATGCAGCATTGTATATAAAAAAATGGGGTTAAACTTACGAGCACAACTATAAGTCAACATGTATCTCAACCACATACTGTATGTATGGAGTGCCTGGCCAATTTTACCACCATGAACAACTTTGAACTGGCAACAGTATTAGTTAAAGACCTTTAAACTATCCTCTGGATAGGTCACCCACATCTGATTGACGAGGGTCTGACACTTCGCACCCCAGCCGACCAGATATTGATGGTCAATCCTGAGGATAGACCATCCATATAAAACATGAAGAAACTTCTTTAATGTGATAATCATCCTTACAACACTTGTCTTTTCCATTAGTTTTCCTCTTGTACTTTCAGGTTGAATGGTGCAGTGATTAAAGGATTCGAGGAGGATGTTGGTACAAAAACTTCATTCTATGGTTTCACAGTCAACACCATGAAGAATTCTCTGATTGCTTATTATGAATACGGCTACACTGAAACACCCAAAGGGCAGGTAAAAGATATAAATAACTACAAAGGATCTAAACAACAAAGTCAGTGTTAAAGGAGATTGAAAAATCCACCAATCAGCTATAACATTTAAACCACCTAATATTGTGAAGGTCCTCCTCATGCCACCAAAACATCTTTGACCCATCAAGGTGCCCAGCTCCACAAGATCTCTGATGGTGTCAGATTTTAGCTGGTAATACGGATTTAGCAGTATAACTTTAATCCTTTAATCCTGATTTCTGTAGTACCATGCAGATGAGAGGAAATTTGGCACAAGCACCATGAGTTGATGAACCCTTCTTGTCAGGTGTCAACAGTTCAGGCTGGTGGAGAAGTTATGGTGCTGGCAATGTTTTGTCGGCACATCTGTGGATGAACGTTTCTACAGTAGGGCCAGCTGATGGCAGAAGGGCACTTATCGTGTCACAAGGGTAGTATAGTTAGGTTCCAATAACATCAGCGACTTTTCCTTGTATCCTTGGCCCTCACAGTCCCCACTTCCTAATCCAGCAGAACATCTCTGGGACAAGGTAAAACGGGCTGTTTGGAACATTTCTACCTCTGTGGAATTTGTGGCAACTTCAAGAAGCAATCCTGTCTGCATGGGCTAGTATTTCTGCAGAATAAATTCAACACCTAGTGGAATCTATCCAAAATGAATTGCTATGATTCTGAAGACCAAAGGTGGTCCAACGCGCTACTAGACCTACTAGACAGGTGTTTCTATTAAAGCGGCCATTCAGTGTACATGGTGGTATAATGTGGGCTCCTTAAAGGGTTGTCCACTCATTTCCAGCCACTCAGACTGGAGGGTCCCAAGTTGGTGATCATACTTACCTGAACCCTGATGCTGGGTTGCAGCTTCTTCGCTTTCCAGCCTTCTCTGCTTTTCTTAGGTCCCACCAACTGTTGTCGATCACTGGCCACAGAGGTGACCTGCTCTGTTGCGTTTTGTGACCATTTGTCATGATGTAAGGGGAACAGGTCATCTCTGCAGACAGCGATTGGTTGCAGTGGCTTTAAAAAGAAAGTTTACATGGAGAGAGCCAAGACAAGCAGTGGAGGCTGGTAAGTAAAAGAGTCGGGACCCAGTTCCGGGTATGATCACCAATGCAGGACCAGCCAGTCTGAGAGGTCTAGAAATTAGTGGACAACCCCTTTGAGGAAATATTAATTGAGCATTATATGGTGGTATTATAGGGGCTCTCTATAGCAGAAGTATCTTGAAACTATATTATGGTATTACATGTGCTGAAGAAACAGGAAATAACCCATTTTGCTTGTTGCCAGGGTCCTATTTGTAGAAAACCAATCCCGTATATACAGTTTTGTTCAAAATAATAGCAGTCAGACATCACCAACCTGATAAATCACAGTTTTTGGTAGAAATTATATTTCTACATGGCAAATAATTTACTAGCAGACTCAACAGTCATGACATGCATGCTGCTGATTTTCTTTAATTCAATCACTTATTGAAAGGGGCATGTTCAAAATAATAGCAGTTCAATGAGTGAGGTCATTCATTCTTTGAAAAACAGGTTGCAATTATTGCCCTTATTTAAGGAATGAAGGCAGCAAATGTTGTACATGCTGGTTACAGTGCATTTCTCTCTGAAATTCTGAGGAAAATGGGTAGTTCCAGACATTGTTCAGAAGAACAGCGTACCTTGATTAAAAAGTTGATTGGAGAGGGGAAAACATATAAAGAAGTGCAGAAAATGATAGGCTGCTCAGCTAAAATGATCGCAAATGCTTTAAAATGTCAACCCGAACCTGAAAGACATGGAAGAAGGAAAAACTACCATTTGAATGGATAGAAGAATAGCCAAAATGGCAAGGACTCAGCCAACAATCAGCTCCAGGAAGGTCAATGAAGGTCTGAAGTTACCATTGAGTACTGTTACAATTAGAAGACGCCTATGTGAAGCCAAGCTATCTGCAAGAAGCCCCCGCAAAGTCCCACTGTTGAAAAAAAGAAATGTGCACATTGACTGGTCTAAAGAGACATTTTGTGGACTGATTAAGGTAAGATTTTTCTTTTTGGGTCTAGTGGCCGGAGACAGTTTGTCAGATGACCTCCAAACACTGAATTCAAGCCACATTACACTGTGAAGACGGTGAAGCATGGTAGCGCAAGCATCATGATATGGAGATGTTTCTCATACTACAGCATTGGGCCTATTTATCGCATACCAGGGATCATGGACCAGTTTGAATACATCAGAATACTTGAAGAGGTCATGCTGCCTTATGCTGAAGAGGAAATGCCCTTGAAATGGGTGTTCCAACAAGACAACGACCCCAAACATACCAGTAAACGTGCAACATCTTGGTTCCAGACCAACAAGATTGACGTTATGGAGTGGTCAACCCAATCCCCGGATCTTAATCAGTTTCTGAGGCAAAACCAAGAAATAGAGAAGAACTGTGGAATGTAGTCCAATCATCCTGGGCTGGAATACCTGTCCACAGGGGCCAGAAGTTGGTTGACTCCATGCAACACAGATGTACACCAGGTCTCAGAAACAGCGGTTATACAACTAAATATTAGTTCAGTGATTCAAAGGAAAGCAAAATCTTCAAACATTTTTCAGTTTATATAGTGAATGTTTGAGTTTGTAAAGAAGAATAAAAACACTGCCATTTTTTTGAACAGTCTAATATTCACTTTTCTTCAATTTTTTGGAGGAACAACACAAATTTGATATATTTTTCTTCATGTTTTGATTTGGAATAGAATGTGTACTGTTCCCAATGCATTTGTGTGTATGGAAATAAAAGCTATTAGAAGGATTTTTAGCTTTATTCATTTTTTAAACACACTGCTATTATTTTGAACACAACTGTATCTCCTGACAGATGGTGTGAGTGGTTAAATATATGTCTCCTTCTATATGTCATTGCAGGGACTTCGATATATCTTTATACCATCAAATCTACGGGACTATGTTATGCTACGTTCCGGCATTTTAGGAGTTCCAGTCCCAAGTGGTTCTGACCAAGGAGATAAGTAAGTGGGATTTGCTCTATTTCATCAACATGGTGGCAATATAGAAATGACCAAAGAAATCCAGCCAGTCCTTTTTATTCCTTTCTTAGGCCTTCTGCATATTATGGACCTGAAGCGACTCCAAAGAAATTTAAACTTCTGCATCCTGAATTTCTGATGTACCTTAGAGACAGGTCACTAGAGATACGCATTTATATTTGGGGATCAGTCATCAAAGGTTTAAATTAATTGATTAAACCAGTAACTGGAAGTGAGGGTGCTGCTATAACCTTAGCTAATCAGCTTCAATGGTATTCTCATTTTACAGATTCTTAAAGTCGGACATATTAAAAACAGAATATGCAAATCTGTATATGCCCAGTACTGGTGGGCTGATGCTGCTGACTGCATTACACACCTGCGATCAGGTAAGAGGGGGCCTTTTTGTGTCTTACCCTAAGCTCAAACAATGCTAGACTAGCCAAGATGAAAGAAGGGTTTTTCTGGAAGAGGAAGGGTGCTGACATGGACCTTTCTCCCTTATGTATTATTAGGTGTTCATAACCTGCTCCAATGGTGCATGTCCAATTCATGTGGGGAAATTAAAGTTAAATGCACTATAAAAATGCCTATTGCCCAATTACTTAATTACTATGTGTAATGTAAGATTAACAAAAAGAAAGAAAGGGAGAAAGAAAAAAGGCTCCCGCTATATGGCATGAATAAAAGCACTTCAGCGCTATTTCTTGGCATCTAGAAAGCACTACTAAGTACTAATATGACTAATGGCGGCATCCTCAGTATCAATTATATACCACATTTGTTTGAAAGATATGGAGTACTATCTCAGACTGACCACACATGGGATATACTAGAGCCCTAGAATAGTTACAGCCATAAAATTTTAATTTTAAATGAGGTTGGCAAACACCCTGTGGATATTCTGAGTTATTCATTTGTGTGGCAACAACCTACACTGATCAACATGGATCAAAGGCAACATTACCTTATTGAGTCAGGCTGTAAGAACTTTAACAGTGTCGGACTGGTCCACCAGAGTACAGAGGAATGGGAGGATCTTCCAATGGGCCAAGGGTCTGATACCATAGTAGGCCTCAAAGGTCCATGAGAAAATTTTATTTGGTGTTGCCTTTGGAGCCAATAATTTGTAACTAGGGTCTATTTCTTTAAATTAAAACCTGTTAGACATTATTGATGATATAGGGGTTGAGCCCCAAGAATAAGTTCTCCTGGTCAGCCCAAGGAATCCCTGTCCGACCCTGAACTTTAGCCAAATGTTTTGTACCACTGTTCGACAATGATATAGGGCATTGTGAGCCAGAATCATAGCTGTCCTCACCAGAATAATCAATGCTTATTCCATTTATGCTGTAGCTAAGCTCCAACTACTACATCTCATTATATTTTTTGAAAATTTAAATTAAGAGGCCATCTGGAGTAGATTATTTTTGCTTAGCGATCTTCCCCCAATTCCATCAGTTGAAATAGAAAGGTCCAACATCTCTCTCTGGCTCTATAGAAATAGAAATTTCTCCAAAATATCTGGTCAGAGAATTTTACTCTTCTGTGGTGGAATATGAAGATGAGGGTCTTTATATTTCACCCCAGAAGAAAATTATTCTTGGCTGAATTTTGTAAAGACCCTCAAAATGTTATCTATCCCACTTCTTTCCTGATTAAAGAAAGCCTATCTTCATCCCTGATAAAAATAAAAACATTTCTTTACAGGTCAACGCCTATGGATTCATCACTAATAATTTCGACCAATTCTCTGACCATTACTTTGAAAGAAAGAAGAAAGAACTAGAGTTCTATGCCAATCATGACATGATTATGGAAATGAAGTTGTGGCGCAAACTTCATCAGAAAAAGATTATGACTTTGTACCAGCGATGAAGGCATGGAGGTTTCTGCCAAATGGACTTTGTATGGAGGCAGTAGTCCTCTGTAGCTCCAAAAGCTATGGTAAATGTATAATAAGGGTGGCCTTTTCTTTGTAGATGAGAGGATCCCACAGGACTTAATGAGGAGTGTGATACACTTTAAAGGAGTTTAGAATATTGATGACCTATTCTCAGCATGGCAAATGAAGAGAGGTAGCGGCAGCATCTCCAGTGAATCCTTTATTGGACGGACTTTACAGAAAGTGTGCCATAAAATTAAGAAGCAACGTTTCGGCTGTGTCCCCGCCTTTGTCAAGCCAAGGCTTGACAAAGGCCGGGATACAGCCGAAACGTTGCTGATTGATTTTATGGCACACTTTCTGTAAAGTCCGTCCATTAAAGGATTTACTGGAGATGCTGCCGCTACCTCTCTTCATTTGCTATACGGTCGACTGCTGAGGATCTGCGGTCGTGGCTCGGCTGTTACATTACCGTCCGTGGGTGCTGCTCTACAAACACTTTTGTCTACTATTCTCAGCATGGGTCATCAGTATCAGATTTGTGGGGGTATGACTCTCAGTAGAGTCACCAATCAGCTGTTTAATGAGGCACCGGCGCTCTGATAAGTGATGCAGAGTTTTCCTAGGCTGGTGACGTCACGTTCATCGGTCACATGGCCCTTTTGCAGATCAGTCCCATTCAAGTGAATGGGCCTGGGCTGCAATACCAAGCTCAGCCACTATACTGTGTACGGCGCTGTGCTTGGTAAGCTGTGAGGAGACTGCAGCGCTTACCGGAGTGTAGAGACCTCAGTGGTGCTGACTCCATAGATCAGATATTGATGACCTATCCTTAGCTCCAGGAAAAACCCTTTAACTACTGCACTTCCAGCCTTGTCATTTATGTTACAATATTAGTACAGGAAAATTGTTGGTTCCTACAAAGAGACCTTGCCATATAACTTCCCACCATTTGGATTACTCTTTAGCCACCTTAATATAATGTGATATCAAAAGACCTTTTCCATGAGGTCTGTTACATTCTTAGATTGAAAAGAAAGGGTCACTAGGCTGCCAAGCAGGTCTTTGTTCATTCCACTAAATAGCAGGGTGTGAGTTTTTTTTTAACAAAGCAATCTTAGTCCTTAATCTACTAGACCTGGTTTCCAGGCCCAAGCACTAACTTCAGATATTTGCAAATGGATTAATCAATAACATTTACAGTTATGGAGAACAGGTAAGAGCTCTGGATCAGACTTTGGCTAGGAAGGTGTCATGCCATATGGCCAGTATACCGTAATACTGCAGATTTATGTGGGGTTGTGCCTTATTTTTACTTCTTCCTACTGTCATGAGCAAATGTGAAATTAAATACCTCTTAGCCGAAGTTGCAATGAAGGTTTTTATTTTTTAGGAGACTAAAAGGGAAGTATATTTTAAATGATTAAATGATTATTTTTAAATATTTTTTTAATGACAATTTTAAAATAAAATATAGTGATTTGTGTCTTTGTTGTATTTCTCATTGGGTTCCTGTTTCTATATTTACATTTGTAAAACCAAATTAAATCTATAATCTATCTACTGTGAGTGCTCTAGGTACCAAAGGACATTGTACCTTCAATGGAGGCAGACAATGACACTGCTATGGGAACCCAGTGGGGACCTCCTTCTCTTTCCGATGTGAAAATACTGCATTTTCAGGCAGCTACCACTAAGGGGAGCTCAGTGCAAATAGACTATTACAGCTTCTAATACAGTCAAATGTAACTGCATAAATTGCTTTAAGCTCCCCCTAGTGGAGGCTGCAGGCCTCCAGCTTTGTAGTAGGAGGGAAGCAGGAGAGGTTATCAATGTACGGTATTATGACACAGAAATTGGATAAAGTGGGTGAGGCCAGGTGTGACCTAGACACCAGGCTCCATTCCGTCTGTCTCCGCAGGTCAATTGCATATTGTTGATGAAAGTCCAATTGACCGAAACATCCAACATATTACGTCCTATGATGTATTGATTTTTACGTAACTATTAACTGAGCCTGGATTCAATAAACTGTAAAAAAAATAGCATTACACTAAGGGAGTGCTGTGGATTACTGCTTTAAAGCTCATGTCATAGTATATTCATGAGCAGCCGAATGTTGGACCGAAGAGGTAAGACAGATGCGGTGTGTATAAAGATTAAAAAGTAGAATAAAGGCAAAAGAATAATAAAAGTAGAATAAAGGCAGCAGTGTTGCTGCTACCTCTGCTCATCCTCTTGATCATGTGACTGGTCATATGATTGCTGGGATGCCTATTCTAGGAGGCTGCTGCTGGGTCTTACTAGAACCAGCATACCCCTAGCAGTGACAACTGTGCAGCTCCAGTTACAGCAAAAAAGTATAGTGTAAATATATATTTATTACCTAACCTTTGAGGGGCAGACCATAAAAACAAAATAAAAAAAAGTAAGGACAAAATCCTACCCCGAAAAATCTGTTCCCCGTCCAAATGTTTGTACCACTAGCCTCAATCCAGTTACCTGAAAGTGCACATGTAATAACTTCAAATTTACTGTAGACAATGTCAAAAACAAATAATCGTGGAATTCTATTGTAAATCTGTTTTCCCTTAGTCCTAACAACAGCATAATGGGTATTTCTGTGGGATACACCTGTGTACTACTAGGACAGAAGACATTTTTAATTTAATCAAATTAATCACTAATTAATTAGAGATCCATGAGCCTATATAAGGATACCTAGCCCCTCCTACCATGTGTTTATTATAAAGAAGTAATGTAATTAGGGAGGGAAGTTTGTGTTGCTGTTAGGACCAAGGGAAAACAGATTTACTTTAGAAATCAATGATTCCCTTATGTCCTAACCAGCAGCACAATAACAGGGAATTAATAAGAAATATCGCCCATAGGGTGGGCCCTCTTGTGTGGTGGAACTCAAATAGACTGCCACAGAGCAGCCTCTTCTGAGAACCGTAAATTCAACATACAGTGCTAGTTCCATGCTACATAGAAAAATAGCACATTCTCAACCTTCTTGATCTCTTTAATCCAGGCTACATAGATCTCAGGACATCCTGTAATAACTTCAAATTTACTGTAGACAATGTCAAAAACAAATAATCGTGGAATTCTATTGAAAATCTGTTTTCCCTTAGTCCTAACAACAGCATAATGGGTATTTCTGTGGGATACACCTGTGTACTACTAGGACAGAAGACATTTTTAATTTAATCAAATTAATCACAAATTAATTTGAGATCCCTGAGACTATATAAGGATACCTAGCCCCTCCTACCATGTGTTTATTATAAAGAAGTAATGTAATTAGGGAGGGAAGCGTGCGTTGCTGTTAGGACCAAGGGAAAACAGATTTACTTTAGAAATCAATGATTCCCTTATGTCCTAACCAGCAGCACAATAACAGGGAATTAATAAGAAATATCGCCCATAGGGTGGGCCCTCTTGTGTGGTGGAACTCAAATAGACTGCCACAGAGCAGCCTCTTCTGAGAACCGTAAATTCAACATACAGTGCTAGTTCCATGCTACACAGAAAAATAACACATTCTCAACCTTCTTGATCTCTTTAATCCAGGCTACATAGATCTCAGGACATCCTGAAAGATTTAGGGTATGTAGATTATATTCCTCATTGGAGGAAAGCTCCTAACAGACACTGGAAGGAGAAAACCTGATTACAGATACCAAAGAACAATCCTTTGGCGTAAAGTCCGATAATATCATTAGCAAAAACCTTGTCAGGGAGGAATCTGAAGTACAGATCCACTGATGACAAGACTAGGACCTCCCTCTTCTCACAGCATGGTCACATGGAAATAAAGGGGGATATTTACTAAGACTGGCGATTGAAATGCCAGTCTTAGTCCATCTCCGCTGCCACTTGATGTTCCTAAGTTATGAAGAGGCGCTTTATCGGCAGCCATACGACTTGCTTAGATCTCCATCAGCTCCCTTGCTGGCGTAAATTAAAGTAATTTTCTACGCTAAAAACAAGCATAAAAAATTATGAATCAGATGTGTCTCCCGGCCCACGCCATGCCCCTTTTTCCACCACCCTGGAAAAGTGTTGTGAGCAGGGAAAAGCCGGAGAGTTGGTCGCAAATCCCTTTTGCAACCAAATCTGCGACAAAAGTATGCCAAAAAGTGGCATACTTCCCATAATAAATGACCCTCAAACAGATAGGTATGTATGTGGGACCTCATCCAGAAGTTCAAAGGGAGATGTGCTTAAAACTTTTAGGACTAAGGCCAAATCCTGTTTTGACACAGATCTGAGTATGGAAGCCTAAGAGATTGATAATCTAGCTACTCCTTGAGTAGAATTCAAGCTGAATAGATTCACTTGATCCTTGTGTAAGCCTTTTAAGTGGATTGAAACCTGGCTGTGACCAGGTCTTCATGACTATGTCCGAGAGGCCACTTAGGTTGTAATAGTAGCATTCCGGTTGAGTCTCCCCAGGTCCTGGCAGAGTTGAGTGTGCTAGATGCACACGATTTGCACTGGGTGAATGAATGAGTTGGGAACAAAAAGGCCTTTTAATGGACTGAGAACTAGAATGTGGCAAGGTCTTCATAACTAACTCAGAGAGGCCTCTAGATAGAAATAAAGGCTGATCAACCTTCAGGCTATGAGACTGAACCTCGTCAGGTCTTAGCAGAGTTCAGTATCCTAAATGCACATGATCTGCAGTTAGGGAGGTCTCCAGTTACACCCTCCAGGATGTTCTCAGATGGAAGTGGCCACTGAGCTTAGAGTGTCACAGAGTGTCATCAGCAGGTTGCAACAGAGATACCGAGAGACTGGAAGAGTCACTGAAAGGCATAGAAGTGGACATCTTTTGGTCACATCCCATACTTCCATGGATACGCTGGACGAGGGACCAGTGAGCCTCAGTGCTGTTCACTGATGAAAGTTGATTCATGCTGAGCAGAAATGATGGCCGCAAATGTTGGAGACGTCAAGGAGAGCGATATGCATCAGCCACTGTTGTCAGCAGACGAGCCTTTGGTGGTGGTGTTACAGTGTGGGCAGGTGTGTTTAGTCAATACAGAACTGCCCTACACTTTGTGAATGGTACAGTGACAAGCCCATACTACTTGAATAACATCATTAATCCAGTCATTTTGCCTCTGCATGAACAACACAGATCTAATTTCATCTTCATGGACGACAATGCGCCAGCTCATCGAGGTCGCATTATTAGGGAACGGCTGCTGGAGACTGGGGGACCTCAAATCGAGTGGCCTGCACTTTCACCAGACCTGAACCCTATTGAAAACCTATAGGATCAGCTGAGTCGCCGTGTAGAGGCTCGTAACTCTGTACCTCAGAACTTCAATGGCCTGAGGGCCGTCCTTCAAGAAAAGTGTGATGCCATGCCTCAGCAGGCAATAAGTTGGCTTATGAACAGCATGAGAGATCATTGTCAAGCGGTAATTGATGCTCAAGGCCACATGACAAGTTATTGAGACATTGACATTTTTTGTGGGGGTATACCCACCATAGTTGTTGGCGTTTGTTTCAGTAGATTGTTTGAGATGAGGAAATCACCATTGCATGCTTCTACTTAAATGCCCTACTTTTATAATATACAGTGGGATGCGAAAGTTTGGGCAACCTTGTTAATCGTCATGATTTTCCTGTATAAATCGTTGGTTGTTACGATAAAAAATGTCAGTTAAATATATCATATAGGAGACACACACAGTGATATTTGAGAAGTGAAATGAAGTTTATTGGATTTACAGAACGTGTGCTATAATTGTTTAAACAAAATTAGGCAGGTGCATAAATTTGGGCACTGTTGTCATTTTATTGATTCCAAAACCTTTAGAACTAATTATTGGAACTCAAATTGGCTTGGTAAGCTCAGTGACCCCTGACCTACATACACAGGTGAATCCAATTATGAGAAAGAGTATTTAAGGGGGTCAATTGTAAGTTTCCCTCCTCTTTTAATTTTCTCTGAAGAGTAGCAACATGGGGGTCTCAAAAAAACTCTCAAATGACCTGAAGACAAAGACCATCATGGTTTAGGGGAAGGATACAGAAAGCTGTCTCAGAGATTTCAGCTGTCTGTTTCCACAGTTGGGAACATATTGAGGAAATGGAAGACCACAGGCTCAGTTCAAGTTATGGCTCGAAGTGGCAGACCAAGAAAAATCTCGGATAGGCAGAAGCTACGAATGGTGAGAACAGTCAGAGTCAACCCACAGACCAGCACCAAAGACCTACAACATCATCTTGCTGCAGATGGAGTCACTGTGCATCGTTCAACCATTCGGGGCACTTTACACAAGGAGATGCTGTATGCGAGAGTGATGCAGAGGAAGCCTTTTGTCCGCCCACAGCACAAAAAGTGCCGCTTGAGGTAGGCTAAAGCACATTTGGACAAGCCAGCTTCATTTTGGAATAAGGTGCTGTGGACTGATGAAACTAAAATTGAGTTATTTGGCCTCTACTGCAACTGTCAGGCCTCTACTGCAACTGTCTTCAGTTCCTGCTTGTTCTTGGGGCATTTTCCTTTCAGTTTTGTCTTCAGCAAGTGAAATGCATGCTCAATCGGATTCATGTCAGGTGATTGACTTGGCCATTGCATAACATTCCACTTATTTCCCTTAAAAAACTCTTTGGTTGCTTTTGCAGTATGCTTTGGGTCATTGTCCATCTGCACTGTGAAGCGCCGTCCAATGAGTTCTGAAGCATTTGGCTGAATATGAGCAGATAATATTGCCCGAAACACTTCAGAATTCATCCTGCTGCTTTTGTTAGCAGTCACATCATCAATAAATACAAGAAAACCAGTTCCATTGGCAGCCATTCATGCCCACGCCATGACACTACCACCACCATGCTTCACTGATGAGGTGGTATGCTTAGGATCATGAGCAGTTCCTTTCCTTCTCCATACTCTTCTCTTCCCATTACTCTGGTACAAGTTGATCTTGGTCTCATCTGTCCATAGGATATTGTTCCAGAACTGTGAAGGCTTTTTTAGATGTCGTTTGGCAAACTCGAATCTGGCCTTCCTGTTTTTGAGGCTCACCAATGGTTTACATCTTGTGGTGAACCCTCTGTATTCACTCTGGTGAAGTCTTCTCTTGATTGTTGACTTTGACACACATACACCTACCTCCTAGAGAGTGTTCTTGATCTGGCCAACTGTTGTGAAGGGTGTTTTCTTCACCAGGGAAAGAATTCTTCGGTCATCCACCACAGTTGTTTTCCATGGTCTTCCGGGTCTTTTGGTGTTGCTGAGCTCACCGATGTGTTCCTTCTTTTTAAGAATGTTCCAAACAGTTGTTTTGGCCACGCCTAATGTTTTTGCTATCTCTTTGATGGGTTTGTTTTGTTTTTTCAGCCTAATGATGGCTTGCTTCACTGATAGTGACAGCTCTTTGGATCTCATCTTGAGAGTTGACAGCAACAGATTCCAAATGCAAATAGCACACTTGAAATTAACTCTGGACCTTTTATCTGCTCATTGTAATTGGGATAATGAAGGAATAACGCACACCTGGCCATGGAACAACGGAGAAGCCAATTGTCCCATTACTTTTGGTTCCTTAACAAGTGGGAGGCACATATGCAAACTGTTGTAATTCCTACACCGTTCACCTGATTTGGATGTAAATACCCTCAAATTAAATCTGACAGTCTGCAGTTAAAGCACATCTTGTTCGTTTAATTTCAAATCCATTGTGGAGGTGTATAGAGCCCAAAAAAATTGAATTCTGTCGATGTCCCAATATTTATGGACCTGACTGTAAATCTGGCTTCCCGGAGGGGAGGAAACGTAAATGCTTTAATCTAAACAAAGGGGCTGCTCGCATCTCGTTTTTGCTGTATGTCAAGTGGATACGTTTGTAAACAGAAAAAAACGTATAGAAATGTATGGCTTGACGTACCCATAGGCTATAATTGGGCAAACATAGTTCAAAAGTGCATATTGACTCCACTTGTCACTGTTTATGTTTCTGTAGTTTTTTTTGCAGGATAGATAACCACAAAATCGCATACATTTGTACATTTTTTTTTACTGTATCTCTAAACGTATCTGCCTGACGCACAGCAAAAACACTCAATAGCAGAAGCAGCAGCAGCTTCCAAGGTTCAGAAACCAGTACGAGTTTAATGTGACATCTTATACACCTCCCAGAACAATGTAGGAAGCCCAGCATAAGGCCTCTTGCACACCACAGTTTTTTTTTGCGGTCCGCAAAAACGGGTTCCGTTTTTCCGTGATCCGTGACCGTTTTTTCGTCCGTGGGTCTTCCTTGATTTTTGGAGGATCCTGGCCATGCGGAGCCAAACGGATCCGTTCTGACTTACAATGCAAGTCAATGGGGATGGATCCGTTTGACGTTGACACAATATGGTGCAATTGCAAACGGATCCGTCCCCCATTGACTTTCAATGTAAAGTCAGGAGTTAATATACCATAGGATCGGAGTTTTCTCTAATCCGATGGTATATTTTAACTTTAAGCGTCCCCATCACCATGGGAACGCCTCTATGTTAGAATATACCATCGGATTTGAGTTACATCGTGAAACTCATATCCGACAGTATATTCTAACACAGAGGCGTTCCCATGGTGATGGGGATGCTTCAAGTTAGAATATACTACGAACTGTGTACATGACTGCCCCCTGCTGCCTGGCAGCACCCGATCTCTTACAGGGGGCTGTGATCAGCACAATTAACCCCTCAGGTGCCGCACCTGAAGGGGTTAATTGTGCGTATCATAGCCCCCTGTAAGAGATCAGGGGCTGCCAGGCAGCAGGGGGCAGACCCCCCTCCCTCCCCAGTTTGAATATCATTGGTGGCTAGTGTGTGGCCCCCCCTCCCTCTATTGTATTATCATTGGTGGCCAGTGTGCGGCCTCCCCCGGCCCCCCCTCCCTCTATTGTATTATCATTGGTGGCTAGTGTGCGGCCTCCCCCGGCCCCCCCTCCCTCCCTCTATTGTATTATCATTGGTGGCCAGTGTGCGCCCCCTCCGGCCCCCCCTCTATTGTATTAATATCATTGGTGGCCAGTGTGCGGCCCCCCCGGACCCCCCTCTATTGTGTTAATATCATTGGTGGCCAGTGTGCGGCCTCCTTCCCCCCCCCCGATCATTGGTGGCAGCGGAGAGTTCCGATCGGAGTCCCAGTTTAATCGCTGGGGCTCCGATCGGTAACCATGGCAACCAGGACGCTGCTGCAGGCCTGGTTGCCATGGTTACTTAGCAATATTACAATATTAGAAGCATCATACTTACCTGCTGCGCTGTCTGTGTCCGGCCGGGAGCTCCTCCTACTGGTAAGTGTCAGGTCTGTGCGGCGCATTGCTTAATGATCTGTCACTTACCAGTAGGAGGAGCTCCCGGCCGGTCACAGACAGCGCAGCAGGTAAGTATGATGCTTCTAATATTGTAATATTGCTAAGTAACCATGGCAACCAGGCCTGCAGTAGCGTCACCAATGATCGGGGGGGAGAGGGGAGGCCGCACACTGGCCACCAATGATATTAACACAATAGAGGGGGGGCCGCACACTGGCGACCAATGATAATACAATAGAGGGAGGGAGGGGAGGCCGGGGGAGGCCGCACACTGGCCACCACTGATATTACAATAGAGGGAGGGGCCGCACACTGGCCACCAATGATAATACAATAAAGGGAGGGAGGGGAGGCCGCACACTGGCCACCAATGATAATACAATAAAGGGAGGAAGGGGGGGCCGGGGGGGCCGCACTGGCCACCAATGAAATTAAAACTGGGGAGGGAGGGGGGTCTGCCCCCTGCTGTCTGGCAGCCCCTGATATCTTATAGGGGGCTATGATATGCACAATTAACCCCTCAGGTGCAGCACCTGAGGGGTTAATTGTGCGGATCACAGCCCCCTGTAAGAGATCGGGTGCTGCCAGGCAGCAGTAGGCAGTCATGTACACAGTTCGTAGTATATTCTAACTAGAAGCGTCCCCATCACTATGGGAACGCCTCTGTGTTAGAATATACTGTCGGATTTGAGTTTTCACGAAGTGAAAACTCATCTCTGAAAAAGCTTTTATGCAGACGGATCTTCGGATCCGTCTGTATGAAAGTAACCTACGGCCACGGATCACGGACGCGGATGCCAATCTTGTGTGCATCCATGTTCTTTCACAGATCCATTGACTTGAATGGGTCTGTGAACCGTTGTCCGTCAAAAAAATAGGACAGGTCCTATTTTTTTGACGGACAGCAAACACGGATCACGGATGCGGCTGCAAAACGGTGCATTTTCCGATTTTTCCACGGACCATTGAAAGTCAATGGGTCCGCGAAAAAAAAAGGAAAACGGCACAACGGCCACGGGTGCACACAACGGTCGTGTGCAGGAGGCCTAAAGAAGTAAAAACAGAAACACAATAAGAACTCCACAAGCAAAGCAAACCATCTATCCAAGTCCACACAGGACACAAAAATCACATGGCAGGAGGGGCTAGGTATCCTTATATAGGATTAGAGGTCTCTGATTAATTAGGCTGAGTTCACACTTCAGTTATTTGGTCAGTTATTTCCATCAGTTATTGTGAGCCAAAACCAGGTGCGGGTCAAAAACACAGAACAGGTGCAAATCTTTCCATTACACCTGATCTCTAAGTAGGCTTCGCTGCTGGTTTTGGCTTACAATAAGGGCTCACGGACACGACTATATATATTTTGTGTTCCGCAAAACACGGATCCGCAAAAAAAAACAGATGACATCCGTGTTGAATACGTTTTTTTTGCAGATCCATTGCAACAATGCCTGTCCTTTTCCGCAAAATGGACAAGAATAGGACATATTCTATTATTTTTTTGCTTTTGCAGAACTGACATGCGGAAATACAGACACAGAATGCAGATGGAGTAATTTCCGTGTCTTTTCAACCCCCATTGAAATGAATGGTTCCACATACAGACCTGTAAAAAAACGGAACGGAAACGGAATATGACTGACGCGTGAACTGTTAGGTGTTTTGCGGAACAGAACAGCTGGCCCTTAATAGAACAGTCCTATCCTTGTCCGTAATGTGGACAATAAGAGGTTCTATTTTTTTGCGGAACAGGCATGCGGACATAGAATGCACACTGAGTAATTGATGTTTTTTTTGTGGACCCATTGAAGTGAATTGTTCCATGTACAGGCCGCAAAAAATATTGGAACGGACACAGAAAAAAACACCTTTGTGTGCATGAGCCCTTAGTGATTAATTTGATTACATTTTTAATTCTATCTGTCCTACCAGTACACAGGGACAAAAATACCCCATTACTGTGCTGCTGGTTAGGACATAAGGGGAAATTCAATTTTAGGATAATATTACAAAAAAAAAAAAATTGTTACAATATGAAAATGTTTTTCCACTTTATAAACCTAAAAAAGGTCTAAAAAAAAGCAAGCATAAATTATGGTATGTCTATGAAAATGATATGAAAAGAAACTTGAATTATTTCTCCCCAAAAAACACTAAATAAATCAAGTGGCTAGCCCAACAAATAAAAATTGTTGAACTATCGTATGTGAAAAACGGCTAAATTGTGCCTGGACCTGAAGACAGAAACTACCCTTGTCCTGAATCGGTTAAAATACCAACTCTACAACTTAACTAGGCCAAGTTCTCATTAGACAAGTGTTCCCATTGTACAGAAGATTTTGCCCTATGTGGTCATTAAATATGTGCAGCGGGCCTTCTTCATTGTAGATCTCCGATATAGATTGGTAACGAAGCCTAGGATTTACCTTCTTCTTCACTAAGTAGTATAAACACCAGTTATGAGCCTGTGGATGCTCAAATGAAACTCCCTACAATAATCAATTATGGAAACGACTTTCCCAGGAGGGGAAAGGTGAGGGAGATAAAACTTAACTTGTACTATTAACTGATAAAAATAATAGAAGTGCACTACACCAAAATTACCATAAATTGCAAACAGTCAGAGCAACATACTCAGCCAATCCCTGAATTAGGATGTAATAGATCCGATAGTCCAGTAGATGATCAGTCACCAGGAGACAGGTATGTGAAAATGACAATAATTGGAAAGTTCTTACCAATCTTGAAGTGACTCATGCGGATACAGTTCAAATGTATATAATTCAGCTGCAAACACTGTTCAGCTACATGTAGTTCAGCTTCAAATTCAGGTGGCCAAAGACATCATGTATTGTGAGGCAGCAGGAACATCTGACCCTAAATAACCCTAAGTTATGGGAAGGGACTACAGACCCCGTCCGGATACCTGACCCTAGGCCGGGCAGTATCCCTGTTAACCCCTATAAGCACTTCCGACGTGCCACGTTTCGTTTAATAACTCATAAGGGGAAATTTCACTTTGGGTATCCTCCAAATGTAATAAATACAGGGCATAAAAAATGTACAAGGATCAAGACAGTTAGGCCAAGATCCAATAGTGTATGCAAGATCAAAAGGGACCTCCCTAAAGGTCAAAGGACCAGGAATATGGGGAGAAAAAAGAATTATGCGTCCCTTATCCAGAATACACTTGGCAGTGGGTAGGGCCAACGCGACCCACGTGACGCGTCACATGAGACGCGGCGCCAGACACGCAGGACGCAGCCCAGCGTCGCATGGAAAGCATCGCAGAGTCACATGGGGTGGAACCAGGATTATGGAGATGAGCGAGCCCAGTGCCTAGCAACCAGGACGCCTCAATTTACATGAGGCGTCACGGTTGCTACGAGTAGGTGTATAATTATAATACACCCTATGGTATCGATACTAATCTTCAACTGAAGAAATAAGAGAAGCTTCTCAGACAGTACACTAACTAAGGTGACTTGCTGATGAGGCTAAAGAATAGGCAATTTGTATAATAAATATGGATATGTCCAGAATTACTGACAGCACCAACCAATGAAAGACACCAGGAAAAAAAAAACATAAAAGATAAAAAATATAATAAAAATATAATAAAAAAGTAGAAAAAGAAAACAGACAAATGGGGGGGGGGGGGTAGAAGAAGGGAGACAGCCTCCCTGGCCATTACAATTGGGAGCACCAATAAAAAATTTTTTACAATAGTGGGCGAAGGACAGCATTAAGCAATAAGAATGGTGAAATATGTCCTACAAAAAGACTAGGGGAAACAGGTGTCAGGGGTCCCAAATTATCCTCATCAAATGAAGCAGCTAAAATTAAGCTGCTCATTAGGACCCAGAGGGGCCGTGGTTTTAAGTTAATAAATCCAACAAGCCTCTCTCTGGAGGATAACTCTGTTCCAGTTGCCCCCCCTCCGGGGTAGTTGGACTTTGTCAATGCCTATGAAAGAAACAAGAGCTCTACCATTGTGAAGGCCATGTATATGTTTGGCTATAGGTGTATCCTTCATGTTAATGATATCATTAAGGTGTTCACCCACTCGTTTTAAAAACGGTGGCTCACTCTGGACGAAATTGCGGATTAGGTGCTGCAAACCCAAAATGAGGGACACCCACCCTCCAATTGTGGATTATAGGAAATAGCAAGATATTGGGTGAGCACTCAGCATTTGGTGAATTAATAAAAGTTTAATTAAACACAGTTAAAATACTAATATATAAAATTCACATGTATGTGACATAAAGCACAATATAATGACCCATGCACTGTGAGAAAATATAAAATTCACACAAAATCACATCCCTTATGTCCACAATGGTTTGGCTGAAAGTTCTCTATTATTGCACAATAGTGAGATACTCTGTAGTCATCCAGACTCTAATCTGTATGCGTGTATTCGTGTGGTTATACACGCACCTGCAGTGTAGTCTCTGGTTTGTAGACAGTATTAGATGGTATTAGATGATGCTCTCTGTTCGCACATTATTGCACATATGGTCAAGTTCCTTTTTGTAACTGACATAAATGGCGTTTGGTACAGTCTTATACAGGTTTTTGTGGTAGAGATATGCAGGTTGTGTTGCCGGTTTTTACACAGGATTTTATCTGTAAATTTTCCTTACCTTCCTTGTTGTTATTTCATGCCTTTATCTGGTTTGGCGAGGGCAACTCGGGACACAGTCGGTGTCTCACTGCGTGCTCCTCCATCCAACTCACCCAGATTCACGCAGGAATTGAGGCAATGTTCCGGCTGTACCTGACTCACGTGACTTCTATCCAGCGCACCAAAGGAAGAAGAAAGTCTATCTCGATTCCAGGTGTTAGATTGTAATTATTAGAATCTTCGCATGGCCATGCTAATTATTACGGAGGTACTTCTTCTCCAGTGTGTGCGATCCAGCCCAGACGCGTTTCGGGAACTCTCCTTCCCTTCATCAGTGGCATCGCACTCCTGCTTGCCTCCGCCTTTTATACCCACAATCAGTACCAAGCTGTGGATTCCTGGATTTCATTAACCCATGAATATTCATGTGCATTTTCTGTGCGTTTCTTTTTTTTTTTTTTTTTTGTGTATGTGCGTTTTTTGTAATATACACTCCTTTAGTCTTTCTATGCCTCTTGTATAAAGGAAACTCATATCTAAAATTGCATATGTGAATTATTCATATTTCATATCAAGATGGTGATATATAGTATCCACAGTGACCTCAGGTACCGCAGATCACCCACTCGTCTGTGGAATTCGCAGATAGTTTTACCAATATATTCCTTCGCATGTGAAACGATAGATCATTCCCTGTGTTTTGCAGTTAATATAGTATAGTAATGAATAACATATTGTCTTCCAGTTACATTACTAGTGAAAGTTTTACCAACCTGGATATGTTTACATGCTATACAACCGCCGCATCTATAGCAGCCCCTTGTTCCCGTCTGGAGCCAAGAGCTGCCTGAAAGCGTGGGTGGTGCAAATTTACTGTGTACCAGTCTATCTTGTAGACTCCTGTCACGGCGATAGGTAATATGAGGATAATCTCCCACTACCTTTTTCAGATCCGAATCCATAGTGTCCCGGCCCGGCAAGGCAGTGCGCAGGTGCGAGATCTCGGCCGGACCTGTTGTGCCTTTTCATAGGTAAATACATTCATATACAATTCATTATTGTCAAGATGGATGTTCATTGCCTTTAAGAGCCATGCTCGACTATAGTTGCAATTTTGTATGTCTTGAGTAGGCCAAATTAAGGTCACACAAAGGTTTATACTCTTCAGTGTTATTCTTCTCATGAATGTACCAGTCTGAGAAGAGGCCTCCTTGTTTACTTTAAAATTTATGACGGTAGATAAAGTTAAGCTCTATGCAGCTGGTGATAATTACCTATACAATTAGGCATTTATTAATGAAGCAAAATATATAATATTCATGGATTCATTTAATGAGCCTTAGTATGTATCCAGTATATATATATTTCTCATTAGGAGAATCTTTGTCTCTAAAAGAGTGTCTGTGAAGATGTGTGTTTTGTAACAATTATTCACATCTTTGGTATGACAGGAGGTACTGATATCTCTGTGAGAAAACAAGGCCATTCAAGTTATTTATGATCAATAAATCAACAGTGTGAGAAACATTCAGAGAGACACCTAGAGGTCTGTCTCTAATTGCTACAAGTGTCAGAATTAATCCCTATGGCTTTGAATTAAAGCTTTTAAGGTCAAATGTATATTCAGACTTACATAAGTTAACCCTTTATACTATGATGCAAATAGCTTACACAGCAGTGTCACCTATGTATCAGTAGGTGAGAATGCAACAGTATCAAAAGTGCATTCTGGGTAAGGTTATGATGTCACATTTTTATCAATGGTCACGCCCATCCGGCAATGATTGGAAAGTTCCAAACTAGGAAGGTGGGTCTAACTGATAAGTTTGTGATCATAAACCATACACAGGGGGAAAAGGAGAAAAAAGGAGAAAAAGAGAGAGAAGGGAAGTTGAGCTCTCTAGAGGGGTCCATCAAGATGAAAGCCATGATATTTCATTTTATTAAGACTAATTTGATAGTTTGGGTGAAATTATACCATCTAGATTGGCGAATAAATAAATAATTAAATTAATTGATCATCTCCATATTGAGATGTAGTCTTAGGATATTGTGAGGCTTCATTCTACCTGCAGAAGAATCTAGACTCATAATCTAGCAAAGCATTAAGTAATTGCTTTTTTATATATATGCTGCTTGAGGAAGGCTCCTGTGTAAGAGCCGAAACGTCGCTACAGCCTTATGGGTAAATAAAGTTTGTTTTATTTTTATCCAGTGGAGTGCTGCCCTTTTTCATCTTATACAATTCGTTGGATTGGCTTTTATCCACATTGGGCCTGTGCACCCTTTCTTCTATATTTCATTGTGACGGTGCTGCCATCCCTTTTTTTCTTTTTTTATATATATATATTGATAGAACATTCTTCGCCAAGCTAAGTGATGAATTCCCACGGGAAAGACTTGTTTCAAGTCCTTCCCATTTAAGATCCTAGATCCCTGTTATTTGTCTTAATAGTCTTACCAAAGTTATATATGTGAAAATAGTCCAGGATGGGGTGGAAGGATACAGTTATCTCTTCTAAGTTATATCCTTGAATTGATTTGCCCATCTTGAAGTCATGTGATGTGTAGTTGGTTAGAGGGGGGTGGAATGTATTTAGCATTCTATATTGATGTCTAGGATTAGACATGCCCATCCTGATATCATGAGGTTTTCTCTGAACAGAAGTAATGTATATAACTTATGTTCATATTTTGATATCCTAACCTAATAGCTTGGTTATAATGTGACAAGTTTTTTCCACTCACATGTATTGTTAAGCTTGTATTTAGAGTTGAGCGAACACCTGGATGTTCGGGTTCGAGAAGTTCGGCCGAACTTCCCGGAAATGTTCGGGTTCGGGATCCGAACCCGAACCGAACTTCGTCCCGAACCCGAACCCCATTGAAGTCAATGGGGACCCGAACTTTTCGGCACTAAAAAGGCTGTAAAACAGCCCAGGAAAGGGATAGAGGGCTGCAAAAGGCAGCAAAATGTAGTTAAATCCCCTGCAAACAAATGTGGATAGGGAAATGAATTAAAATAAAAATAAAATAAATATAAATTAACCAATATCAATTGGAGAGAGGTCCCATAGCAGAGAATCAGGCTTCATGTCACCCACCACTGGAACAGGCCACTGTCAGATATTTAGACCCCACCACCCAGACAGAGGAGAGAGGTCCCATTGCAGAGAATCAGGCTTCATGTCATAGCAGAGAATCAGGCTTCATGTCATAGCAGAGAATCAGGCTTCATGTCATCAAAAACTGGAACAGGCCATTGTCAGATATTTTCTAGGCCCCGGCACCCAGACAGAGGAGAGAGGTCCCATAGCAGAGAATCAGGCTTCATGTCATAGCAGAGAATCATGCTTCATGTCACCCACCACTGGAACAGGCCATTGTCAGATATTTTTAGGCCCCGGCACCCAGACAGAGGAGAGAGGTCCCATAGCAGATAATCAGGCTTCATGTCATAGCAGAGAATCATGCTTTATGTCACCCACCACTGGAACAGGCCATTGTCAGATATTTTTAGGCCCCGGCACCCAGACAGAGGAGAGAGGTCCCATAGCAGAGAATCAGGCTTCATGTCATAGCAGAGAATCATGCTTCATGTCACCCAACACTGGAACAGGCCACTGTCAGATATTTTTAGGCCCCGGCACCCAGACAGAGGAGAGGTTCATTCAACTTTGGGTTGCCCCGCAATATAATGGTAAAATGAAAATAAAAAAAGGATTGAATGAGGAAGTGCCCTGGAGTACAATAATATATGGTTAAGGGGAGGTAGTTATAAATGTCTAATCTGCACAAGGGATGGACAGGTTCTGTGGGATCCATGCTTGGTTCATTTTTATGAACGTCAGCTTGTCCATATTGGCTGTAGACAGGCGGCTGCGTTTGTCTGTAATGACGCCCCCTGCCGTGCTGAATACACGTTCAGACAAAACACTGGCCGCCGGGCAGGCCAGCACCTCCAAGGCATAAAAGGCTAGCTCTGGCCACGTGGACAATTTGGAGACCCAGAAGTTGAATGGGGCCGAACCATCAGTCAGTACGTGGAGGGGTGTGCACACGTACTGTTCCACCATGTTAGTGAAATGTTGCCTCCTGCTAACACGTTCTGTATCAGGTGGTGGTGCAGTTAGCTGTGGCGTGTTGACAAAACTTTTCCATATCTCTGCCATGCTAACCCTGCCCTCAGAGGAGCTGGCCGTGACACAGCTGCGTTGGCGACCTCTTGCTCCTCCTCTGCCTTCGCCTTGAGCTTCCACTTGTTCCCCTGTGACATTTGGGAATGCTCTCAGTAGCGTGTCTACCAATGTGCGCTTGTACTCACGCATCTTCCTATCGCGCTCCTGTGTAGGAAGTAAGGTGGGCACATTGTCTTTGTACCGGGGATCCAGCAGGGTGGCAACCCAGTAGTCTGCACACGTTAAAATGTCGGCAACTCTGCTGTCGTTGCGCAGGCACTGCAGCATGTAGTCGCTCATGTGTGCCAGGCTGCCCAGAGGTAAGGACAAGCTGTCCTCTGTGGGAGGCGTATCGTCATCGTCCTGCGTTTCCCCCCAGCCACGCACCAGTGATGGGCCCGAGCTGCGTTGGGTGCCACCCTGCTGTGAACATGCTTCATCCTCATCCTCCTCCACCTCCTCCTCATCCTCGTCCTCCTCGTCCTCCAGTAGTGGGCCCTGGCTGGCCACATTTGTACCTGGCCTCTGCTGTTGCAAAAAACCTCCCTCTGAGTCACTTCGAAGAGACTGGCCTGAAAGTGCTAAAAATTACCCCTCTTCCTCCTCCTCCTCCTCCTGGGCCACCTCCTCTTCCATCATCGCCCTAAGTGTTTTCTCAAGGAGACATAGAAGTGGTATTATAACGCTGATAACGGCGTCATCGCCACTGGCCATGTTGGTGGAGTACTCGAAACAGCGCAACAGGGCACACAGGTCTCGCATGGAGGCACAGTCATTGGTGGTGAAGTGGTGCTGTTCCGCAGTGCGACTGACCCGTGCGTGCTGCAGCTGAAACTCCACTATGGCCTGCTGCTGCTCGCACAGTCTGTCCAGCATGTGCAAGGTGGAGTTCCACCTGGTGGGCATGTCGCATATGAGGCGGTGAGCGGGAAGGCCGAAGTTACGCTGTAGCGCCGACAGGCGAGCAGCGGCAGGATGTAAATGCCGGAAGCGCGCACAGACGGCCCGCACTTTATGCAGCAGCTCTGACATGTCGGGGTAGTTGTGAATGAACTTCTGCACCACCAAATTCAGCACATGCGTCAGGCAAGGGATGTGCGTCAAACCGGCTAGTCCCAGAGCTGCAACGAGATTTCGCCCATTATCGCTCACCACCAGGCCAGGCTTGAGGCTCACCGGCAGCAACCACTCGTCGGTCTGTTGTTCTATACCCCGCCACAACTCCTGTGCGGTGTGGGGCCTTTCCCCCAAACATATGAGTTTCAGAATGGCCTGCTGACGTTTACCCTGGGCTGTGCTGAAGTTGGTGGTGAAGGTGTGTGGCTGACTGGATGAGCAGGTGGAAGAAGAGGAGGAGGAAGCCAAGTAGGAGGAGGAGGCAACAGGAGGCAAAGAATGTTGCCCTGCGATCCTTGGTGGCGGAAGGACGTGCGCCAAACAGCTCTTCGCCTGGGGCCCAGCCGCCACTACATTTACCCAGTGTGCAGTTAGGGAGATATAGCGTCCCTGGCCTTGCTTACTGGTCCACGTATCTGTGGTTAGGTGGACCTTGCCACAGATGGCGTTGCGCAGTGCACACTTGATTTTATCGGATACTTGGTTGTGCAGGGAAGGCACGGCTCTCTTGGAGAAGTAGTGGCGGCTGGGAACAACATACTGTGGGACAGCAAGCGACATGAGCTGTTTGAAGCTGTCTGTGTCCACCAGCCTGAATGACAGCATTTCATAGGCCAGCAGTTTAGAAATGCTGGCATTCAGGGCCAGAGATCGAGGGTGGCTAGGTGGGAATTTACGCTTTCTCTCAAATGTTTGTGAGATGGAGAGCTGAACGCTGCCGTGTGACATGGTTGAGATGCTTGGTGACGGAGGTGGTGGTGGTGTTGGTGGTACCCTCTGTTTGCTGGGCGGCAGGTGCCAACGTTCCTCCAGAGGCGGAGGAAGAGGCCGAGGCGGCAGCAGCAGAAGAGGGAGCAGGGGGAGCCTGAGTGAGTTCCTTGTTTTTAAGGTGTTTACTCCACTGCAGTTCATGCTTTGCATGGAGGTGCCTGATCATGCAGGTTGTGCTAAGGTTCAGAACGTTAATGCCTCGCTTCAGGCTCTGATGGCACAGCGTGCAAACCACTCGGGTCTTGTCGTCAGCACATTGTTTGAAGAACTGCCACGCCAGAGAACTCCTTGAAGCTGCCTTTGGGGTGCTGGGTCCCAGATGGCGGTGGCCAGTAGCAGACGGACTCTCTTGGCGGCGGGTGTTCTGCTTTTGCCCACTGCTCCCTCTTTTGCTACGCTGTTGGCTCGGTCTCACCACTGCCTCTTCCTCCGAATTCTGAAAGTCAGTGGCACAACCTTCATTCCATGTGGGGTCTAGGACCTCATCGTCCCCTGCATCGTCTTCCACCCAGTCTTCCTCCCTGACCTCCTGTTCAGTCTGCACACTGCAGAAAGACGCAGCAGTTGGCACCTGTGTTTCATCATCATCAGAGACGTGCTGAGGTGGTATTCCCATTTCCTCATCATTAGGAAACATAAGTGGTTGTGCGTTAGTGCATTCTATCTCTTCCACCCCTGGGGAAGGGCTAGGTGGATGGCCTTGGGAAACCCTGCCAGCAGAGTCTTCAAACAGCATAAGAGACTGCTGCATAACTTGAGGCTCAGACAGTTTCCCTGATATGCATGGGGGTGATGTGACAGACTGATGGGCTTGGTTTTCATGCGCCATCTGTGCGCTTTCTGCAGAAGACTGGGTAAGAGATATTGTGAACTAGATGTTTTCCTCATTGTTACCGTTCACCACAATAAGAAAAAAATTATTTGGCCCAATGTATTGAATTCAACTCAGGCCTTTTTTTACAGGCACCTAACACTATCTAGCTATCTATTTAGGTACCGTATTACACTAATACAGGCACAACAGTAACGACTGATTTAGCTGAATATAAATTGTAGGCCTAGTATTCAGGCGCTGGATGACAGGTATCCCTTTTACGGACAGAATTAGACTTGGAGATGCACGGTAGCGTGTAACGTTATTGAGGATGACCCTATCCGCACCTTCAATCTAATATACCCTTTTATGGATAGATTTAAAGTTGGCCTGATACGGCAGAAACCACTGCCGTATTAGGCCTATTATTTAGGCGCTGGGTGACAGGTATACGTTTAGGGACAGAATTATTTAAACTTGGAAATGCACGGTAGCGTGTGAAGTTATTGAGGATGACACTATCCGCACCTTCAATCTAATATACCCTTTTATGGATCAATTTAAACTTGGCCTGATACAGCAGAAAAAATATATTTAGGGGATTGCTAAGTTGAGAATTGTATTCAACCCAGAACAAAAACTATGCTTTGGCGGACACTAAATAAATTGACCAGCCTCAGCAATAAACATAGATTTAGCTGAATATAAATTTTAGGCCTATTATTTAGGCGCTGGGTGACAGGTATACGTTTACGGACAGAATTATTTAAACTTGGAAATGCACAGTAGCGTGTGAAGTTATTGAGGAAGACACTATCCACACCTTCAATCTAATATACCCTTTTATGGATCAATTTAAACTTGGCCTGATACAGCAGAAAAAATATATTTAGGGGATTGCTAAATTGGGAATTGTATTCAACCCAGAACAAAAACTGTGCTTTGGTGGACACTAAATAAATTGACCAGCCTCAGCAATAAACATAGATTTAGCTGAATATAAATTTTAGGCCTATTATTTAGGCGCTGGGTGACAGGTATACGTTTACGGACAGAATTATTTAAACTTGGAAATGCACGGTAGCGTGTGAAGTTATTGAGGATGACAGTATCCGCACCTTCAATCTAATATACCCTTTTATGGATCAATTTAAACTTGGCCTGATACAGCAGAAAAAATATATTTAGGGGATTGCTAAGTTGGGAATTGTATTCAACCCAGAACAAAAACTATGCTTTGGCGGACACTAAATAAATTGACCAGCCTCAGCAATAAACATAGATTTAGCTGAATATAAATTTTAGGCCTATTATTTAGGCGCTGGGTGACAGGTATACGTTTACGGACAGAATTATTTAAACTTGGAAATGCACGGTAGCGTGTGAAGTTATTGAGGATGACAGTATCCGCACCTTCAATCTAATATACCCTTTTATGGATCAATTTAAACTTGGCCTGATACAGCAGAAAAAATATATTTAGGGGATTGCTAAGTTGGGAATTGTATTCAACCCAGAACAAAAACTGTGCTTTGGCGGACACTAAATAAATTGACCAGCCTCAGCAATAAACATAGATTTAGCTGAATATAAATTTTAGGTCTATTATTTAGGCGCTGGGTGACAGGTATACGTTTACGGACAGAATTATTTAAACTTGGAAATGCACGGTAGCGTGTGAAGTTATTGAGGATGACACTATCCGCACCTTCAATCTAATATACCCTTTTATGGATCAATTTAAACTTGGCCTGATACAGCAGAAAAAATATATTTAGGGGATTGCTAAGTTGGGAATTGTATTCAACCCAGAACAAAAACTGTGCTTCGGCAGACAGTATTACAATTGGCAAGCCACAGCTGAAACACCAGATTTAGGGTACTGCTATTTTGGCCAATTGTATTTTACCCCTCAATAAAATAGCAAGCACAGCCAAGCCCCTGATGTAGGATATAGCAAAAAAATAACCACACTATTGATGGTTAAATGGACTTGGTGGCAGCTTGTGCTGGCGCACCACAAGACACAAAATGGCCGCCGATCACCCAAGAAAAAAGTGACATAAAAATGCTCTGGGCAGCCTAAAAACAGTGAGCAATTAAATAGCAGCAGTTCAATGATCCACAGCTGTAGATCGATCACTGAATTCAGTGTTTTTGCTGAGTAAATCCCTGCCTAATCTCTCCCTAACAGAAGCAGCTGCAACCTCTCTCCCTACACTGATCATAGCAGAGTGACGTGCGGCGCTACGTGACTCCAGCTTAAATAGAGGCTGGGTCACATGCTGCACTGGCCAATCACAGCCATGCCAATAGTAGGCATGGCTGTGATGGCCTCTTGGGGCAAGTAGCATGACGCTTGTTGATTGGCTGCTTTGCAGCCTTTCAAAAAGCGGCAAGAAAGCGCCGAACACCGAACTTTTACGAAAATATACAGTTCGGGTTCGCTCATCCCTACTTGTAATGCTTTATATTAACGCTATATATATTCATTTGCATGTATCATTGTGTTTATTTACTTATATATGTTTATAACCTTGTAACCAATAAATCTGCATATTTTTATAATACCTGTGTATTATTGTATAATGCAGAACTACATTTTATCATTAACATCATCTCACGTCAAAAAGAACTCATTTATCTGAGGAAATAGTCGGACTCAGATGTGAATTGTATCAATTAGGTTGTCTACAATTCACCAGGTCATAATTTTAAGAATTTATGACAAATTTTATAAATTTTATTTTTTTATGGTTAATTATTTTTATGACCATAATTAATCATTCTTAATTGAATTATTACCCCCCGACAGACCGAAGGATGACGCAAGGGAATAGGAGGGCGGGCAGAGGCTGGGGCGGGGAAACAATGAAAAAAGGCAGAGCAGCCTGGGCTCCAACACAGTGAACGCCGCCCCTGGGAACCTGCGAGTGCTCATTTGCATTTCCAGCTTCTGCAAGCGTAAAGAAAAAGACAAAGGTACTATTACATTCATGTATAGGTGTGCTATAGGACAATGTAAGCACTGTATATGGCCATATGGAGGTGACAGACTCCCTTTAAAAAGAAAAATATGCATGAAATTGTTGTGCTGCTCCTTTCCATGCACATAGTAGCAGCCCTATCTCACATTCATATAGAATGCCACAAATTAAAGCCTTCATGTGCCTCTATATTATTTGGAGGCTCTCTAGAGCCCTATGGGCTGCATAGTAGGCCCGCATGTAATGCATAGGTTTTTTGGCAGTAAAATGATGGAGAACATGAGTTCTGTACATTCAACAGATCATGGCCACTTATACATTTACAAGAAAAAGAAGGTAAATCCTTGAATTTAATGAGCTGTAGATCCTCCTTTAGTAGCAATCACCTCCACCAAACCTTTCCTGTAAAGAAGATTTGAACATCATTGAGGAGGAACTTTAAACCATTCCTCCCGGCAAATGTGTTTAGTTCATCAGTATTTCTGGGATACCTTAAGGTCAGGACCCTGATTTGGCCATCCCAAAACACAAATCATCTTTTTCAATTTATTTTCATTCTTTACTGAATTACTAATAGGAGTTTATTATAAACCATCTAATATACCAGAGTCCACAGAAAATCTGCTACTAAACGAGATAGATGAGACGGCAAATCATAATGAGGTGGTTATTATGGGGGACTTCAACTATCCAGATATAGACTAGGAAACTGAAATTTGTATATCTCATAAAGGAAACAGGTTCTTGGCAATAACCAAAGACAATTACCTTTCCCAACTGGTTCAGGACCCAACTAGAGGGACGGCCATACTGGACTTAGTATTAACCAATAGACCTGACAGAACAACAGATGTGCAGGACACCTGGGAAATAGTGACCTTAAAGGGACTCTGTCACCACTTTCTAACCCCCCCTTTTCAAAGTATTGTTATCTGCATGGCGCCCCTGTGATTATAAATGTGTTGTTAGAAGTTAAATTCGCCGTCTCCTTTTGATAAAAAGAGCTTTTATCTAACCTGTCAATCTTCTTGATAAGGTGCCCAGGGCGTTTCTTTTCGTCTCAATCTGCCGCCCGCCGCCGCCACCGTTGGTGCCCAGCTCCTCCCCTCATGCTTTCAGCGCCGCCTGATGAGGAGCCTTCCAGTGCTCGTCTGATGAGGAGGTTGAGCGAAGTGCGCGCATGCGCACTTCGCTCAATGAGGCTGATTGTAAATGTCCGCACGGGCGCATCAGGCACAGCCCTGTGCGCACGCGCGGGATCTTTGAAAAGGAGGAGGGGGCACAGAGAGAGCCGGAGGCGTATTTGATTACATTCAGGCGGCGCTGAAAGCATGAGGGGAGGAGCTGGGCACCAACGGTGGCGGCGGCGGGCGGCAGATTGAGACGAAAAGAAACGCCCTGGGCACCTTATCAAGAAGATTGACAGGTTAGATAAAAGCTCTTTTTATCAAAAGGAGACGGCGAATTTAACTTCTAACAACACATTTATAATCACAGGGGCGCCATGCAGATAACAATACTTTGAAAAGGGGGGGTTAGAAAGTGGTGACAGAGTCCCTTTAAAGTAATAACCTTCCAATTATTATTCAAAAGAGTGTTTCTTCAGAGAGGAACAAAAATACCAAACTTCAAAAAAGATAAATTTAGCCAACTATGAGAGGCCATAGGCCTAACTAACTGGGACAAAGTCCTCAAAAATAAAAACACAGCCACAAAATGGGATATTTTTAAAAGCATCCTAATATCTAATTGTGAGAGGTACCTACCTTATGGGAATAAAAGGTTAAGGAACAAGAAAAAAACAATGTGCATAAATAGAACTATAAAGAAAGCAATAAATGACAAAAAGAAAGCATTTAAATCACTAAAACAGGATGGTAGTGAGGAAGCACTGAAAAACTATAAGGAAAAAAATAGAATATGTAAAAAACAAATAAAAGCAGCCAAACTAGAGACCGAAAGATTAATTGCCAAAGAGAGCAAAACTAACCCTAAAATGTTTTTCAATTATATAAATGGTAAAAAGTATAAATCTGAAGGAGTCGGCCCTCTACAGAGTAATGAGGGGGGAGATCCAGAGAGCGATGAGGAGAACCTATTAAAACCTATTAAATATTTTTTTCTCCACCGTATTCACTGAAGTAAATAAACTCTCAGATGAAATGCAGAATGTAAAAGTTAATTGCCCATTAAAAGTGCCCTGTCTGACCCAGGAAGAAGTACAGCGGCGTCCTAAAAAGATTAAAATAGACAAATCGCCAGGACCAGATGGCATACACCGCCGTATTCTAAGAGAATTAAGTAATGTCATAGCCAGACCCTTATTTCTGATATTTAAGAACTCTATACTGACAGGGAGTGTTCCACAGGATTGGCGCATAGCAAATGTAGTGCCAATATTCAAGAAGGGTCCAAAAACAGTGCCCGGAAACTATAGGCCGGTAAGTTTAACATCTGTCATGGGTAAACTGTTTGAGGGGTTTTTAAGAGATGCTATCTTGGAGTACCTCAAGGAAAATAAGCAAATAACGCTATATCAGCATGGCTTTATGAGGGATTGGTCATGTCAAACTAATTTAATCAGTTTCTATGAGGAGGTAAGTTCTAGACTTGACACCGGCAAATCAATGGATGTCGTATATCTGGACTTCTCCAAAGCATTTGACACTGTACCACATAAAAGGTTAGTATATAAAATGAGAATCCTCGGACTGGGAGAAAATGTCTGTAACTGGCTCAGTGATAGAAAACAGAGGGTGGTTATTAGTGGTACACACTCAGATTGGGTCACTGTCACTAGTGGAGTACTTCAGGGGTCAGTATTGGGCCCTATTCTCTTCAATATATTTATTAATGATCTTGTAGAAGGCTTGCACAGTAAAATATCAATGTTTGCAGATGACACTAAACTGTGTAAAGTAATTGACACGGAAGAGGACAGTATACTGATACAGATGGATCTGATAAAGATTGGAGGCTTGGGCAGATAAGTGGCAGATGAGGTTTAACACTGACAAATGTAAGGTTATGCACATGGGAAGGAATTATGCAATTCACCCGTACATACTAAATGGTAAAACACTGGGTAACACTGACATGGAAAAAGACCTAGGAATTTGGGTGAACAGCAAACTAAGCGGTAAAAACCAGTGTCAGGCAGCTGCTGCCAAGGCCAATAAGATAATGGGTTGCATCAAAAGGGGCATAGATGCCCATGATGAGAACATCGTCCTACCACTTTACAAATCACTAGTCAGACCACACATGGAGTACTGTGTACAGTTCTGGGCTCCTGTTAAAAAGGCAGACATAGCAGAGCTGGAGAGGGTACAGAGGAGGGCAACTAAAGTAATAACTGGAATGGGGTGACTACAGTATCCTGAAAGATTATCAACATTAGGGTTAATGACTGAGAAAAAAGACGTCTGAGGTGAGATCTAATTAATATCCTCTGCGTCTGGAGGAAAGAAGGTTTGTACACAAACATAGAAGAGGATTCTTTACGGTAAGAGCAGTGAGACTATGGAACTCTCTGCCTGAGGAGGTGGTGATGGTGAGTTCACTAAAAGAGTTCAAGAGGGGCCTGGATGTATTTCTGGAGTGTAATAATATTACAGGCTATAGCTACTAGAGAGGGGTTGTTGATCCAATGAGTTATTCTGATTGCCTGATTGGAGTCTGAATTTTTTTTCCCCTTAAGTGGGGAAAATTGGCTTCTACCTCACAGTTTTTTTTCCCTTCCTCTGGATCAACTTGCAGGATAACAGGCCGAACTGGATGGAAAAATGTCTTTTTTCGGCCTTATATACTATGTTACTATGTTATTTGTATAATTTGGGTCATTGTCTTGTAGCATCACCCAACATCTCTTCAGCTTCAGGACATGGACTGCTGCCCTCACATTACCCTGTAAATGTTTTCATACAACTTTCAATTAATTCTTCCTCAATGATCGTATCATGCCAAGGCCCTCAGGCAGCAAAGGAGACACAAACCCAATGATGTTCCCTCCAGCCTTTCTGCTTCCCGAGGTAAAAATTGAGACTGCCCCCTCCATGCCAAATTCTCAACATAACCCCTTCCCTACTAACATTACATACAGCAATACAAAACATACAGGGCAATACAGTGCCACATACCTCAGTGATGTCTTCTCTGATGTACATGTTCTCTTTCCTCATCTTTTCCATTAGAACCAGACCGCCATAATGACTTCTTTCAGCCATCTCTCTTCTCTGCAGAGTCTGACAATAAGACATCTTAGTTTCCTACTTTTCGATCATCCTGCCATCCTCCTGCCCGCTGTGCTCCCTAACACTATAGTGCAGAAACAGCTAATCCCCCTGAAAATACTAGTACCACACAGATAGCGCCCCCTTCAATAATTATTAGCACACAATGCCCTAAAAACATAACTGTGCCCAGCAAATAGTGCCTCTGACAGTAATAGTGCAGTAAAGATAGTGTCCCTCAAAAATACTTGTGCAAAGTTGATACTGTGCCCCCCATAGTAACAGTGCTACCTAAATTCCCACCGATAGTAATAATTCTATGCTAGAGTGTACTCAGTAGTAATAGAGTCCCTATAGTGCCCCCAACAGTAGTAATGTCACTGTGGTCCCAGAATAATGCCCCCATAGTACCCATACTAGTAATCATGTTCCCAATAGTCCTACAGTAGTAATGCACCATAATGCCCCCCGGTTCCCTTCAGTTTCTACCCACTCCGCCATGACCTCCTTTCTGTATCACCTTAAGCTCCCCACTAGTCTTACCGCGTCCACGACGAGACCATGGTTTCAGCGAGGGGCGTTCAGGTTTGCAGACATTGTGGACCCCTTCACTAGGAACCTTTTGCCGTTTCCAACCCTCCAGACTAAATATGATCTCCCCTCCTCCTCCAATTACTTTTATATCCAAATTAATCACTTTGCCCAGTCAATTTTTTCGGGGGTTACAGTCTCCCTCCCGACTGCCTTTGAACGCCTTTGTAGGGAAGGGGTACATGCGAAGGGTCTAATTTCTGAGATCTACACCATATTGCTGACCCCCTTTCCTGAGCGGGCCCAGAGACACTCCTACATGGTACGGTGGGAGGAATACTTGGGGAAGACCTTACCGGACACACTTTGGAGCCTTATATGGAGGATATATTCAGGCGGATCCAGCATGCATGTGGAACCTGCACTTTCTGAATTATATGATAGCCGTCATGGCACATAACAGGTAAAATTTAGTGTTAGGAACCCGTCTAACTAGAGATCGCCTTGACGTGCGGCAGACGGGCTCAAATTTTTTTGTACAAAACGATTTGCCAAGCATCTCTAACTTATTAGTATAGCATTTGCAATTATGATGCAATTTTGTACTTTATTTGGTTTGCAGTGAGCTGTTGCATTGCATGTTTTGTCTAACAGCCTTGTTCTCAGCCATAGCAACGTGCCCCTGCGCTTTGGGATGTGCTGACTGACCCCCTTTTTTTTTGCAGCTTATATGGAGGAGGGCAGCGAAATCCTCAATGTCGTCTGCGTCCTCCGTATCCCCCCAGCCACGCATCAATGATGGGCCCGAGCTGCGTTGGATGCCACCCCGCTGTGAACATGCTTCATCCCCATCCTCCTCCTCGTCGTCCTCCAGTAGTGGGCCCTGGCTGGCCAAATTTGTACCTGGCCTCTGCTGTCTCAAAAATCCTCATTCTGAGCCAATTATAAGACTGTCCTAAAAGTGTTAGAGATGACCCCTCTTCCTCCTCCTCGTCCTGGGCCACATCCTCTTCCATCATCGTCCTAAGTGTTTTCTCAAGGAGACATAGAAGTGGTATTGTAACGCTGATAACGGCGTCATCGCCACTGGCCATGTTGGTGGAGTACTCGAAACAGCGCAACAGGGTACACAGGTCTCGCATGGAGGCCCAGTCATTGGTGGTGAAGTGGTGCTGTTCCGCAGTGCCACTCACCCGTGCGTGCTGCAGCTGAAACTCCACTATGGCCTGCTGCTGCTCGCACAGTCTCTCCAGCATGTGCAAGGTGAAGTTCCACCTGGTGGATACGTTGCATATGAGACGGTGAGCAGGAAGGCCGAAGTTACGCTGTAAAGCAGACAGCCGAGCGGCGGCAGGATGAGAACGCCGGAAGCGTGCACAGACGGCCCGCACTTTATGCAGCAGGTCAGACATGTCGGGGTAGTTGTGAATGAATTTCAGCACCACCAAATTCAGCACATGCGCCAGGCAAGGGATGTGCGTCAAACCGGCTAGTGCCAGAGCTGCAACGATATTTCGCCCATTATCGCACACCACCAGGCCGGGCTTGAGGCTCACTGGCAGCAACCACTCGTCGGTCTGTTGTTCTATACCCCGCCACAACTCCTGCGCGGTGTGGGGCCTGTCCCCCAAACACATTAGTTTCAGAACGGCCTGCTGACGTTTACCCCTGGCTGTGCTGAAGTTGGTGGTGAAGGTCTGTCTCTGACCGGATGAGGAGGTGGTAGAAGGGGAGGAGGAAGCCGAGTAGGAAGAGAAGGCAACAGGAGGCAAAGAATGATGCCCTGCGATCCTTGATTGCAGAAGGAGGTGCGCCAAACAGCTCTCCGCCTGGGGCCCAGCCGCCACTACATTTACCCAGTGTGCAGTTAGGGAGATATAGCGTCCCTGGCCGTGCTTACTGGTCCACGTATCTGTGGTTAGGTGCACCTTGCCGCAGATGTCTTTGCGCAGTGCACACTTGATTTTATCCGATACTTGGTTGTGCAGGGAGGGTACGGCTCTCCTGGAGAAGTAGTGGCGGCTGGGAACGACGTACTGTGGGATAGCAAGCGACATGAGCTGTTTGAAACTGTCCGTCTCCACCAGCCTGAATGACAGCATTTCAAAGGCCAGCAGTTTAGAAATGATGCCATTCAGGGCCAGGGATCGAGGGTGGCTAGGTGGGAATTTACGCTTTCTCTCAAAGGTTTGTGAGATGGAGAGTTGAACGCTTCCGTGTGACATGGTGGAGATGCTTGGTGACGGAGGTGGTGTTGTTGGTGGCACATCCTCTGTTTGCTGGGCGGCAGGTGCCAACGTTCCTCCAGAGGCGGAGGAAGAGGCCGAGGCAGCAGCAGAAGAGGGAGTAGGAGGGGGGAGCCCTTTCTTGGTTTTGAAGGTGCTTACTCCACTGCAGCCCGTGTCTCGCATGTAGATGCCTGGTCATGCAGGTTGTGCTAAGGTTCAGAACGTTAATGCCTCGCTTCAGGCTCTGATGGCACAGCGTACAAACCACTCGGGTCTTGTCGTCAGCACATTGTGTGAAGAAGTGCCATGCCAGGGAACTCCTTGAAACTACCTTTGGTGTGCTCGGTCCCTGGTGACGGTGGCCAGTAGCAGGCGAACTGTTTTGGCCACGGCTGCTCTGCTTTTGCACCCTGCTCCTGCTTTTGCTACGCTGTTGGCTTGGTCTCACCACTGCCTCTTCCTCCGAACTCTGAAAGTCAGTGGCACGACCTTCATTCGATGTGGGGTCTAGGACCTAATCGTCCCCTGCATCATCTTCCACCAGTCTTCCTCCCTGACCTCCTTTTCGGTCTGCACACTGCAGAAAGACGCAGCAGTTGGCACCTGTGTTTCGTCATCATCAGAGACGTGCTGAGGTAGTATTCCCATGTCCTCATCATTAGGAAACATAAGTGGTTGTGCGTCAGTGCATTCTATGTCTTCCACCCCTGGGGAAGGGCTAGGTGGATGCCCTTGGGAAACCCTGCCAGCAGAGTCTTCAAACAGCATAAGAGACTGCTGCATAACTTGAGGCTCAGAAAGGTTCCCCGATATGCACGGGGGTGATGTGACAGACTGATGGGCATGGGTTGCAGGCGCCACCTGTGCGCTTTCTGCAGAAGACTGGGTGGGAGATAATGTGAACGTGCTGGATCCACTGTCGGCCACCCAATTGACTTGCGCCTGCACTTGCTCAGGCCTTACCATCCTTAGAACGGCATTAGGCCCGACCAAATATCGCTGTAGATTCTGGCGGCTACTGGGACCTGAGGTAGTAGGTTCAGTAGGACGTGTAGCTGTGGCAGAACGGCCACGTCCTCTCCCTGCACCAGAGGCTCCACCAACACCACGACCATGACCGCGTCCCTTATTAGATGTTTGCCTCATAGTTAGCATTTACAAAGCAAAATAAAAAGTCGTTAAGTCTGTTAAAAATAATTAACCGCCAGTAAAAAACCCTGATGTAGGGTATTGCACTCCAATTTTTTTTTAAAACTCTATATGACAGAGGTATTTGTGGACTAAATGTGACACTCATACTGCACATCTGGGATATGACGTGCATAAGTATCAGAGGGTTTTTTCACCCCAGTAACCAAAAAGCTGTATTTCTGGCCTAAATGTGACAGTCACTTATGCACGACTAATCCTAGATGTGCAGTATATTAGAGGGTTTTTTCACCCCAGTAAGCAAAAAGATGTATTTCTGGCCTAAATGTGACAGTCACTTATGCACGTCTTATCCCAGATGTGAAGTATATTAGAGGGTTTTTTCACCCCAGTAACCAAAAAGCCGTATTTCTGGCCTAAATGTGACAGTCACTTATGCTTGTCTAATCCTAGATGTGCAGTATATTAGAGGTTTTTTTCACCCCAGTAACCAAAAAGCCATATTTCTGGCCTAAATGTGACACTCATTTATGCACTTCTTATCCCATAATGTGCAGTATATTAGAGGGTTTTTTCACCCCAGTAACCAAAAAGCCGTATTTCTGGCCTAAATGTGACGCTCACTTATGCACATCTAATCCCAGATATGCAGTATATTATAGGGCTTTTTCACCCCAGTACCCAAAAAGCCGTATTTTTGGCCTAAATGTGACAGTGACTTATGCTTGTCTAATTCTAGATGTGCAGTATATTAGAGGGTTTTTTCACCCCAGTAACCAAAAAGCCGTATTTCTGGCCTAAATGTGACAGTCACTTATGCTTGTCTAATCCTAGATGTGCAGTATATTAGAGGGTTTTTTCACCCCAGTAAGCAAAAAGATTTATTTCTGGCCTAAATGTGACACTCACTTATGCAAGTCTTATCCCAGATGTGCAGTATATTAGAGGGTTTTTTCACCCTAGTAACCAAAAAGCCGTATTTCTGGCCTAAATTTGACACTCACTTATGCTTGTCTAATCCCAGATGTGCAGTATATTAGAGGGTTTTTTCACCCCAGTAAGCAAAAAGATGTATTTCTGGCCAAAATTTGACACTCACTTATGCACGTCTTATCCCAGATGTGCAGTATATTAGAGGGTTTTTTCACCCCAGTAACCAAAAAGCTGTATTTCTGGCCTAAATGTGACACTCACTTATGCTTGTCTAATCCTAGATGTGCAGTATATTAGAGGGTTTTTTCACCCCAGTAACCAAAAAGCCGTATTTCTGGCCAAAATGTGACAGTCACTTATGCACGTCAAATCCCAGATGTGCAGTATATTAGAGGGTTTTTTCACCCCAGTAACCAAAAAGCCGTATTTCTGGCCTAAATGTGAAAGCCACCTATGCTTGTCTAATCCTAGATGTGCAGTATATTAGAGGGTTTTTTCACCCCAGTAAGCAAAAAGATTTATTTCTGGCCTAAATGTGACACTCACTTATGCAAGTCTTATCCCAGATGTGCAGTATATTAGAGGGTTTTTTCACCCTAGTAACCAAAAAGCCGTATTTCTGGCCTAAATTTGACACTCACTTATGCTTGTCTAATCCCAGATGTGCAGTATATTAGAGGGTTTTTTCACCCCAGTAAGCAAAAAGATGTATTTCTGGCCAAAATGTGACACTCACTTATGCACGTCTTATCCCAGATGTGCAGTATATTAGAGGGTTTTTTCACCCCAGTAACCAAAAAGCTGTATTTCTGGCCTAAATGTGACACTCACTTATGCTTGTCTAATCCTAGATGTGCAGTATATTAGAGGGTTTTTTCACCCCAGTAACCAAAAAGCCGTATTTCTGGCCAAAATGTGACAGTCACTTATGCACGTCAAATCCCAGATGTGCAGTATATTAGAGGGTTTTTTCACCCCAGTAACCAAAAAGCCGTATTTCTGGCCTAAATGTGAAAGCCACCTATGCTTGTCTAATCCTAGATGTGCAGTATATTAGAGGGTTTTTTCACCCCAGTAACCAAAAAGCCGTATTTCTGGCCTAAATGTGACGCTCACTTATGCACATCTAATCCCAGATGTGCAGTATATTAGAGGGTTTTTTCACCCCAGTAACCAAAAAGCCGTATTTCTGGCATAAATGAGACACTCACTTATGCACGTCTTATCCCAGATGTGCAGTATATTAGAGGGTTTTTTCACCCCAGTAACTAAAAAGCCATATTTCTGGCCTAAATGTGACAGTCACTTATGCTTGTCTAATCCTAGATGTGCAGTATATTAGAGGTTTTTTTCACCCCAGTAACCAAAAAGCCGTATTTCTGGCCTAAATGTGACAGTCACTTATGCACGTCTTATCCCAGATGTGCAGTATATTAGAGGTTTTTTTCACCCCAGTAACCAAAAAGCCGTATTTCTGGCCAAAATGTGATAGTCACTTATGCACGTCAAATCCCAGATGTGCAATATATTAGAGGGTTTTTTCACCCCAGTAACCAAAAAGCCGTATTTCTGGCCTAAATGTGAAAGCCACCTATGCTTGTCTAATCCCAGATGTGCAGTATATTGGAGGGTTTTTTCACCCCAGTAACCAAAAATCCGTATTTCTGGCATAAATGAGACACTCACTTATGCACGTCTTATCCCAGATGTGCAGTATATTAGAGGGTTTTTTCACCCCAGTAACTAAAAAGCCGTATTTCTGGCCTAAATGTGACAGTCACTTATGCTTGTCTAATCCTAGATGTGCAGTATATTAGAGGTTTTTTTCACCCCAGTAACCAAAAAGCCATATTTCTGGCCTAAATGTGACAGTCACTTATGCTTGTCTAATCCTAGATGTGCAGTATATTAGAGGTTTTTTTCACCTCAGTAACCAAAAAGCCGTATTTCTGGCCTAAATGTGACAGTCACTTATGCACGTCTTATCCCAGATGTGCAGTATATTAGAGGGTTTTTTCACCCCAGTAACCAAAAAGCCGTATTTCTGGCCTAAATGTGACAGTCACTTATGCTTGTCTAATCTCAGATGTGCAGTATATTAGAGGGTTTTTTCACCCCAGTAAGCAAAAAGATGTATTTCTGGCCTAAATGTGACACTCACTTATGCTTGTCTAATCCTAGATGTGCAGTATATTAGAGGGTTTTTTCACCCCAGTAACCAAAAAGCCGTATTTCTGGCCTAAATGTGACAGTCACTTATGCTTGTCTTATCCTAGATGTGCAGTATATTAGAGGGTTTTTTCACCCCAGTAACCAAAAAGCCGTATTTCTGGCCTAAATGTGACACTCACTTATGCACTTGTAATCCCAGATGTGCAGTATATTAGAGGGTTTTTTCACCCCAGTAACCAAAAAGCCGTATTTCTGGCCTAAATGTGACAGTCACTTATGCTTGTCTAATCCCAGATGTGCAGTATATTAGAGAGTTTTTTCACCCCAGCAACCAAAAAGCCGTATTTCTGGCCTAAATGTGACACTCACTTATGCACTTGTAATCCCAGATGTGCAGTATATTAGAGGGTTTTTTCACCCCAGTAACCAAAAAGCCGTATTTCTGGCCTAAATGTGACAGTCACTTATGCTTGTCTAATCCCAGATGTGCAGTATATTAGAGAGTTTTTTCACCCCAGTAACCAAAAAGCCGTATTTCTGGCCTAAATGTGACACTCACTTATGCACTTGTAATCCCAGATGTGCAGTATATTAGAGAGTTTTTTCACCCCAGCAACCAAAAAGCCGTATTTCTGGCCTAAATGTGACAGTCACTTATGCTTGTCTAATCCTAGATGTGCAGTATATTAGAGGCTTTTTTCACCACAGTATGCCAAAGCCGTATTTCTGGCCTAAATGTGACAATCACTTATGCACGTGTAATCCCAGATGTGCACTATATAAGAGGCTTTTTTCACCCCAGTATGCCAAAGCCGTATTTCTGGCCTAAATGTGACAATCACTTATGCACGTGTAATCCTACATGTGCACTATATTTAGCAGATGTATTTTTTTAACCCCTGTAAGCAAAAAGCTGTATTTCTGGACTTGCAGACATGCAGATGGCCTGTGCTGGTGCACTATTGTTGCATAAAATATATTGTTGCAAGAAAAAAAAGTTTGTTTTTTTCAGTAGTAGTTGGCTCAGGGCAGGCTTAAAAAAATTGTGCACTGCACCCACAAAACACATTTGCTGTAGATCGCTAAGTACAAAAAACAGTTATTGATAAGATTTCTCCCTGATCTCTCCCTCACAGCAGCTGCAGCCTCTCCCTACACTAATCCGAGCAGAGTGACGGGCGGTGCTACGTGACTCCAGCTTAAATAGAGGCTTGGTCACATGCTGCAGTTGTCCAATCACAGCCATGCCAATAGTAGGCATGGCTGTGATGGCCTTTTGGGGCAAGTAGTATGACGCTTGTTGATTGGCTGCTTTGCAGCCTTTCAAAAAGCGCCATAAAAATCGCCGAACACCGAACCCGAACTTTTACGTAAATGTTCAGGTTCGGGTGACGAAAACCCTAAAGTTCGGTACGAACCCGAACTTTACATATTGGTACACAATTGACTTTTTCCAGGGTGCGGGTGCCCACAGAGAGGGCTCTGAGTGCCGCCTCTGGCACCCATGCCATAGGTTCAACACCACTGTGATATACACTACTCACTATAGCCCTAGGGTACTTTGACACTAGCGTTATTCTTTTCCGGCATTGAGTTCCGTCCTAGGGGCTCAATACCGGAAAAGAACTGATCAGTTTTATCCTAATTCATTCTGAATGGACAGCAATCTGTTCAGGATGCATCAGGATGTCTTCAGTTCAGTCTTTTTGCATTTTCAGGACGGAGATAATACCACAGCATGCTGTGGTTTTATCTCAGTCCAAAATTCCAGAACACTTGCTGGATCCGTCATTTTTTCCCATTGAAATACATTAATGCTGGATCCGGCCCTGATCGTTCTGGCAAAACCGATCCATTTTTGCGGTCTGCGCATGCTCAGACCGCAAAAAAAGTTAAGAAAAAAGAAATGACGGAACGGTTTTTCCGGATGATACCGGCATTTCAATGCATTTGTCAGACGGATCAGTCTGAAAAAATGCCATCAGTTTGCATACGTTTTGACGGATCTGGCAGGCAGTTCTGGCGACGGAACTGCCTGCCGGAATCCTCTGCCGCAAGTGTAAAAGTACCCTTACCATAATGAGAAAGGTGGGTTTCTATATTTAGAAAGCTAATACATATTACTGGTTTATTTACATGCACAATATATGATTATAAAGAAACCAGTAATATGTATTAGCTTTCTAAGTATAGAAAAAGATAATTTTAATGTGATAAGGCTATAGCCTGCAGGTAAGTGGTCAGACTTGCATGCAGAAATCCCATGTTTGAATTTTGGGAGAGAAAGTTTTATATATTTTTTTTTCTTCACATATTTGTTTTTCTGGTCAACCCCTTTAATCTCTATTATTACAATCTGATCTGTCACTGAAACAAAGATACTCCAGAGTGTCAACATTTTGCGCTGCTAAGTAAATTACAGGTTCTTAACCACCTCCCATCCACCCGTTGACTATAAACGTCCGGGAGGTGGATCTCTAACTCTGAATGGACGTTTCTGAACGTCCATTCAGAGATGGCAGCCGCACGCTAATCTTGCAGCTGCAGAGCGGGTTGCCCAATGTCAGTGACAGCAGGGCAACAAAGATAGAAGGCAGGGACAGTTCCCAGGTGTCCCTGCCTTCTAGATCGCTGTATACATCGGGAAAGTGCAGGAGCTGTCGGGTCTTCTACAGACCTCGATCAGCCCTGCACTGTTTAGTGCTGTACAGCCTCTCTGGGGGGTATATTTCCCCTGTAACTAAAATAAAATAGACATATTTGGTATTGCCACGTCCGTAACAACCGGCTCTATATTATAATATATCACATGATCCACCCCATCTGATAAACACCATAAAAAAAAATATAAAAACTGTCAAAAAAAAGCAATTTTTGTCACCTTACATCACAAAAAGTGCAACTTCAAGTGATCAAAAAGGAGTATGTCCCACAAAATGGTACCAATAAAACCGTCACCTTATCCCTCAAAAAATGAGTCCCTACATAAGAAAATCGCTCAAAAAACTATAGCTCTCAGAACATGGACACATAAAAACATCATTATTTTTTTTTTAAATAAATAAAAAAGTTTACATGATACATCCGGTTCCGGCGCTGGTATGGAGTGACACCCGGGAGAGAAGCTCCGTGCACCTCCGCAGCTTTTCCAATCTCCTCAGACCGCCGCAAGGTTCACTTTCTCCCCACAGTGTGGGGAACCGATTCGGAGTTGTTATACATTACAGATGGAGAGGTATCTGCTTAGGAGCGGGAAGACCATGGGGGAAGGAAAGGACGCAGGCCCCGCGCCCAGCACACCTAACAAGATGGCGACAGAAACACTCATCGCGTCAGAGGAGAAGCCGGTGAGATCGCCAGAAAAAATGCTACTCTCCTCCCAAGAGGACTTATTTAATACAAATGCCCTCTCACCCCAAGACCTTAAAAAACTAGCCCTGGAAGTGGCAAGTCATCTGGCCCCTGACCTTAAAGCCCCGCTATCAGCCATGGTGCAGACGGCACTAAACGACCTGCAGGAAGCTTTCAACTTGCAGGAACACAGGCTAGATGAGCTAGAGCAGCGCACAACATGTGCAGAAGATGATATCGACAGCACCAAATCATCTATTTCTGCACTGAAACGCACAATTGGAGAACTCACTGAAAAAATTGATGATCTGGAGAACGGCTCCAGGTGCAGCAATGTGCGCATGGTGGGGCCGCCAGCGGAAATAAAGGGCCCAGAACTGCGACGCATTTGTTAATCAGAGCTGCCCAGAGCTCTGGGTTTATCTTTCCCACGCAGAGTGGAACGAGTACACAGATTGGGGCCGCTCAAAGGGGGAGAGGAGGGCCAACCAGAACATATGCCTAAGGCGAGACAAGTAATTATGAAGTTCTCAGACTTCACAGATAAAAAAGAAATTATGCAGGCGTTCCGGGCTCGGAAAGAAACGCTCACCTTTCAGGGATCCACAGTTATAGTGTTCAATGATTACTCAGCAACCGTAACGAAGAAAAGGAGGGCATTTAGTGATGTCTGCACTTCTCTCTTTCGTCGCAATATCCGTTTCCAGCTGCTCTATCCTGCACTGCTTCGGGCCCGATGCGCTGATGGATCTTTATAAAACTTTCAACTCTTCTAAGGAGGCTGAAGCCTTCTTTGCTCAAGGCCCCTATATCCAGAACAGTGAGGAAGCTGCAGCGACGACCACTGGAGGATCCAGAATGTCACAAAGACCCCCAAATGCTAATAAATCATCACAAGGGCAGCGGGACAAAGACACCACCAAGACATCGGCGAAAAAACAATGGAGACTGCGTCGCTGAGGACTCATATTCTTATATGTCCTGGGGCTTCTACCTGAAGGGTAATATGTTTAGTGGTTCCACCCCCAGAGGACCATTGTTTTTCTTTCCGTTTTTCTCTCTCCTAGGTCTTTTTATAACAATTTAGAGGAGGCGGCGGAGTGCCGTTAGGTACCAGAAAAAAGTGACGTTCATAATGCATAAAATGCAGAATTTTGGTTTAATTAACCCGATTTATAACACCTATTTTACAGGGTACTGGTTTTGTAGTCCCCTGATACATGTTATATGGTTATTATATTTTATTGCTGTCTATGTGGGGTACGTGATCAAGGGTTCATTGTATGTGGATATCATATCATGCTTAATTTAATAACTTGGAATGTTAAAGGCCTACGTTCCCCGCAGAAGCGCATGATGATTCTACGTCATCTGAAGCGCTTAGGCGCTGATATAGCGCTTCTGCAGGAAACCCATCTAGAAGGGACAGATTTTCATAGAATGGCTAAATTATGGGTAGGTGAGGTGTATGGGTCCTCTGCTGTTCAGGAGAAGACGGGAGTCCTTACTTTGATACATAAGAACCTATCACAGAGGACCCAGGCCCTCTTTAATGATGATACAGGAAGAATATTTGCTTTTACATTATCTTGTCCAGGGGGAGATATGGCTATATATAACATTTATGCCCCTAATGTATCCCAGGGCCCCTTCTACGCTCAGCTGAGCGCTAGGATACTGCAATACCCATAGGGGACAAACTTTTGGGTGGATACCTAAATGCGGTGGTGAGCAGGTTAGAGGACCGACAGAGGGCGACACGAACAGGGCAGACGGATAAACCGGACGAAGAAATGGTGAGTCATTTTCTTTCAGACTCCAGCATGTTAGATTCCTGGAGGGTCCTTCATCCTGACAAACGACATTTTACACACTACTCACATGTACATGACTCATGGTCACGTATTGACTACTGGCTATTGAGCCCCCATCTATTACACAGGGTACAAGATGTCTCTATAGGTGACTTGGTGATATCCGACCACTCCCCGGTGGTGCTGACTATGACTAACTCCATCCCACATGGCACAGATTTTTGGTGGAAATTCCCGTCTTTCATGGCAAAAGATGACTCCTTTGTGGAACTGGTAAAAGGTTGGTGGCTAGAATACAGTTCTTTGAACCAGGAACATGCCTCAGATCCCCTTCTTTTCTGGGAGGCAGGTAAGGCGGTCATGAGGGGTCGACTGATAGCTTATATGTCAGGCTTGAAGAAAGCCACTAAAGAGAAATATCTGGAATCCAGCTATAAGGTTAAAAGAGCGTATGGGGATATTATACAGTCCCACTCCCCCCAACATAAACAGATCTGGCTTGAAGCTTGCAGGGATTTTGACCTATGGGCTGACAGAAGGGAGAAATTCTACAAGGCCCAGTGGGAACCTGAACTCCACAAATTCGGCAAGAAGACGGGTAGACTGCTGGCAAATTTAACAAAGGGGCGTCGCCCAGTACACCATTTACATAGGATTCGGGACCACATCGGAACGGTCAGGTCTGATCCAGTCGAGGTATTACAAGTCTTTAGAAATTACTACTCTAGACTCTACAGCGAGCCTGATGAGAGGTTGGGAGACAGGACGAATTTTCTTGATGGGGTGACGTTATCTGCCCTCTTACCGGAACAATTAGATAATCTGAATAGACCGATAACGGAGGAGGAGGTACAGGCCACTATCGCTACACTACCGGGGAATAAAGCGCCAGGACCCGACGGTTATTCAGGTGACTTCTATAAAATGTTGGTTTCCCAGATATCATCAGTGTTAGCCTCAATGGGAAATAAGACTCTTCAGAGTGGGAGTTTCACCACTCAGATGACCATGGCTGAGATCAGACTGTTACCCAAACCTGACAGGCCCACTTGGGACCCATCTTCATATCGTCCGATTTCCTTGATAAATAAAGATGTCAAAATACTGTCTAAGCTTATGGCCAACAGGCTGGCGCAAATACTACCCAGTCTGATAAGCCCAAATCAGGTGGGATTTGTAAAAGGGAGATCGGCGATTGCGAACGTACGACGGGTGTTGGCGGTGGGGTCCAGTCGGGTTCGGCGCCTGCTCTAGTCACTCTGGATGCCGAAAAAGCATTCGATAACATTCATTTGGAGTGGCTGGTGCGGGTGCTAGACAGAATGGGTTTCCGGAGACCTATTCGAACATATCTCGAGAAATTATATGACAAACCTCAAGCTCGAATTGGTCGGGATATCTGTCTGCCCCCTTTGAGCTTCATAGAGGCACCAGACAGGGGTGTCCCTTGTCCCCCCTCCTGTTCAATATAGCGGTGGAACCCCTGGTACGGTACCTTAATAGACAAGGGCAGTTTACTGGTATCCGAGTAGGACTTAAAGTGCTGCAGGCAATATTCTTTGCGGATGATATCCTACTTTTCGTAGGGAAACCCACTGAGGAACTTCAGATGATATTAGACAAAATAGAAAATTTTGGCACTTTTTCGGGTTTTAAAATAAACGTGGCAAAATGCGCACTCATGTACCTCGGCCGGGGAAACAACTTCGAAAATCGAGGGTCCCACTTATGTGGCATACCAGTAGCTAGACACACTATCAAGTATCTAGGAATCAGACTAGGACACACGGCAGATTCATTGAATAGACTAAACTATACCCCTTTGTTCCCTAAAATCTCGCAGGAACTACGAAGGTGGCAGGGTCTCCCTTTATCCCTTTTAGAGAGAGTACATTTAATCAAAATGATCAGTTTTTCCAAACTTTTATATCCGATGCAAACACTGCCTCAATTAATTAAACATACGGATATCACTAAGCTTCACAGCGAAATGGCCCACTTCTTGTGGAAAGGTAGACGCCCTTGGATAGGAATCAGAAAGCTCATGGCACTTAAAATCAAAGGTTGCATGAATTTGCCGGATGTTAGGTTATACAACCTATCTTGCTTATTTAGACATATAATAGATTGGGTAAGGGAGACCAGCCATTACTCTGACTTTGACTTGGAGAAAACCCAGTTAGCGCCTTTTGCTCCTTGTACCCTGTTACATACGAGTATGAAGAACCTGCCGATGCACCTGAAAAATTCTATTCTCTTCAGGCACACTTGGGCCGCCTGGAAGGCTATCAGGAAACTCTTTCGCCTTAGTCACAGAATGTCCAAATATCTGTCTTTATGGGAACATCCTGATTTTGTGCAGGGGAGAAACAATAAACTATTCAGAGAGTGGAGAGATAAGGGGATACTGACAGCGGCACATCTGATGCACCAAACGGACAGCAGATGGCTAACACGCCAAGAAATCATAGACACCTATGGGTTAAACCCCTTTCAAAGCATACAATATGCGCAGGTCCACCATTTCCTTTCCAGTTGTTTGTTGAACCCTTCAGAGGAAACCAGACAGAATGCTTTCGATAAAATAGTGCGCAGAGGATCAGGACCGCAGTCAATCTCCTTTCTGTACTCCCAAGTTAGGGAGGTTCTGGGAGATGGGCCACCTAAACAGACTTCCAGGACCTGGGCTAGATTGTTAGAGGATCTGGAGGTGGAAGAGAAAATATTGAAAGGCTGGTGGGCAATGAGAAACCACATCATAAATGAGAATTGGAGGGACACGCATTTTAGGATCCTGCACAATGCCATTTATGCCTTTAATCTTCCCCCAACAATAAATAAACCTGACAGATTGACACACTGCCCGAAATGTCAGATGCAAAGGTCCGACCTATTTCATGGGCTGTGGACCTGCCCGAAATCTGCAGAATTATGGAGACAGGTTGCAACTCTCGTTAAGGATGTCTGGAAATTAGACATACCTCTTACACCCATAACTTATCTCTTCCACTTTTGGGAGACGGAGTGGAATGGTGGCCGGTTGGAACAGAAACTGCCGATCCTATTCCATGCGATATGTCTGGTAACTAAGAGGTGCTTATTACAGCATTGGTTACAACCCTCATGCCCCACAAAGGATAATATACTTAAGAACTTAAAAGACCTACTGGCCCTAGAAAGAAGGGAGGTTGAAGGACAAAGAACAGAAAGTGGGGAAATTTGTTAAATAATGGCGTGGCTTTTTAACACATACTCTCTCTGATGGGGAAATAGAAAACATAATGAGGCCTTTTACTTTGACGAAATGTTATGTAATGGAGCAACTAAAAGGTTCCTTAGGCAGACTACAACAGGGACCTTAAAGAGTTTTCTTGTCCTTAGCGGGAGCCTTATGAAATATCTGGAGTATTATGTAAAACATACCCTTATCGACGAACAGGGTTTTAAAACCTAGGTCTTTTGATGGCGACGTATTCCGTGGAGACAGTTCTGTTTCTGTTGTGTTTTATGTTTTTGGAAGAAAAAAAAAAGTGGGAAACAGAAGGCAAAAGATCACTCTCACGAATTCAAGTACTAAGGAAGCTGTAACTGCACATTTTAACTGTACATTTTGAGAAATGTGAAAAAGTGACAATAGTGTAATTTTCAACTATGTTGGTTAATGTGATCTTATTGTCAACATGTATGCCTGTACTTTCCCATAATAAAAATGTTAAAAAAATAAAAAAATAAAATAAAAAGTATACATATTGGGTATCGCCGTGTCCGTACCAACCAGCTCCATAAAAATATCATATGACCTAACCCCTCCGGTGAACACCGTAAAAAAATTAAATATAAACTGTGCCAAAAAAGCCATTTTTTTTTCCACCTAACATCACAAAGTGCAACACCAAGCGATCAAAAAGGCGTATGCCCCCAAATAGTACCAATTTAACTGTCACCTCATCCCTCAAAAAATGAGACCCTAACTAAGACAATCGGTCAAAAAATATAAAAAAAATATGGCTCTCAGACTATGGAGACACTAAAACATAATTTTTTTGGTTTAAAAAATGCTATTGTGTAAAACCTAAATAAATAAGAAAAAGTATACATATAGGTATGGCCATGTCCGTAACGATCTGCTCTATAAAAATGTCACATGACCTAACCCCTCAGGTGAACGCTGTAAAAATAAATAAATAAAAACTGTGCTAAAACACAGTGTTATAATGAATGATCAAAAAATCATATGTACCCAAAAATGGTACCAATAAAAACATTAACTCTTCCTGCAAAAAACGAGCCCCTGCTCATCTTGATTGGCATAAAAATAAAAATAAAATATGGCGTTCAGAATATGGAGACACAAAAACATAACTTTTTTTCAAAAAGGCTTTATTATGTAAAACTAAAACAAACAAACAAAGAAAGTAGACATATTTGATATCATTGTGTCCGTAACAACCTGCTCTATATAAATAGCACGTGATCTGCCCTGTCAGATGAATGTTATAAAAAATAAAAACAGTGCCAAAACAGCAATTTTTTGGTTACCTTGCCTCACAAAAAGTTTCCACTGTAAGGGTGCATCAGGGGGGCTTCAAGGGGGACATGGCATCTAAAAACCAGTTCAGCAAAATCTGCCTTCCAAAAACCATATGGCGCTCCTTTTCTTCTGCGCCCTGCCGTGTGCCCTTACATCAGTTTACGACTAGAGTTGAGCGGACACCTGGATGTTCGGGTTCGACGGGTTTGGCCGAACTTGAGAAAAAAGTCAATGGGGACCCGAACTTTTGAGCACTAAAATGGCTGTAGGGCTAGAGGGCTGCAAATGGCATCAAAATGTGGTTAGGAGCAGGGCAAGTGCTCTGCAAACAAATGTGGATAAGGAAATGACTTTAAATAACATAAAATAGGTAAAAATAAAAAATAATAATCTTGATCTAGGAGGAGGAGGTCCATATGGAGTAGGAGGTTGAGGAGGCGGTGGATGTGGCGGTGTAGGTGGAAGCGGCGGTGGGGGAGGAGGAGGTAGCCTACACTGCTTTTTGGTTTTCAATTTTATTTTTAAAATTAGGGTACACCCCAAAACATTGGGAAATATAACCTGTGATAACCCCCTCCAGTAATGCTAAACACATGTTCAGACAATACACTGGCTGCAGGGTAGGCCAGCACCTCCAAGGGATAAAGGGCAAGCTCAGGCCAGGTGCCCAATTTGGAGACCCAGATTTTGCAGGGGCTGACCCCTGTCAGTCAGTTTGTGTAGGCGTGTGCACACTTAGTGCCCCACCATGTTGCTCGTCCCCATGATGTTCACGATCCAATTTGATATCTGCTCTATCACGGGTGGTGGGGAATCAGGGTTCCAAGCCAGAGAGTGTGAGAAAGAGAGACCACATTCAAATTAAAAATTATAGAGTTGAAATATGAGAGAAATAAGCATAAAAGTGTGACAACTTTTCAATTTAAGCATTTCATGAAAGAATGTGGCGCGCATTAATTACTGAATACATAGCATAGCAGGTGTTTATTCACGTCTAAAATTGTATAATCCAAGAATGTAACAGAAAAATTATTGAAATTTATTAAGCTGTTAACTAGGTAGAGGAGGGGTATATTACACCCAAAAATTGGTGTATTTCACCAAAAAATTTAACTGAGGGCTCTTTCACACCTGCGTTCTTTTCTTCCGGCATAGAGTTCCGTCGTCGGGGGAGGATTATCCTAATGCATTCTGAATGGAGAGAAATCCGTTCAGGATGCATCAGGATGTCTTCAGTTCCGGAACGGAACGTTTTTTGGCCGGAGAAAATACCGCAGCATGCTGCGCTTTTTGCTCCGGCCAAAAATCCGGAACACTTGCCGCAAGGCCGGATCCGGAATGAATGCCCATTGAAAGGCATTGATCCGGATCCGGCCTTAAGCTAAACGTCGTTTTGGCGCATTGCCGGATCCGACGTTTAGCTTTTTCTGAATGGTTACCATGGCTTCCAAGACGCTAAAGTCCTGGCAGCCATGGTAAAGTGTAGTGGGAAGCGGGGGAGCAGCATACTTACCGTCCGTGCGGCTCCCCGGGCGCTCCAGAGTGACGTCAGGGCGCCCCAGGCGCATGGATGACGTGATCACATGGATCACGTCATCCATGCGCATGGGGCGCCCTGACGTCATTCTGGAGCGCCCCGGGAGCCGCACGGACTGTAAGTATACCGCTCCCCACTCCCCGCTCCTACTATGGCTACCAGGACTTTAATAGCGTCCTGGGTGCCATAGTAACACTGAACGCATTTTGAAGATGGATGCGTCTTCAAATGCTTTCAGTTCACTTGCGTTTTTCCGGATCCGGCGTGTAATTCCGGCAAGTGGAGTACACGCCGGATCCGGACAACGCAAGTGTGAAAGAGCCCTAACAATTATTATATTTTTTTTTTGGTCTACTAGGTATAGGAGTGGTACATCACACCCAAAAATTTGTGAATTTCACCAGAATATATAACTGACAATTTTTTGGGGTTTAACCTGTCTACTAGGTATAGTAGTGGTACTATACACCGAAATTGGTGAATTTCACCCTAAAATGTAAATGACAATTTTTTTTTGTTTAACCTGTCTACTAGATTTAGCAGTGGTACTATATACCCAAAAATTGGTGAATTTCACCAGAAAATGTAAATGACAAAGTAGTGAAATGATATAAAATAAAATAGGTACAAATAAAAAAAATAAATATTTGATTTATGAGGTGGAGTTCCATATGGAGTAGGAGTTTGAGGAGGCGGTGGACGTAGCGGTGTAGGTGGAAGCTGCGGTGGAGGAGGACGAGGTAGCCAACACAGGTTTTTGGTTTTAATTTTATTTTTTTAAATTAGGGTACACTCTTTTAGAGTGTGAAATATCCAAAATACAAGAATGAGCAATTGCAAAGCAGTATAACAATGGCTGGTTAGTGCTGGTATGCATGTCTATTCTGCACAAGGTACGGACAAGTCCTGAAGGATCCCTGCTTGGTTCATTTTAATGAACGTGAGCTTGTCCACATTGGCTGTGGACAGGCGGCTGCGCTTGTCTGTGATGACGCCTCCTGCCATGCTAAACACACGTTCAGATAATACACTGGCTGCAGGGCAGGCCAGAACCTCAAAGGCGTAAAGGGCAAGCTCAGGCCATGTGCCCAATTTGGAGACCCAGAAGTTGAAGGGGGCAGACCCGTCATTCAGTACGTGTAGGCGTGTGCACACATACTGCTCCACCATGTTGGTGAAATGCTGCCTCCTGCTAAGACGTTCCATATCAGCTGATGGTGCTGGTTGTTGTGGCTTGCTGACATGCTTTTCCACATTTCGGCCATGCTAACCCTGCCTTCTGAGGTGCTGGCGGTGCCCCAGCTGCGTTGGGGACCTCTTCCTCTGCATTCGCCTTGTGCTTCCACTGTGCCCCCGCTGTCAGGTGGGAATGCCACCAGCAGAGCGTCTACCAGTGCATCTACTCGCGTCTACTCGCGCATCTTACAATCACGCTCCAGTGAGGGAATTAAGGACGGTACATTGTCCTTGTAACGGGGATCCAGCAGTGTGGCCACCCAGTAATCAGCACAAGTTAGAATGTGGGCAACTCGGCGGTCGTTGCGGAGACACTGCAGTATGTAATCGCTCATGTGTGCCAGGTTGCCCAGAGGCAATGAAAAGCTGTCCTCTGTGGGAGGTGTATCGTCTGTGTCCTCTGTATCCTCCCATCCACGCACCAGTGATGGCCATGAGCTGGTCTGGGTGCCACCCTGCTGTGAACATGTTTCCTCTTCCTCCATCTCCTCCTCCTCATCCTCCACCTCGTCATCCTCGAGAACTGTGCCCTGGCTGGACAATTGTGTACCTTGGGTTTGTGGGTGCAGGAACCCACCCTCGGAGCCACTTGGGAATGACTGGCCGGAAACCCTATGAAATGACCCCTCTTCCTCCTCCTCCTCCTGTGCCACATCCTCTTCCATCATCGCCAGGAGCGTTTTTTCAAGTAGGCATAGAAGTGGGATAGTAACGCTGAGAATGGCGTTATCGGCACTGGCCATGTTGGTAGAGTACTCGAAACAGCGCAACAAGGAACACAGGTCTCGCATGGAGGCCCAGTCATTGGTGGTGAAGTGGTGCTGTTCCGCAGAGTGACTCACCCGTGCGTGTTGAAACTCCACTATCGCCTGCTGCTGCTCGCACAGTCTGGCCAGCATGTGCAAGGTGGAGTTCCACCTTGTGGGCACGTCGCATATGAGGCGGTGTTATGATGCAGTGCTGACAGGTGAGCAGCAGCAGGATGAGAACGCCGAAAGCGCGCACAGACAGCCTGCACTTTATGCAGCAGCTCTGACATATCGGGGTAAGTTTAAAGGAATCTCTGCACCACCAAATTCAGCACATGCGCCAGGCAAGGGATGTGCGTCAAATCGGCTAGTCCCAGAGCTGCTACGAGATTTCCCCCTTTATCGCACACCACTAGGCCGGGCTTTAGGCTGACTGGCCCAAACCACTTATCGGTCTGTTGTTCAAGGCCCGTCCACAGCTCCTGCGCGGTGTGGGGTTTGTCCCCCAAACAGATAAGCTTTAAAACTGCCTGCTGTCGTTTACCCCTGGCTGTGCTGAAGTTGGTGGTGAAGGTGTTACGCTGACCGGATGAGGAGCTGGTAGAGGATGAGGAAGCAGAGTAGGAGGAGGAAGCAACAGGAGGCAAACTGAAGAGCCCTGCAATCCTCGGTGGTGGAAGGACATGCGCCAAACTGCTATCCGCCTCAGGCCCAGCCGCCACTGCATTTACCCAGTGTGCTGTTATGGAGATATAATGGCCCTGACCGTGCTTACTGGTCCACGTATCCGTAGTCAGGTGCACCTTGCCACAGATGGCGTTGCACAGTGCACACCTGATTTTGTCCATTACTTGATTGTGCAGGGAAGGGATAGCTCGCCTTGAAAAGTAGTGGCGGCTGGGCACGACGTACTGTGGGACAGCCACCGCCATAAGGTCTTTAAAACTATCCGTCTCCACCAGACGGAATGACAGCATTTCAAAGGCCAGTAATTTAGAAATGCTGGCATTCAGGGCTAAGTATCGCGGGTGGGTAGGGGGGTACTTCCTCTTCCTCTCCAGCGTTTGGGAGATGGAGATCTGAACGCTTCCTTGGGACATTGTGGAGATGCTTGGTGACCCAGGTGTTGGTGTTGCTGGCAGATCCTCTGTTTGCGGGGTGGCAGGTGGCACTGTCACTCCAGAGGTGGATGAAGAGGCAGAGACTGCAGCAGAGGAAGCAGGAGGAGCCAGAGACCTTTCTTGGTTTTTGAGGTGTCTACTCCACTGCAGCTCGTGCTTTGCACTTAAATGCCTGGTCATGCAGCTTGTGCTCAGGTTGAGAACGTTTATGCCTCGCTTCAGGCTCTGATTGCACAGCGTGCAAACCACTCGTGTCTTGTCGTGAGCACATTGTCTGAAGAACTGCCACGCCAGGGAACTCCTTGGAGCTGGCTTTGGTGTGCTCGGTCCCTTGCTGCGGTGGGCAGTAGCAGGCGTAATGTCTAGAGGACGGCTCTGTGCGACCACCGCCCTTCCTCCGAACTACGTAGGTCACTCGCATGACCTTGATTCCATGTGGGGTCGAGGACCTCAACGTCCTCCACATCATCTTCCACCCAGTCGTCACCCCTGCCTTCCTTGTCGGTCTGCACACTTTCGAAAGCCCCAGCAGTTGGCACCTGTGTTTCGTCATCATCCGAGACGTGCTGCGATGGTCCTCCCATGTTCTCATCTTGAAAGATAAGTGGTTGGGCACCGGTGCACTCAATCTCTTCAACTTCTGGGGCAGGGCTAGGTGGATGGCCCTGGGAAACCCTGCTAACAGAGTCATCAAAAAGCAGAAGAGACTGCTGCATGACTTGGGGCTCAGACTGCTTGGCTGATTTGCAAGGGGGTGAGGTGAAAGACTGATGGACATCGGCTGCAGGTGCCAACTGTGGTCTTTAAGCAGGAGACTGGGTGGGAGACAATGTGAAGGAACTGGATCCACTGTCAGACAACCCAATCTACTATCGCCTGTACTTGTTCAGGCCTCACCATTCGTAGAGCAGCATTTGGCCCGAACAAATACCGCTGCAGGTTTTGTCGCCTACTTGCACCTGAGGAAGGGGTTTCACTTGTGCGTGTAGCTGGCACAGATCGACCACGTCCTCTCCCTGCAACAGGAGCTCCACCAGCAGCACCACGACCTTAATTAATAGTAGAATAGAATGACAATATGTAAAGGGTGTATCTCACACGGCCTGAACCAGACTAGGCCTCAATTAAAGATTTTTTTGCCCAAAATGGCTGTATTTCAAATTCCTGAATCAAACCCCTGTATGTAGAGGGTGTATCTCACACGGCCTAAACCAGTGTAGGCCTGAATTCAATATTGGTGCACCAAATAGCTGTATTTCAAATGCCTGAATCAAACCCCTGTATGTAGAGGGTGTATCTCACACGGCCTGAACCAGTGTAAGTCTGAATTCAATATTGGTGCACCAAATGGCGGTATTTCAAATGCCTGAATCAAACCCCTGTATGTAGAGGGTGTATCTCACAGGGCCTGAACCAGTGTAGGCCTGAATTTAATATTGGTGCACCAAATGGCTGTATTTAAAATCTCAGAATCTAACCCAAATGTATTAAGGGTGTATCTCACAATGACATCTGCATCAAAGGCTGCCAACTGAATTTTACAGCAGTATATAAGCCTGTAATTTCACACATGCTGATGCTGCAAGGCCTGAAAATAGTTTTTTTGTAAAAAAAAGTGTGTTTTTAAAACCCCAGAAAATGATGGGTGTATTTTTAGCTTAAATTGCACACTGACTAATCCAGATGTTGTAGATTGCCAGATACAGTGCTGGTGCACTGAGCTTGCATAATATGGCCGCCACCGCCGCCCACCTAACTAACAGAATTATAAAATTTAATTTTTTTGGTCAATGGGCTTAGGGCAGGGTAAAACGATTGTGCCCTGCACCCACACAACTATTTGTATGTAGATCGCTTAGTTAGATTCTCTCCTATTCTCTCCCTGAAATCACAAGTCCAGCAGCATCCTCTCCCTACACTTGTAACAGCAGAGTGACGTGCAGCGCTAATTGACCCAAGCCTATATAGAGCCTGGGTCACATGCTGCTCTGGCCAATCACAGCCATGCCATTAGTAGGCATAGCTGTGATGGCTTCTAAGGTCAGACAGTTAACCGCTTGTTGATTTGCTGCTCTGCAGCCTTTCAAAAAGCGCCAAGAAAGCGCCGAACACCGAACCCGAATTTTTACTGAAATGTTCGGGTTCGGGTCCGGGGTCCAAAAATCTTAAAGTTCGAGTTCGCTCAACCCTATTTACGACCACATGTGGGGTGTTTCTGTAAACCGCAGAATCAGGCCTGAACCAGTATAGGCCTGAATTAAATATTTCTTTGCCCAAAATGGCTGTATTTCAAATGGCTGTATTTCAAATGCCTGAATTAAAACCCTGCATCAAAGGCTGCCAACTAAATTATTTTTTTACCCAAACGAGTGTTTGTTTAACAACTGAATTTGACAGCAGTATTTAAGCCTGTAATTTCACACGTGCTGATGCTGCAAGGCCTGAAAATAGTGTTTTTTGTCAAAAAAGTGTGTTTTTAAAACCCCAGAAAATGGGTGTATTTCTAGCTTAAATTGCACACTGACTAATCCAGATGTTGTAGATTGCCAGATGCAGTGCTGGTGCACTGAGCTTGCATAAAATGGCCGCCACGCCGCCCACCTAACTAACAGAATTATAAAAGTTTTTCTTTTTGGTCAATGGGCTTAGGGCAGGGTAAAACGATTGTGCCCTGCACCCACACAACTATTTCTATGTAGATCGCTGAGTTAGATTCTCTCCTATTCTCTCCCTGAAATCACATGTGGGGTGTTTCTGTAAACTGCAGAATCAGGGTAATAAATATAAATATAAATATTGTTGATGTGTTAAAGATTTTTTTTTATTAAAATGGAAAATCTGCCAAAAAAGTGAAATTTTTAAATTTGATCTCCATTTTCTTTTAATTCTTGTTGAACACCTAAAAGGTTAACAAAGTTTGTAAAATCAGTTTTAAGTAACTTGAGGGGTGTAGTTTCTACAATGGGGTAATTTATGGGGGGCTTCCACTATGTAAGCCCCACAAGTGACTTCAGACCTCAACTGGTCCTTAAAAAGTGGGTTTTGGCAATTTTCTTACAAATTTTAAGAATTGCTTCTAAAATTCTAAGCCTTCTAACGTCCTAAAAAAATAAAATGACATTTACAAAATTATGCCAACATAAAGGAGACATATAGGGAATGTTAAGTGATAAATATTTTATGAGGTATCACTTTCTGTTTTAAAAGCAGAGAAATAGAATTTTTGAAAATTGCTAATTTTTCTAACTTTTTGGTAAATTTGGGATTTTTTTCAAAACTAAAGGTAGAATATATTGACTCAAATTTATGACTATCATGAAGTACAATGTGTCACGAGAAAACAATCTTTGAATGGCTTGGATAAGTGAAAGCATTCCAAAGCTATTACCACATAAAGTGACATATGTCAGATTTGCAAAATTAGGCCTGGTCAGGAAGGGGGCAAATGGCCCGGATGTGAAGTGGTTAATAGGAATTATTTAATCAAGATGATCATGGGATCATAAGCTATGAAGATGGTTTTACATCAAGAATATCAATGAAAAAATAAGATGCTGTTTGTCCTGTAAACGTTAACACTGCAAGATATACACAAGTGTCATGATCACCATGGTTCATGTGCACCAAAGCAACCTCTAGAATACACAATGACAGAGAACTGTAGTTAGCTACGTGTAATTTGTTTTAATACCCGTGAATAGCACAAAATAAATAAAGTGACAGAATGTCAAACAAAGTCATACAAAAAGGCTATGATTGCTTACAGTCATTTGAGACTGACACAAATTGTGATATTTGCAAAAGGTGCTGCTTCAATTTTTGTGGTGAAAATTTGCATTAACGCTATTGTTATTAAGTGTGGTCAGATGAAGGTGCATTTAGATAGGGACAGTGGAGTAACTAGAAATAACTGGGCCCCACAGCAAATTTTTGAATGGGCCAGCCCCCAGCAACTTCATCGAAGACCTCCTCCACCCATACACCCCCCACTCCTGTAGCTAGTCAATATCGCTCTCTCAGACCAGGCCCAGCAGCTGCTCTGTCAGTTTCCTACACGTATATGCCATATCTCCCAACTTTGTGGACTGTCAAAGAGGGACATTTATGGTTTATTATGTGAAAGGTCCACTTTTCCTGCATATTTACATTCTTTAATAGCTTTTTTTTTTTTTTAGAAAGAAAAAAATAGGGGGTTGGGTCAGCACAACCTGCCTGTAGGTGCAGATCACTATGGCGAAATACATATATAAACGGAAAATGCAAATGTGATCGCACACTACATCCAGCACTCTGCCCTCCATGCTGGATGAGACATTGGTTTATATTTTGGCCAAAGCATAGTAAGCCACTCACCGCGTCAAGGTCGTCTCATGAGTGGTCCCTAACTCTTGTTCCTACCTGTTCATGGGCCATGACAGCCACATAAAATCCAGGGAATGCAGGTCAGCATGCAAGCCAAGTACACTTTGCTTGTAACCCCGTCCGGTGCCATTACAGCTTTCATCGGATCCAGGGATGCAAGTACCAACATGCATGCTGAACCCACCATACACTTCTCCTGGAGCCAGATGGCTAATGGTAGGTTCTATACAAGCAGACTCAGTTTTATACTGACTTTAAAACCAGCCTCAAGGACAGATTAACTGGTCAGGTGTGCAATGACTCCAAGGAGATCGCCACGCCTCCAATATATACTACAAAGAAAAAAATAGGGGGTTGGGTCAGCACAACCTGCCTGTAGGTGCAGATCACTATGGCGAAATACATATATAAACGGAAAATGCAAATGTGATCGCACACTACATCCAGCACTCTGCCCTCCATGCTGGATGAGACATTGGTTTATATTTTGGCCAAAGCATAGTAAGCCACTCACCGCGTCAAGGTCGTCTCATGAGTGGTCCCTAACTCTTGTTCCTACCTGTTCATGGGCCATGACAGCCACATAAAATCCAGGGAATGCAGGTCAGCATGCAAGCCAAGTACACTTTGCTTGTAACCCCGTCCGGTGCCATTACAGCTTTCATCGAATCCAGGGATGCAAGTACCAACATGCATGCTGAACCCACCATACACTTCTCCTGGAGCCAGATGGCTAATGGTAGGTTCTATACAAGCAGACTCAGTTTTATACTGACTTTAAAACCAGCCTCAAGGACAGATTAACTGGTCAGGTGTGCAATGACTCCAAGGAGATCGCCACGCCTCCAATATATACTACAAAGAAAAAAATAAGGGGTTGGGTCAGCACAACCTGCCTGTAGGTGCAGATCACTATGGCGAAATACATATATAAACGGAAAATGCAAATGTGATCGCACACTACATCCAGCACTCTGCCCTCCATGCTGGATGAGACATTGGTTTATATTTTGGCCAAAGCATAGTAAGCCACTCATGAGACGACCTTGACGCGGTGAGTGGCTTACTATGCTTTGGCCAAAATATAAACCAATGTCTCATCCAGCATGGAGGGCAGAGTGCTGGATGTAGTGTGCGATCACATTTGCATTTTCCGTTTATATATGTATTTCGCCATAGTGATCTGCACCTACAGGCAGGTTATGCTGACCCAACCCCCTATTTTTTTCTTTGTAGTATATATTGGAGGCGTGGCGATCTCCTTGGAGTCATTGCACACCTGACCAGTTAATCTGTCCTTGAGGCTGGTTTTAAAGTCAGTATAAAACTGAGTCTGCTTGTATAGAACCTACCATTAGCCATCTGGCTCCAGGAGAAGTATATGGTGGGTTCAGCATGCATGTTGGTACTTGCATCCCTGGATCCGATGAAAGCTGTAATGGCACCGGACAGGGTTACAAGCAAAGTGTACTTGGCTTGCATGCTGACCTGCATTCCCTGGATTTTATGTGGCTGTCATGGCCCATGAACAGGTAGGAACAAGAGTTAGGGACCACTCATGAGACGACCTTGACGCGGTGAGTGGCTTACTATGCTTTGGCCAAAATATAAACCAATGTCTCATCCAGCATGGAGGGCAGAGTGCTGGATGTAGTGTGCGATCACATTTGCATTTTCCGTTTATATATGTATTTCGCCATAGTGATCTGCACCTACAGGCAGGTTGTGCTGACCCAACCCCCTATTTTTTTCTTTGTAGTATATATTGGAGGCGTGGCGATCTCCTTGGAGTCATTGCACACCTGACCAGTTAATCTGTCCTTGAGGCTGGTTTTAAAGTCAGTATAAAACTGAGTCTGCTTGTATAGAACCTACCATTAGCCATCTGGCTCCAGGAGAAGTGTATGGTGGGTTCAGCATGCATGTTGGTACTTGCATCCCTGGATCCGATGAAAGCTGTAATGGCACCGGACGGGGTTACAGGCAAAGTGTACTTGGCTTGCATGCTGACCTGCATTCCCTGGATTTTATGTGGCTGTCATGGCCCATGAACAGGTAGGAACATGAGTTAGGGACCACTCATGAGACGACCTTGACGCGGTGAGTGGCTTACTATGCTTTGGCCAAAATATAAACCAATGTCTCATCCAGCATGGAGGGCAGAGTGCTGGATGTAGTGTGCGATCACATTTGCATTTTCCGTTTATATATGTATTTCGCCATAGTGATCTGCACCTACAGGCAGGTTGTGCTGACCCAACCCCCTATTTTTTTCTTTGTAGTATATATTGGAGGCGTGGCGATCTCCTTGGAGTCATTGCACACCTGACCAGTTAATCTGTCCTTGAGGCTGGTTTTAAAGTCAGTATAAAACTGAGTCTGCTTGTATAGAACCTACCATTAGCCATCTGGCTCCAGGAGAAGTGTATGGTGGGTTCAGCATGCATGTTGGTACTTGCATCCCTGGATCCGATGAAAGCTGTAATGGCACCGGACGGGGTTACAAGCAAAGTGTACTTGGCTTGCATGCTGACCTGCATTCCCTGGATTTTATGTGGCTGTCATGGCCCATGAACAGGTAGGAACATGAGTTAGGGACCACTCATGAGACGACCTTGACGCGGTGAGTGGCTTACTATGCTTTGGCCAAAATATAAACCAATGTCTCATCCAGCATGGAGGGCAGAGTGCTGGATGTAGTGTGCGATCACATTTGCATTTTCCGTTTATATTTTTTATTTTTTACACAATAGCGTAAAAATTATCTGAATATAAAGATTTCTAAAATCAAAATGACATCAAATAAGGAAATAATATGCAAGGTGAGCTTTAATATATAGACAGGAACCAGGGAAACACATTCTGGATCAATATTGTAAATTTAATAATGCAAATCTATACCTCAGATCAAAAAGAGGGAAATTTAAGGAGCAAAGAGGGACAGAGGGACTTGGGTCAAAACGAGGGACTGTCCCGCCAAAAGAGGTGAAACTTGGGAGGTATGTGATGTCACTGTATATACTATTAATGTATATAATGATAATGTCATTTTATAATACTGTTGAGGGGGCCCTGACAATAAAATCTTTTAGTCCTCCTCCTCCTGGGTGGGCCCCTTCTGATTTTGGGACCCTGCTTGTGATGATTTAGGCCCCATTCACATAACCATATTTTTCGTACACATCTGATCTGCATTTCTTGTGGATCGGATGCGGAACCCATTCATTTCAATGGGGTCGCAAAAAGATTAGGATGCACATGGATCTCTGCATTTTGTGTATCTGCAATTTGTGGACTTCAAAAAGGGTACAATTTTGTAAATGGAACCTTAATGTGCTGCATGAAAAATAATTTGTCCCTATGAACAAGCATTTTGCTCGTTCATCCGATTATCAGAAAGGATTGTTCATAGTAACATTCATTCCTGGTAATCTGCCCAATTGTGTAAATTGGAGAAACTTATTTCTTGCCATGAAAATTAACTTAATCAGAAAACGCCCATTTCCACTGCATTTTGTTGATCATTTCAGTGGTCTTGACAATTAGCTCAGGAGAAAGTGCTAATGAGGTCAAGACAGTTGATATCACTATGTCATGCTGACTGAATTAAGGATGATCATTAGTGATGCGATATATCCCGAATTTTTGGCTTAATATTCACCATAAATTCGTAAATTCTAGAATTTGTGATCTCCAGTCATTATTTTCTTGATTGCGAAAATCGGCAATCGGAAAATTTGCGATAAAAATTCACGATTAGAATATTCGTGATCAACACTAGTCACAACATGAAAACACTAGCAGGTTATTATATTTGCAACTGGATAGGTGGATTCACTAGTCCATGGTTGGGAAGAACAGGTTAACTGCAACAAAAGTCACTAATGCAAGAGGGCAGAGGGACAGATGCAGCCGGGTTCGGAAGTTGATCCTGGAGAATAATGTAGCTAAGCTGGTGGCATAGCAGAAAAGATGATGTAGCAAAACTGTAGATCCAACGGAACGGGTAGTGTAACAGAGCCTATGAAGCTGTAGAACTGATGGTATAGCAGAACTGCAGATGTAGCAGAAGTGGAGACATAGCAGGACCGGAGGTGTAGCAGTGCTGAAGATGATACAAAGTTGGTGGTATAGTCATAGTTAATTACATAGTTACATAGTTAATACGGTTGAAAAAAAGACATACGTCCATCAAGTTCAACCAAGGGATAGGTGGGGACGCGAATCCCAAAAGGAATTGAGACTCAGATTTCTAAACATTTTCATAAGCATTAATGTTTTTTACTTTTAAGAATTCGTCAAAACCCTTTTTGAAACTGACGATCTTGCAAAGTTGGTGGTATAGCAGAGCTGAAGGTGATGCAGATTCAATGGTGAGTTGAGTGCTCTCCTCTGTATTGCCTACTAAACTATTTGGCACTGGTATCTATTCCTTTATGTACCTATATGTAACCATCAGAACTGGACTATGGAGCAATGGAAGAAAGTAGCCTGATAAATCAAGCTTTCTTTTACATCATGTGGATGAGTATATGTTACTTATCAGTGAATAAGATGAGGTTGCATCAGAAGAAGGCAAGCTGGTGGAGAAAATGTGGTACCCTGGGCAAAATTCTGTTATTCCTAGAATTTAAGTGGAGGATACTTTTACATGTGAGGGATGAGCTAGAAAAAAGTCCAATCTATAGAGGCCTCACTTTGCAAATTATGGGATTTAAAGGATCTGCTGCAATCGAAGTATATTCGACTTGAACCAAATTTGTTTCAATTGCCCTGAAAAGCTGTGGATGTGAATAGTGTTTTGAAAAGCTTGTGGATCTGCTGTGTCATTTGGTCTGGTGCTACTCCTAAAGTCAGACATGAGGAATCATGGGTACTGATGAAAAAAAATCTAGAATATTCGCGATTACAAAGATATAGCACTATATTTTAGATCTTCGCGAATTCTCGAAGTGCCGATATTCGCGATAAAAATACTGGTTTAGTTTACCGGTAAATCCTTTTCCAGGACTCAGACATGACAGCACCCATGGAAGTTGTCCTATTGGTCTCTGTAGGTATCACGGTCGGCGTGGCTATCACATACGTGACACAGAGGGAGGGAACGAGGAAGGCCCTGCCCAAGTGAGAGGGAAGATGGTGACCCCTGACTCACCTGGCGGCTGGCACCTGGCTGCCCTGACGTCCCTAGACGGGTTCCTCACCCGTACGCCGATCACGTGCCTAAAGCCCTGGCTTTCCCTGAGCTGAGCCCTAGGTAGTGAACAGGGCGATGGGAACACTAGTCCGCACCACTAACTCTAAGGGAAAACACCAAGGGGAGGACAGACAACACAGACTCAACATATATTCCCAGGTGGGCGACAACAAGAGACAACAATAAGCCAAACAGGGATCCGGAGGGTAGCACACAGGAACAACAACCAGGATTAACCACTCCAGTGGGTCAGTATAGATGTCCAGGCAGGAAGCTCTATAACTGGCAACTAAAGAAGTGTGAGGGGAGAATATAAGGAGGTAGGGAGTGGCAGACAAGAAACAGCTGAGGAGGAGAAGCTACGGATCCCTGAGAGAGACAAAAAGGATAGCAAGGCAAACACAGAAAACAATAACTAAGAAACACCGTGATCTTTAGATATAGAGCGCGTAGCCACCCGCTGCGACTTCCTGACCCCGGGTATAACGGAGTCAGACGTGGCTCTTGATACCCTCGTGACAGTAGGGACAGGAAGCGAGAGAGATTAAAAGGCACCCACCCCTCCCACTCTCCAGTGTTTTTCCAAATTACTAGACCGGATAGGATCCAACACCTTTTATTAATAACAATGTTACATTCACACTGCCATCAAGGTTGGAACCACTATACCAGGGAGGGTAATATGGGGTGCTGTCATGGCGGACTCCTGGAAAAGGATTTACCGGTAAACTAAACCAGTATTTCCAGGACGTCCCTCCATGACAGCACCCATGGAGAACTAACAACTGAATCTCCTAGGGGGGGGCTACTGCCTGAAGGACTTTCCACCCGAAAGCCAAGTCCTGGCAGGCCAATACATCAAGGGCCAGATTTATCATTACTCTGACAGCTCACTCCACTTTCACATATGGCTAAAGTCAGTTTTAGCCAAGTCAGATTTATGATCGGCCCTTTAAGACTGTAATAAATGTGGTTTGACGGTAGCAGTTTATCCGTCAGTAAGCAGCTTTACAAAAGTCGCACATCTTAAAAAAGTTGCACGTTTTTATGAAAAAGTCGCATGTTCTATTTAAAAAGTCTCCTAAAATAAGCATGGTCCTCACTGGAGTGAAATTGCGACTTTTTTGCGACTTTTTAAATAGTCCTAATAGTAAATCTGTCTAGAGATTAATTTACATAAGAAAACACGCCCACTTTCAGAAAACTGGCGAGCATAGTGCAGAGCAGAAAAAAGTCGCAAATTTGTGTGCAGTTTTAGCGTTTGGGACTTTTTTTGGGACTTTTTCACTCCATTATTCTGACCTGAGCTAATGATAAATCTGGCCCCTAGTCTGTAATGTTTGGCAAAAGTCAGGAAGTTAGACCAGGTTGCCGCCCTGCAAATCTGGTCAATTGTAGCATCTGCCTTCTCTGCCCAGGAAGTTGCCATGGCTCTCGTAGAATGCGCCTTTAAGTTTAAAGGACAGGTCATCTCCTGCAGTCTGTATGTTTCTTTAATGGAGTCTTTAATCCACCGTGCCAACGTCTGCTTTGAAGACTTCAGGCCTCTATTCTTCCCACCAAATTGGATGAATAAGTTACTTGATCTTCTCCAAGTACTTGTCCTGTCAAGATAGGCTAGAATTGTTCTTCTAACATCCAGACACTGGAATCTCTTCTCCTGTATATTTTTGAGAGAGGAACAAAATGAAGGGAGTGTTAGCTCTTGCTCTCTATGGAAGGTTGAAACCACCTTAGGTAAAAAGGCTGGATCTAGCTTCAAGATTATGCGATCATCCAGAATCCTTAAGTATGGTTCTTTAATGGATAATGCCTGAATTTCCCCTATCCTGCGGGCTGTGGTTATGTCCAGAAGAAATACCGCCTTGAGAGAGAGATATTTTTCAGATATAAGATCGATAGGTGGGTCTCAACCTAGAAGCTGCTCTTAGAAAACTTCTAATCCATCTATGATCTGCAAGGGGTGTATCTAAACGACAGCTGAGTGCCGAGATCTGTACTTTAAGTGTGCTGGCTTTTAGTCCTGCATCAAACCCCTCCTGAAGAAATTCTAATATGCAACCCACCGAAGGAGATCTGGTATCCGCGTGATTTTGCGACAACCAGGATGAAAATTTCTTCCATATTTTATTATATATCTCTCTCGTGACGGGTTTGCGGCAGCCCTGTAGAGTTGAGATTACCTTATCTGAGAGCCCCTTGTTTCTTAAGGTTTGCCTCTCAGGATCCAAGCTGTAAGATTCAGTTTGTTGGGATGAAAAAGCGGTCCTTGTGACAGGAGATCCTGTCTTTTTGGAAGGGTTATCGGTTCTCTGATGGACATGATCTTTAGAACCGAAAAACAGGCTCTCTTGGGCCAAGCTGGAGCCACCTAAATCAGTGTGGTTGAACTTACTCTCAATTTCTTCAAGATTAAAGGTATGAGGGGAAGTGGAGGAAAAGCGTAAGCTAGACTCATGTCCCACTTCTGGGAAAGAGCATCTACCGCTAGTGGTCTCCCTCTTGGGTCTAGCGAGAATAAATAGTCCAGCTGAGTATTCCTGCTGGACGCGAATAAATCCACTTGAAGTTTCCCCCATTTCTGACAAATCATCTGAAATACTTCTTGGTTCAATTTCCATTCCCCTGGTTCGACACTGTGTCGACTGAGGAAATCCGCTGTGGAGTTGAGAGACCCCTTCAGGTGTGTGGCTGTAATGGACAAGACCATCTTTTCTGACCACTTGAAGATGAGATTCGCTAACTCCTGGAGTTGAGGGTTTTTTGTCCCTCCTTGTCTCTTTATGTAACAGACTGTTGTTATATTGTCCGATAATACTCTGACATGATTGCCTGTGAGGAGATGTTCCGCGGCTTTCAGGGACTCCCAAACCGCTTTTAGTTCCCTGTAGTTTGAGGAATTTAGGGCGTCTGTACTGGACCAACTGCCCTGAAAGAACTGATCTTCTAAGTGAGCACCCCAACCCCGGCTTCTTGCGTCCGTGGTTATTGTCTTGAGTGGTATCATGTTCCAGGAAACCCCTCTTGACAGGTTCTCTGTTACTAACCACCAGGAGAGGGAGTCTACTGCTCTGTCCGAGAGAGCTATCCTGGCGTTTAACGATCTGTGGTCTTTGTCCCAAGATGAGAGGACCTCCGCCTGGAGAGTTCTTGAATGGAACTGGGCCCAAGGAACTGTCGTGATGCACAAGGTCATTAGGCCTAGGATCTGCATGGCCTCTCGTAGTGTCTGCTTTTTCTTTAGCCTGAAGGATTTTATTCTTTCCCTTATGTTGACTTGTTTGTCCTGAGGAAGAAAAGAATGTTGAGTTACCGAATCTAAGAGGGTTCCCAGGAACTTCTTTTGTGTTGCCAGCTGCAAATCCGACTTCTCCAGGTTTATCTTCCATCCTAGACTTGTGAGCAAAGATAGAGTCCTTCCTCTGTGAAGCTCTAACTCCTCTTTTGAGTCTGCCACAAGAAGAAAGTCGTCTAGGTAAGGAATTATCGTTACCTGTCTCTGTCTTAGGTAGGCTACTATCTCTGCCACTACCTTTGTGAAGATACATGGGGCTGATGATATTCCAAACGGGAGGCACTGGAACTGGCAATGCAATATCATCTCGTCTTTCTTGATTGCAAACCTCAAGTATTACTGAAACTGATGGTGAATGGGGATGTGGTAATAGGCTTCCAGTGGATCCAGGGTGCACAGAAAAGCCCCTGGACTTATTAGCGGGATTGTAGATTTTACTGACTCCATCTTGAAATGGTAATGCGTTATCCATCTGTTTAAGAATTTCAGGTTGATGATGGTCCTATTGGATCCGTCTGGTTTGGTTATGAGGAACAGTTTTGAATAGTGACCCTTGAATTCCTCTGAAGGAGGGACCTGCACTATTGCCCCTAATTTCAACAGCTTTTGGACATCCGTCAGAAGCTGATCCTGAAGTGAAGCCGACTGGAAAACTGTAGTCTGAAACAGTTGTGGAGGAGGAAGGCGGAACTCTATTCTGAACCCCTTCTGGATGGATTCCAGAATATACAGATTTTTGGTTATTTGGGTCCACTTTTCCCAGAAGAACTGGAGTCTGCCCCCTACTGGCCTGGCGTCATTGTCTCTCTGACTTGGTATTGGGATTAAAGAGAAACCCTCGGCCTCTTCCTCCTTTCGGGTATCTACACCTCCCCGTCTTCCCTTTACTCCTAGGAGTGTTTTGGAAACTGCTGGCCGTCTTACGAAAGGGCAAAGGCTTCTTGCTTTTCTCCTCCGGGAACCCTTTCTTTTTGTCCGCTGTCTTTTCCAGGATTTCATCTAGTACCGGGCCAAAGAGGTGGGAACCTTTAAGGGGCATAGCGCAAAGCTTATTTTTAGAGGCTATATCCCCTGACCAGGATTTTAGCCACAATGCTCTCCTAGCCGTATTAGATAGGGAGTCTGCTTTTGCTGCGAACCTTATGGACTCCGCCGAGGCGTCCGCCATAAAGGATGCAGCCATTTTAAATAGAGGTAATGATCCCAGGATTTCTTCCCTAGGGGTGTCCTGCTTAAGATGTTCCTCCAGCTGGTTTACCCATAAATACATAGATCTGGCTACAGAGGTAGTAGCAATATTAGTATTGAGAATATTGGCTGAAACCTCCCATGCTCTTTTGAGTAATCCGTCAATTTTTCTATCCATTGGCTCTTTTAACTGGGCCGAATCTTCAAATGGTAGTGTGGTTCTCCTAACCACTTTTGCTACCTGAATATTCACCTTAGGGACCACATCCCACAGTTTTGTATCCTCAGGGTTGAACAGCAATCTGTTTTTAAATTCACAAGGTATATATAACTTTTTATCAGCATCAGCCCACTCGTCGATCACTAAATCCTTTAAGTTCTCGTTTACCGGAAACAACTTCTTTTTCTTTGCTTTTAACCCGCCGAACATTTCATCCTGCACTGAGCGAGTCTGTTCCTCTTCCTCAATATCCATTGTCTGCCTTACAGCCGACAGGAGGGGGTCTAAATCTTCTTGTAAAAAAAGGTATCTTTTCTGATCGTCAGCCGTAAAAGACGAACCCTGATCATCATACATCTCTTCTGAAAGATATAAGTCCCCCTTCTTCGGACTCTGATTCCCTTAGCACTCGGGGTCTTTTGGGGGGAGGGGAACCGGCACATGGTTTCTGAACCATACTGGAACTGGCCGCCTGGATCTCCTCTTTCACAATCACTCTCAGGTCTGATAGGAGAGAAGATTGCTCTTCTCTGAGAATCTTCGCCAGACAGTCACTACATAAGGCTTTTTTATATGACTCTGGCAATTTCTTTGAACATAAAGCACATGTTCTGGCTTTCTTTTTTGGTTCTCCCAGAGCTTTAACTGTAGCGTCTCTCTCTCCCTACATAGAAAGAGAGAGAGACCGTTAGCTGAATTGAGCTGCATAAAAAAGAGGAATTTTAGGAATATGAGCCCCTCTTAGGCACTTACATGACCCAGGACAGGGATGTCTGCGCTAGTGTCCTGCATAGCTGACAACTGAACCTCCATCACCACACTCAGACAAGAAATTGACCACTCAATTTATGTCCTACCTGGTCCATCCTGTTGCCGCGCGGCTCCGCCTCCTCACTTCCTGGGGGGGGACTCATTCAAACAAAGAGTCACCCCCCCTGCATGCTACCGCCGTCCGGGTCTAGCGTTCCCTGGGCGCCGCCATCTTCTTCCGACCATGTGACCTCGACTTCCGGTCACATGGTCTGCATGCCGAGCAGGAGGAGCACAGGAGCGCCGGAGCGCAGGAGCCGCAGCCGATCCCAGAGCTCCCACCCGGAAGAAGCGGCCTTGGCTTTCCACGATACCGCGGCCAAAAGGTACAGGGAAAAAAGGTATCGGGGACAGCTAGGGGACCTCTACCCCGAGAGGTGCTAGCATTTAGGCCCTCAGAATCTGAAGAGGAGAGGCATAACCCCCCGACCAGACTAGGCCCCAAATCCTTTTCATTCCCAGAGCAGGGAACGTCTTCTCTCTGCTCCTGTCCCTGTAGGGACAGGAAGAACACTGGAGAGTGGGAGGAGAGGGTGCCTTTTAATCTCTCTCGCTTCCTGTCCCTACAGAGACCAATAGGACAACCTCCATGGGTGCTGTCATGGAGGGACGTCCTGGAAATTCGCGATTAGAATATTAGACGTCAACACTAATGATCATGTGATAATTTCAGTGATCTTCTCATTATCTCAATTGAAAGTGGTAACGAGGACAAGGCAGCTGATATCACTCTGTCATGCTGATTGAATTAGTAGTAATGTTCGTTCTGGAGAGCGCCTGACCGCGTAGGGAGGGTGATATGGGACTGCGGGTGGTTCTCCCCGCTTGGTTTGCCCCTGCTGGTGTTTTGGTGCCTTTCCCCTCCCTACACCCATATTTTTGGGGATACCACCCCTCCCCCCCTTTCCTCATTTTAACCCCTCCCCTCCCATGATGAATTTAAAAGGGGTTTTCAGGTGCGACCCACTTTTAAACCCCCTCTTTTTCCCTTTGCTGGCCTTTAGGTTAGGAAGTGACAGGGTAGGGGTTAAGGTGATCTGCCTGGTATCCTCTGTTTCCTGGCGGGTTTTAGCCCCACCTGTAGGTTATTTAACCCCCCTCTCCTCATCCGGCCGGTCTCTTGGCTGGAGAAACGTTGTCCCACCCTCCCTATTTTATGTCTACAGCTGCTCATCGTACGAGTCGGTTTTAATTTCCGATGTTTTCTTTTGGTTGTTCATATATCTTTCTAATTCCAGTTCGGAGTTGGTTTCCTTGTTCTATAAAGTCACAGCTGCTGGTTTGGAGACAGTCAGAAGACATGGTGAAGTGTAAAGAGCGGACATGCCCGCTCGGAGTCCAGCGGCTGGCATACCGCGCCATGTGTCAGTGGTTTGGAGCAGTTTTAAGGCTCTTGGTTTAATGATGTTACGAATGAACGAATAAAGAAAGCTGTGGCCGATCACCACCCAACTGTCATGGTCTTACCTTCTTGCTGTTCTCCTTCGTTTGACATGTGCTGGCGGCCATCTTGGTTTCTGGGTTTCTTGTAGCCTTCCACCCTGCGGCTCCTCCTTCCCACTGGGAGGAGCTGGATGCCTAGCTCATATATATAGGAGGTCTGTGGCTTCAGTTCCTTGCTTGGTCCTCCTGTGTTCACATGCTTCTAAGACTGCTGCTGCTTCTGGTTCCTGATTCTGGTTTCGTCTGACTACCCTGCTGGTTCCTGATCCTGGCTTCGTCTGACTACCCTGCTGGTTCCTGATCCTGGCTTCGTCTGACTACCCTTCTGGTTCCTGATCTCTGGCCTCTCAAAGACTCTGCTTCGGTTTCACCATTCGTTTGGACTTTTGCTTTACAGCTTTATTTTCAATAAAGCCTTCTTATTTTCACTTATCTCTTGTTGTACGTCTGGTTCATGGTTCCGTGACATTAGGACCAAGCCATGAGTTCTGACGGTACAGGGCCATCCTCGCTACCCATGCTGGTTGCCAGACTTGATCAGCAGGATCACCTGTTGGGTCGGTTCGCTGTGGCGTTGCAAACCCTGCTTGAACGCACGGCTCATTTCGCTCCCGTTGCCGATGGGTCGGTTGTCGCTCCTACTGCCGCTCCGGTTGTTGCGCCAGAGTCTACCCCGACACCTGTTGTTGCGCCTGCGGTGTTTCGGGGTATGACCGGTTCTGCCCCTCTTCCACAGCGCTTTGGGGGAGAGCCAACTCAGTGCCGAGGTTTCCTTAACCAGGTGGGCATTTATTTCGAGTTGCTGCCACATGCCTTTCCTACTGAGAGATCAAAGGTGGGCTTCTTGATCTCGCTGCTCTCGGACAAGGCCTTGGCCTGGGCCAGCCCTTTATGGGAGAACAACAATCCGGTGGTTGCTGAGTTTTCCGGTTTTGTTGCTTCTCTTCGGAAGGTATTCGTTGTGCCGGCTCGTGCTGCCTCTGCTGCGAAGCTCCTTATGTCCATCAGACAGGGTTCACGATCCGTAGCTGAATACGCCATTGAGTTTCGTACCCTGGCAGCAGAGGTGGGCTGGAATAATGAGGCTCTGGTCGCTGCTTTCTCTCATGGCCTCTCGGATGCCTTGAAGGATGAGGTTGCAGCTAAGGACCTACCAGTGGAGCTCGAGTCTCTTATTTCTTTCCTGATTTTGATTGACACCAGACTCAGGGAGAGACCTTCCTTTAAGGAGAGCCTGCGGAGGTCTTCTAACAGATTGGCGCCTACGTTTGCTGTCCCACCCGTGCCTCCCTCTCCTCCCACGCCTCCTGGGGATGACTTGTCTGGGGGTGAACCCATGCAGCTGGGGTTTGCTCGCCTGTCCGAGGGGGAGAGGGTACTCCGGAGACGCGAGGGTCGATGCATGTACTGTGGTCTCGGTGGGCATTTTCGGTTGGCATGTCCGAACCGTCCGGGAAACGCTCGTACCTGAGATCCTGTCGGGGGCAGATCTTGGGTGGAGTCTCCTCGTCCCCGGTTTCCCGTGTTGACAAACCACTGATCACTGTTGTCCTCTCCTGGGTTGGGGGCTCGGTGACGACCCAGGCGTTGGTGGACTCGGGTGCTGGTGGTTTGTTCATTGATAGTGTGTTCGCTGCCGCCAATTCCATTCCTCTGCAGGCTCGAGGTTCCCCACTGGCTCTTGAGGCGATAGACGGCAGACCCTTTCTGTCGTCACACGTGACTCATGAGACCCTTCCAGTGGGGATAGCCATTGGTGCCGTTCACAGAGAGTCGGTCTGTCTCCAGGTTATTTCGTCTCCACACTACTCGGTGGTCTTGGGGTACCCCTGGCTCCAGAAGCATAATCCGACTTTCGATTGGAGATCGGCCGAGATCCTCTCGTGGTCACCGCAGTGTGGGACTAGTTGCATCCATGGGTCTGTCAAGTTGCTGTGTACTTCCTCGGACTCTCTGTTGCCTCCGGAATACGAGGAGTACCGGGATGTATTCGATAAGGTGCGCGCGGTTGCCCTACCTCCGCACCGCCCATACGATTGTGCCATAGAGTTACAACCTGGTGCCGTTCCTCCTCGTGGCAAGGTCTATCCACTGTCGGTAGCGGAGAATGAGGCCATGGAGGAGTACGTGAGGGAGGCGCTTTCACGCGGACACATTCGCAAATCCTCGTCCCCGGCAGGGGCTGGATTTTTCTTTGTGAAAAAGAAGGGCGGTGAGTTGAGGCCTTGCCTCGATTACAGGGGTCTCAATCGCATCACGATCAAGAACGCTTACCCGATACCCTTGATTTCCGAGCTGTTCGATCGCCTTAAAGGGGCCACGGTCTTTACCAAACTCGACCTGAGGGCGGCATATAACCTGGCAAGGATCAAGGCGGGCGATGAGTGGAAGACCGCGTTTAACACCAGGACCGGTCATTATGAATCCTTGGTTATGCCCTTTGGGTTGTGCAATGCGCCCGCAGTCTTTCAGGAATTCATCAACGATGTTTTCCGTGACCTGTTGCAGCAGTGTGTGGTGGTCTATTTGGATGACATCTTGGTATATTCTGAATCCATGGAGGCCCACATTCTGGATGTCAGACGAGTGTTGCAACGGTTACGAGAGAACAAGCTGTTCGGTAAGCTTGAGAAATGCGAATTTCACCGATCCCAGGTAACCTTCTTAGGTTACATCATTTCCGCTGAGGGGTTCTCCATGGATCCTGAGAAGGTTTCGGCTGTCTTACAGTGGCCCCAGCCCAGTGGTCTTCGTTCCCTGCAGCGCTTTTTGGGCTTCGCCAATTATTATCGGAAGTTCATCAGGGACTTTTCCATGCTGGCCAAGCCTCTCACGGATCTGACCAGGAAGGGCAGTAATTCCCAGGTCTGGCCGCTCGAGGCCATCCGAGCTTTTGAGGCCCTAAAGTCCGCTTTTGTGTCGGCTCCGATTCTGTCGCATCCCAACCCTGGGTTGCCCTTTGTCCTCGAGGTGGACGCGTCTGAGACGGGAGTAGGCGCCCTTCTGTCTCAGCGTAGAACACCAGAGGGTCCTCTGCTTCCTTGTGGGTTTTACTCCCGGAAACTGTCTTCCGCGGAGTGCAACTATCAGATTGGTGACAGGGAGTTATTGGCCATCGTGCAGGCCCTTAAAGAATGGAGGCACTTGCTCGAGGGTTCGGTGGTTCCGGTTCTCATCCTGACGGACCATAAGAATCTGACCTACCTTTCTGAGGCTAAGAGATTGACACCACGTCAGGCCAGATGGGCTCTGTTCTTGTCACGTTTTAATTACGTGGTCTCCTACCTACCCGGTTCCAAGAACATCAGGGCGGATGCCCTATCACGGCAGTACTCCGAGCTGTCCAGGGAGGAGTCGATTCCGACTTCGGTCATACCTCCGAATCAGATCCTGGCCGCCATTCGCACCAGCCTGACCTCTCCCCTGGGTGAGCAGATTTTGGCGGCTCAATCTGGTGCTCCCTCTGGGAGACCCAACGGCAGATGTTTTGTGCCTGAGGAGTTGCGCACTCGGTTGTTGCGAACCTACCATAACTCCAAGACCGCGGGGCATCCTGGAAAGAATCAGCTGTCCTGGGCTGTTTCACGTCTGTTCTGGTGGCCTTCCCTACGTTCCGACATCGCCGCATATGTAGCGGCATGCTCCGTTTGTGCCCAGAGTAAGTCCCCTCGGCACCTTCCGTTGGGCCTTCTGCAACCCATAGCCACCGGGGAGCGCCCATGGTCACACCTGGGGATGGATTTCATTGTGGACCTCCCTGCATCCCGAGGCCATATGGTCATTCTCATGATTGTGGATCGGTTTTCCAAAATGTGCCACTGTGTTCCTCTCAAGAAGTTACCCTCTGCACAAGAGTTGGCCACGATTTTTGCCAGGGAGGTCTTCCGGTTGCACGGTTTGCCCAAGGAGATTGTGTCGGATCGGGGGAGTCAGTTTGTGTCCAGGTTCTGGCGCGCCTTTTGCTCCCAGTTGGGGATTCATCTCTCCTTCTCCTCGGCCTACCACCCTCAGTCCAATGGGGCCGCAGAACGATCCAATCAGGCCTTGGAGCAATTCCTTCGTTGCTATGTCTCCGATCACCAAGACAATTGGGTTGACCTTCTGTCTTGGGCTGAGTTTGCCAGGAACACGGCAGTGAACTCTTCCTCTGGGACGTCTCCCTTCATGGCCAATTATGGGTTCCAACCTGCCGTGTTACCGGAGGTATTCTCTCCCCAGGATATTCCGGCGGTGGAGGATCACCTTTCCGTCCTACGTGCTTCTTGGGTACAGATCCAGAAGTCCCTTGAGGCCTCTGCGCAGCGCCAGAGACTCCAGGCTGATCGCAGACGAGCGCCTGCTCCTTCCTACCAGGTCGGAGACCGTGTATGGTTGTCCACCCGCAACCTCAACCTTCGAGTGCCCACTCCCAAGCTGGCGCCTCGCTTTGTTGGTCCCTTCCGAGTGCTTCGCAGGGTAAACCCGGTAGCCTATGCCCTTGCGCTTCCTCCTGGCATGCGGATCTCTAACGTGTTTCATGTCTCCCTGTTGAAGCCACTGGTGTGTAATCGTTTCACTTCCTCGGTTCCTCGGCCTCGTCCGGTCCGAGTGGGCAATCATGAGGAGTATGAGGTGAGCAATATCCTGGACTCACGCCTGGTCCGCGGTCGGGTGCAGTTTTTGGTCCATTGGCGTGGTTATGGTCCAGAGGAGCGTTCCTGGGTTCCCTCCGCAGATGTCCATGCTCCTGCCTTGCTCCGAGCCTTCCACGCACGCTTCCCTCAGAAACCGTTTTTTGCTCCGCGGAGGAGGGGCCCTTGAGGGGGAGGTACTGTCATGGTCTTACCTTCTTGCTGTTCTCCTTCGTTTGACATGTGCTGGCGGCCATCTTGGTTTCTGGGTTTCTTGTAGCCTTCCACCCTGCGGCTCCTCCTTCCCACTGGGAGGAGCTGGATGCCTAGCTCATATATATAGGAGGTCTGTGGCTTCAGTTCCTTGCTTGGTCCTCCTGTGTTCACATGCTTCTAAGACTGCTGCTGCTTCTGGTTCCTGATTCTGGTTTCGTCTGACTACCCTGCTGGTTCCTGATCCTGGCTTCGTCTGACTACCCTGCTGGTTCCTGATCCTGGCTTCGTCTGACTACCCTGCTGGTTCCTGATCCTGGCTTCGTCTGACTACCCTTCTGGTTCCTGATCTCTGGCCTCTCAAAGACTCTGCTTCGGTTTCACCATTCGTTTGGACTTTTGCTTTACAGCTTTATTTTCAATAAAGCCTTCTTATTTTCACTTATCTCTTGTTGTACGTCTGGTTCATGGTTCCGTGACACCAACATGAAGGTGTCATGCGTGGTTCTTTGGGGTAGGTTAAATTTAGATAAAAGGGGGAGGGGAGAGGGGTTTATGATAGGCTCTGCCCAATTGTGCAGTGCAAAAGACTGTTACACCTGCAGATGAAGCAGGTAGCGTTCCTTTTACATGCAGCGATCTTCTCCTCAGTATGGGGAGGAGTGATCACTTATGCCATCTCTCGTCCCGAGGGCCGTCTTTAATATTGATTGGACCCTGGGCAAAAATGTACTTGGGCCCCCTGGAACCCGCCTTCCCACACCCTAGCATGCAATCACGCCCTCCACCACAACACACACACAAAAAAATAAAATCCACTTACCTCGTAGAGTAGTAAACTTTAATAATGTAAACATAAAGAACTGGTTCACAAATAAGTCCTTAGCTTGACCTATTTACCACCTGTAGTTCCCTCCCACTTCTCCAACAACCACCCAGCACCTTTACTCACATAAAACAATATATATATAATATATATATATATATATATATATATATATATATATATATATATATATACACACACACTCACCTAAAGAATTATTAGGAACACCATACTAATACGGTGTTGGACCCCTTTTGCCTTCAGAACTGACTTAATTCTACGTGGCATTGATTCAACAAGGTGCTGATAGCATTCTTTAGAAATGTTAGCCCATATTGATAGGATAGCATCTTGCAGTTGATGGAGATTTGAGGGATGCACATCCAGGGCACGAAGCTCCTGTTCCACCACATCCCAAAGATGCTCTATTGGGTTGAGATCTGGTGACTGTGGGGGCCATTTTAGTACAGTGAACTCATTGTCATGTTCAAGAAACCAATTTGAAATGATTCGAGCTTTGTGACATGGTGCATTATCCTGCTGGAATTAGCCATCAGAGGATGGATACATGTTCTCATTCTGTTTACGCCAAATTCGGACTCTACCATTTGAATGTCTCAACAGAAATCGAGACTCATCAGACCAGGCAACATTTTTCCAGTCTTCAGCAGTCCAATTTTGGTGAGCTCGGGCAAATTGTAGCCTCTTTTTCCTATTTGTAATGGAGATGAGTGGTACCCGGTGGGGTCTTCTGCTGTTGTAGCCCATCCGCCTCAAGGTTGTGCGTGTTGTGGCTTCACAAATGCTTTGCTGCATACCTCGGTTGTAACGAGTGGTTATTTCAGTCAACGTTGCTCTTCTATCAGCTTGAATCAGTCGGCCCATTCTCCTCTGACCTCTAGCATCCACAAGGCATTTTTCCCCACAGGACTGCCGCATACTGGATGTTTTTCCCTTTTCACACCATTCTTCGTAAACCCTAGAAATGGTTGTGCGTGAAAATCCCAGTAACTGAGCAGATTGTGAAATACTCAGACCGGCCCGTCTGGCACCAACAAACATGCCACGCTCAAAATTGCTTAAATCACCTTTCTTTCCCATTCTGACATTCAGTTTGGAGTTCAGGAGATTATCTTGACCAGGACCACATCCCTAAATGCATTGAAGCAACTGCCATGTGATTAGTTGAATAGAAAATTGCATTAATGAGAAATAGAACTGGTGTTCCTAATAATTCTTTAGGTGAGTGTATATATATATATATATATATATATATATATATATATATATATATATACAGTACAGACCAAAAGTTTGGACACACCTTCTCATTGAAAGAGTTTTCTTTATTTTCATGACTATGAAAATTGTAGATTCACACTGAAGGCATCAAAACTATGAATTAACACATGTGGAATTATATACATAACAAACAAGTGTGAAACAACAGAAAATGTCATATTCTAGGTTCTTCAAAGTAGCCATCTTTTGCTTTGATTACTGCTTTGCACACTCTTGGCATTCTCTTGATGAGCTTCAAGAGGTAGTCCCCTGAAATGGTTTTCACTTCACAGGTGTGCCCTGTCAGGTTTAATAAGTGGGATTTCTTGCCTTATAAATTGGGTTGGGACCATCAGTTGTCAAGAGGGTATCGAGAACCACGCCTGACTCCGTTATACCCGGGGTCAGGAAGTCGCAGCGGTTGGCTGCACGCTCTATTTAAGATAGGGCTGTTTTTCTTATGGTAGCTTTCTGGGTTTGCTTTGCAAACCCTTTTGGCTCACTCAGGGATCCGTAGCTCCTTCTCCTAAGCTGTTCCTTGTCCAGCACTCTCAGACCTCCTTATATTCCTCTCTCACACTTCTCTGGTTGCCAGAGATAGAGCTTCCTGCCTGGACATCTATTCTGACCTTCTGGAGCTGTGTTGCTGCATTCTCTGGTAGTTGGTCCAGAACGCTACCCTCCGGATCCCTGTTGGACCTTTTTGGTCTATTGTGGTCGCCCACCTGGGTGTATGTGTTTGTCTGTTTTGTCTGTCCTCTCCCTGGTGTTTCCCTCTTAGTGATAGTGGTGCGGACTAGCGATCCCACCGGCCCGTTCACTATCTAGGGCTCATACTAGGGAAAGCCAGGGTTTAGGCACGTGATCGCCGCACGGGTGAGGAACCCGTCTAGGGACGTCAGTTAGGGGTCACCACCTTTCCCTCTCCCTTGGGCAGGGCTTTCCCTGTTTTCCTCCCTGTGCGTGACGTCGGTCATTACATTATCTCTGGCCCTCATTTTGTGTAGGTAAAAAAATAAAAAAATTTTTTTTACCTACTTAGAATCCAGTATGGATCAAATTGCTGCTCTGTCCAATCGCTACCCTCCGGATCCCTGTTGGACCTTTTTGGTCTATTGTGGTCGCCCACCTGGGTGTATGTGTTTGTCTGTTTTGTCTGTCCTCTCCCTGGTGTTTCCCTCTTAGTGATAGTGGTGCGGACTAGCGATCCCAACGGCCCGTTCACTATCTAGGGCTCATACTAGGGAAAGCCAGGGTTTAGGCACGTGATCGCCGCACGGGTGAGGAACCCGTCTAGGGACGTCAGGGCAGTCAGGTGCCAGCCGCAAGGTGAGTTAGGGATCACCACCTTTCCCTCTCCCTTGGGCAGGGCTTTCCCTGTTTTCCTCCCTGTGCGTGACGTCGGTCATTACATCAGTTGCGTTGAGGAGAAGTCAGGTGGATACACAGCTGATAGTCCTACTGAATAGACTGTTAGAATTTGTATTATGGCAAGAAAAAAAGCAGCTAAGTAAAGAAAAACGAGTGGCCAACTGTCACGACAGCTATCCCAGCAGCAGTCGTGTCGCACCAGACGGAGGGGAAGGGGGACCCTTATCTACGGATGGGAAATAGAATGGTCACCCCTGACTAACCCTAAGCTGGCACCTGTCTGCCCTGATACCCTAGACGGGGTGTGAACCCGTTCGGCGAGCAGGATGCCTAAACCCTCAGTCACCCTAACAAGACTAGACTGTGGAAAGGCCGATGGGGGCACTAGTCACCATCACTCGCGTCTAGGAGAACAACAGGGGAAGACAGCAACAAACAATCAAACAGCAGAGATAGACTTATTCAGTCACGAGCAGAGAAGGCGATCCCAATCACGACAGTCCACGCCGGACAAGAGCTCCACAGCAATACCGTCAAACGATCTCCTTCAAAGGTCAGAATAGCACTGGAACTAAGGACTATATCTGGCAATGACTGCAAGTGAAACTGAAACTAATATAGTAGCTGGGAGTGGCAGGACATGACTCACCTGAGAACGATGCCTACAAACTCCCAGTCAGGACAAAAAGGTTCACAAGGCAAAACCCGGATGACATACCCTGAACCACGGAGCAAACTCACAAGCTATCGCGAGTAGCAAGTCGCTGCGACCTTCTCCTCCCAGACCTGTCTGGATCAGTCACAGTCGTGACAGTACCCCCCTTTCTACGAGGGGCCCCCGGACCCTCAAGACCAGGCCTCTCAGGATGGGAGCTATGAAAAGCCCGAATAAGTCTGTCCGCTTTTATCTCTGATGCTGGAACCCACATTCTCTCTTCGGAACCATAACCTCTCCAGTGCACCAGGTACTGAAGAGAGCGGCGAACATATTGTGAATCAACAATCTTTTCTACCTGAAACTCAAGACCGGTGGAGGCGGTAGTGGCAATGGTTCAGGAGGTTCTACATATCTCTTAAGCAGAGATCTGTGGAAGACATTATGGATCCTTAGAGTCTGAGGTAGCTCCAGACAAAAAGCCACCGGGTTAATGATCTTAATTACCCTATAAGGACCAATAAATCTCGGACCTAACTTCCACGAGGGAACCTTCAACTTGATATTTCTGGTAGGCAACCACACCAAGTCATTCACCCCAAGGTCCGGACCTTCAGAGCGCTTCCTATCAGCCACACGTTTGTATCTACCACCAATTCTCTTCAAACTTTCTTGCACACTCTGCCACACTGAAGAAAGTGAAGACGCAAATCGTTCCTCCTCGGGAATCCCAGACGGCCCCCCCCTCACTAAACGTACAAAACTGAGGATGGAAACCATACGCACCAAAAAAATAGTGACTTAACGGTGGATTCTTGACGACGATTATTAATGGCAAACTCGGCTAACGGTAAATAAGATGACCATTCCTCCTGATTTTCGGAAACAAAGTATCTCAAATATGTCTCTAGGTTTTGATTGGTACGTTCAGTCTGACCGTTGGACTGTGGATGGAAAGATGAAGAAAACGACAGATGAACCCCTAAACGAGAACAAAAAGCTTTCCAAAATTTAGAAACAAATTGGGTACCATGATCCGAAACAATATCGGAAGGGACCCCGTAAAGCTTCACAATGTGGTCAATAAAAACCTGAGCCAGTGTGTTAGCATTAGGCAATGCGGCAAGAGCAATAAAGTGCACCATTTTACTGAATCTGTCAACAACTACAAGAATAACAGTCTTCCCCGCTGATACTGGTAGATCCGTAATGAAATCCATTGATAGGTGCGTCCAAGGCCTGTTGGGGATGGCCAGAGGTAAAAGACGCCCTGCCGGACGAGTATGATCTACCTTAGAACGAGCACAGGTAGCACATGCAGACACAAAATTCAACACCTCCTGGCGCCACTTAGGCCACCAGAACCGACGAGACACTAATTCAGAGGTTGCCCTACTACCTGGGTGTCCTGCCAGTGTGGAGTTATGGTGTTCTTTTAGTATCTCTAGGCGTAAATTTTCTGGCACAAGCTGTTTACCCGAGGGACAGGAGGCCGGGGCGTCCCCCTGAGCTTCCAACACCCTCCCCTCTAAACCTGAGTGTAATGCAGAGACCACCACCCCCTTTTGCAAAATGGGCTCTGGTACATCAACATCACCCCCTCCAGGAAAACTTCGAGACAATGCATCCGCCTTAGTATTTTTTGCCCCCGCGATAGGTTATTACAAAATTAAACCTAGTAAAAAATAACGACCACCGAGCCTGTCTAGGGGTGAGACGTTTAGCAGACTCCAGATATAATAAGTTTTTGTGATCAGTAATCACTGTGACGGGATGAACCGCCCCCCTCCAAAAAATGACGCCACTCCTCAAAGGCCAACTTAATAGCCAAAAGTTCCCTGTTGCCAATATCATAGTTCCTTTCTGCAGTAGACAATTTCTTCGAAAAGAAAGCACACGGACACCATTCACCAGGGGACGGGCCCTGAGATAGCACCGCTCCCACCCCCACCTCTGATGCGTCAACCTCTAAAATAAAAGGAAGTGAGACATCTGGCTGTACGAGAATAGGGGCCGAGATGAATCTCTCCTTCAGAGATGTAAAGGCAGTTTTGGCTGCATGTGACCATTTGGAAAAATCGGATCCCTTTCGGGTCATGTCCGTCAGTGGTTTGACCACCAAGGAATAGTTCTTTATAAACTTTCTATAAAAATTGGCAAACCCCAGGAAGCGTTGCAATGCCTTCAGGTTCTCAGGCAGACTTTCTCTGGATCCATGCGGAAACCTGAATCTGACAACACATACCCCAGAAATGGCAGTTCTTTTACGGCGAACACACATTTCTCTAATTTAGCAAACAATTTGTTGGCCCTTAATATCTGCAGCACGTGTCTCACATGGATCTTATGTGTATCCAGATCCGGGGAATAGACCAAGATGTCATCAAGATATATCACAACAAATCTCCCGATAAGGTGACTAAAAATATCGTTGACAAAATGTTGGAACACTGCAGGCGCATTAGTAAGACCAAATGGCATGACCAGATTTTCATAATGCCCTTCCGGAGTATTAAAAGCCGTTTTCCACTCATCCCCCTCTTTGATGCGAACCAGGTTATAGGCTCCTCTGAGATCCATTTTGGAGAACCATTTAGCACCAGCAACCTGATTAAAGAGGTCGGGAATGAGAGGAAGAGGATAGGTATCTCGGATAGTTATCCGGTTTAATTCCCGGAAATCCAGGCAAGGACGCAGGCCCCCATCTTTCTTTTTAACAAAAAAGAACCCTGCAGCCACGGGTGAAGAAGAGGGTCTGATGTGTCCCTTAGCCAAACTGTCCGAAATATAATCTTGCATAGCCTTCCTCTCCGGGCCGGAAATATTGTATAACCGGGTTTTAGGTAGTTTTGCCCCAGGTAATAGATTAATCGGGCAATCATATGGACGATGAGGTGGTAACCCCTGACAACCCTTCTCAGAGAACACATCCATAAAATCTGACAGAAAGGCAGGTAAAGATGTTACAGAGAGTGTAGAGCACCTACTACTCAAGCAGTTGTCCTTACAATGTTCACTCCACTCCACAATCTCCCCGGCCTGCCAATCCACCACTGGATTGTGAGTCACCAGCCAGGGAAGCCCCAATACCATAGGAGCCGGAAGACCGTCCAGGACATAACAAGAGATATGCTCTTTATAGAGGTCCCCTACCTGCAGATGGATATTATGGATGATCTGAGTTAACTCTCTCTGAGTAAGAGGGGAGGAGTCGATGGCAAAAACAGGAATAGTTCTGCGTACCGGTTTCGGAGTAAAACCCAGAGCCTGAGCAAACCGTGAATCCACCAAGTTGACCCCCGCCCCACTGTCCAAAAAGACGGAACAGATCTCAGTCTTATTGCCCGCCTCAACGGTAGCGGACAACAAAAACTGAGACATGCGTATGGAGGAAACGAATACGCCCAGACTGTTATCCTCCGCACAATCTGGGGACTCTAGTTTTCCGGCGGCTCCTTAGTTTGTGGTCTCTTGGGTTCTGAGGGACAAACCTTTACATAATGACCCCTCCCCCCACAACGAAAACAAACCTCTGACCTACGGCGGAACTTAGGAGGATTCACCCATCTAGTGGCGCCCCCTATTTGCATTGGTTCGACTGGATCATAACAAACCTATCCCTGCCCTATAGAGGCCTCCGTAAAATTGAATAGTCTCTCCCTGAGTCGTATGTCGATTCTTATGGACAGAGACATAGCAGCCTCAAGAGACCCAGGGACCTCGTATACTGCCAGCGTGTCTTTTAATTTTTCAGACAACCCCTGGCAGAACTGACTCCTAAGGGCCGAGTCGTTCCACAATGTATCAGTAGCCCACCTACGGAATTCGGAACAATATAGTTCAGCAGACCGGTTCTCCTGCCGAAGTCTACGTAGCTTAGACTCAGCCAGTGAGACCCTGTCCAGGTCATCATATACGAGACCCAGGGCTTCAAAAAACTCCTCCACCGATCGTAAGGCCGGAGAGTCTGATGGTAGGGAGAAAGCCCAAGCCTGCGGATCTCCTTGCAGGAGAGAAATTACAATGCCCACCCGTTGTTCCTCACCGCCGGAGGATCTAGGACGTAACCTGAAGAACAATTAGCAGGCTTCTCTGAAGGTTACAAATTGGTCTCTCCCTCCTGAGAACCTATCAAGTAAAGCCACTTTTGGCTCAGGAGTACCTTGGTTTCCCGTAGCAATGGTGGAACCCAAGGATTGCTGCTGCAGCACTGTTGCTTTTAATCCACTTCAAGGGATAACCCCTGTAATTGTTTCGCCAAAACCATAACCGGATCCATAGTGGAACAGAAAAATACAAAGCAAAACAGCAAGCAGAAAAAAAAAGAAAAAGAAATGTCACTTTTTTTTTCTTTAAAAGGCCAGATATACTGTCACGACCGCTATACCAGCAGCAGTCGTGTCGCACCAGACGGAGGGGAAGGGGGACCCTTATCTACGGATGGGAAATAGAATTGGCACCCCTGACTAACCCTAAGCTGGCACCTGTCTGCCCTGATACCCTAGACGGGGTGTGAACCCGTGCGGCGAGCAGGATGCTTAAACCCTCAGTCACCCTAACAAGACTAGACTGGGGAAAGGCCGATGGGAGCACTAGTCACCATCACTCGCGTCTAGGAGAACAACAGGGGAAGACAGCAACAAACAAACAATCAAACAGCAGAGATAGACTTATCCAGTCACTTATCCAGGCAGAGAAGTCGATCCCAATCACGACAGTCCACGCGGACAAGAGCTCCACAGCAATACCGTCAAACGATCTCCTTCAAAGGTCAGAATAGCACTGGAACTAAGGATTATATCTGGCAATGACTGCAAGTGAAACTGAAACTAATATAGTAGCTGGGAGTGGCAGGACAGGACTCACCTGAGAAGGATGCCTACAAACTCCCAGTCAGGACAAAATGGTTCACAAGGCAAAACCCGGATGACATACCCTGAACCACGGAGCAAACTCACAAGCTATCGTGAGTAGCAAGTCGCTGCGACCTTCTCCTCCCAGACCTGTCTGGATCCGTCACAGTCGTGACACCATCATTACTTTAAGAAATGAAGGTCAGTCAGTCAGCCGAAAAATTGGGAAAACTTTGAAAGTAAGGGCTATTTGACCATGAAGGAGAGTGATGGGGTGCTGCGCCAGATGACCTGGCCTCCACAGTCACCGGACCTGAACCCAATCGAGATGGTTTGGGGTGAGCTGGACCGCAGAGTGAAGGAAAAAGGGCCAACAAGTGCTAAGCATCTCTGGGAACTCCTTCAAGACTGTTGGAAGACCATTTCAGGGGACTACCTCTTGAAGCTCATCAAGAGAATGCCAAGAGTGTGCAAAGCAGTAATCAAAGCAAAAGGTGGCTACTTTGAAGAACCTAGAATATGACATATTTTCAGTTGTTTCACACTTGTTTGTTATGTATATAATTCCACATGTGTTAATTCATAGTTTTGATGCCTTCATAGTCATGAAAATAAAGAAAACTCTTTGAATGAGAAGGTGTCCAAACTTTTGTACTGTATATATATTATCTTACAGGGAATTACTGTAAATACTTACAGTTCTGAAGACTCCAGCAGGATCAGAAGCTGGGCTCAGGGCTGGAAGTGGGCACCGCTCTGCAGTTCAGGAAGGAGACCGGGGCTTGGCTCACCTTAGCGTTGCAGTGCCTCCGTCACGGCGCACAGCGTAAGCAAAGGGCAGGGGAGGTCAGGAGGAGGAGCAAGCAAGTACCATATATTTCGCCCCATAAGACGCACCGGCCCATAAGACGCACCTAGGTTTTAGAGGAGGAAAATAAGAAAAAAATATTTTTCATTACACCTCAGGTCAGACCAGCAATCAGACCCCCAATATTAATCAGACTTCAGCTCACAGCCCCAATCAGATCCCCAATATTAATAAGACCTCAGATCAGACCTCAGATCAGAGCCTAATATAAAGACCCCCCCAATCAGACCTTAGATGACACCCACATGCCTCATAGCAGTCCTCCATGCCCCATATCAGCCCCCAGCCATATGTGATCAGCCCCCAGCCATATGTGATCAGCCCCCAGCCATATGTGATCAGCCCCCAGCCATATGTGATTAGCCCCCAGCCATATGTAATCAGCCCCCAGCCATATGTAATTAGCCCCCAGCCATATGTAATCAGCCTCCAGCCATATGTAATCAGCCCCCAGCCATATGTAATCAGCCCCCAGCCATAATGCAGCTCCCAGCCATATATAATCAGCCCCCAGGCTCCAGCCATATATATTCAGCCCCCAGCCATAATTCAGCCCCCGGCCATATATAATCAGCCCCCGGCCATATATAATCAGCCCCCGGCCATATATAATCAGCCCCCAGCCACAGATCACAAAAAACATAAAACACTTATCTCTCCTGCTCCTGGACTCCGTTGCTCCTGGACGCCGCCACTCCTCACCACCCGCAATATTCTTCCTCCTGCTGTCGACTGTGCTCTGTGAACCGGCGCACACAGCGTGAGGTCACAGAGCGCCCTCGCGCTATGCGCAGCCTTCACAGCTGACAGCGGAGGACCAGGAACCAGTGAGTACAGAGCTTTCACCGCTTCCTGGTCCTCCGGTACTAATGAGCGCTTCCATAATGGAAGCGCTCATTAGTATTCACCCCATAAGACTTTGGGGGAAAAAAAGTGCGTCTTATGGGGCAGTGGCCAGTGGGGTTCAATAGACAGCTGCCTTGAGCCCCCCAGGAGTAACTGGGCCCAGGGCAGCTGCGCCTTTTGCACAGTGTTAAAGATGGCCCTGCTCGTCCCCATATTGACTCACTGTTTGGCGGGAGCAGAGTGCTGATAACGCGTCACGATCTGCCACTGACAAACGAGGATTTATAAACCTGCTAAAAGATTCAGATTACCCGAAAAACTAGAGTTTTCTCATTCATCAGGCAATCGGCGAGAGTATGCCAGATCATCGCTAACGAGCGTACATACGAACTGAATAATTATCTTCAGGTGTAATAGGGCCTTAAATCTGCCAAAGTCATTCCTTGCCATGAAAATTAACTTAAAGGTGTTGTCTCATCATAGACAATGGGGGCATATCGTTAGGATATGCCCCCGTTGTTTTATAGGTGCGGGTCCCACTGCTGGGACCTTAACCTATATTGGGAATGGAGCCCCGCAAGGTGGTGGCTGGAGGACTCCGGTCTGGCCACCACCAAGCGCGTTCCCCATAGAAGTGAATTAGAGTGCACTGCGCCACTCCCATTCACTTTTATGGGTCCGACGGAAAAAGCAGAGCGGTGGGACCCGCACCTATAAGACAATGGGGGCATATCCTTGTCTGATTTGCAAGATTGCAAGAAAACAACATTTATTCCACCAGGTATTTTATGCAAATGAGGAGCCTGAAGTAAAGGGGGCAGCGACTTTGACGCTTGAAGCCAAGCTTAGGCTACTTTCACACTAGCGTTCGGAGCGGGTCCATCTGATGTTTCATCAGACGGATCCGCTCCTATAATGCAGACGTTTGCATCCGTTCAGAACGGATCCGTCTACATTATAACTTAGAAAAAATTTTAAGTGTGAAAGTAGCCTGAGCGGATCCGTTCAGACTTTACATTGAAAGTCAATGGGGGACGGATCCGCTTGAAGATTGAGCCATATGGTGTCATCTTCAAGCGGATCCGTCCCCATTGACTTCCATTATAAGTCTGGACGGATCCGCTCGCCTCCGCACGGCCAGGCGGCCACCCGAACGCTGCAAGCAGCGTTCAGGTGTCCGCTCACTGAGCGGAGCGGAGGCTGAACGCTGGCAGGCGGATGCATTTTCAGTGGATCCGCCTCCACTGAGAATGCATTAGGGCCGAACGGCTGCGTTCAGGGCCGCTTGTGAGCCCCTTCAAACGGAGCTCACGAGCGGACACCTGAACGCAGGTGTGAAAGTAGCCTTATTGCGCCCCTTTCTGCACATTTGCATTTGATTGATGGCCCTGTTTTTTTTCTTCTTCATGCACAATTCCCCTGGAAATTCTGTGCCTGTACCGGCGATCTTATTTTCTACGCCTGCACAGTGAGCCCCCAGTGTAGTGTACTTGGCCTCAGAGGCTCATTGCTTAGGCGCTTACTCAGAGGCGCAAGTCAAGCCAAGTATACTACAGGGGTCTCACTGCGCAGGTGCAATGAGGAGGCAGTTGTCACGATGGGGAGTGGGGGAAACTCCCCACCATACAAGGTCACCAAGTACTAAGCCATAGGCAGGGAAAAGGGAGCTGGTCACCTCCTAAAGCTTCCCTAAAATAGCCCTAGTCTCCTGGCTGTATGAGCCACCTTCACTGGTAAGGGGGCTCATACCCACGAACCTAGAAGTCTAGGAATCCCTGCATCGCCCTCAACATCGTGACAGGGCAGAGACCTCCTGTTGATCCATCACCACTGATGAAAGGCGTCTCCAGCGGCCCAGTAGCTGACAGGGAGAAAGACAATGCAGCAACTGCACGGCAGGTAAGAACACAATGTAACAACGGAACATCAAACACTTACCTGCCGCAGCAAAGATGGAATAACCACACCAAAACAACCTGGACCCTCATGCGGACACCGAAGCAAGGTGGCTCCAGGCAAGGCTGCTAATGTCTTTAGGTTCACCCCTCCGGGAAATCAATCGGACTTGGACAAGGGGAAATAAGAAGATTCAGAGTCAGAGCAAGGATGTCTCTCTAAGACTGCCGCCAGCCCCTGGAGCAACAGACAGTAACCAGGGCACCAGCCACCAAAATGCCCAGAGAAACAGCACTGAACGCTGCGTCCACCTCAGACAAAGTTCACACCAGGTCGCTGCCAGCATGCATCCCCAACCAGCACACAGCCAGTACACCAAAGAAATGCATCTAGCACACAACACAAGCACCTGAACCACTGAGAAATGGACGAGGAGAAACGCAAACACCAGTGACGGTTCACACCACCTGCAACCAACTGTCACAGGAAACCGCACTGTCAGCAGCGTCTCACCTTTCACCCTCCCTCCGGAGGATAAGCATGTGCGCCAGAAAATGGCAGGCGACACATGCTGGGCCCTCTTCCGAAGGCTCCAAGCAAGGAGCCTTTGTGGCCATACTGTCATGGTGGGGAGTGGGGGAAACCCCCACCGTGCGGTGTCAAAGGGTAAAAGGGGATCAGCCTGGCCAAAAAGGAGAAATAAGGGAGCAGGTCACCTCCTACAACATCCATAATCCTCTCCCTGACTCCTCACTGTATGAGCGGACCCCGATGGTAGGACGACTCATACTCAGGATACCTAGAGACCCTAAGTCGCCCTGGTAATCCCTCACTTAGGAGCAGGGAAGAGACGACCTGTTCATCCCAGTAATGGAGGAACAGGAGTCTCTATCTGAGGCCAGGCTGCAAGGAGAGGGGAACACATACAGCTATGGAGATGGCAGGTAAGCGAGACCAGTAACACACTTACCTGCCACAGACACACTGACTGGAACCCGTGCACTAGTGCTGCTGTCCACACCAACATAAGGACACAGCACACATCACAAACCACACAGGAACCCAGGACACCCATAGCTGCAATAACATGGGACAGGGGAATGTCTAGTAAACATGCTGGACACCAAACACCACCAGACATGTAACACCAACTAGACATACAAACACCCTGAACATAACCCACTCCATACACATAGGGACAGGAAGAGAAGGAGACACCGGGATGACATTGATGACCACAAGGGTGGCCCTCACTGGACAGATGGAACACCCTGGACTGGAGCAGAGCTCCAGCACCAACGACAGCTGAAGTACCACTGACTCCAGCCAGGAAACCACAGAAGATAAAAGCCAAATGACCACACCCAGTCAGGGAGTTAACCCTTACAGCACCAGACAGAGGGAGACTACAACTTAAAGGGGAAGTGCACACACAAGCATACCAAACCATGTTACCACCGGGACAGCATGCGTGGCAACCATGTCACGGCAATCACCCAGAAGGCTGAGACATTGCCACCACATGCTCTCACAGCAACACGTTGCCGCGGGCAACCGCAAGTGTGGCAACAGTCTCACAGCGCAAACCAAAGGCCGTGACAGCAGTTGTGCAACAGAAAGTTCTTTACGGAATAATTCAAATGAAAATACATCAAGACCGTTCTTAACATGCACAGACTGACAATTGGTACACAAAATAGAATTTCAACAGATGTTACAGATTTCACAGCTGCAAAATGAATAGGCCAATGTGTCTCCTGAGAGCAATTATCCTCACATTGCACTTCTCTAGCTGAAACTTGGGTTCTCCAAGACTTTACACCTGATGACCTATCCTCAGGATAGGTCATTAGTATGTGATGGGTGGGGGTCGGACACCTGGGAACCCAGCCGATCAGCTGTTTGAGAAGGCACCGGTGCTCTTGTGAGCACTGCAGCCTTCTCCATGCTCACCAAGCACAGCGCCATACATTGTATAGTGCTTGGTATTACGCTCAGCCCCATTCACTTCTATGGCGCTGAGCTGTGCCTAGGCCACGTGACTGATGAACAGGGCGTCACTAGGCCTAGGAAAAGCTGAGAGAAGGCTGCAGTGCTATTGTGAGTGCCGCTGCCGTCTCAAACTCTGTATCGGTGGGGGTCCCAGGTGTCGGATCCCCACCAGATACTAATGACTTATCCTCAGGGTGACACCAGACCCATCTAGTGGTGGCTAAAAATTCGGTATGAAGGTAAGCTGTCACCAGCCAGGACACACAAAGGAGTATTGTGTGCTGATGCAGTGTAGCGTCCTGACAATGAATAGCATCACAATGAATAGCATCAGGACAATGTATGTTTGGGTGTGCAGCCCACTATGACATCAGGGACGGATTGACCATAGACCTTACAGGGAAGCTTCCGGATGGGCCAATACCTAGGGGGCCACCTAAGTCCTCCTCGCGGCCTGCCAGTGGAAGTTTTTGGGGATGTATTTTGTGCTGCTGGGGCAGTATTTTGTGATGGACTGTGGTATTTGGCTCTGTTGGGTGGTATATTGTGCCACAATATGTTATTGCTGCCTTGCCTTCCATCAACTTGGACCCAACTACAAAACTGGGCCACTTTTAGTATTTTTTCCAGGGCCACTTTAAGTTCTCAGTCCGCCCCTGTATGTCAAGACCAGCCCACCAGGAATCTGCCCATTTTGGCAGATTGCCAGTCTGGCACTAAGTGTGGGGCTGTCACCACTGCTCAACAGCCCCCCCCCCCCCCCCCCGCTTCATTTACAGGGCCGGACATCTCACTCTGCCCTGACAGTCTTGCTCCTCCACCGCTGCTCCAAGTAGTGGTGCATGCACAGGGGCTCTGCTGGTACCAAAGCAGCGACTGTGCATGTGCCTCTACCCGGAACTGTGCATGCTCCCTTAGGAGTAATATCTCTAGAGGAGAATATGATCCAAAAGACCCAATTATGAAGGAAATCAGAGACATATGAAAGTACCTAAACTTTGTACAACCTAAGGATATAATATACCATAATATGCTTGTGTGCATGAGACCTTAAAGGGGTTTTCTAGCACTTTGATTTTGATGGTCTATCCTCATGATAGGCCATCGATACAACATTTGTAGGGGTCCAACACTGCACACTCACTGATAAGCTGTTTGGGAGTAGCTCAGGCATCGACACTACCCTTGTGTAGTGGACTGAGCTGGTTACTGCAGTGCTGCCTCTATTCATGGGAGCAGCGCTATAGTAACCAGCTACGTCCACTACACAAGGGATTGAGCTGTGTTGATCAGGCGCCTGCTTTTGACGCTGAAGCTACTCCAAAATGGCTGATTGTCGGGTACGTGGGTTGCCAGATTAAATATTGATGGCCTATCCTGAGAATAGGTCATCAATGTAAAAATAGTGGGAAAACCTCTTTAATAAGGACAGCAGTATGTATGCTCCTATGGTTATGCATGAAGTCCTTCTTCTGGGCAGTCCAATGACTGAGAGGTGTGTTAAAGTGTAAGCTTCTTGGGACAGTGTTCAAGCACTGTTCAGAAACAGGTCAGAGGATGTCATTGTTACCGTGTGTAACTAGAGTAGCCACCTGTAAGTGCCGTCTGTGTTAGAACAAGTCCACAGGGTCCCAGACAAGGTCACTGAAGCAATGACCTTCTCCAACCTCTTGTTCAGTGTCCGACAGATGGCAAAAAGTACAATGCAAAGGAACCTGAAACCCGCCAGCACTTAGCCTAATTACTGCCTCACGTTGTGTGACACTGACTCATCAGGTCAGGAAAGGGCACCCAGCGAGGTTGGGGAGGGGAGTCAGATGTGACTCGCATGGTCAGACGTGTTTCCATCCTGGAATCTTCAAGCAATCAGGACCTTCGTGACAACAAGAGCTAATATTGACGACTGACATTAACAAAACAATCAGCCCCAGGTCACAGGGGCCCTGGGCTGTATGGGGAGTGTGGGCCCCATTCAAGCACAATATTTTAAAGAGGTTGTCCGAATTATGCTATTATTAATCTAACCTGTGGGGATGCTGATAAAATAATTAGTCTTCATGTACACAACCGTATTTTCGGTCCTCATCCAATCTGCATTTTTTGAGGATCACACCCAGACCCATTCATTTCTATTAGGCCACAAAAAATGCGGGCAGCGCACGGCTGTCACCCGTGTGCTGTCTGCATCTGAGCAGCCATTCTGCAAATTATAGAACAAGTCCTATTCTTGTCAGTTTTGCAGACAAGAATAGGCATTCCTACAAAGTTGCGACATATCCAGCGGGAATCCGTAACTTACCTTATGTCCATGAACCCATATATATGTATTGATTGTGATGTTTTAAAATTGAAAAAAAAGTCCAAAACTCCCTCCAGTAGGGGGCGGCTTAAAAAAAAAAGGCATATAATTTCTAGACAAAAGATGCAGCAAAATTAACAAACAACATGTGAGATTTGGTAAATTTGGCACAAAGTACGTCAAAGAAGACTCAAGCGAAACTGAATTCCATAATTACTCTCATGCAATGCCCCACCCCCTTTTAAAGGGATTGTCCCACGAAAAATATTCTACAGTTTTCAAACCAGCACCTGGATCTGAATACTTCTGAAATTGCATGTAATTAAAAAATTTGTATAGGTATTGAGTTATTCAGTAAAATGTATCTGTAGAGCGCCACTTAAAGAAAGCCACATATGGTCAGTTTCATTCTTCAACTGCCTCCTGAGCTGTGATAGGGAGAGCATGGACACGCCCCCTTAGCTGCATCAGAAAGGACACTCCCCTGAGCTGTCAGCTTGATATAAATCAAGCAGACCAATAAATGGGGAGATCTCTGGATCCATTTTGATTTCCCGCAATGGGGAGATGCAGCGGCCGCTGTACGGGGATCAGGAGCAACACGGGTGTCGGGGAGTGGAGTAAGTATAATCTATATGAGGGGCCCGGGCATTGGGGGGCATGTTTTATAGTTCAGACAAACCCTTTAAATCTGTTGGGCTGCATGGCCCTTGCTACCTCCAATCCGCTTTTTTTTTGTTTTGAGTGGCATAAAAAAATTGAAAAGTCACATATGTTTGTGCAAAATTATACTGCCTGGTGCATAAATACAAAACTCAAATGCAATGCTGGAATTTCTGTGTTTGTTTTTTCACGATCATTCCCCCAATAATTAATAAAGGTTATCCAGTACATTTGAGGTACCCCATAATAGTGGCATTTAAAAATACCAATTTTGCTTTGCGTTCACACCTCTCACGGTTATAATTTAGATGAAAACATCTACCGGTAAATGAAATCTACAGCGTGGAGCCTATTTGCACAGAGCTTTGACATTAACACATGGAGAGTCGGAGGAGTCATGTTGCCGGACTCTACTTAACTCAGTCTTCAACTAAGTGAGCAGCGGCACATACCGTACCTCCTATTGTGTGCGATTAGCTGATCTACGGAAAACTTGAAAAACAACTTTAGCAAATAAGAGTAAAAGTTACTGTTGTTTGCTAGCAACTTGCGTTTCTCAGTTGTTTATGCCTTTTAAAGTATAGAAAATTGCTATTAATCCCCACAATCCTTGCTTCTGATCCCACGTGTCTGCCAGAGGTCTTAAAAATCCGACGTTAAAAACAGGAGTTAGTCCCTGTAAGTACTTTACTGTCCCATAACTGTTCTCTGTTCTTGTAACGGGGATAAAGGCGACTGGATTGGAGGGTTTTCCTTGGTGCACATTTTACTACATGTATACACAAATAGAGCAGGAGGTCCAGGGTAAAAATTGCTGTGACAGATGTGAGCATACTGCCCACCTGGAAGCTCGCATTACAAATCCGGAAGGGTAAAATGCAACACTGAGGGCACTCATATTAAGAGGAGCATGCTCGCTCACTGAGCAAGCAGTTAGTGGGGTAGAAATGGAGGGTGGAGATGAGGGTCAAGAGAACAGGTAAGCGGCTGGGTTAATGTAGTCCAGGCATGCTCAACCTGCGGCCCTCCAACTGTTGCAAAACTACAACTCCCAGCATGCCTGAACAGCCTACAGCAGCGCATTGTGGGAGCTGTCGTTTTACAGCAGCTGGAGGGCCGCGGGTTGAGCATGCCTGCTGTAGTCAGACGGAGTAGAAAAGGGTCCAAGAAAAGGTAGCTAAATGCATGGCTTATGTCCTAGTGTAGAGCAGAAGGGTTTGATTTCTACAGCACTGGACTTTTTAATTGAGGTACAAACTATATTCCAGGGATGGATTGTACCTGAAGGAAGGGGGTCTGCTGTGTCAGGGGCTGGAGGAGTATTTTAACTAAGAATGAGGGGGGAGGCAGAAAGTGAAGCGGTAGATAGGGCAGAGAGGATTCAGAATAAATTGGTGGTGGATAAATGGAAACATGAAAATGAAAAAACCAAGATGCCCATGAAATCTCAAAAATTCACATTCCAGGAACTAAGTGTCGAAAATTAAATAGTAACTTATAAGGTATGTTCAAAAATGCCAGGAAATCTAGCAAGCAAACTGGGGGAGCTGGAGTCTATTGTACTGGAGGAACACATAGATGTAGATCAGGCATCCTCAAAACTACAACTCCCAGCATGCCCGAACAGCCTACAGCAGGGCATTGTGGGAGTTGTAGTTTTACAACAGCTGGAGGGTCGCAGTTTGAGGATGCCTGATGTAGATGGTGTGGCTGAAACATGGCTAGACTCTTCACATGACTGGGATGTTTATCTTCAGAGCAAACAGGAAAGGAGGTGGTGTGTGTCTGTATGTTAAGAGCTGGGTTGCCAACCATTCAGAAATTTCTGGACAGTCTGTAAAAAGCTACAGCTCACAGTAAATGCTGGTAATGAGTTACTATCAGTATATTGAGCTGTAGACATGTATTACATAGAATGTTTATCATTCATTATGGGTTTTTTTCTTCTTTTTTTTTCTTTTTATTGAAGATAAATGCGAATATACATGTGATATAGACATTGTACTGACATTTGGCTATACAGGTACTATACAGACTCCTGTGAAAAGGATAGAGACGACTGTGTATCATTAATTAATAAACATAGTAACTAGTATTGTTTTCCACCTCCGGAGGCCAAAAATGTTTAATCAAAGGAAGTCACTTGAAGTTCCTATAGGAAGTCCATCCTTTCCAGTTGGACCTATATGGGTTTATCCTTTGGCTCTCCCATGATGCAATCTCCTCAAATCTATATATTTGATCAATTTTCCCTATCCATTGAGATATGGAAGGGAGATCAGTAGACAACCAAAATCGTGGAATTAGGAGGTGAGTAGCGCTTAGCAGAGAATGAAAGAGCAGGTAGGGGGCTGTGACAGAGTTGGAGGGTGATAATCAGAGCAAGGCCACTTGAGGTGAAATCGGAATAGCAAGCTTACAGATTTTATTGGCATTGCTGAAGATCTCAGACCATCAAATTTGGATGAGGGGACATGTCCACCATATATGAAAGAAGGAAGCCCTTTGTTTCTTACATCTCCAGCAAGTATCCGACCCATTCATACTATAAAGACATGTGATGTCAGGGGTCTTGTACCCATTCTCCTGTGTTCGGATGCATCTGGAAGATTTGTGAGGTATCACTAGGAGCCGTGAGATTTTGGTCTGAGAGAAAGAAACTCCCAGATCCCTCTCCCAGAGACCTATATATGCGGTTTAGTCATAGATAATGGGGTGCATAGTTTTTATGGAGTTTGGAGATTAGCTTAGTATGTTTCGTGTGGTCTATTATTAGACCCTCGAACCAGGTCAATGGGCGCAATAAGGACTGCATGGGAATATCTTTGGAAATAAAAGAGTGTAGAAACGATAGTAGGGGGAAAAGGACCTACAGTCCGGGAACATTTTCTGAATGTTTTCATTGTTCAGAATTTCACCCTCCTCTCCACATAATGAAAGTATCGGAAGTGTGGAATTCCGAATGGAAGGTGCATGGGTTAAAATGTCACGTATTTAAATCAGCGGTGACGGGAGGGGTATAGCGTATTGAGATGCTTGGAACCATTTCCACGCTAAGAGTGTTGATCTCACAATTGGATTAAGAAGTCTATCTTGGGCTGGAAAATTTACCAATCCCACTAAGAGGCCTGAAGGATATGAACCAAGATCAGTCTGTTCCAGGGTTTCTTCAATGGTTTAGCAAGCCAGTCGACCACCCTTGATAGTAGAATAGACTTCCCCTATAATTCAGGGTCAGGTAGTCCTATCCCCCCGCAAGGCTTGGGTTTACTAAGAACAGAATGAGCCAATCGAGCCCTTTTCCCTGCCCATAGAAAAGAGCTGATTTTTCGTTTTGCTTTGGTATAGTATATTTTTGGTACTGGTATGGGTAAGACCTGTTGAAGATACGCCAACTTGGGTAGAATGAGCGAGGTGACAATATTCTTCTTGCCGAACCATGATAGCATTGGATTTTTTAGCGTGGCGAGTTGGTCTGATATCGATTGGAGGAGAGGAGTATAATTCAAGCAAAAAAGTGACGAGGGCTTGGGCCCTATCTTGACTCCCAGGTAGGTGATATGAGGAGTGCCCCAATTGAAAGGAGAGTTGGCTTTCATCATATTTCTGATTGAGGTTGGAAGGTCTATGCTGAGAATATGAGATTTATTCATATTAATTTTAAAATTGGAGTTAAGGCTGAACTGTTCTAGGATCTTGTATATAAGTGGAAGGGCTTCAACTGGATTAGTAGTCATTATAAGTAGATCAGCTGCAAAGGCGGCCACCTTGTGATCCCACTGTCCCAATTTAATGCCCCCAATCTCTCTCTCCCCCCTGATTGCTTGTAACAGGATTTCCATGACTAGAACAAATAGTAATGGGGAAAGTGGACATCCCTGTCTGGTGCCATTTCGGATTATGAAGGTTGGGGATAAAGTGTCATTTATGATAATAGAAGCTGAAGCATGTGTATAGAGGGAAAAAATAGCTTTGATATATGGGTCTGGAAATCTAAAAGCTAATAGTACTTCTCTCATATATTCCCAGTTGACCATATCAAAGGCCTTTTCGGCATCCGTGCTAAGGAGGACAAGAGGGCATTTAATTCTCTTTGCGTAATAGATAGCATTTAAGACTCTAGCGGTATTATCTCTGCCCTCCCTACCACGGACAAAGCCAACCTGGTCTCCTTTGATCAAACAGGGAAGAATCTTAGATGGGCAAGTAGCCAATGTTTTAGCTAATAATTTCAAGTACAAATTTAACAGGGAAATTGGGCGGTAATTTGCACATTGGGATCCATCGTTCCCTTCTTTAGGGATCAAAGAAATATAAGCTCTAGTCATATCTGCAGACAACGGGACACCAGACAGGGAGCTATTGCATAGTGAGAGTAAGGCTACTTTTACATTCGCGTCATGGATCTGCACAAACGCATCCGTTCAGAACGGATCCGTTTGTATTATCTTTAACATAGCCAAAACTGATCCGTCTTGAACACCATTGAAAGTCAATGGGAGACGGATCCGTTTTCTATTGTGCCATATTGTGTCAGTGAAAACGGATCAGTCCCCATTGACTTACATTGTGTGTCAGGACGGATCCGTTTGGCTCAGTTTCATCAGACGGACACAAAAACGCTGCAAGCAGAGTTTTGGTGTCCGCCTCCAAAGCGGAATGGAGATGGAACGGAGGCAAACTGATGCATTCTGAGCGGATCTTTATCCATTCAGAATGCATTAAGGGCAAAACTGATCCGTTTTGGACAGCTTGTGAGATCCCTGAACGGATCTCACAAACGGAAACCAAACCGCCAGTGTAAAAGTAGCCTTAATGTGGTCCCAGCGTTTTGTGAAAGGTGCGGTAGTATAGAGCTGGGAAGCCATCCGGACCAGAGCACTTCCCATTAGGGAGTTGTTTAATTGCCGTCATGAGCTCGTCCATAGTAAAAAGGTCCTGAAGGGACTGAGCTTGAGGGTTCAATAAGGCAGAAAGAGAGACAAGGAAAGATGTCACAGACTCCCACGGAGGGGGGGGGGGGGGTATGAGCCTCCGTTTCAGCTTCAGATAATACAAAAGCTTAGCCAATCATTAAGCGGTTTTAACGCTCTACGCTTTTTCAATGTGGATTGAGCTAGATCCTGGAAGATGGTGATAACACTGTCCTTCCATTTCAGCGATGTGGTATTTCTAGAACTGGCAATTATTGCTTCTTTGACAGGAAAGTGCAGGAATTTACAGATCACATCCCTATAGGGTTCTGTAGGTTGCGGCTTTGGACGAAGAGCTCTGTGTGCTCTCTCAGTTATAACCTCATGAGCAGTAGTTTTAGACAGATCTGAATCACTATTTCAGGTACATCAGCAGGGGGCACCGATTCAGGGATGCCTCTGAAGCGTAAATTATTACGTCTACCCCTTTTTTCTTGGTCTTTTAGTGCATTGTACAGGGAGTTTATATGAGTTTGACACATAGCCAGGCTAGAGGACACTTCATTTTGGTGCGCTATAACTGCAGATTGCACCTCTATTAGTGTTTCCACCCTACGACCTATGTGGCGCACGTCTTCTTTAATGGAGGTGAGGTCCTGGCTAAGGGGTCCCAAGGTGTCTGCCAGGGCTTCTTTCAGGAAATCCGTCTCAGAGGGATCTTCCCCTACCTTTTCTGCACTTGCCGCCGCTGAGCGCGGTGTTTCGGGTGCCATCTTGGACTCTATAGCCACGGACGCTGCTGACCCTTTTTTTTTATGAATTTCTCAATTTCTCCTGGCTGGTTTGAAGATCTGATATGTCCAGGAGGGTCAGTAGATTTAGGGCCCCCAATCTTGACCATGTTGGGTCCAGTGAGCTGAGTTAAACAGGCTGTGAGGGATAACCTAGCAGCAGAGCCACGCTCCACACGTCCATCTGCCTATGGCACTGCCTCCGCCCCCCCCCCCCCAATCCCTGGCTGATAGGATATGCCATCAATGTCTGATAGGTGCAGGTCTCACCTCTAGGACCCCCTCTTATCTCCAAAACAAAGGCTCCAAAGGCTACAGATGATCTCTTATATTTGTATTTTTAAATCCCCTTTTTTGTCATTGATTGCCCCTTTTACAGTAGCTGTAAGCAATGTGGAGTTTATCTTCATCCGTTTCTATTTGTCATCTGTAGGGATTATAAAGTATAATTACCCAACGTAGATTTAAAGCTCTCCCATTTATCCTCTGTACTATTATGTGACAATAGATACTCTCAGTCTATGCCCTGAAGTGCTGCTCTCAACCCAGGAAAGTGTTTTTGCCCTCCAGGACAGGTTTGTTTTTTTACTGTTCAGGGGGAATATAATTATATTGTGGTCACTGTTCCAAGGTGTTTCACGAACAGTAACATTCCCAACAATCTTTTCAGTGGAAGGATGAAATCTGTAGAGAATCCACATCAAATCCACACCAAAAATGCATAAAAAACGATTTTGGTTTCTTTATCTTGCAAATTTTCTGCATATAAATCTGCACCGTGTACAGCCGCCATCAGACAGAATTTTCTGCAACATAAAGACATCCCCTATGTTGGCCTATGGGGATGAAAAGTTTCAATATCTGCGCTCTGTTCCACTGTGGAATATTAATTCCACAGCGGAACAGAATGCAAATAATGTATTGTTGCTGATTTCTCATAGCTGAATATCTCCATTACAATGGATGTAATCTGCGTAGATTTCTGCAACATAATTCACTGTAACCATCCTATTCTGTTATGGAAAAATCCAAAACTAAAATCTGCAACAAAAACAGCAATTTTGTCAAATCTGCACCTGTAGATTTTGTTGCAGAAATTCTGCAACGTGTGAGGGCAACCTTATACAACTTGCATGCAATGGGTGGGATCAGTAAGGACTCTGATCTTGGTTCTGTAGCCCATCAGATGCAGGGATCATTAGGGACCACAACATCTAAGCGGTTAGACAAAGGAAAGGGGGCTTGCTGTGTCCCACCAATCACCCCACCTTCCCCCTCGTAACGCCATCTTAGTACTCCAGATACTTCTCAGGGGGACTTCAAAAACCATGGTTTCTGAAAATTTTTGAAATATATAAAACACACAAATATTAAAAAACCTCTCTTTTATCATATATATATATATATAAACAATAAAAAAAAATAAGGATAAAAACCCCAAACCCTCCTCTGTGAAGATATGTCAGGCTGTATTCTACATTGTTGAATGTTGCTACTTTGCAATGGAAATCATGAAAGGACTCACCTGTCCCAGGATCTCTCCAGTTCCAGCGCGGAGCTCCCTTCGTTTCCGGTCCATGCTAGACCAGAAGTGTGTTGCGCTGTCTACACGCACATCACTGCTGCTGGCCACTGATTCATGTTAGACAACAGGGCAGATACATTTTAGCTATAAATATAAGCAATGTGGAGTTTATCTTTATCCGTTTCTATTTGTCATCTGTAGGGATAAATGTTGCAGTATAATTGCCCAACGTAGATTTAAAGCTCTCCCATTTATCCTGTGTACTATTATGTGACAACAGGGCAGATACATTTTAGCTATAAATATGAAGTGAAACTTTAAAAAAAAAATCCTGCATACCACCAGGCTCCTGCATACCACCTTCAAGCTCTATAAAACCATCAAATTTTTTATGCGATAGGAAGAAAGAGCCCTTTTCCAGCACAGATTGTAATTTCGAGCTTTCATGATTTCCATAGCAAAGTAGTAACATTCAACAATGTAGAATACAGCCTGACATATCTTCACAGAGGAGGAGTTGACACTGTTTTAAATGGGTTTTTATCCTTATTTTTTTTTATTGTTTTTAGATATATGATAAAAGAGAGGTTTTTTAATTTTTAATATTTGTCTGTTTTATATATTTCAAAAATTTTCAGAAACCATGGTTTTACTTTTTCTTTGAAGTCCCCCTGAGAAGTATCTGGAGTACTAAGATGGCGTTACGAGGGGGAAGGTGGGCTGATTGGTGGGACACAGCAAGCCCCCTTTCCTTTGTCTAACCGCTTAGATGTTGTGGTCCCTAATGATCCCTGCATCTGATGGGCTACAGAACCAAGATCAGAGTCCTTACTGATCCCACCCATTGCATGCAAGTTGTATAAGGTTGCCCTCACACGTTGCAGAAGTTCTGCAACAAAATCTACAGGTGCAGATTTGACAAAATTGCTGTTTTTGTTGCAGATTTTAGTTTTGGATTTTTCCATAACAGAATAGGATGGTTACTGTGAATTATGTTGCAGAAATCTACGCAGATTACATCCATTGTAATGGAGATATTCAGCTATGAGAAATCAGCAACAAAACATTATTTGCATTCTGTTCCGCTGTGGAATTAATATTCCACAGTGGAACAGGGCGCAGATATTAAAACTTTTCATCCCCATAGGCCAACATAGGGGATGTCTTTATGTTTCAGAAAATTCTGTCTGATGGCGGCTGTACACGGTGCAGATTTATATGCAGAAAATCTGCAAGATAAAGAAACCAAAATCGTTTTTTATGCATTTTTGGTGTGGATTTGATGTGGATTTTCTACAGATTTCATCCTTCCACTGAAAAGATTGTTGGGAATGTTACTGTTCGTGAAACACCTTGGAACAGTGACCACAATATAATTATATTCCCCCTGAACAGTAAAAAAACAAACCTGTCCTGTCCTGTCCCGGAGGGCAAAAACACTTTCCTGGGTTGAGAGCAGCACTTCAGGGCATAGACTGAGAGTATCTATTGTCACATAATAGTACAGAGGATAAATGGGAGAGCTTTAAATCTACGTTGGGTAATTATACTTTATAATCCCTACAGATGACAAATAGAAACGGATGAAGATAAACTCCACATTGCTTACAGCTACTGTAAAAGGGGCAATCAATGACAAAAAAGGGGAATAAAAAAATACAAATATAAGAGATCATCAGTAGCCTTTGGAGCCTTTGTTTTGGAGATAAGAGGGGGTCCTAGAGGTGAGATCTGCACCTATCAGCCAGTGATGGTTAACCTCCGGCACTCCAGCTGTGATAAAACTACAACTCCCAAGATGCACACTTGCTTGGCTGTTCTCAGAGCAACACAGAAATGAATGGAGCATGCTGGGAGTCGTGGTTAGTCATCACTGTCCTATGCCATGAATGGCACAGATGGAACAACCCCTTTAAGGCAAAAGTCTGTAAAGAAGTTTTCCGAGACTGGGAACCTCTTTTCATATTAATAGGTAGGGTGCAGGGTTTAAAAAAAATTAAAGGACTCACCTGTCCCAGGATCTCTCCAGTTCCAGCGCGGAGCTCCCTTCGTTTCCGGTCCATGCTAGACCAGAAGTGTGTTGCGCTGTCTACACGCACATCACTGCTGCTGGCCACTGATTCATGTTAGACAACAGGGCAGATACATTTTAGCTATAAATATAAGCAATGTGGAGTTTATCTTTATCCGTTTCTATTTGTCATCTGTAGGGATAAATGTTGCAGTATAATTGCCCAACGTAGATTTAAAGCTCTCCCATTTATCCTGTGTACTATTATGTGACAACAGGGCAGATACATTTTAGCTATAAATATGAAGTGAAACTTTTAAAAAAAAATCCTGCATTCCACCAGTCGGCTGGGATAAATGTAAGCCACAAAACTGAAACAGAAGCACCACAAAAGCACTTAATTTAAAGGGGTTTTACTTTACAGTTTGTTTAAATGGATGATCTATCCTCTGGATAGATCATCAGCATCTGATCGGAGGGGGTCCGACAGCCGGGACCCCCGCCGATCAGCTGTTTGAGAAGGCAGTGGTGCTCCAGCAGCGCCCCGGCCTTCTCACTGTTTATCCAGAGGATAGATCATCAGTTAAAACAAACTGTAGAACCCCTTTAACAAAGAGTAAGCAATGTTACATCTACAGGGCAATGTCAATATTGGCTGCTGTAATCAGGTGGTGTGTTAAAGGTTGTGACGTCACTACCCAGGAAATGGTGGAGAGTAATCGGTAGGACACGGTGCTTGAAAGTCTATTAAGAACATTTTTATTTCCTGGCATTCATGCACACAAATTTATTTTATTTCTGTGACCCTTCAGGTTTTTTTGCGGACCTTGTGCGGTCAATGTGTCCTCCAAAAAAAATGGAAATTCCGTTATTATTATTGGACAAGGATAGTACTGTTCTATTAGGGGATGGCTGTTCCGTTCCACAAAATATGAAATGCACACGGACGTCATCCGTATTTTTTGCGGACCACAAAATACATACAGTCGTGTGCATGAGCCCTTCAGACGGTTTTCTGAAATCAACCCAGTCTTCCAAAAATCTTTTGGAGTAAAATATCAGGTTTTTCTTTCATTTTGCATGGAATACGCCTTAGTGGAATTATACTGCACCTTGTTTTTGTAAGGCTACCTTCAAGCTCTATAAAATCATCACATTTTTTATGCGATAGGAAGAAAGAGCCCTTTTCCAGCACAGATTGTAATTTCGAGCTTTCATGATTTCCATAGCAAAGTAGTAACATTCAACAATGTAGAATACAGCCTGACATATCTTCACAGAGGAGGAGTTGACACTGTTTTAAATGGGTTTTTATCCTTATTTTGTTTTATTGTTTTTAGATATATGATAAGAGAGGTTTTTTTATTTTTAATATTTGTGTGTTTTATATATTTTAAAAATTTTCAGAAACCATGGTTTTACTTTTTCTTTGAAGCCCCCCTGAGAAGTATCTGGAGTACTAAGATGCAGTTACGAGGGGGAAGGTGGGGTGATTGGTGGGACACAGCAAGCCCCCTTTCCTTTGCCTAGCCGCTTAGATGTTGTGGTCCCTAATGATCCCTGCATCTGATGGGCTACAGAACCAAGATCAGAGTCCTTACTGATAAATGGGAGAGCTTTAAATCTATGTTGGGCAATTATACTGCAACATTTATCCCTACAGATGACAAATAGAAACGGATAAAGATAAACTCCACATTGCTTATATTTATAGCTAAAATGTATCTGCCCTGTTGTCTAACATGAATCAGTGGCCAGCAGCAGTGATGTGCGTGTAGACAGCGCAACACACTTCTGGTCTAGCATGGACCGGAAACGAAGGGAGCTCCGCGCTGGAACTGGAGAGATCCTGGGACAGGCGAGTCCTTTCATGATTTCCATTGCAAAGTAGTAACATTCAACAATGTAGAATACAGCCTGGCATATCTTCACAGAGGAGGAGTTGACACTGTTTTAAATGGGTTTTTATCCTTATTTTTTTTATTGTTTTTATATATATGATAAAAGAGAGGTTTTTTAATTTTTTATATTTGAGTGTTTTATATATTTCAAAAATTTTCAGAAACCATGGTTTTACTTTTTCTTTGAAGTCCCCCCGAGAAGTATCTGGAGTACTAAGATGCAGTTACGAGGGGGAAGGTGGGGTGATTGGTGGGACACAGCAAGCCCCCTTTCCTTTGCCTAGCCGCTTAGATGTTGTGGTCCCTAATGATTCCTGCATCTGATGGGCTACAGAACCAAGATCAGAGTCCTTACTGATCCCACCCATTGCATGCAAGTTGTATAAGGTTGCCCTCACATGTTGCAGAATTTCTGCAACAAAATCTACAGGTGCGGATTTGACAAAATTGCTGTTTTTGTTGCAGATTAAGTTTGGGGTTTTTCCATAACCGAATAGGATGGTTACTGTGAATTATGTTGCAGAAATCTACGCAGATTACATCCATTGTAATGGAGATATTCAGCTATGAGAAATCAGCAACAAAACATTATTTGCAATTAATATTCCACAGTGGAACAGAGCGCAGATATTGAAACTTTTCATCCCCATAGGCCAACATAGGGGATGTCTTAATGTTGCAGAAAATTCTGTCTGATGGCGGCTGTACACGGTGCAGATTTATATGCAGAAAATTTGCAAGATAAAGAAACCAAAATCGTTTTTTATGCATTTTTGGTGTGTATTTTGGTGAGGATTTTCTACAGATTTCATCCTTCCACTGAAAAGGGTGAAATCCACACAAGAAAAATGGAACAATTGACATGCTGCAGATTTCAAAATCCAAATGGCAGGTCAATTTCCGCATGGAAGAAAAAGATAATATTTATATAGCGCCAACATATTCTGCAGCGCTTTACCGTTCAGGGGTTAATGTACATACAGTCATAAATAACATATTAACAGACAAGTCAATAATTACAAGAGGAAGGAGGACCCTGCTCGCAAGAGCTTCCAATCTATGAAGAGCTTATCTCATACACTTATGCTGCGTTTTTTTTCGCACGAGAACACGCACCTAAAAATCGCACATATTGTGCAGGCACCCTAACACAGTCTGCACCTGCCGTGTATAGGGTGAGCACAGTTTCCCCTCTCATGTATGTGACATACATATACCCAGGATAAACAAATCTCTTTAATGTATTATAGGTATGCTGTGGATTATGACCATCTATTGTGGGTTTTTACTATAAAGCAACAGGTCAAATTTGCATCAAAATGTGCATGTAACTCAGCTGGTTCATGTGCTGTGTGTGAACCCAGTAAAATCAATTCTCATTGAGTTTAGTACTATCTTTTCAAATTAATATGTAGTTATCGCCCCCTACTGGTAGCTACATACAGCCTGAATTATTTACTGACTGACACTTATTACACGTATATGATCCATTAAAAGTGTGCACAAAAAAAATAAAAAAAATAAAAGGTGCAGCTGACTTGATGAGGCTCACCAACAGGGAGTATGTCCTTTTTGCCATGGGGCACTAGGATTTTAGTAGACGCCCCTAGTTGTATTGCAACATCGACATCCTTGCTGTCCCTGTGATGTGACTTGCAGAATGTATACATGCAGAAATGTAGATGGGAATACTCATTTAACCTCTAAATGACCAGGTCTGTTTTGGCCTTATAGGAGTTATTCCATGATTTAAAGTAAAAAATGAAAACGTCATCATATAATACATGATAATCTCTTTCTAACGAAGCTAGAACCAGCCCTGTACCTCACATGGATCCAGAGATCTCCCAATTCATTGCTCCAACTGTTCTGCTAGATTTACTTCAAGCTGGCAGTTCAGGGGGCATGTCAACGGTAGAACTGAGCATGTGTGCCCACCTCAGTGATGTTACTGTGGTCAGAGAAAATGACGACACGATAGCACCACGAGAGAGGATTCGCCCCCCATAGACAGGAAACCTGCAGAATAAAAGGGCGGACACTCTCCTCCCAATTCAGTGTGGTATCCAAGCATCGGAGGAAGTCCGCCCACATAATGTTTAGATAACCGACAATTTTCAACTTAATACACATATGATTTTTTATTTTTTTTATTTGCTACACTCACGTGAGAATATGAGAAACAGAAATAACCCAGAAGGGAGGGAAAATAAGGGTGCTGTCGTGGGCTCTGGAAAGTCCAATTACCGGTGAGTAATCATCATTTTTCCCTTCATCCACGACAGCACCACGAGTGATTTACCAGAGGAAAATTTTTAGGGTGGGAGAGCCGAAAAAGCACCTTTTCCCCAAAGGAAAAAACAGAAGAAGATGAGCTCAAATCAAGCAGATAGTGCTTAAAAAAGGTTGAAGGAGAAGACCAGGTAGCCGCAATGCAAATATCCTCTATGGGGACTGAGGATCTTTCTGCCCAGGAGGTAGCAACTGCCCTGGTAGAATGTGCTTTAAGACCCACCAGAGGAGATAAAGCAGATGAAGAATAGGTCAAAGAAATGGCAGGAAACAATCCATCTAGCAATGAAACCTTTGGTGGCCGCCTTTCTCTTTTTTACTCCTTGGAAGAGGACAAAGAGTGAAGAAGATTTTTGACAACTTTCAGTGCAAGACTGAAAAATAATCAAAGCTCTTCTTACATTCAAGCAATGAAGCGACTTTTCTTCTTCCGACCTTGGGTTCTTAAAAAAGGTAGGAAGAACAATTTCCTGAGACCTATGAAAACTGGAAACTACTTTTGGAAGAAAAGCTGGATCCGGACGAATCAAAACCTTATCTTCCAAAATAGTGGTGTATGGAGGGTTAATGGATATGGCTTGGATTTCATTAACCCTACGAGCTGAAGTTAATGCTATTAGAAGACATAATTTCAAAGTAGGAAATTTAATGGAACTGGTATCCAATGGTTCAAATGGTGGTTGAGTCAAGGCCTTTAAAACTAAGTTTAGGTCCCATGGAGAGGTCTATGGAAGGTTATCAGGGTGGATCTGGCTACTGCTCTAAAGAATCTTGAAACCCACAGGCATCCTGCAATATCTTGATCAAACAAGGCAGAAAGAGCCGAGACCTGAACTTTTAAGGTACTACCTGCCAGACCTAGTTCTAAAGAGTTCTTTTTGAAGAAATTCTAAATTTAGGATACCTGAAAACTCAAAAAATTTCTGCCAAATCCTAGCATAAATGGCCACCGTCATGTCGGAACTATAAAGCAAATGCTTTATATAAAAGAAAGGATCAAAGGAAAAATTTCAAAGGGAATTGATCCTAGAGGTGGACATATAAAACACCTCAAAAAGAATTTGTCATTAATTTAATTATATTGTGCAATCAGTAAAACATGGTACAAGGGTCTATTCAAAAATATAAATGATTTATCATACAATAACTTAGAATACAATCAAAGCTTAATCAATATAAAATTCAATAATATGCAATAACACGCAGTAATATGTAGTGCCCTAAATTTGCCACTAGATGGCTCTAACACAAATACCAGCGTTCCTTATTACCTCTCAAACATAAAATGTAATCACAATTTTGAGATATACTATCAGTTGACACAGTAAACTCAATAGTGATTAGGGTAGATACGAACCCTTGCTCTGCTGAAACTATGACCAATCTCAGATATCGGGTAGTATTGCGACATAACTTATAAATTATCAGGTCTGATATTGACTATGGAATGTGAATATTCCAATCAGAGAGTTTCTCATCATATTTTAGGAGTACATGCGTTCCTAGTGAGAAATATATAAGATAATAGATCAGTGCAGTTTCTAGGTAAAATTTCTCTCAGAGCGAGTGTCAAAAAAACTCTCCCCCCCTCCCCCCCAATCAAAACTGCTTGATGAAATCATATCAGAAAAGTACTTGCAACCGTCTCACCATATATATATATATATATATATATATATATATATATATATATATAATTTTTTTATTTTTTTTATGCTTAACACAAGATTTATTGAGAGCAAAAGAAAATCATAAATTACTGCTTAAACTGCTAAAAGTCACAGGCAGAGTGGTACAGGAGAACTGCAGTATAAAGGAAGGCAATACCCTTAGAAGAGTAGTCATGAAATTAGGGATCGACCGATTATCGGTTTTACCGATATTATCGGCCGATATTGAGGATTTTGAACGTTATCGGTATCGGCATCTATTTTGCCGATATTCCGATAACGTATTGGGAACACAGAACGCGCTGCTCTCAGCGCGTTCTGTGTTCCCTCCGCAGCACAGGGGAGAAGGAATCAGTGTCTCCTCCCCCTGTGATGCTGCTGCCGCTGCCGCCAATGGCAGGAGAGGAGACAAGAGGAGGGGAGGGGCTGTGGCCGCTGCGCCACCAATGAAGATGAGTCTTTCATTAATTCATATACAGGAGGCGGGAGCTGGCGTCAGAATCACATAGCCGGCTCCCGACCTCTATGAACGGCAGCTGCGGTCCGCGGTAGTTAACCCCTTAGGTGCCGCGGATCGCAGCTACCGCTCATAGAGGTCGGGAGCCGTCTATGTGACTCTGCAGCCAGCTCCCGCCTCCTGTATGTGAAAGAGAGGTATCTTCATTGGTGGCGCAGTGCGCCCCCTCAAGCCCCCTAGTATTAATCATTGGTGGCGCAGTGCGCCCCCCACCCCCATCCCAATAGTAAAAACATTGGTGGCACAGTGCGCCCCCCCACCCAGTATTAATCATTGGTGGCAGTGGCCACAGGATCCCCTCTCCCCTGCTCCTCCGATCGGAGCCCCAGCTGTGTAAGCCTGGGGCTCCGATCGGTTACCATGGCAGCCAGGACGCTATTGAAGCCCTGGCTGCCATAGTCAGCTCCATGCTGCTGTGTGCACAGAGCACAGAGCAGCAGGGACAGTGCGAGCTCCTATTCACCCTGATAGAGATCTATCAGGGTGAATAGGACAAGGGTTCTAGTCCCTAAGGGGGCTAAAAGTTAGTAAAAAAAATAAAATATTAATACACATTAATTTTCAGCAGATTTGTGTAGGAAAATTTTTTTTTCCTCAAAAATAAAAATACCCAGAATATCGGTATAAATTATCGGCTATCGGCCTGAAAGTTGACAAATTATCGGTATCGGTATCGGCCCTAAAAAATCAATATCGGTTGATCCCTACATGAAATACAATCATCAATAATGTGCAAAACAAAAAAACTGTCATGTTAGCATGTAATAACTAACTAAAACCCAATCACAGCAGGTCTCAACTAGCACAAGCAAGTAAATGTACAAAAACCAAGTAACATATAAAACCAGATTCAAAGCATAGATGGCAAGGCGGATTACTGTATTCTGTACATAAAATGTATGGAGGTTACACCACGCTGGACAATATAACCTCTGTGCCATGCTGAACAATAAACAGTATAACCCCTACACAGTGTAGAGGTATACTGTATATTGTGTGGCACAGTGTACGCTATATGTGTATAACAAACATATTTCACATGAAAACTTACAATTACTTGGCTTGGCCCTTGGGGATCTCAGACACCACTTCAACACTTTGGCTGGGGGGCTCGGCGGAGCTGATATTGTGCTTTATCCTAATGAGAAAGATTTCATAATAAGGATTTGGAGAAAGGGCAGAGGGATAGCAGAGCAGGGAGAGGCTGGTGCTGCTAATAGGGGGTCATACCATGGGGGAGTAATAAAGGCCACCATAATTCCCCCCCCCCCCCAGTAGAAATAATTCTCCTTATAATGTGCAAAACATACCCCCTTGTAATGCCCGCAGTTGAGCTAATCTTCCCATAATGTGCCAATATAAAATACCCCATCTCAGTGCCCCCGTAGACGACCCCATAGTGCTCCTCTCCCCCCTTCCCCATAGTACCCACCATAATGTGTCCCAGTATAAAATACCCCTATACAGAGCCCCCCATATAAAATAACCCTTCTTTTTAGCCTCTGTAAATGCCCCTATAGTGCCACCCAATAATGTGCCAGTAATAAGTGCCCCAATATATTACAGATGGAAGCGCTCATTACTGGAGCGCAGGGAGCTGGGTCCTGTCACTCACCGCTCTGCTCCTCGCGCTCCTCTCCTCCTTCAGGCCGGCGGCGCTCTGAATGGTAGAGCAGGAAGACTTCTCCCCGCTCCACCATTCAACCGGCAGGCACGGATCATGCTGCCGGCCTGTGTGGGCGGAGCCTGCAGCCCGGGAGTCTGCATAAGCTCCGCCCACACAGTACTGCAAACCGATCTGTGCCTGCAGGGGAGAGAGGACTGTGAGCTTCAGGAACCGGACAAGGTGAGTAGTTACTGTGTTGTTTTTTTTGTTGTTTTTTTAACACGAGGGGGGCACAATAGTCATTGCTAATGTGAAGGGGGCACAATCGGCATTTCTACTCTGGAGGGGGCACAATGGGCATTGCTAATGTGAAGAGGCACAATGGGCATTGCTAATGTGAAGGGGGCACAATGGGCATTTCTACTCTGAAGGGGGCACAATGGGCATTTCTTCTCTGGAGGGGGCACAATGGCATTGCTAATGTGAAGGGGGCACAATGGGCATTTCTACTATGCAGGGGGCACAATGGGCATTTCTACTCTGGAGGGGGCACAGAGGGCATTGCTAATGTGAAGGGGACACAATGGGCAATTTTATACTATGGAGGGGGCACAGTGCACAGAGGGAATTACTACTCTGAAGGGTGGACAGAGGGCATTATTACTGTGAAGGGGCACAATGGGCATTACTAACACAGAGGGCATGACTACTATTAAGGGGGCACAATGGGGATTTCTACTGTGGAGGGGACACAGAGGGCATTATTACTGTGAAGGGGCCCAATGGGCATTATTACTGTGAAGGGGGCACAATGGGCGTTATTACAGAGAAGGGGGCACAATGGGCATTATTACAGAGAAGGGGGCACAATGGGCACTATTACTAATAAGGGGGCACAATGGGCACTATTACTAATAAGGGGGCACAATGGGCATCATTACTGTGAAGGGGGACAATGGCCATTACTACTATTAAGGGTCATTATTACTGTGAAGGAGGCACAATGAGGATTATTACTGTGAGGGGAGCACAAAGAGGGCATTACAACTGTGAAGGGGCACAGATAGGGCATTACTACTGTGAAAGGGCCACAGAGAGGGCATAACTACTGTGAGAGGGGCACAATGAGGGCATAACTACTATGAAGGGAGCACAATGAAGGGATAAGTACTTTAAGGGGGCACAATGTGGGCATAATGACTATTAGGGGGCACAATGTGGGTATAACTACTGTTAGGGGGAACACGTCTGTACAAAACTACTGTGAAGATTGTACAATGAGGGCAATACTACTGTGAGTGGGTACGATTTTTTTTAAAGTATTGGGTGGGGTGCCAGATAAAGGACCCGCCCCGGGTGCCAAACAACCTAGGCACCCGGGGCTGTGAACGGCACGGGCAGCGCAGCGATGCACCCTGTGCCTGAAATAACCAGTAACAAAGCTCCTTACAGCAAGGAGCTTTGTTATAGGTTGAGTATTGGTGATACAAGTCGGGTCAGGCAGGGGAAGCCAGCGAGAGCTAGAAGGAGGAGGGGCTGGCTCCCGGAAGTGACTGTATTAAGGAGAGCGGGGCGCGCTGCCCAAGGACCCTGGGGAGCCGCGGACTCATGTGACTGGACTGGTCTGAGAGAAAATCTGACCCTGGGCCTGTGACCAACTCCGGCCGTGTTGTTGTGGCAGTGATAAGCCCGGCTTGTCAGTCTTCAAGTAAGTGATTTCCCCCTCCCCCAATCATGGTTCTGTCCAGTCTCACAGTTCTCTGCTCCCCCCTCCTCCTGTCACACCACTAGTGACCCTGCTCCCCCATCCTCCTGTCACCCCACTAGTGACCCTGCTCCCCCATCCTCCTATCACCCCACTAGTGACCCTGCTCCCCCATCCTCCTATCACCCCTCTAGTGACCCTGCTCCCCCCTCCTCCTGTCATCCCACTAGTGACCCTGCTCCCCCCTCCTCCTGTCACCCCACTAGTGACCCTGCTCCCTCTCCTTCTGTCCCCCCTAGTGACCCTGCTCCCCCTCCTCGTGTCACCTCACTAGTGACCCTACTGCCCCTCCTGTCACCTCACTAGTGACCCTGCTCCCCCTCCTCCTGTCACCCCACTAGTGACCCTGCTCCCCCTCCTCCTCTCACCCCATTAGTGACCCTGCTCCCCCTCCTCCTGTTATCCCACTAGTGACCCTGTGTGTTCCTGTACGGAGAGGAGCCTGGCTGGAGTGTGGTGAGGCCTAGCTGTGTGTCTGTCCCTGTCTGTGTGTGTGTGTCCCTGTGTGTCACCATCACTATGCCCACAGTGTTCCTATGTCTTGACGCAGCTGCATTAGGACGTTCTGTGCGGGGCAAGAAGAAGAAGATGGAAGAGGAGGCAGCGCCGCCAGCATGGAGTCCGTGGGAGAGACACAGGGACTCACACTAAGGACGTAGGTAGCACTACCACATTATCAGGACTAGTGTTATCTGTGTTTTTACATAGGACTGCAGATAACACTACCACATTATCAGGACTAGTGTTATCTGTGTTTTTACATAGGACTGCAGGTAATACTACCACATTATCAGCACTAGTGTTATCTGTGGTTTTACATAGGACTGTAGGTAACACTACTACGTTTTCTGTACTCAGATAGCCATTACTGTGTTATCTGTGTTGTTACATAGGACTGCAGGGGACATCTACTATATTATCTGTACTCAGAGCGTTATCACTGTATAGGGGGGCCCACATGAGCCTGGAGCCGGCGCTGCGCAATATGTGGGTGGGGTTGTGGGTGGGTGTGGCTTGGGGGTGGGACACAGGGGCCCCATAATCTCCTATTGCCCGGGGGCCCCATGAGTTGTCAGTCCGCCCCTGTCCTTATCTCCGTCATAAATCTATAAGGAGACAAGAATGACTCTTAGACTGGTACATCTATAGAGACGAAACCTTATGAACAGTGTCCTTTCCATGAACCTATTTCAGCCAACTTTAAAAGTACATACAAAAATGGTGACTATATCACAATATGGCCTCTTATATATAATCAAATCCACTATAATTATGATATTTAGATATAAAAGTTATATACCTATGAAAAAGCACAACAGTCACCTCTTTCCTACTCTTAAGAAGAGTAGAGATCAAGGCATCAGAAAATCCCTTCCTACCTAGTAAGTACCTTTTAAGTTCCAGGCAGTCAGGTGGAGATTTTTTACATCGGGGTGGAAAACTGGACCCTGGTTCAATAGGTCCCGGATCTCTGGAAGTACCCAAGGATCTGAGACTGACATGATCCGAAGCTATGTGAACCACGATCTCCTCGGCCAAAACGGGGCTATGAGGATAACCCTTGCGCCATCTTCCCTGATTTTTCTTAGGACTCTTGGAATCAATGGGAGAGGCATCTATCCCACAAGGGGATCCCGCTGGGTCTAGGGAAAATAAATTCTGAAACTTCCTGTTCTGGAAAGTTTCAAAAATGTCTATTACTGGATGACTCCAGAGAACCGTTATTTTCTCAAAAATGGACTGGTTCAGACTTCATTCGCTCTGAGATAGAAAATGGCGACTCAGAAAGTCTGCCTGTCCATTTTCCACCCCCCTGATATGTACCGCTGAGATTGAGGCACACTCTTTCTGCTAATAAGAGAATTTTCTGGGCTTCCTGCATCAGAATTTTGCATCTTGTACCCCCTTGTCTGTTCAGATAAGAGACCACAGTTTTGTTGTCCGTCATAATCCCAAGATTTCTCCCTCATATTCTTAGAAGGACAGACCTCGTTGCTAGACCTACTGCTGTCAGTTCTTTTAGGTTGGAGGATCCCCCTTTTTCGACATCCCCCCAAAGACCCTGAAGGGAGATCTCCTGAATAGTGATGGACGAACATCGGCCGGGACAGTTCAAGAACGCGATCAAATGTTTGCGGCGGGCCCCATTCACTTTGATGGCAGGCAAACGTGAAAAACCTTCAGCTCATATTTGCAGCCACCAAATACTTAGTAGAAGTGTACAAATAGTCCCACAACATGGACAGTGACATACTAGAGGGGGATTAATGAAAAAATCCCAACAAAAAATATGTATCTTAATCAGGGGACATTTTTATGCGTCTTAAAGGGAAATTCTCTGAAATGTGCCCTGTCGGAGCCTAGAAAAATTGTATTTTAGACCACAGGAGTACGGGCCTTAAAAATTTGGCATTCACATGACATAAAAGAAATTCTGATTATGTGGCTCGAGGTACATTATGCGGTCAATGGATAAAAATTTTACTGTTGGCCACTGGACTACAGGCCCCAAACATTAGGCATTCACCGGACAGAAAAGATCTGTAGCTGAGGTAACGCAGCTAAACTGCAAACCAATGCTGCACTACCCAAATGCACTATATGGAAAGTATATAATTGGTACAGTCAGGTCCAAAAATATTGGGACATCGACACAATTCTAACATTTTTGGCTCTATACACCACCACAACAGATTTGAAATGAAACGAACAAGATGTGCTGTAACTGCAGACTGTCAGCTTTAATTTGAGGGTATTTACATCCAAATCAGGTGAACGGTGTAGGAATTACAACAGTTTGCATATGTGCCTCCCTCTTGTTAAGGGACCAAAAGTAATGGGACATAATAATAATCATAAATCAAACTTTCACTTTTTAATACTTGGTTGCAAATCCTTTGCAGTCAATTACAGCCTGAAGTCTGGAACGCATAGACATCACCAGACGCTGGGTTTCATCCCTGGTGATGCTCTGCCAGGCCTCTACTGCAACTTTCTTCAGTTCCTGCTTGTTCTTGGAGCATTTTCCCTTCAGTTTTGTCTTCAGCAAGTGAAATGCATGCTCAATCGGATTCAGGTCAGGTGATTGACTTGGTCATTGCATAACATTCCACTTCTTTCCCTTAAAAAACTCTTTGGTTGCTTTTGCAGTATGCTTTGGGTCATTGTCCATCTGCACTGTGAAGAGCCGTCCAATGAGTTCTGAAGCATTTGGCTGAATATGAGCAGATAATATTGCCCGAAACACTTCAGAATTCATCCTGCTGCTTTTGTCAGCAGTCACATCATCAATAAATACAAGAGAACCAGTTCCATTGGCAGCCATACATGCTTACGCCATGACACTACCACCACCATGCTTCACTGATGAGGTGGTATGCTTAGGATCATGAGCAGTTCCTTTCCTTCTCCATACTCTTCTCTCCCCATCACTCTGGTACAAGTTGATCTTGGTCTTATCTGTCCATAGGATGTTGTTCCAGAACTGTGAAGGCTTTTTTAGATGTCGTTTGGCAAACTCTATCTGGCCTTCCTGTTTTTGAGGCTAAGCAATGGTTAACATCTTGTGGTGAACCCTCTGTATTCACTCTGGGGAAGTCTTCTCTTGATTGTTGACTTTGACACACATACACCTACCTCCTGGAGAGTGTTCTTGATCTGGCCAACTGTTGTGAAGGGTGTTTTCTTCACCAGGGAAAGAATTCTTCGGTCATCCACCACAGTGGTTTTCCGTGGTCATCCGGGTCATTTGGTGTTGCTGAGCTCACCGGTTCGTTCCTTCTTTTTAAGGATGTTCCAAACAGTTGTTTTGGAGACGCCTAATGTTTTTGCTATCTCTCTGATGGGTTTGTTTTGTTTTTTCAGCCTAATGATGGCTTGCTTCACTGATAGTGCCAGCTCTTTGGATCTCATCTTGAGAGTTGACAGCAACAGATTCCAAATAGCACACTTTAAATGAACTCTAGACCTTTTATCTGCTCATTGTAATTGGGATAATGAGGGAATAACACACACCTGGCAATGGAACAGCTGAGAAGCCAATTGTACCATTACTTTTGGTCCCTTAACAAGTGGGATTTTATTTACAATTGGTCACTAGGACCACAGGTGTCCCTGGGTTTACACGTGTCATTGGTAATAAAATATAACATTTATTTCTTGTCCTTAAAAAATAGTAATAATGTCTAGACCTTTTAGATAAAAATTATCAGCTATATCTGACTTAGTATATTCATAGTCATACTGTGTCTGATGATAGAGTACAACCACTAGAGGGCACTCTGCACTTATATCTGTTTTGCTCTTAGCTTCTTTTGTTATAGCATCATCTGTGCTCGGACAGTCCTCACTGTTAATTGCACAGTGCGCTGCTTTCTGGCAGCAATTGCCTTAGTGGACTAACTCCTCTTCCTCACCTGTCTACCAGACTACTAATGGGCCAGATATACGCTGGCTAAAAGACACACTGTTATCACTAGCTGCCCCCCGACATGTTTCGCCAAGCACTTGGCGTCTTCAGGGGTATGGGCAGTGAAAAGAAGCTAAGAGCAAAACAGATATAAGTGCAAAGTGCCCTCTAGTGGTTGCACTCTATCATCAGACACAGTATGACTATGAATATACTAAGTCAGATATAGCTGATAATTTTAATCTAAAAGGTCTAGACATTATTACTATTTTTTAAGGACAAGAAATAAATGTTATATTTTATTACCAATGACACGTGTAAACCCAGGGACACCTGTGGTCCTAGTGACCAATTGTAAATAAAATTATACAAGTCAACACGTGTCAGGGAGCTATATGTAAAATAAGTTAACAAGTGGGAGGCACATATGCAAACTGTTGTAATTCCTACACCGTTCACCTGATTTGGATGTAAATAGCCTCAAATTAAAGCTGACAGTCTGCAGGTAAAGCACATCTTGTTCATTTCATTTCAAATCCATTGTGGTGGTGTATAGAGCCAAACATTAGAATTGTGTTGATGTCCCAATATTTATGGACCTGACTGTATATCACTGAAAGGATTTGGGCCTTTCTGGACCTCTACGACCACCTTGGTTTGATGTCACTGACGTCAGGAGAGATGTTTCTCAGTTGGCAATAACAGACACGCACACAGGCAATCACTGAGAAACACTCTGATTTTATTATGCTATCGCTTGGCCTCATATAGGCAACAGAAAAGTTTGCACAACAACAGCGTTAAACCAATAATAAAATGATAAACATTGACGCCCATACAGATACAATTGGAACATCCCTTTTATGGGTATGTAATACGTCACATATAAGAACGTACGTTGTTGTGCCGAATGACCCTGAGTGAATTGGAACATTTGTTATATTTCTGGGAGATTCCCAGAATCTGTCCTGAGACAGATAAGTGAACCTAACTCACAGGGGGGGAGGATGTGAAGTGCGTAGGTGAGATATTATAACAATTCTGTACATCATAGAGAAGACAACATGGAGTCACATTTGCCTTCAATCCCTTCTTTAGAACCAAATTTCTTAGATAATATGGTTCTTACCCTTGCCCTTTTCCCTGTATACCGCCAGATATTTTCTATATCCTTCAGGTGAGTTGTCTTCAGGATTAGGCAGCAGAGTCTCATAAAATGACATATTTGATACTCCTCTCATTATCAGTTTCCGTACACATGGTATGATACATGTTGCAACTAATGCTATTACTATAATAATTATCAGGATAATAATTCCCAACTGTACAAGTGCCTTTTTCCAGGTAGTGAACCAGCCAAAATACTGATCCCAAGGGTTATCGATATCTGAATTTCTTTTGAGCTCGATTGATAAATCCTCGAGTTTCTTTATTGCCAGTGTGACCTTACCATTAGGGCCGGTGTTGTTGGGTATGAACGTGCAGCAGGATGAGGGGTCTGTCAATACCTTACAGACACCACCTCTTTCTGCAAGTATCATATCGAGTGCCATGCGGTTTTGAAATGTCATAATGGAATCTGCCTGTAACTGTTCTGCTACACCCTGTAACACCCTGGTGTAGTTTACAAACCTTTGTTGATTATAGTAAATATAGTTGATCCAGTCTACATTTTTGTTGATTGTTATGTGGGGAATTATGGATTCAAATCCTGATGCCACCTGATCTCTGGCCTTGAATTCATCAGGGACCCCTCTTGGGACCCCGATTGCATCAATATACACGTGTGGGTCGAAGCTACCTTTTGGGAGGGCGCAACGGTTGCGTATATGTGTGTTGGCGTCTATCATTTTCAGTGAAGATGTGTATGTTCATGATGGCTTTAGCAAGGGCACATTCACCTTTCCAGGAACCCTCTAGTCTAGATCTTATCTTTCCATCCCCACAGATCCAATATACATCTCCAATCGAGTATACTTGATTCTGTGTGAGGGAGGTATCTGTTTCACTTTAAGTTGCACAGTATGCTTCAGTGAAATTACCCAGGGATCTTCCTTGATCTCCCCCTCTGTGGCAGGTATAGTTACCAGGATAGATATGTATACCTGCACCAGGACAGGGAGTTTTTATGAGGAGTGGGTATTTTTGCTTCCATTCTTCACATGCAGACTGGTTACTAAATTAATTTGAGAATAATTGCAAAAAACATTCCTCAACACTAGAGGGCAGTATGAAGGGCACAGTACCTAGGTAAGGCTTAGCGGTCCCACATATATAACAATTACTTTTATTTACTGAAGCAGCACTGTACTTCATCCATTCTAACCATAGGTTGGCATCAGAGAACCCAGTTTCTTCTGCCAGAGCCTCCTCATATGTTGGGTCAGATATTGCTCTCATATTGTTAAAAGTTAAGATACGGGGTTTGAGGGGGTTTGTTTGTTTCTGAGGGTATGTCCATTCTTATAGTGGTTGCCGCATCTTGTGGAAGGACTGCACTTCATTATGCTGCATAAACAGGAGTAAGTTGCAACGTGAGTACTGGAGGAATTGTACCAGAAGGTAGTGATTTCACCTTTCTGCGTTATAGCAACTTCAGCTTTGTTATCCTCCGGCAGAGTCATTAGGATCGTCAGTAATCCCACAGTCCAAGTGGACCGTCTGTGCCATCTTCCAGAATTGAGGGAGTGCATCCTGGTGGAGGTCAGAGCTGTCTGCTCCCGTTAGTACCTCACTTTGTCCTTTTTCGAGGTCAGAGCTGTCTGCTCCCGTTAGTACCTTACTTTGTCCTTTTTCGAGGTCAGGACTGTCTGTCCCCGTTATTACCTCCTTTTGGGGTGCCTCCTTTAGCAGTTTCACTCTGGTGGCGTGGATCCAAGTAGGTGCTTCTTCCGTGAGTACTGCTGTGCGGGTCGCGGCTACCACTGTAGTCGGTGGTCCGTAGGTGAAGTCTCCTGCAAATTTTCCTTTCTTTAATTTCTTTATCAGCATGAGCTCTCCCACTTGGAATGGGTGAGTTGGTTCCTGTGGAAGACAAGGAGACTTACAAGCAACTTTTTTCCTCAATTTCACTTAGGGTTTTAATCAATCTGGTTACATTGGTGTTTGGGTTGTTCCTCAAACATGTGATACATCTTCCCACATAATCTGACACTTACTGTTTAATGCCTGTAATATAGAAGTTCTGTGCTAGCAGCATGTGTGTTTGAATGCTGTTGTGTCCTACTCCATGAAAATGTGCAATGAACAGAGGGGAGCTGTGCTGTGGTATGCATGTTTCCCCCTCTTTGCAGAATAATCCTGTCCTAGGATTCTTTTGCAAAATTGGATAACACCAATCGGCCATTTCATCGTCAGTAGCTGTGGACTGGAGATCCACAAGCATCTGAGTTAACTCAAGTGAAGGAGGTACTAATTTCACCATCTGCAATGTGGCCGGGGCCATCAGTGCAGCCTTCTTGGCCTCCGCGTCTGCCAGGGCATTGCCTTGGGACACATGATCCTTACCACCAGTATGCGCCCTGCAGTGGACAATTGCAATCTGTCAGGGAAATCTTATGGCTTCTAAAAGTTGTATGACAAGTTGTGAATGTGAGACGTACTTACCATCAGCTGCAATGAATCGTCTCCTTTGCCAAATGACCCCGTGGTCCCAGACCACTCCATGTGCGTACCTGCTGTCAGTGTAAATGGTGACTAGCTTGCCTTCATGTAGTATGCATGCTCTCGTGAGTGCAATCAATTCTGCTACTTGTGCAGATTGGTATGTGATGGGTCTGGCTTCCAGGACAATATGTGTAGCATAACAATAGCATATCCTGCATGATAAGTGTTGTCATTTGGTCTGCTGCAGGATCCATCAACAAAAACATCAGGATCCCCTTCTACTGGTACAGATTGTAAATCAGAGCGGGGTGATGTCTCATGTTGTATGGCGTGTATACAATCATGTGCCTCTGTCAAGTGATCCTCAGGTCCTTTAAGTCCTAATAGGGCATTCAAGATAGGTGCTGGACCTGAGGTGTGTGTTGCGTATTTGATTTGGAGGGAGGGATTGCTGAGGAGTAGAATCTCCCATCCAGATAGTCTTTGTGCAGACATGTGCTGTGTGTGTATGCCTTTGAGAAGGCCTACTACATCATGTGTGGTGTACAGGATAGTCTCATGTCCCATTGTGAGTGGCGTTGCAAGCTCAGCTATCACAGCACAGGCTGCAAGAGATCTCAGACAGGCCGGCATTCCTTGGACGGATGCCAGAACCACCTTTGAGAAAAAAGCACAAGGACGTAACTTGCCTCCGTGATACTATGTCAGCACACCCGCCATGGTTTTACAATTTTGTCGAGCATATACGTGGAATGTGAGTTTGTAGTCAGGGAGGCCTGAACCTGGACTTGTCATTAAAAGAACATTTCAAATAATCGAATACATTAAACATTTCCTCAGACCACCTGATGAGATCTGGCATGTCTGCCAGAGTGGCTTGTCTCATTACATTGTCATAGGAGGATCAATCTGGAATCCATTGTCTGCAGTATCTTATCACACCAAGGAAAGATAACATTTCTTTCTTGGTGTGCGGGGTGACCAGGCCCGCTACCAGACTGGAATCTTTCTGTGCTGATTCTCCTTTCTCCCTTTGTGAGAACAAAGCCCAAGTATTCAACTTGCTTTTTAAACCATTGCATTTTCTTGCGTGACACCTTGTGTCCACATTCAGACAACCATTTCAACAAAGATAAACCATCTGTTACATTGGCCTCCTCTGACATACTGCACAATAACAAATAATCCACGTATTGCAAGAGCACAGAACCCTGGGAGGGGGGGGGGGGGTGCCAGTGTTTTAAACTGGCTTGGAGGACAATGCTGTACACTACAGGTGAATCAGCATATCCCAGGTGAGTTTACGTCCCTCAAAGGAAAAAGCAAAATTTGTCTGGTCCACTTATCAACCGGAATAGAGAAGAAAGCATTTTTCAAGTGTATCACGCTGAAACAGACAGCTTCTGCAGTAGATGGCTGAGAGCAACTGAGAAATGTCTCGGCTGTCTACTCACGGTTTTCCTAAACGTTTGCAACTATGTGTGGGGGTCTGTATCTTCCTGATCTCAAAGCATCCCGCTGCCTCCTTCTCATATAAATGTTTCTCAAAGTCTTGTATTTTGTCTGAGGTCCATGAGAAAATGCGCTGCTTTACAATCAACATGAGATTAGGAAGGAGAACTTGGCTGTCAGTTTTTTTGCAGCCTTCAGTCTCTGGTTGGGAGGGGGAAACTCACACTTAGATTTTCCTTCACCCACAGTAAGAAAATGCATCAAATGACAGAGTGATAATATTACAGTGAGATATGTTCTTACACTTACCACCAGAACAATAGCTCTCACACAAACAGATTAATCTTAACACTCTATGTATCTTATACTCTAAATATAGGTATGCGTCAAACCAAGGTAGGTCAGTCTCCCGGAGACTGTTCTCTTACATGTACTTCTGGTACAAAAAAAATCTCTGTCGACAGTTAGAAAAAGTAAATAGACCTCCCGGAGAATCTATGGTGTGTCCCTGACACACAACAACTTACGGAATGGATCATGTGATCCTATGATGTGTCCCTGACACAAAACTAATCTCCCGGAGATTTTTTTCCGTGCGTGGCACTCCAAGTGCCGGCCTTATTCATGAAAGTACTCCAAGTACTCATTATAAACTCCCGGAGTTTATTTTTAAGGCTTAACAATGTATCCCGGATACATAATAAAACTCACGGGTAGAGATGTGGCCAGTGCCCTCGTACCCGGCAGTGGACAAAAGGGATGTCTCTCTTACCGGACACGAGGATGGCCTTCTCTATCCCGGAACGGAGCCCCCAACTGAAAGGATTTGGACCTTTCTGGACCTCTACGACCACCTTGGTTTGATGTCACTGACGTCAGGAGAGATGTTTCTCAGTTGGCAATAACAGACACGCACACAGGCAATCACTGAGAAACACTCTGATTTTATTATGCTATTGCTTGGCATCATATAGGCAGCAGAAAAGTTTGCACAACAACAGCGTTAAACCCAGGGCTTTTTTTCTGGCGGAACGCACCGGAACGGCGTTCCGCCACTTTTTGACATCGCAGCCTGCGATGTATCAACGGGGAGGGACTGGGAGGAGGAGCTGGGGGCCAGTGCGCTCACTGTGCTCCGGCCCCGCAGCTCCAGTAGAGACTTATAAAATGTGTAATTAAATGAATAATGATTCATGCTGCCCCTCAGTAGTATAACTTTCAATATATTGTACTCACAGCCGGCTACTGTTATCGTAATGCAGGCCGGCAGGGCAGACGAGCGGCAGCGTCACTGACTGACGTCACGTGCCTGCGCCGCCTGCTTCATTCATAAAGTAGGCGGCGCAGGCACGTGACGTCAGTCAGTGACGCTGCCGCTCGTCTGCCCTGCCGGCCTGCATTACGATAACAGTAGCCCTGTGAGTACAATATATTGAAAGTTATACTACTGAGGGGGCAGCATGAATCATTATTCATTTAATTACACATTTTATAACTGTACTGGAGTGGCAATGGGGGGTCTGTGGATGACACTGTTATGGGGTGGGGGTCTGTGGATGGCACTGTTATGGGGTGGGGGGGTCTGTGGATGGCACTGTTATGGGGTGGGGGGGGTCTGTGGATGGCACTGTTATGGGGTGGGGGGGTCTGGATGGCACTGTTATGGGGTGGGGGGGTCTGTGGATGGCACTGTTATGGGGTGGAGGGGGGTCTGTGGATGGCACTGTTATGGGGTGAGGGGGGTCTGTGGATGGCACTGTTATGGGGTGGGGGGGTCTGTGGATGGCACTGTTATGGGGTCGGGGGGTCTGTGGATGGCACTGTTATAGGATGGGGGGTCTGTGGATGGCACTGTTATGGGGTGGATGGGGGGTCTGTGGATGGCACTGTTATGGGGTGGATGGGGGGTCTGTGGATGGCACTGTTATGGGGTGGGGGGGTCTGTGGATGGCACTGTTGTGGGGGGGGGTCTGTGGATTGCACTGTTATGGGGTGCTGGGGTCTGTGGATGGCACTGTTATGGGGTGGGGGGTCTGTGAATGGCACTGTTATGGGGTGGCGGGGTCTGTGGATGGCACTGTTATAGGATGGGGGGGGTCTGTGGATGGCACTGTTATAGGATGGGGGATCTGTGGATGCCATCCCCAGATCCTCCACCCCATAACAGTGCCATCCCCAGATCCTCCATTAACAGTGCCATCCCCATCTGGGGGGTTTCTTTGCTGGGCTGGACTTTTATAGCCCCCCCCAAATTTTACTTGCATCCCTGTTCTCTAAAGGGGCGGTTTTAGGGGGCGGTCCTAGGGGTGGGTAGGGGGCGGTCCTAGGGTTGGGTAGGAGCATGGCCAGGGGAGGGGGGGTGAGTTCCACCACCTTTTCTCTGAGAAAAAAAGCCCTGGTTAAACCAATAATAAAATGATAAACATTGACGCCCATACAGATACAATTGGAACATCCCTTTTATGGGTATGTAATACGTCACATATAAGAACGTACGTTGTTGTGCCGAATGACCCTGAGTGAATTAGAACATTTGTTATATTTCTGGGAGATTCCCAGAATCTGTCCTGAGACAGATAAGTGAACCTAACTCACAGGGGGGGAGGATGTGAAGTGCGTAGGTGAGATATTATAACAATTCTGTACATCATAGAGAAGACAACATGGAGTCACATTTGCCTTCAATAACAGCCCTGCTTCAATCTGTTTTTTTGTGGGGCAACTGGTATATCACACCAGTAGTAATTATTTATTCCAATGGCATTCGTCACTATCTGTAGCTGCGGTAACGCAGCAAAACCGCAAACAAATGCTGCACTACCTAAATGCACTATATATAAAGTAATTTATTGATATATAACACTGCTTCAATCAGTTTTTTGGAGGGGCAATTGGTATATCACAACAGTAGAAATTATTTGTTCCAATAGCGTTTGGCACTCTGTGTAGCTGCAGTATCGCAGCAGAACCGCACACAACTGCTGCACAATGCAAATGCACTATAATATACTTTCTATGTTAGAAAGTATATTATAAGTATATTACATCCCTCAGTAAGTCACCTAAAAGGACTTTTGTGGCCCTATTAGCTAGTGTTTGGTGTTCCTAACAGTCTGTCCCTGCACCACAAAGGAACCTCCCCCTACGCTGGCAAAAGACTGAATCTAAAATGGAGGCCAGATCAGGTTTATTTATAAGGTAGGGGGTATGTCCATGTGCTGAAACGTCTCAATTGGCTGTCCTGTACCACCTGATGGATGTGTCATGGGTCAAAGTTCTTCACAATGCAAAAGGATATGGCGCCGGCGGACATCGCCATATGTTTGCTCGTTCGAACAGGAAAAGTTTGCTGCGAAACGACCTTCGGGCGAACCGCAAGACCATCTCTACTCCTGAATATGAGCCCCCCACCCTCAGGGTCTTGCATCCGTGGTTAGACATACCAGGTCTCCTAACCTCCATGGAACTCCATGATTCAAGTTTTTTCTCTTTAACCACCATGCTAAGCTCAGAAAAGTTTGGTCTGAGATTCTTATCTTTGAATCTAGGGAGCTGTTCTTTTCCCAGAAAGAAAGGATTTCTCACTGGAGAACCCTTGAGTGAAGTTGTGCCCATCTTACTGCCGGGATACATGACGTGAGAGACCCCAAGATAGACATTCCCTTCCTAATAGAGACCACTGGGTTTCTAGTTAGATCTCGGAGTCTAGGATCAATCCCAAAAAAGTCTGAATTCTGGTAGGAAGAGGTTTCGACTTTTCTAGGTTTAAGACCCAGCCTATCCTGTCTTGAATTTCTGATACCGCTGAGGCAGCTCTTCCACAGGCTTCCTCTGTTTTTCCTATTAAAAAATCATCCAGGTATGGTATAAAAAGAATATCTTTTTCTCTTATATGAGCCACCATCTCTGCTATTATTTTTGTGAAGACCCTTGGAGCCATGGAAAGGCCAGGAGATTCTGGAACTGAAGATGTAGCTGCCCTCTTATTTTTATTGCGACTCTTAAAGAATTTTTGATGTCCGAGGAAGATTGGAACGGGATAGTATGCATCCCTGAGATCGAGTACTGCCATGAAACAGTGAGGAGGGAGGAGGTTTATTACTGATCTTATAGTTTCCATTTTGTATTATTTATTTTTTTATCTGTAGGAATCGGTTTAACATTTTTAAGTTTATTATTGTTCTGAAAGAACCATCAGTTTTTACTAGAAATAGGGGAGAGTAAAATCCTTTGCCTTCTCCCTTTGGCACAGGAACTAAAACAAATTTGACAAAATTTTAGCACTTCTTCCATAGCAGAAATTCCTTGAGCCGAAGTCTGAATTTTTGTTATTAGGAACCTTACTGGAGGGACCATACGAAATTCTAGTTTTAGTCCGGTGAGAAGTGTCTAGAATCCACAAGTTGCAAGAAATCTGGGACCAGGCGAGGAAAGAAAAAAAAAAAAAAAGCGTTAATCTGCCCCCTACCTGACTTCTGGCATCATTGCTGATCCTGTTTCTTTTTGTCTCCAAAGGGCTGGATCCACCTCCCAGGACAGGAAAGGTATGAATCTTCAGACGCCTCTCCTCCTCAGTGGTTTTTATAGACGAGACAAGAGACATCTTCAGTACATCCGGACCAGCTCCATCTCATGGTTTCGGTCATTATCAGAGTTTAGTATTATAGTTTTATTTTTATTTTTTTTGCACACCCAGTGATGCAGGATCCAACACCAAAAAGAACAGAATGGAAGAGTAAGGTGGAAAGGAAACAGGAGGGGGGGAATTAAAGTGGTGCTGTCATGGACTCCGGAAAACAACATTACAGGTATCCCAGAGTGAAAAATTAGGGGGGGCCCACAGCCTGAAGGACTTTGCGTCCAAAGGAAAGATTAGACACTTCTGACAGGTTTAATCTATAGTGTCTATAGAAGGTAGAAGCAACGTTGCTGCTCTGCAAATGTCTTGTATAGAAACCTCTGCCCTTTCTGCCCAGGAAATTGCTACCGCTCTTGTGGAATGGGCCGACCAGCCAGACGGGACAGGTTCCTGCATAGAAAGATTTGCCAAAGAAATAGCCTGCTTGATCCAACGGGCTAAAGTACTTTTACTAGCTGATTTTCCCTTATTCTGGCCTGAAAATACGACAAACAATGAAGAGGACTTCCTCCAACCTCTTGTAGCCTCTAGGTATTGTAGGACACATTCTCTAACATCCAAAGAAAGGAAATCTGCCTCTTCCTTGTTCCTCGGATTCTCATAGAAGGAAGGAAGAATCACTTCCTGACTTCTATGGAATTCCGATACTACTTTGGGTAAAAATGCTGGGTCTGGCCTAAGACGGACATAATCATCTTGGAAAATCGTATATGGAGGGCTAATGGAAAGAGCCTGAAGCTCACTAATTCTCCTGGCTGATGTAATAGCTACCAAAAAAATACATTTCAAGGTCAGGAACTTAATTGGCAGAGAGCAAATGACAAAAATTGGTGGCTCACTCACTGTCCACTAATAGAAAAGGTGCACTGCCCCACAGCACTCCCTATTGCTGATGTGGTAGAAAAATTTGTATAGGGTTGGGCGTCACTCAGTATCGGGAAACCATATAGACAAGTAAAATATCTGAAAGTAGTTTGTCTGAAAATTATTTTATATATATCACACTTAAAATATTGACAACATGTTGCATGAAATCATAAAAATCAATACACATTAAAAAACAATGCACATTAAAATATCACGTGTCTAGAATTATCTAAAATGACTAAAATTGGATGGCACTGAGTCTCTGAGGCCCTGGTGAGCCTAACTGTTATCGATTGTCCTCAACAGTTTAGTTCAAAGGCATATGCGATAATCATCCAAAGTTTGTATAGTGACTAAACGCCACACAATTAATAAAAAAATTCGATAATATTTCTATAATTTTCGCAGGGTACTTTACCACTCCTGTGATCGGTCTCCTTTTCTCCAAAGGTTTTGCAGTATAGTGCTCTGTTGTGAGTTGCAAGGACCTGTGAATCAGGTCTATATGTGGAGATCAACTGTGTTCCTGGATAATCGTTCCAGCAGTCTTGCCGCTTTGACCTTCCAGGACCTGTTTGTGGCATCCCACATGGTTTGCTGGGCGGTCAGGTGACTTTCGATTCCAGGCGGGGTTTTCAAATTTCTTTAGCGTCCGATTGTGGATATAAGTCTCTTTCCTTTATCGTCCCTCACTGTCTTTTACCATACGCGTTTCGGGGTAAAGGAGCCCCTTCCTCAGTGGTGTAGACAGTGATGGCTAAATGTCCTTTTTATATTATCATTAATTGGTAAGTTGCATGCTGGGACAGTGAGGGACTCAGAAGACCTGGATATGGATTTCAAATTTACCACAGTTCAGATATACACTTGTGGAAAGACGCATATGCGATTTCTATATTTTCGATATATTCCCTTCGTGTCTTATATTAGTTGCAGAAAACCGCATGTGCGATTTTTTTCTCTTCATATTTTCGATCTGTCTTTTTAGAACATCGAAACTTTTTGTCAGAATTATTTGCCTTATACTGTGCAGAGACTGATGTATATTGCTATCTGATAAATAGTCATGTATATCCATAAATAATATATTAAGACCTAAAAACATTTTAAACATTATTAAATTTAAAAACCGCATCATTGTAATGTCAAAAAAACAGAAAACGCACCTGCGTTTTTGCTAAAAAATTTAAAAATAGGAATAAAAATGAAGAAAAATACAATCGGAGACTACTGGTGCTTTTATAGGGTAAAGTTTATACATTCGTCCACATGTGCTGTTGTTCTATAATGCTGTGTATACAATAGAATGTGGGTATGATGTGTATGGGGGCGCGGGCCTGCCAGGAAGGAGAGATCTGGGTGCTGATAACAACAGCCTGACACAGATGTCTCATTTCTGATAGACAGACGCCCCCTTATAGAAACCCAAAGAGTTCCATGTCTGCATTCAGACCCCTTGGGATTAGGGAGTCGAATTCAAAGATCCTCTTTGATTCGTTTCTGGACATTCGGAGGATAAGATTCCCTCCTCTCCATGGGTATTCAACTCTCTCTAGTGCCATGTATATAAGGCTGGATGGATCGCTTTTATGGTAATCCCTATAGTGTTTAGATAGGGAATGCAATTCGTATCCCTTTTTTATATTAACGTGTTCTGATATCCTCTTTTTTAATGTACGCTTTGTTCGCCCTATATATTGTTTACGACATGGGCATTCTATCAGATAAATCACGTTAGTCAAATCACATGTCAAACCCTCTTTGATGTTCAGAGAAAATGAGTTTTGAGTTGAGGTTGCCTTTAAAATGTTCTTAGGAAATGTAGTAATTTTACAATTAGAGCAACGTCCACATCTATGAAAGCCATTAAAAGATAGCCAGTTCTGTTTTTGTATACCTTGATCTTTGTTTTTTATAGAGGGGGCTACCTTCAGACCCAAATTAAAGGCCCTAGTATAGGTGATCTGGGGTGTATTGGTGAGCATTGGTCCGATTATCTTGTCCCCAAGCAAATGATGCCAATATTTCCCAACGATCCTCTCCATATTTTTTATACTGTGCATGGAATGGTAGGATCATTCTCAATGTTTCATCATTCGCTTGTTTTTGCTTGGGGACAAATAAATCATCCCTTTTCATTGTCTTAACTTCCCCCAGTGATTTTTCCAAATGATGGATTGGGTACTGTTTGTCAATGAATTGTTGTTTTAGGGTCTCCACTTCTATTTCAAATTGTTGGTCCTTTGTGCAGTTTTGCTTTAGTCTCCTGAACTGACTTTTGGGAACATTGATGAGCCACCTAGGCAAGTGGCAGCTCGTATACATTATATAACTGTTTTTACTCACCAATTTATGGTATGTACTGCATATTAATTTATTTCCATCCACCTTGACATCAAGATCCAAAAATTGTATATTTTTTGTGTCAATGGTGGAGGTGAATCTTAAATTCAAATTATTTACGTTTATTTCTTCCAAAAAGTCAAAGAGGGCCATCATTGTGTCTTGCCATATAAACACAATGTCATCTATGTAGCGCCGCCATAGTACCAGGCCCGCCCCCAACCTAGGCTTTTTAACAGTGGATTCCCACTGTGCCATGAATAGGTTGGCATAGCTGTGGGCGAATCTGGTACCCATGGCAGTGCCCTTACACTGTACATAGAAGTCTCCATTAAAGGTGAAATAATTGTGTGTCAGTATATATCTGACACCTTCTATTACATAAAGTATTTGTTCCTCCTTCATGGTGTTGCTCAGGACTAGTTGTTGTTGAAGCGCCCCTAAACCCTCTTCATGGTTGATTATTGTGTACAGGGAATTAACATCCAATGTACACAATATCCAACCCTCCTTATATTCCATCTCCTCCAATACTTTGATCACCTCAGTGGTGTCTTTGATATATGAGGGTATATTTTTCACAATAGGTTGTAGTAATTGATCAATATATCTCGACAGATTGGAGGAGATGGAATTAATCCCCGATATTATAGGTCTTCCTGGGGGTTTTGTTAAACTCTTATGTATTTTGGGGATACAATACATTACTGGCAATCTTTTTTCTGTATTCATAATATACTTGGCTTCCTGTTCTAGCAGAATCCCTGAAGTAGTGCCCTTTCTATAGTACTGTGTTAATCGTTTAAAAAACTCCTCTGTGGGATCTCGTTTCAATTTTGTATATGTGGTCTCCTCATTCAATTGTCTCAAACATTCCTCTATATAATCATTTGTATTGAGGATCACAATCGCTCCACCCTTATCCGCTGGCCTTATTGTTACCTCATTAGTGGACTGTAATTGTTTGATTGCTTCTATTTCCTTTCTGGACAAGTTATATCTCAGATTATTTACTTTTAATTTCCTCAAGTCATATTCCACACACTTCTTAAAAGTTTCTATTTGATGGCTTATTTCTTGTTTCAGATAATTTTTTGAAGTCATCCTCAGCCCTGTGTGTACATATTGACTATTACCTAAGTATCCATTATCAGGTTTTTAATAAAATGTTTTTTCAGACAAAGCTTTCTGATAAATTTTTCCACACTTATGTATGTGGAAAATTTATCCAACTTAGTGGGGGCGTATTTTAAACCTTTATTTAATAAAGTGACCTGTTCATCCAAGAGTTTAGCACTACTCAAATTTACTATACTCAAAGCGTTTTCTGTTTGTTGTACCTGCTTCTTTTTACAGTGTCTTCCTCTTCTAACCTTCCTTTTCCCCTGTGGGATTGTGTCCTTGTGTGTGTCCTCACCTCGTGATTCTGTGGTGGGAAGTGATTCTGCCTGGGATAGTGATAATTGTGATTGTGCCTCTGTGGAGTGTCTCTCGTGGGTGTCTCAAATTGTAATGGTGTGGCTGCCTTTGTTCCCTCATATTGTCCCTTACTGGGGTCGGTGTTCAAGTTCTTCTCATTCTTGTTTTGTGGTGGGGGGGGGGGGGTGTATAATCTAAAAAAAAAGAGGTGAAGAAAGTGATTTATACCGATTTGATGTTGAGACATTATAGTGATTCAAGTCTCCCTTTTTATTTGCATCACCATTCTCTTGTAGTTTTGGAAACTCAGTCTCATGCTCATTAGTAATGAATTCCCCTACAATTGTGTTGGGAATATCATTAGTATTGAGCTTCTTCAGTTTTTTAATTTTTTTTTATACATGATATCATTCTCTAATGTATCTAAGTTTCTACAGATTCTTTGTTGGCATTTCTGTACTTGTTCTGTATTTGGGAAGTGATCCATTATTTTTTTAATATCAGTAATCTGGTCTGAAGTTTCACTTAGAATTTGTGTGCGTCTATTTATAATAATGTGAATCAAACTAATAGATTGTGTTTTAAGGAAAGTGTCCCATTCTTTTTTAAAAGTGTCACTCACCAAATCTAGTGCAGGTGTTTTATTAAGTGTTAATCCTTTGGGGATATTACCACTCTGTATATATTGATTGAGAGCCTTCACCTCCCATTTATTACATAATTGCTTCTGTAGTAATTTTTCTAAATTGTAAAAGCTCTCATCAATATTTCTTTCAGGTTGGTCACAATTATCAGTAGTGGTTTCAAAATTATACGCATCTATTGTCTTGTATTTAGTATCTATATGTTGCCAAATATCCATAATGGACCAGTGGGAGCACAACCAGAGGGAGAAGAAAAAAGCAAATGACAAAAATTGGTGGCTCACTCACTGTCCACTAATAGAAAATGTGCACTGCCCCACAGCACTCCCTATTGCTGATGTGGTAGAAAAATTTGTATAGGGTTGGGCGTCACTCAGTATCGGGCAACCATATAGACAAGTAAAATATCTGAAAGTAGTTTGTCTGAAAATTATTTTAGATATATCACACTTAAAATATTGACAACATGTTGCATGAAATCATAAAAATCAATACACATTAAAAAACAATGCACATTAAAATATCACGTGTCTAGAATTATCTAAAATGACTAAAATTGGATGGCACTGAGTCTCTGATGAGCCTAACTGTAATCGATTGTCCTCAATAGTTTAGTTCAAAGGCATATGCGATAATCATCCAAAGTTTGTATAGTGACTAAACGCCACACAATTAATAAAGAAATCGATAATATTTCTATAATTTTCACAGGGTACTTTACCACTCCTGTGATCGGTCCGCTTTTGCTCCAAAGGTTTTGCAGTATAGTGCTCTGTTGTGAGCTGCAAGGACCTGTGAATCAGGTCTATATGTGGAGATCCCCCGTGTTCCTGGATAATCGTTCCAGCGGTCTTGGCGCTTTGACCTTCCAGGACCTGTTTGTGGCATCCCACATGGTTTGCTGGGCGGTCAGGTGACTTTCGATTCCAGGCGGGGTTTTTAAATTTCTTTAGCGTCCAATTGTGGATATAAGTCTCTTTCCTTTATCGTCCCTCACTGTCTTTTACCATACGCGTTTCGGGGTAAAGGAGCCCCTTCCTCAGTGGTGTAGACAGTGATGGCTAAATGTCCTTTTTATATTATCATTAATTGGTAAGTTGCATGCTGGGACAGTGAGGGACTCAGAAGACCTGGATATGGATTTCGAATTTACCACAGTTCAGATATACACTTGTCATATGTTTATAGTAAGTGTCTATGGAATAGACCCACTATAAAGTATTCTCAGTGGTCTCAAATATATATTGATTATTAACTGAGTATGCCTTGTTGTATTTATTTTAAGATTAAACTTTTATTTTTATCATTTAAAATAATGATGAGACGGCTGAGTTCAGTGAAACTGCTGCGCTATTAATATTAGAGAGAGGGAGAAGAGGGACCAATTACATAGTACTGGTTTTGGCTTATCTGTCTAGAAGGCTTATTGCATATAGGGGGAGAACCTAGTTAGTTTCACTAGAAGTCCCTATGCCCTTACCCTACTTGACCTAGTCTAGTCAGGGTAATAGCCTAAATGGCTGTAGTCGGAGCACTCGTCTTGAAAAAGACGACCCCCAGCCTCAGGAACCTCGGGCCTGTACTAAGAGTCCCTATGCTCTTACCTCTCTATCGTTTGTTGTCCTTTTTCATCCAAAAGGGATACCACATAAGCGATTTTTTGAGGCCACATCTCCTGACCAATTCTTGAGCCAAATAGCACTACGAGCAGAATTAGCCATGGATGAAGCCCTAGCGGACAACCTGACTGCATCCGCAGAGGCATCTGCCAAAAAATCGGCTGCTTTTTCAATAGCCTCGACCGATTCTAATAATTTATCTCTAGGGGTCTTATCCCGGATCTGCGTCTCCAGCTGTTTTATCCACAATATTTGTGCCCTAGCCGTACAGGTGGAAGCTATATTATTAGGTTTAAAGGATGCACCTATGGATTCCCATGTTCTCCTTAAAAAGGTGTCAGCCTTTCTGTCCATCGGATCCTTAAGATTGCCCAAATCATCAAAGGGTAGGGATGACCTTCGAGACACTTTAGCTATGGGCACATCAATTTTGGGGGCCCTATCCCATAGAGAACATTCACCCTCTTCAAACGGATATTTTCTTTTGATTACTGATGGGATTCATCATGGCCTCTACATTCTTGTGGATAAAAAAGGCTCTTTTCTTAGTCTGCAGGCCCCAAACATGATATCCTGAATCGAGCGAACCTCTTTTGTATTTTCCAGATTCATAGTTGCCCTCACTGCCTTGATTAATTGATCTACCTCCTGAACAGGAAAAAAAGGCTGCATTCCTCATCTGAAGAGGATGTAATGGACTCCCTTTCACCGTTTTCAAGTTCGTCCTCTGAACTAGAGGGGTCAGAATTTACAATTGAAAAAGATGTTATCTTTGGCGCTCTTTCGTCTGCGTTCTTTACTTGACATGACTTAATTCTTCTCTAATCATTTTCTTCATACATTTGACCATACTAGGGGATTCTTCCGCTATGGTACTCTCAATACACCCTTTATATAGGGGCTTAGTGTATGAAGTATCTAGTTTAGCCTTACAGATACCACATTCCTTATGACGTATTTTAGCGGTAGCTTTTCTGGGTTTCTCTGTTTAAATTTCCAGGGTGTAACTAACAAAAAATCACGATCTCTAGAGAAAAGTTAAATGTAGATCACTTACATTTCTTCAGGCCCATACCCATTCCTACCATAGGTGCAGGGGTAACTGGGTCCTTAGGGTTTTCTCCAGAACTCTCCATGCTGGAAATATCCCTATAGCCCTGGATCTGGAAGACCTCAAAGACCACAGGGAAGACTGGCTGGATACTGGCTTTATCTTTAGAAACTGCACATGAACGTCAGGCAGAAGCCTATGTGCTGCTCTGGACGCTCTGCGCTCCTTCCTTTTCAAATTTGCTGTCTTTCCCTTAAGCTCTGCCCCTTCCTGAGTCACTGGATCTTCACTTCGTCGATTCCTCTGCCCTGTGCTTGCTGCCCGCACCGCACATGTCCTCGCGCGGTATCTTGATCGGGTACAGTGCTGGGAGGGTAGAGAAGACTTCAGTACCCGGTATTTTAGCCATCCATCTCCCCTCCAAGGTGTGTGGAGCGGGGTCACCCGGCGCACACCTTCGCCAGCCTGTAATGTTCAAAAGGTAGAAACTACCCCACCGAAAATAACAAACACCTGTAAGTGGTCCTCCCTAGGACAGGAAACCACTGAGGAGGGGCATCTGAAGATTTATACCTGTGGGTTTCCTGTCCTGGGAGGTGGATCCCTCTCCTGGTGCTGTCATTTGGTTTCTAAATCTATCCTCCCTTGTTTTTTTTAACCCCTTCTCGGCTATTTTGAAAAGGATGGTTAAATTTATTCCTCGAGGAAAAGGAATCCTGAAAATCTTTTCTTTTATCCGCAGCTTTGTCTAATAGATCATCCAGTGCCGACCCAAAAAAGTATTCCCCTTCACGTGGAGCACCAAGCAGCAGATCTAACCACCAATCTAACAGAATTGGCTCAGAGAGCCAGACCATAAGGGAATGGGCCGTTCATGTGGAAGCTATACTTGGTCTGAATGAAGAGGTAGACGCCTCCCAGGCTCCTTTTAAAAAAACACCAGAAGCACCATTATCCTAGAGACTTAAAAAATATCTACATCTATTCTAGGCGCCTTGTCCCAAGTAGCAGTCCTCTTTAAAAGGATATTTTTGCTTAAGGCTTTTTGAAATATAAACTTTTCAGTTTGGTTTCTTGCACTCACCTTTGATTAAGGCCTCATGCACACAACTGTTGTGGTCCGCATCAGAGCTGCTTTTTTGCAGCTCTGGTGCAGACCCACTCACTTCAATGGGGCCACAAAAGATGTGGACAGCACTGTGCTTTCCGCATCCGTTGCTCCGTTCCATGGCCCTGCAAAAAAAATAGCATGTCCTATTCTTGTCCATTTTGTGGACAATAGGCATTTCTACAATGGGCCGCCCATTCCGTTCTGCGAATTGCAGAAGGCACACAGGGGACTTCCTTTTTTGCGGACCACAAAAAAACAGAACGGTCGTGTGCATGAGCCCTAAGGCTGATACATTCTTATGTACTGGGAAGGCGCTGTGGTGTCTGGATTCTAGACGACCACCCCCCCCCCCCCCCCCCCAAACATAACATCCTGAATGGACTTTGGTTCTTTTATCTTTTCTATGCCCATTGTGGATCTTACATCTTTTAAAAGTCAATCCGTCTCTATTGGAAAACATAGTTTGCCACTTATCTCTCCTTCCTCAGAAGATAGGGATGAAGTTTCAGAATGCCAATATAAAGGTGGAGTGCATTTTATCTTCAGAATCAGATTTCTCCTCCTCCATGCTTCCCACTGGACCACCAAGCCAGAAACTGATTAGGACGCAGTCCTCCTGCTTACAGCGCTCTTCGCATAGGCGCTCTTATTACATCACCGCACCCTTTCCCAGGCCTATCTCCTTGCTGGAAGCTCCTCGCCATGGTCAGGAAGTCTGTCTCTAGTGCATCAGCAATTGCACACAACGCTCTAAGCACCCAAGATGCTCCCTCTGGCACCCAAGATGCTCCCTCTGGAGACTTGCTGTGCCTCTGCCTGTCCCCACAAGCGCACCAACCGATGCTGCTTCTTACCCTCTGAGGACTGCAGGTAAGCTCCAGGCCCTATTCCAGCCTAAAAACTGGGTCCGCATAGGAGCACTACACCATGGGGAATGATCTGAAAGAAAACTACAGGCTTCCCCAGAGACCGGAAACCAGATGAATTGGGAGGAGTGTCTGCCCTTTTATTCTGCAGGTTTCCTGTCTATAGGGCAGATCCTCTTATGGTGCTGTTGTGGGTGAAAGGAAAAGGGAAAACAGCAGGAGGCACTATATGGATAAACTTTGCATCATTTATTAGTGTATTTCAAAAGCAATAAAAAGAAAAGTGCAAAGCCAACCAAGTTAATTTTGCAGGATGTGCTACAGGTTTTTTGCTACCATTTTGTACAGAAAACAATTAGTGTATTTATAGCAGCATAATTGTACTATTAACTGCCTATAGGTCATTCTTAAACTGTTGGGCCTAGTGTAAAGGATAGGCCATTCTTCACCCAACACTTAAGTGTAACTGAAATCTGTTAGCTGGAGTAGATTTTACAGTAATTTTGGCACACAATACAAATTAAGAGGTGAGCACTGCTTAATAAGTTTAGCGTGGTCACGCCACTTTCCCTAAGACCAGCATATGAAATGCCAGCCTTTAGTGAATCTGCCCCTTTACCTTACCCATACAAGGCACATGTCAGGTGGCACCAATTGTCTCCATCTCTTGGACATAAGCTCCTGGACAAACACTATTGGGCACCAATCATGTGAAGGAACCTGCAATCCTGCACCCATTTTTTGTAGATTTGAAACAAATAGAGTATTGGTGCATTTTACTGGTCAGTGCAATACACTTTTTATGGAATTGTTCTGACTAGGGATGTCCAGTTTTTTTAAGACTGAGTACGAGTACCGATACTTTTATTTAAGTACTCACCGATACCAATTACCGATACTAATTTTAACAATAAAATACACATGTATTTTCTGACCACTGACCAACCAAAAGGCCCAAAAACAGAACTATAACATTCCAAGGAGACCTTACACTGAATGGGCATTATACTGTATGGGGGCAGCCACAAGGAGGCGTTATACTGTATGGGGGCAGCCACAAGGAGGCGTTATACTGTATGGGGGCAGCCACAAGGAGGCGTTATACTGTATGGGGGCAGCCACAAGGAGGCGTTATACTGTATGGGGGCAGCCACAAGGAGGCGTTATACTGTATGGGGGCAGCCACAAGGAGGCGTTATACTGTATGGGGGCAGCCACAAGGAGGCGTTATACTGTATGGGGGCAGCCACAAGGAGGCGTTATACTGTATGGGGGCAGCCACAAGGAGGCGTTATACCGTATGGGGGCAGCCACAAGGAGGCGTTATACCGTATGGGGCAGCCACAAGGAGGCGTTATACCGTATGGGGCAGCCACAAGGAGGCGTTATACCGTATGGGGGCAGCCACAAGGAGGCGTTATACCGTATGGGGGCAGCCACAAGGAGGCGTTATACCGTATGGGGGCAGCCACAAGGAGGCGTTATACTGTATGGGGGCAGCCACAAGGAGACGTTATACTGTATGGGGGCAGCCACAAGGAGACGTTATACTGTATGGGGGCAGCCACAAGGAGACGTTATACTGTATGGGGGCAGCCACAAGGAGACGTTATACTGTATGGGGGCAGCCACAAGGAGGCGTTATACTGTATGGGGGCAGCCACAAGGAGGCGTTATACTGTATGGGGGCAGCCACAAGGAGGCGTTATACTGTATGGGGGCAGCCACAAGGAGACGTTATACTGTATGGGGGCAGCCACAAGGAGACGTTATACTGTATGGGGGCAGCCACAAGGAGACGTTATACTGTATGGGGGCAGCCACAAGGAGTTGGCTCTCAAGTGAACCGAAGGTCAGGAGGGACTTGCTCCTGGCAAACACCGCTCTGCTGCAGTGAAGCAGACTGTGATGTAGTTACAATGTATAGTTATTGCAGGGACTCAGAATCGTCTGAGAGTTTATTAGTTAAAAGAATCAAATGAGTCACTGTCACAGAGTCCCTGCCAGGCTTCCTGCTCTGCTACATGCACCCTGTACACACACAGCTCCACTACATGCTATGCTAATAATGCCCCCCCTTCCCCCCGGACGGACTTACAGGGAGCCGCAGGAACTCTGTGACGGTCTCTGACTCATAACTAATAAACTCAGACAAATCTCTGAGTCCCTGCACTACGCTCCCTGTGCTGCGAGTCAGTGCTGGTTGCCTCTGATTGGTTGGAGGGCAGGGAGGGGCGGAGCTAGCTTTCACCATAGGCTCCTATTACACTGCCTGCTGCTGCCTCTGAAGCTGTATTTGCTGTGCGAGATGCAGGGCAGGCCGCGGACGGACACAGACACATAGAAGCGGCGCACAGGTATCGGCAGTGGAATCTGGGACATTTGCACGAGTACATGTTCTCGTGCAAATGTCCGGTAACGGTCCTGATACCGATACTGGTATCGGGACATCCCTAGTTCTGACTAGGGATGAGCAAATAGACTTCTGATGAAACATCTGCACCATCTTGCCAGTCAGCTTGAAGTCAAGGGGGTAGTGGGTTCCTTGCTTCAAGTCAAGGTAGGCACGCCCCTAAACATCCCTTTTTGTTAGATTGACAGCCTGCAGTGCAGCTGGGATCACTAACAGCAGCAGCCGGAGACAGAATCGCATTTAGCCAAGGAGCGCACTGCGTATGTGTGAGACTTATGCGTTCCTGGGCGCACTGCAGGCTGTCTAACAAAAAAAAAAAAGGGGATGGTTAGGGTGTGTGCTAGCCTTGATGCAAGGAAGCCACTGCCCCCTTGCCTTCAAGCTGACTGGCAAGATGGCACCTTAAAAACATTGTTTTTTTAATCTATGGAGCCTCAGACTACTGGATCAAACATTTGATTAACAGACTGGGGCTACTATGAAATCATGCTGGTGGTTTTATAGGTTTGAGGTGACCGGTTCCCTTTAAGGTTTTGGGAGTTTTACACCGAGTATCTAACACGTCGGACCTCCACAGTTGTTTGATAAGGCAGCAGTGCAACATGCTTGCCTCCAAACCAAGCACAACACTGTACATTGTATAGAGGCTGTGCTTGGTATTGCAGCTGTCCTATTAACTTCTATGGCACCAAGCTGCACCTAGGCCCTGTGACGGATGAATGCAACATCACATGGCCATGGGAAAAACCGCAATTAGACTTACCGGTAATTCCGTTTCCTTGAATCCACCATGACGGCCCACCTTGAGATTGACCCTTGACCTCTGTAGGGGCAGGAACACATAGAGAGTTTAAGAACCCCCCACCCCTCCACCTCCTCAGTGCTTTACAATTACCCGAAAAGGTGGAACAAAAGTAAAAGGATATTAATCCATACCCTTAAACTCCTATCTATCCGTAAGTATGCAAAGATATATTCGTAAGCATATATCTCCCCTTTTTTTTTTTTTTGGGAAGGGGAATAGTATGGGCCGTCATGGTGGATTCAAGGAAACGGAATTACCGGTAAGTCTAATTGCGGTTTTTCCATTTCATCCACCATGACGGCCCACCTTGAGACATAACAGATAACTAAAAGGGTGGGGATAACGCCTGTAAAACCCTCCGGCCGAAAAGAGTTTCATTCGAATCCGGAAGATTAAGACGGTAATGTTTTACAAAGGTATTGGTGCTTGACCAGGTTGCAGCCTTGCAAATCTGGTCAAGCGAGACTCCTCCTTTCTCAGCCCAAGAGGAGGCAGTGGCCCTAGTAGAGTGGGCCTTAACATTATCAGGACTGGGTATATTCTGGAACCTGTAACAATATTCAATGGTGGATCTGATCCATCTGGCTATGGAAGACCTAGCTAGTTTCTTTCCCTTATTTTTCCCCGAAAACTGAACAAGGAGATTGCCATCAACCCTAAAATCCCTGGTATAATCCAGGTACTGGATCACTGTATCCCTGACATCTAAGAGATGTAAATTAACACTAGACCCTGAAGATTCAGATCTGGGGATGGAAGGTAGAAAGATCTCCTGTTCCCGATGGAAGGGAGAGACTACTTTTGGGAGAAAACCTGGATCGAGAGTTAAACGGATGTGATCTTGGGTGATCTGGAGGTAGGGTTCCCTACAAGAAAGGGCCTGGATCTCTCCAATACGTCTTGCTGAGGTGATAGCAATTAGAAAGGCAGTTTTTAGGGAAAGGTGTTTTAAAGAGATTTCTGATAACGGTACGAAGGGAGGTTTTGTTAGGCCTTCTAGGACTATGTTAAGGTCCCAAGTAGGAGCCCTTGATTTCAGAGAGGGTCTCAATCTTGAAACCGCTCTAAAGAACCTCCTGATCCATCTGTGGTTAGCTAGGCTGCAGTCATAAAAGGAGCTGAGAGCAGAAACCTGGACTTTCAGGGTACTAGGTCTTAGGCCCAATTCCAAGCCGCACTGTAGAAAATCCAAGATCCTATTGATGGGAGGGGAGGAGGTGTCTGGGCGCTCCACTCCTAACCAGGAACAGTATCTCTTCCAGATCTTTAGGTAGATGGCAGACGTCACATTTTTCCTACTGGCCCTTAGGGTAGATATCACTTTTTCTGAAAGACCCCTGTTTCTTAATGTCTCGCTCTCAGGATCCAGACTGACAGTTTGAATATCCCGGGGTCTGGATGACGTAGAGGGCCCTGGACTAGAACATCTTTCTGGAAAGGGATTTCCCATGGATCTTCCAGCGATAGCTGTTTTAGAGTGGAGAACCAACTCCTCTTCGGCCACAAAGGGGCTATTAAGATCAGAGTAGTTGGTTCCCCTAGGAGTTTCTGGATGACCCTGGGAAGAAGAGGTATTGGGGGGAAGGCGTAGGCCAGGTTCCAATTCCAGTGTATCGATAGGGCATCGATTGCCCAGGGTCTGTCTTCCCGGTTTAGGGAGCAGAAGCATTCCACCTGCGCATTCTTTCTGGAGGCGAACAAGTCTACCTCCGGACGGCCCCATCTTTCCGAGATCTTCCGGAAGATGTCCCTGTTCAGAGACCATTCTCCTGGATCTATCGTCCTCCTGCTCAGGAAATCTGCTATGGTATTTTCGCAGCCCTTTAGGTGGATGGCGGAGAGAGATAAGACGTTCTCTTCTGCCCAGGAGAAGATTCTTCTTGCTAACACACCCAAAGGCCGTGACCTTGTCCCTCCTTGATGTCGCAGATAGGCCACCGTTGTGGTGTTGTCGGACATTACTCTTAGGTGTTGCCCTTTTAAAAAACTCTCTCCCCTTACTAACGCCTCCAGGACTGCATACAGCTCTCTGTAGTTTGAGGATTTGACTCGTATCTCGGCTGGCCAGGAGCCCTGTAGAAGATGATCTCCAATCTTTGCACCCCAGCCTCCGAGGCTTGCGTCCGTGATAACCTGAACTGCCGGATGTTTCTGCCACTGTAGGCCTCCGAGCAGTCTTCCTCTTTCTTTCCACCAGTCTAGGTCTGTTTTTACGGCCTGCGGGATCCGGAAAGTCTTGTCCAGACTTACCTGCTTCCCGTCCCAGATGCCTAGGATCCAACTCTGGATCACCCTTGTGTGGCCTTGGCACCAGGCAACCGAAGGGATGCAGGCTGTTAAGCTTCCCAGGAGACTCATGGCCTTCCGGATGGAGCAACTGCGAGACATCTGAAATGCTCGGATCTTTTCCACTAGAGTCGTGGTCTTGTCCCGAGGGAGGAAGGTTCTTAACAGGGATGAGTCCAGCTCCACACCCAGGAACCTTATTCTCCTGGATGGGATTAGGGTGGATTTCTTTAGATTTATGATCCAGCCGAGATTGTTTAGGAATTCCGAGAATCTTTGCGTAGCTCGGAGGTTCTCGGACTGTGTTTTGCCCAGAATCAGGAAGTCGTCGAGATATGGGATGATTGTAATTCCCTCTTGACGAAGATAGGCCACCATCTCTACTACTACTTTTGTGAAGACCCTGGGGGCCGAGGAGATACCGAAGGGAAGGGCCACATATTGAAAGTGATGGATTGATCCGTCTTGACCCTTTATAGCAAATCTTAGATACCTCTGAGAGAGATGATGAATGGGGACGTGGTAGTAGGCGTCCTTTAAATCGATCGATGTCATGAACGCCCCCTTCAGGATCAGGGGAATTATGGATGGGATTGTTTCCATCCTGAACCTCCTGTATAGAATGGACTTGTTTAGGGGTTTTAAGTTTATAATGGTGCGAAAGGATTGGTCTGGCTTTTTTATTAGAAAAAGGCTGGAATAAAACCCTCTCCTTTCCTCTGGGATAGGGACCCTTTGAATCACCCCTAGGTCCAAGAGGTCTTGGACGCCCTGCCAAATTTTTGGAAGTTCTGATCTGCGCTGGTGTGAGATGCAGAATCTTCCTGGGGGGACTGATGCGAATTCTATCTTGTAGCCCTGAGAGATTACATTTAGAACCCAGGGATTTGAAGTTACCTGTTTCCAGGAAGATAGAAAACCCATCAGTCGCCCCCCTACTCTGGCGTCACTGCTGTTTGTTTGGTCTATTTTGGGGGTTGAGTATGAAGCCTCTTCCTCTCCCTCCTTTGGGATAGCTCCATCGGCCAGTTTTCCCTTTCCCCCTGTAGGATCTCTGCTGAGGCTGGAATTGACGAAAGGGCTTCTTTTTAGAATCTTTCTCCTCTGGGAACCCCTTTTTCTTGTCTGCTGCCCCCTCTAGGATTTTATCCAAAGTGGGACCGAAGACAAATTCCCCTGAGAAGGGGATGGAGCAGAGTTTAGCCTTGGAAGCCTTGTCCCCGGACCAGGCCTTCATCCATAAAGCCCGCCGGGCTGCATTAGAAAGAGCCGCATCCTTGGCTGAGAAGCGGATCGACTCTGCAGAAGCATCGGCCAGAAATGCAGTGGCGGAGCGTAGAAGAGGGAGCGAGTCTCTGATCTCTTCTCTTGGGGTTTTATTTTTCAGGTGTACGTCCAACTCCCCTAGCCATATATGCATTGCTCTAGCAACAGAAGTAGCAGCGATATTAGTCTTGACCCCAAACATGGCTGATTCCCAGGATTTTTTTAGGAGCCCGTCCGCCTTTCTATCCATAGGATCGTTCAACTGTGAGGAGTCTTCAAAGGGTAGAGCGGTCTTCTTTACTACCTTAGCCACTTGTAGATCCACTTTAGGGGTCTGATTGTAAGGTTTGCATTCAGTCGGATCAAAGCAGAGCCTGTTTCTGAACTCCTTAGGAACGCCTAACCTCTTCTCCGGGTCTGACCATTCTTCCATTATCATCTCCTTTATATTTTCATTAATAGGAAAAACTATAGGGGATTTAGATCTAAGGCCCCCAAACATTTCGTCTTGTACCGTACGAGGTTTAGGGGTATCCTCGATACCCATTGTGGATCTAACTGCTCTCAGCAGCTCCTCCATTTCATCAGCGGAGAAGAAATATTTTTTATCCTCGTCCGGAATTTCCCCGTCAGACAAGGGTTCCTCATCAGGAAATTGTCTGGATGAGATGGAAGCCACTTCCACCTCCTCGCCCTCAGAGGAGGAGATAGCGGACAACTTGCGTTTCTTGGAGGGGATAGGAGTACTAGCGGGGGTTGTCAGGGTGGCTAAAGAGGACTTAATTTCGTCTGCAATAAAAGATTTCATTTCAGACAGAATATCTGGTTGTTCTTCTTTCCAAATTTCCGATGTGCAAGATTTGCACAACCTTTTTTTGTAGTTCTCAGGGAGACGCTTTGAACAAGCGCAGCATTTTAGGAGTTTGGATTTTGGCTTTGACTCCTTGCTGCCCTGGAGAGGAAACAACCAGATATGCCAATTAGAATTTCAATGTCAAAAGACTGAAATATATACCCCCCAGAAGGGGACTCACGGTACTGGCAGTAGTGGGATCAGGGCCTTCCTGGCGGGGAGCAGGTGTCTCAGACATCGCGGTGCTGCAGTCAAGAGCTGGAGGGAACCGCGGTCTCTTTCCTTTTCAAATTTCCCGGCGTCTGACGTCATCAAGCTGCGCCTCTAGTGACGGCAAGAGCCGGTGCCACACGAGCCTATGAGAGGATGCGTGCGGCGTCCGGCCTGCCTCCTCGCCGTACCTGCTCCCCCAGCCGGTCACAAGCGCACAGCATGCAGAGGAAGAGCGTCGCATACCGCACACCGCGCGCCCATGAATCCGGCACCCCCGACTGCTTCCCTAAGGAGGGAAGGAAGTACAAGAGGTATGGGGGAGGGCCACAGGCCTCAGCATAGGCCGAGACGAGGGTCCTCGATGTTCCAAGCTGGCCAGCCTTAGCCCATGCCGCGGGAGGCCAGCTGGAGAACCTGCAAAGCAAAAACTAACGATGTAATCCTCCCTGAGGAGGATCCTCTCCACGTGTTGGCCCCTGTAGGGGCAGGAAAGCACTGAGGAGGTGGAGGGGTGGGGGGTTCTTAAACTCTCTATGTGTTCCTGCCCCTACAGAGGTCAAGGGTCAATCTCAAGGTGGGCCGTCATGGTGGATGAAATGGAAAGATGCCTAAAGCACCAATGCCTTCTCAAACTGCTGATCAGCAGGGCTCCTGGATGTTCAACCTGAACTGATCAAATACTGATGACCTAGCAGGAAGATAGGTCATCAGTATAAAACTTCCAGAAAACCCCTTTATAGGCTCTCTGGTATCAACTACAACTCCCCAAAAAGACCCTGCTAACTTTTCTCATTACCACCACCACCACCAAGGTAACTCCCATTATGCACTCAAGGATTGTTTCTCTCTTCAGGGACATGCAACCCAAAGAGAATTTGAATTCTTAGTGCCAGCTAGAGTGGATATCAGTTTAAGCCTTTTAATAACCACCCCTTACAAGTCTAAGAATCTTCCAGCCCATTATAATACACCTGAGTAAAAATTTCTAAGGTGGTGCAAACCTAGCAGACCGTATAGTGCATAGGCCCATGCCACAGAAGCTTTCCAATTCCAAAGAATGTAGAGCCATGGTGCTTCTTGACTCAACCATGACAAGATGAAATTGTAGTAAAGGTGGGGCATGTACAAGTCCTGTGCATCAGTTTTCTGGTGAGTATTTCATGCAAGCCTTCTCTAATATGCAATTTTCTTATGCCATTAAAAATTGAGCACACAGACAGTCCTAGTGATGGGTGAGGCCACTGCAGCCCAAGAGACAACCTTCACTGGTGAAGGTGTAAACCCTAGCACATGATATCCAAAGAGGTGCCAAACCCTCCTAATCTGTCACTTCATGCCCCAGGCCTTTTACAAAGTACAGATCAGCTCTCATTAATTCCTGGTAAAGCCATTTGATCACACTTCATGAACACAAGGACTAGTTAAGAAATTTTAATGCAATTCCATGTACAAGTTACATTGTGACTGGTTGCAGTCTGCACAAATCTTTGTGGTTTGATAATCTATTAGAGGAATCAAGTCAAGGATCCAACTTCATGATGAGTAAACATTCAGTCGAGCTGGAACGCTCCCATCTAGGAAGAAAAGGGTTGTTAGAACTGCAGGAAAAGAAATGAAATTTACATGACCGACAGCATGGTTGCCAAGTAACACTACATTAAAGGGGGTATGGATAACAGACTGGGGAGGTCCTACAAATTGGGAGCCCCATACCACTGCAGCCTTTTGAAAAAAAAAAAAAAAGGAAAAAGGAACCAGCTGGTTGGGCATCTGCATATCCCCTCCATTTCTATGGGAGACCCACAGATAGCAGTAGGACCAGTATACCCCTTTAATAAAAATGCAGCATGGCAAGCTGACCCGTTATGCAAGATCTGTATGTTAATGGCTTGTCTCATCAGGGTGAACCCTTGTTCACATCAGGGGGATGCCCCAACTTGGGACCTCCTCCTCTAAGGGACAGTCTGTGGACTGCACTCACATCCCTTTTACTGTGACTGTTAGGAGCTTAAAGGGTGAAAAACCCTCCCAAAATGTCACTATTGTAGATTTCTGAAGTAAACCTTGGAGCACAACTCAGGGAACAATTGTGTGAAAGAACCCTTAGTGAAATAACTAAAGTAGAAAAATGACAGAGGGACTCAGTTGGATCATATGAGATATGATCTTAAAGATGAGAATACCCCTTTAAGTCTAAAATTAATGTCATAAAAAACCTCACCCATGTTCTAATTATTCTGTTTATGTAGTGCCACAGTTGTATCCTGTATCCAAAAGATACGGCCCGCTCCTCTACCGCATCTCTGGGCCGCGGCTGCACAGAGAGGACCTTTATTTCACCCAGGCAGCCGGTCTGTTGCTCGGGAGTGTGCACGCCGGCTGCCACGCATGCGCATTAGAACATTCATGCTGCATCAGATAGGGAGAGGATCGGAGCTGCTGCTTGGCGGGGCTTGTTGCGGGGGTATTGAAGGCACTGGGGGTGGCTGATGGACATATTGGGGGCTGCACTTGTCTAAGGCACTTCCTTCATGGTGCATTAGCATTGCTCTGAGAGTGAGGATTGAACAGCAGAAGCTGCTTCACATAGACGGCAGGCTGCCAGAGTGATGAGTCATACATTCCTCATGAACGAGCACGCAAGGACTGAGCTCTGAGTGATGTCATAAGGAGGTGTGGCCGGCCTTCACTTGAACTGCCTAAGCCTGCCCGATCTATTCTGAATGGGGTTATAGCAGCAAGCACATGGCTTTCAGCAGGCCCCATTCAGATGAAGGGAGAAAGTTTCAAGTTTCAGAAACTTCTGCATAGTGTGAAGACACCCCAATATGGCAGCTAGAAACATGTCAAGTGTGGACTTTAACCCTTGGACAATCCCTTTTACCACACAAGACATGCAGAGTACGTAGCACGACTGCTACAGAGAGGCCTCAGTAATAGAGTGTCTTCATGAACAACATGTCAGACAGGGATAACAAACATCACAGGCTCTCCACACTGCATAAACCCCGCACAGCACAATTCTTACCTGATCAGTGCCATACTTTGTCCTTCACATGCAGCAAAGACTTGAAAGGGATACGGCAACTTAAAAAACAAAAAACAAGTGTAAAGGCATGGAACCAGAACATGACAGTCATCTGGATGTACAGAGATGGTGACAATCAGCAGGAATATTTATTCGTCAGTTATCGCATCTGACGGCACTTCCTATAATCCTGGTCTCATCCTGTGTCAACCAAAGTTATGGGGGGACCATGTTACCAGTGGAGCACTAGTTTTAGTAGATGGCCCCCTATGGTGCCCATCTCCAGCTTCACCTCCTTTATCTGCAAGCTGAGAAGTGTACCCTTCAGTGATGAATAGGCTCACTTGGCTGTTTTTAGATCTAGCACAGGTTAACCCCATGAGGACCAGGCAAATTTTTGTTTTAGCTTCTGCTTTTTACCTCCCATATGGCACCATTTTATATTACATATGATGCACAGAGATGCTGAAAAATTCCAAATGTGCTGGTGTTTAGAAAAAGTTGGGGTTTTGTTTTTATAGTGTTCCATATGCAGTAAAACTGACCCATTACCTTTATTCTGCAGATCAGTACAATTACAGTGAAAATTTATTGTCATGTTCTGACACAAAACATTTAACTATAGAGCGGTGAGGGTGCTCTGCAGTTTTTATCGATACCATTAGAGTGTCATTGTGATCACTATTCAATTTTAAGGGGTAAAGTGATGAACAGTGAATCAGCCATTTCATTTTTTTTAGCAAGTAATAAGTTTATATTTTAATAGTATTGGCATTTTGGGATGTGGTGATGACTGATTTTTTTATTGTTTGACAAGTGTCATTTGATTATATAAACACTTACACCTATATTAAGTTCCCACAGGGCTCTTTAATATGCAATAGTCTGATGGCTTGTGCCATAGACTGCAATTAAGTACCACTACAGCACAGGGCAGTTTATGTTCCTATGGAGCCTCATCAGGCAGGAGCATTGCATGGTAGGCATAGGAGCCTCCATCAGGCTCAAGGCTACCACAGCAAACAGGGCTGTGGTAGAATCTGAGGGTTTAAGTGCCCGCGATCAGCTTCATTGCCGATTGTGTCTGCTATGTAAAACTTCTAATGCATTGGCTCCATCTTCAAAGAACTGCACCTGGATGGACAGTTATGCTCAGCTGCAGAAAGGGTGTCCTTATACTTGAGACAAAAGATGAGCGAATAGTCTGACTTTGGATGTTTCATTCAATTTGCATAAAACTTTGTTTCAATACTGTATGGAGCGAGCGCTCTGTACAGTATTAGAGTGTATTGGTTCAGATAACCAAAGTTATTACTTTGCGTATCAAATTTCTACTGTAAAGAAAAAGAAAAAAAACATTTCCCAAACTCTGGTTCAGTTCCAAGTGGTAGAATGAAACTGAACCAGAGTTCAGGAAAAGTTTTTTTTACAGAAGAAATCAATTTCTGAAATTACCTGACGTCCCATGAGACTTCACGAAGTAATGACCAGCTCAGAGCCAATACTGTACAGAGTGCTTCTTCATACAGTATCAAAACAGTTTTATGCGAATTGACTTTGGATGCATCATCCAAAGTAGATTTGCTCATCCATACTTGTGACCAAGTGATGCCCAGAGTGAGGGCTGCATCTGGTGCCCATAATATGCTAGGCTACCCGCCACTAGCTTAGTGTATGCTCAAGTGAAAGCATGTAGAAAGCAGTAAAACTAGTGAACTTACCGAGTACAGAACCGACTCAAACCTAAAAAAATAAAATAAAAATTAGAACTGCAGTTATCCGAGAATACAACGCCACTGTACATTATAGCTTTCTATATGTACTCCAGTCCAGGGACAAACTATGCCACAGGTTTCCAAGAGTCAAGACAACTTCTGAAGTGTGCTCAGATCAACCTTTATCACCACCAACAATCTGACGGTAATTCCAGCTCTTTTAAGGTTTGTCTCATCAGTGCACAAAGAGGGTGTCTAGTTCTAATCCTGGGCATTCCATCTGGGCCATGTGAAAGTTATGGAGATCAGAAGCCCAATCACTAGCTTTGCACAGTATTTGATTACATGTAGAGCCCTGAATATGGGACCAACTTCCCAGGGAGTCGCCCCAGCCACACAACTATCCCTGCACTTTTAGTCCCTGTGAGAAAGCACATTACAAGTGTTTGTTGCTCAGACAAAAGCTAGACCTTAAAGGGGGTGTCACCCACCAGACCTGTGGAGGGAAGCATACCTTGCCTGTCCCCACTGACAACTTCCCTCTGTCCAGCACTATGTTCTGGTGTGCCCATAAATTTCTGCAACCAATGACTGGTTGCAGCAGAGTCATGTCTCTGCAATATGGCACATAACCCACTGACATGCCATGTCACTTGGGGACACAACTGGCCATCCAGCTATGGTAGCATGTGACCCTCACCCATTCCAGAAGTTTCCAAGCAGGTAAAAAATAAGCTGTGACATAGCAGGAAAGTATGCCATGTGAAGCCTGGTAAACAAGAAGTCTACAAAAGCAGAACATACCCTTTTAAGACCTGTCCATAAGTGCAACTAATGATATTGCAGTTGAACAGTAGTGTGAATGTGCCCTAACCCTAAGTCCTACCTTTACCACTTCACTTTGTGCTGCCACATATCTGTTACCCAGAAGTACACAATTATGGCCCATTCACATCTGTATTTTTCTATTCACATCCATTCAGCAATTCTGCTGATCTGATGCGGACCCATTCATTTCAACAGGGCCGCAAAAGATGCCGACAGCGCACCATGTCCTATTCTTGTCTGTATTTGCAGAGAACAGGCATTTCTACCATGGACATTGTGATCTGCAAAATGCAGAACACACGGCCTGTAATTGTTTTGTGGATCCACAAAGACTGATAGTTGTGTGAATGTGCCTGGAGTAGTAGGAGCAGTATTGTGATCACTTCAGATTAAAACAAGTTACCTTGCCAGTCATGCGATGCCCTCTGGCCTCTTCCAAAACAAGGGCCCCCATACCTGAAAGATACAAGAGTACAGTTAGTACATTATAAATCATGTACATAACATGAGCTGTAACATCCATAGTGTCCTCAGAGACCAGTCTCACCACCTGCAGTCTGCCGGTAATTCCAGCTATTTAAAGGTTATTCTCATCATTGAACTACATAGGTATAGCGGTCAATAGGGCTTCCATGCACATTTAAGGAGTAGTCTTACCTCTAGTATCATTCTTTGATGTCTGGTCACACCAGCAGACACCTAGAGAGAAAAAAAATAATAATCAGGCATCCTGTCCTCAAGTTGGAAAATAAGAAAAGCCTCAGTGTGTACGGTGTCCTCATTATTTCAGACAGGGATAACAAAGCATCATCGGCTTTTCGTGCACAGCAGGTAAAAAGCTCCAATTCACCTGAGAAATAAGTCTATGGATCCAGCCTGCAGCCAAATACAGCTCCCATTGAGGCCATTAAAGGGAGCTCCTGGTGAGATGAAGTTCTGTCCTCCACAGGACAGGGAATCATCATGAGATTACAAGAACAGGGACCTGTACCCCCCATAGTGCACAGACCTGCACTAGGAACATGTGCATCGCCACGCCATCTCTATGGAACCGCTGAGAGCTGTTCTGTACCACCTACCCGTCGAAGAGCAACAGGGAACATTCAACCTGATATGCCCAGTCATTTTAGGGGTATAGGCCCGCCATTCTCAAGATAGTGGAGGTCCAGCAGACAGGCCTACCATTCAATAGAATTCCCTTTAGGATCTATAGACTGGATCCCTTAGTGGTGGCAAGCTACAAAGATTTTAGGCAGGGTCAATAGGAGGCACCATATGCTCCTACCCCAGAGAGTATGGCGTGTTAATATAAAATGTGAACACAGATCAATAGGCGGCATAGCAGCACCAAGCAATATTTTACTGGACCCCGCTAAAGTTCAATCTTACCAAAGACTAAAGGCCCCTTTAGAGCAGACAATTGTCAGGAAGGAAGCGTTCCTCCCTAGCAATGACTTACTCATCGGTGAAGGAGACCTGTATTTACATGCAGTGATCTCCTCTATAGTATGGGGAGGGGCACTATAATGACACTCATCCCCATAAAAGATCGATTTACCCAATGAATAAACATTCCACGTTCATCAGCAAGACCTTCACTATAGCAGATCACCAATTAGCATTCTGAGGAACTCCCATTATAAATGATCTGCCCAATGCTTGGTCAGTAAAAGGCACTTAAGGCATGAAAGTGGAAATTCAGGACTTGTGTTGCCACCAGACTACTTTACTGCAGTTTGTAGTAAATTGGCCCAAATCTACAGTAAAATTGACAACAGGTACAAGGAGTCAGTGCAAGACTTCCAACAAGCCATAAGTCTGTATGAGAACCTATGTCCAAGCTGGCCAATTTTGGAAGGACCAGCCAGCCATCTAATGAGTTTGTCCCAATTGACCAATGCCAAAGAAGCTAGGGTTGGGCACATTGTATTTCAATATACCCAAGAGCTCAGTGGAGACAGGTCGTGGACCATGAAGGTGTCAGAACTCACCAGCTTTAGTGTCAGCCAGGATCAAAAGGCTTCTTGAATGACATCTGCACAGCTGTCCTGTAAAAGGAGAAATCCAGGTTACTAAGAAACTGGCAAAATCAGGTACCAGTAATAACTGCAAGAGCGACCACACAACCCCCGAGAGGACATTGCCTGAGCTGGCTGATAGCAAGCATATGTAAGATGTGAGGTATGTGGTGCAAGAACAGTCTAATGCCATCCATACAGGCAGAACTACCCATCATATGTGACTGTGAATACCCTTATACTTCCAAACCATTAACGTCTGAGATGTGATGACCCACATTTATCACCAGAAGAGATGTCCACCTGCTCCTGGGCACCACATGCAGGTGGAGAATGAATGGAGGTGCCACACATGTGCCAAGATGGCTCCATTAAAACCAATGCAATCTGCCAGGCATGCCTGCTAGAAGTGAAGCGAGAGATCTGTCATCTGCACGGCCAGCCTCCATCCAATCTCCAGAAGGGTGATGCAGGTGGTGCCCCAGGAATGATGAGGGTTGTGGAACCCCCGGTCTGAAGGTAAATATGGGTCCCAAAGGCTATCAGACATGTCTAACATCCTGGGGAAAGGCTGTCAATGGGTTCAAAACCTAATCACCAAGCCACAGGATGAGTAATAAGCGTGATAGGTGGGTGGTCAGCCACTGAGACCCTCAATTAGGAGAACAGCGGTCCCATGTAAGCAGAGCATTGGTGGAGGTGCACACTGCTGCCCCAAACTAAAGGACTATGGTGGGTTACAGGAACCCCATTAGGATGAGTGGGACCCCTACCAGTCTAATAGTATGCCCCTACCCAGCAGAAATGCATTAACCCATTCCTGGAATACCCCTTAAAGCACATGACCACCATGATAAGCTATGGCAAGCCTATGCTCACCAGTCAAAACCATTATAGCTTTCTATATGTACTCCAGTCCAGGAACAAACTATGCCACAGGTTTCCAAGAGTCAAGACAACTTCTGAAGTTTGCTCAGATCAACCTTTATCACCACCAACAATCTGACGGTAATTCCAGCTCTTTTAAGGTTTGTCTCATCAGTGCACAAAGAGGGTGTCTCGTTCTAATCCTGGGCATTTCATCTGGGCCATGTGAAAGTTATGGAGATCAGAAGCCCAATCACTAGCTTTGCACAGTATTTGATTACATATAGAGCCCTGAATATGGGACCAACTTCCCAGGGAGTCGCCCCAGCCACAACTATCCCTGCACTTTGTCCCTGTGAGAAAAAGTACATTACAAGTGTTTGTTGCTCAGACAAAAGCTAGACCTTAAAGGGGGTGTCACCCACCAGACCTGTGGAGGGAAGCATACCTTGCCTGTCCCCACTGACAACTTCCCTCTGTCCAGCACTATGTTCTGGTGTGCCCATAAATTTCTGCAATGACTGGTTGCAGCAGAGCCATGTCTCCCCAAAATGGCACATAACCCACTGACATGCCACTTGGGGACACAACTGGCCATTCAGCTATGGTAGCATCTGACCCTCATCCATTCCAGAAGTTTCCAAGCTGGGACATAGCAGGAAAGTATGCCATGTGAAAGCTGGTAAACAAAGTCTACAAAAGCAGAACAAAACCTTTTAAGACATGTCCATAAGTGCAACTAATGATTTTGCAGTTAGTGTGAATGTGCCCTAACCCTGCAGTCCTATCTTTCCCACTTTTCTACTTTGTACTGCCATATATCTTAGTGTTACCCAGAAGTACAGAATTAGGGCCCATTCACACCTGTATTTTTCTATTCACATCCATTCAGCAATTTTGCACAGCTGATGCGGACCCATTCATTTCAACACGGCCGCAAAAGATGCCGACAGCACCATGTGCTGTCCGCATCTCTATTTCCATTCTGCGGCCCCACAAGTCCTATTCTTATCAATTTTTACAGAGAACAGGCATTTCTACCATGGACATTGTGATCTGCCAAATGCAGAACACACGGCCTGTAATTGTTTTGCAGATCCACAAAGACTGATAGTTGTGTGAATGTGCCTGGAGTAGTAGAACCCTGTAGTAGGGGCAGTATTGTGATCACATCAGATTAAAACAAGTTACCTTGCCAGTCATGCGATGCCCTCCGGCCTCTTCAGAAACAAGGGCCCCCATACCTGAAAGATACAAGAGTAGTTAGTACATTATAAACCATGTACATAACATGAGCTGTAACATCCATAGTGTCCTCAGAGACCAGTCTCACCACCTGCAGTCTGCCGGTAATTCCAGCTATTTAAAGGTTAATCTCATCATTGAACTACATAGGTATAGCGGTCAATAGGGCTTCCATGCACATTTAAGGAGTAGTCTTACCTCTAGTAGCATTCTTTGATGTCTGGTCACACCAGCAGACACCTAGAGAGGGAAAAAAAAAGAAAAATAATCAGGCATCCTGTCCTCAAGATGGAAAATGATAAGAAAAGCCTCAGTGTGTACGGTGTCCTCATTATTTCAGACAGGGATAACAAAGCATCATCGGCTTTTCGTGCACAGCAGGTAAAGAGCTCCAATTCACCTGAGAAATAAGTCTATGGATCCAGCCTGCAGCCAAATACTGCTCCAATTGAGGCCATAAAGGGAGATCCTGGTGAGATGAAGTTCTGTCCTCCACAGGACAGGGAATCATGAGATTACAACAGGGACCTGTACCCCCCCCATAGTGAACAGACAAGCACTAGGAACATGTGCACCGCCACTCCATCTCTATAGAACCGCTGAGCTGTTCTGTACCACCTACCCGTCTAAGAGCAACAGGGAACACTCAACCTGATATGCCAGTCATTTTAGGGGTATAGGCCCACCATTCTCAAGATAGTGGAGGTCCAGCAGACAGAGGCCTACCATTTGATAATTAGACAGGGGATCACTTAATCTAACCAGAATTCCCTGTAGGACCTATAGACTGGATCCCTTAGTGGTGGCAAGCTACAAAGATTGAGCAGGGTCAATAGGAGGCACCATATGCTCCTACCCCAGAGTATGGAGTGTTAATATAAAATGTGACCACAGATCAATAGGTGGTATAGCAGCACCAAGCAAGATGTTACTGGAACCCTCTAAAGTGCAATCTTACCAAAGACTAAAGGCCCCTTTAGAGCAGACAATTGTCAGGAGGGAAGCGTTCCTCCCTAGCAATGACTTACTCATAGGTGAAGGAGACCTGTATTCACATGCAGTGATCTCTATAGTATGGGGAGGGGCACTCTATAATGCCATCACTCATCCCCATAAAAGATCCATTTACCCAATGAATGAACATTCCACGTTCATCAGCAGGACCTTCACTATAGCAGATCACTAATGAGCATTCTGAGGAACGCTTGTTAGAAATGATCAGCCCAATGCTTGGTCAGTAATAGGCCCTTAAGGCATGAAAGTGGAAATTCAGGACTTGTGTTGCCACCAGACTACTTTACTGCAGCTTGTAGTAAATTTATTGGCCCAAATCTACGGTAAAATTGACCAGCCAGCCATCTAATGAGTTTGTCCCAATTGACCAATGCCAAAGAAGCTAGGGTTGGGCACATTGTATTTCAATATACCCAAGAGCTCAGTGGAGACAGGTCGTGGCCCATGAAGGCGTCAGAACTCACCAGCTTTAGTGTCAGCCAGGATCAAAATGCTTCTTGAATGACATCTGCACAGCTGTCCTGTAAAAGGGGAAATCCAGGTTACTAAGAAACTGGCAAAATCAGGTACCACCGATAACTGCATCATTCACAAGAGCGACCACACAACCCCCGAGAGGACATTGCCCGAGCCTGCAGATAGCAAGCATATGGGATGTGAGGTATGTGGTGCAAGAACCATCTAATGCCATCCATACTGGCAGAACTACCCATTATATGTGACTGAGGGTGTGAATACCCTTATACTTCCAAACCATTAAGGTCTGAGATGTAAAGAACCACATTTATCACCAGAAGAGATGTCCACCTGCTCCTGGGCGACACATGCAGGTGGAGAATGAATGGAGGTGCCACACATGTGCCAAGATGGCTCCATTAAAACCAATGCAATCTGCCAGGCATGCCTGCTAGAAGTGAAGCGAGAGATCTGTCATCTGCACGGCCAGCCTCCATCCAATCTCCAGAAGGGTGATGCAGGTGGTGCCCCAGGAATGATGAGGGTTGTGGAACCCCCGGTCTGAAGGTAAATATGGGTCCCAAAGGCTATCAGACATGTCTAACATCCTGGGGAAAGGCTGTCAATGGGTTCAAAACCTAATCACCAAGCCACAGGATGAGTAATAAGCGTGATAGGTGGGTGGTCAGCCACTGAGACCCTCAATTAGGAGAACAGCGGTCCCATGTAAGCAGAGCATTGGTGGAGGTGCACACTGCTGCCCCAAACTAAAGGACTATGGTGGGTTACAGGAACCCCATTAGGATGAATGGGACCCCTACCAGTATGCCCCTAGCCAGCAGAAATGCATTAACCCATTCCTGAAATACCCCTTAAAGCACATGACCACCATGATAAGCTATGGCAAGCCTATGCTCACCAGTCAAAAACATTATAGCTTTCTATATGTACTCCAGTCCAGGAACAAACTATGCCACAGGTTTCCAAGAGTCAAGACAACTTCTGAAGTGTGCTCAGATCAACCTTTATCACCACCAACAATCTGACGGTAATTCCAGCTCTTTTAAGGTTTGTCTCATCAGTGCACAAAGAGGGTGTCTAGTTCTAATCCTGGGCATTCCATCTGGGCCATGTGAAAGTTATGGAGATCAGAAGCCCAATCACTAGCTTTGCACAGTATTTGATTACATGTAGCGCCCTGAATATGGGACCAACTTCCCAGGGAGTCGCCCCAGCCACAACTATCCCTGCACTTTTAGTCCCTGTGAGAAAGTACATTACAAGTGTTTGTCGCTCAGACAAAAGCTAGACCTTAAAGGGGGTGTCACCCACCAGACCTGTGGAGGGAAGCATACCTTGCCTGTCCCCACTGCCAACTCCCCTCTGTCCAGCACTATGTTCTGGTGTGCCCATAAATTGCTGCAACCAATGACTGGTTGCAGCAGAGTCATGTCTCTGCAATATGGCACATAACCCACTGACATGCCATGTCACTTGGGGACACAACTGGCCATTCAGCTATGGTAGCATGTGACCCTCACCCATTCCAGAAGTTTCCAAGCAGGGACAAAATAAGCTGCGACATAGCAGGAAAGTATGCCATGTGAAGGCTGGTAAACAAAAAGTCTACAAAAGCAGAACAAACCCTTTTAAGACCTGTCCATAAGTGCAACTAATGATATTGCAGTTGAACAGTAGTGTGAATGTGCCCTAACCCTGCAGTCCTACCTTTCCCACTTCTCTACTTTGTGCTGCCACATATCTGAGTTACCCAGAAGTACACAATTAGGGCCCATTCACACCTGTATTTTTCTATTCACATCCATTCAGCAATTCTGATGCGGACCCATAAATTTCAACACGGCTTCAAAAGATGCAGATAGCGCACCATGTCCTATTCTTGTCCGTATTTGCAGAGAACAGGCATTTCTACCATGGACATTGTGATCTGCAAAAAGCAGAACACACGGCCTGTAATTGTTTTGCGGATCCACAAAGACTGATAGTTGTGTGAATGTTCCTGGAGTAGTAGGACCCTGTAGTAGGGGCAGTATTGTGGTCACTTCAGATTAAAACAAGTTACCTTGCCAGTCATGCGATGCCCTCTGGCCTCTTCCAAAACAAGGGCTCCCATACCTGAAAGATACAAGAGTACAGTTAGTACATTATAAACCATGTACATAACATGAGCCGTAACATCCATAGTGTCCTCAGAGACCAGTCTCACCACCTGCAGTCTGCCGGTAATTCCAGCTATTTAAAGGTTATTCTCATCATTGAACTACATAGGTATAGCGGTCAATAGGGCTTCCATGCACATAGGAGTAGTCTTACCTCTAGTAGCATTCTTTGATGTCTGGTCACACCAGCAGACACCTAGAGAAAAAAAAAAAGGAAGAATCAGGCATCCTGTCCTCAAGATGGAAAATGATAAGAAAAGCCTCAGTGTGTACGGTGTCCTCATTATTTCAGACAGGGATAACAAAGCATCATCGGCTTTTCGGCACAGCAAGTAAAGAGCTCCAATTCACCTGAGAAATAAGTCTATGGATCCAGCCTGCAGCCATATACAGCTCCCATTGAGGCCATTAAAGGGAGATCCTGGTGAGATGAAGTTCTGTCCTCCACAGGACAGGGAATCATCATGAGATTACATGAACAGGGACCTGTACCCCCCATAGTGAACAGACCTGCACTAGGAACATGTGCACTGCCACTCCATCTCTATGGAACCGCTGAGAGCTGTTCTGTACCACCTACCCGTTGAAGAGCAACAGAACACTCAACCTGATATGCCAGTCATTTTAAGGGTATAGGACCACCATTCTTAAGATAGTAGAGGTCCAGCAGACAGGCCTACCATTCAATAGAATTCCCTTTAGGATCTAGATAGACTGGATCCCTTAGTGGTGGCAAGCTACAAAGATTTTAGGCAGGGTCAATAGGAGGCACCATATGCTCCTACCCCAGAGAGTATGGAGTGTTAATATAAAATGTGACCACAGATCAATAGGCGGCATAGCAGCACCAAGCAATATTTTACTGGAACCCGCTAAAGTTCAATCTTACCAAAGACTAAAGGCCCCTTTAGAGCAGACAATTGTCAGGAGGGAAGCGTTCCTCCCTAGCAATGACTTACTCATCGGTGAAGGAGACCTGTATTTACATGCAGTGATCTCCATAGTATGGGGAGGGGCACTATAATGACATCACTCATCCCCATAAAAGATCCATTTACCCAATTAATGAACATTCGTTCATCAGCAAGACCTTCACTATAGCATATCACTAATGAGCATTCTGAGGAACGCTTGTTAGAAATGATCAGCCCAATGCTTGGTCAGTAATAGGCACTTAAGGCATGAAAGTGGAAATTCAGGACTTGTGTTGCCACCAGACTACTTTACTGCAGCTTGTAGTAAATTTATTGGCCCAAATCTACGGTAAAATTGACAACAGGTACAAGGAGTCAGTGCAAGACTTCCAACAAGCCATAAGTCTGTATGAGAACCTATGTCCAAGCTGGCCAATTTTGTAAGGACCAGCCATCTGAGTTTGTCCCAATTGACCAATGGCAAAGAAGCTAGGTTTGGGCACATTGTATTTCAATATACCCAAGAGCTCAGTGGAGACAGGTCGTGGGCCAATGAAGGAGTCAGAACTCACCAGCTTTAGTGTCAGCCAGGATCAAAAGGCTTCTTGAATGACACCTGCACAGCTGTCCTGTAAAAGGAGAAATCCATGTTACTAAGAAACTGGCAAAATCGGGTACCAGTAATAACTGGAATACCCCTTAAAGCACATGACCACCATGATAAGCTATGGCAAGCCTATGGTCACCAGTCAAAAACATTATAGCTTTCTATATGTACTCCAGTCCAGGAACAAACTATGCCACAGGTTTCCAAGAGTCAAGACAACTTCTGAAGTGTGCTCAGATCAACCTTTATCACCACCAACAATCTGACGGTAATTCCAGCTCTTTTAAGGTTTGTCTCATCAGTGCACAAAGAGGGTGTCTAGTTCTAATCCTGGGCATGCCATCTGGGCCATGTGAAAGTTATGGAGATCAGAAGCCCAATCACTAGCTTTGCACAGTATTTGATTACATGTAGAGCCCCGAATATGGGACCAACTGCCAAGGGAGTCGCCCCAGCCACAACTATCCCTGCACTTTTAGTCCCTGTGAGAAAAAAAGTACATTACAAGTGTTTGTTGCTCAGACAAAAGCTAGACCTTAAAGGGGGTGTCACCCACCAGACCTGTGGAGGGAAGCATACCTTGCCTGTCCCCACTGACAACTTCCCTCTGTCCAGCACTATGTTCTGGTGTGCCCATAAATTTCTGCAACCAATGACTGGTTGCAGCAGTCATGTCTCTGCAATATGGCACATAACCCACTGACATGCCATGGTAGCATCTGACCCTCACCCATTCTAGAAGTTTTCAAGCAGGGACAAAGGGAAACCCTAACCCTGCAGTCCTACCTTTCCCAATTTGTACTGCCATATATCTTAGTGTTACCCAGAAGTACAGAATTAGGGCCCATTCACACCTGTATTTTTCTATTCACATCCATTCAGCAATTTTGCACTGATTCATTTCAACACAGCCGCAAAAGATGCCGACAGCACACCATGTGTGGTCCGCATCTCTATTCGCCCCACAAAAAAAAAAAAAGTCCTATTCTTATCCATTTTTACAGAGAACAGGCATTTGTACCATGGACATTGTGATCTGCCAAATGCAGAATACAGCCTGTAATTGTTTTGCGGATCCACAAAGACTGAGTTGTGTGAATGTTCCTGGAGTAGTAGGACCCTGTAGTAGGGGCAGTATTGTGGTCACTTCAGATTAAAACAAGTTACCTTGCCAGACATGCGATGCCCTCCGGCCTCTTCAGAAACAAGGGCTCCCATACCTGAAAGATACAAGAGTACAGTTAGTACATTATAAATCATGTACATAACATGAGCTGTAACATCCATAGTGTCCTCAGAGACCAGTCTCACCACCTGCAGTCTGCCGGTAATTCCAGCTATTTAAAGGTTAATCTCATCATTGAACTACATAGGTATAGCGGTCAATAGGGCTTCCATGCACATTTAAGGAGTAGTCTTACCTCTAGTAGCATTCTTTGATGTCTGGTCACACCAGCAGACACCTAGAGAGAAAAAAAATAAGGAATCAGGCATCCTGTCCTCAAGATGGAAAATGAAAAAAAGCCTCAGTGTGTACGGTGTCCTCATTATTTCAGACAGGGATAACAAAGCATCATCGGCTTTTCGTGCACAGCAGGTAAAGAGCTCCAATTCAGGGCTCCAGACTAAATATATATCTATATATCTCAAGGAGCCATTGGCTCCTAACCTGAAAAATTTAGTCGCCTAACTTCATATAATTACGGTATAATAAAACAGATTTTTTTAATTTAAAATTGGATTTTTTATATAAAATGCTTTGAGGAAAATATATTACCATCCAAAAGGTTATTCCATCATGAAATAAAGATTAGTTTTTTAATTATGTAGAATAAGGCTGTACGTGGACTCCCATATTGTTGAATGGATTAGGCAGTGGCTGAGGGACAGGCAACAGAGGGTTGTAGTCAATGGAGTATATTCCGACCATGGTCTTGTTACCAGTGGGGTACCTCAGGGATCTGTTCTGGGACCCATATTGTTTAATATCTTTATCAGCGAAATTGCAGAAGGCCTCGATGGTAAGGTGTGTCTTTTTACTGATGACAAAGATTTGTAACCGGGTTGATGTTCCTGGAGGGATACACCAAATGGAAAAGGAGTAAGGAAAACTAGAGGACTGGTCAAAAATCTGGCAACTAAAATTTAATGTTGATAAGTGCAAGATAATGCACCTGGGACGTAAAAACCCAAGAGCAGAATATAAAATCAGTGATACAGTCCTAACCTCAGTATCTGAGGAAAGGGATTTAGGGGTCATTATTTCAGAAGACTTAAAGGTAGGCAGACCATGTCATAGAGCAGCAGGAAATGCTAGCAGAATGCTTGGGTGTATAGGGAGAGGCATTACCAGTAGAAAGAGGGAGGCGCTCATGCCGCTCTACAGAGCACTAGTGAGACCTCATTTGGAGTATTGTGCGCAGTACTGGAGACCATATCTCCAGAAGGATATTGATACTTTGGAGAGAGTTCAGAGAAGAGCTACTAAACTGGTACATGGATTGCAGGATAAAACTTACCAGGAAAGATTAAAGGACCTTAATATGTATAGCTTGGAAGAAAGACGAGACAGAGGGGATATGATAGAAACTTAAATACATAAAGGGAATCAACAAGGTCAAAGAATATTTAAAAGAAGAAAAACTACCACAAGAGGACACAGTTTTAAAATTAGAGGGGCAAAGGTTTAAAAGTAACATCAGGAAGTATTACTTTACTGAGAGTAGTGGATGCATGGAATAGCTTTCCTGCAGAAGTGGTAGCTGCAAATACAGTGAAGGAGTTTAAGCATGCATGGGATAGGCATAAGGCCATCCTTCATATAAGATAGGGCCAGGGGGTATTCATAGTATTCAGTATATTGGGCAGACTAGAAGGGCCAAATGGTTCTTATCTGCCGACACATTCTAGGTTTCTATATGTGTAATTTTTTTGGTAAATAAATTCCTTTCACAATGTCCTGCTCTTCCAGAGGTTTTTGTAAGATTGGGCAGTTTCTCTGTCTACAAGATATCAGATGCTTGTTTACTTTTGCAGTTCTCAAAACTGAATTTGACTCAGCAGAGATCACATGCCTCTTCACAGCAAAAATGTTATAACATGAACAGCGTTGAGAAAAATAACTTAATCCTAACTTCTACAAACCTATGAATGCAGAATCAACCTAATCAAACTAATATGAAAAGTTATTCTAAAAATCTTCCATCTACTTGCATATTATAAGTTATACCAGCAAGAATTAGTCTATGTAGAAAACCGATTTAAATCAAGCCTTACTGACTAGTGATTTAAATCAAATACACCCTGATAGGATCACAGAAAATAATGCACTATAATAGATGCAAGCATAACTATGGACTAAGCCCTCACTATTGATAAAATCTAAGACACTTGCTCAATACATTTGATCAAAACAAATCTAAGCCCACCTACCAAGAGACAAGGTGGTCTCCGTTCAGGAGCGTCCTACACTAAACCTGCCTATGCCGTTATGCATTTATGTTCAGGAGCGCAGACCCCGCACATAGTGTGTTACTCCTAGTTACCTCCATGTGCAGCAGAAACTAGTGGGAGGAGCACACACCTATATGTATTTATTTTACCCCCGATTTGTTTAACTTGTCTTGGAGTGGCACCTTCATTTGTGAATACGCTCCTATTTTGGGAGTAGTATTCATGTGCACTTTTGCCCCACCTAATAGGCGACCTTGATAAGGTGGTACATATAGGTATGTGCTCTTCCTCCCACCAGTTGCTATTGCACATGGAGGCAACTAGGAGCAACACCCTATGTGCGGGGTCCGCGCTCCTGAACATAAATGCATAACGGCATAGGCAGGTTTAGTGTAGGACCCTCCTGAATGGAGACCACCTTGTCGCTTGGTAGGTGGGCTTAGATGTGTTTTGATCAAATGTATTGAGCAAGTGTCTCAGATTTTATCAATAGAGTGAGGGTTTAGTCCATAGTTATGCTTGCATCTATTATAGTGCATTATTCTCTGACTGTATAAGGTAGCCATGTACATCCACAACATTCATCATATCGTGCAGGATGTTTTATACATTTTTCTTCCCCCATGATTGGCAGTGTAATAGGCCCTTAAAGGGATTGTCACCAAGCTTTGGGCTATAGAGCTGCAGACATGCACGGCTAGATCGCCGCAGTGCTGGGCTCCTTTGCGGGCATGGCTGGGCACCAGGAAGGTTCGTACAGCCCCTTGGACACATACAAGAATAATTTACATATCTCAAATCCTTTTTTTAAAGAAAATAAAAGCACACAGCCCTATAGGACCGGTATATTGCAGACATGCTAGCGGCGATCTAGCCATGCATGTCCGCAGCTCTATAGCCCAAAAGTTAGTGACAGAATCCCTTTAAGGCATGGAAAGTCAGGACTTGTGTTGCCACCAGACTACTTTACTGCAGCTTGTTGGAACTTTATTGGCTCAAACCTACAGTAAGATGGACACCAACAGGTACAGGTAGTCAGTGCAAGGCTTCCAACAAGCCATGAAAAGGTTCATACACAGACTTATGTCCAAGCTGGCCATTTTTGGAAGGAGCAGCCAGCCATCAAATGAGTTTGTCCTAATTGACCAATGCCAAAGAAGCTAGGGTTGGGCACATTGTATTTCAATATACCCAAGCTCAGTGGAGACAGGTCGTGGCCCATGAAGGCGTCAGAACTCACCAGCTTTAGTGTCAGCCAGGATCAAAAGGCTTCTTGAATGACATCTGCACAGCTGTCCTGTAAAAGGGGAAATCCAGGTTACTAAGAAACTGGCAAAATCAGGTACCACCGTTAACTGCATCATTCACAAGAGCGACCACACAACCCCCGAGAGGACATTGCCTGAGCCGGCTGATAGCAAGCATATGTGGGATGTGAGGTATGTGGTGCAAGAACAGTCTAATGCCATCCATACTGGCAGAACTACCCATCATATGTGACTGTGTGAATACCCTTATACTTCCAAACCATTAACGTCTGAGATGTGATGCCCCACATTTATCACCAGAAGAGATGTCCACCTACTCCTAGGCACCACATGCAGGTGGAGAATGAATGGAGGTGCCACACGTGCTCAGATGGCTCCATTCAAACCAATGCACCAGGCATGCCTGCTAGAAGTGAAGAGAGAGATCCGTCATCTGCATGGCCAGCCTCTAGAAGGGTGATGCAGGTGGTACCCCAGGCATGATGAGGGTTGTGGAAACCCCTGTCCTGAAGGTAAATATGGGTCCCATAGGCTATCAGACATGTCTAATATCCTGGGGAAAGGCTGTCAATGGGTACAAACCTAATCACCACCAAACCACAGGATGAGTAATAAGTGTGATGGGTGGGTGGTCAGCCACCGAGACCCTCAATTAGGAGAACAGGGGTGCCATGTGAGCAGAGCATTGGTGGAGGTGCACACTGCTGCCCCAAACTAAAGGACCATCTATGGTGGGTCACAGGAACCCCATTAGGATGAGTGGGACCCCTACCAGTCTGCCCCTAGCCAGCAGAAATGCATTAACCCATTCCTGGAATACCCCTTAAAGTACATGACCACCATGATAAGCTATGGCAAGCCCATGGTCACATAGGTCACAAAAACAACCACAGCTCTCAGCTTCCAGGGCATGCTGGGTGTTGTAGTATCAGAACAGAGACGTGTTGGCCATCATAACTCTAGATATAACCCATTGGCCCCCCAGTACTACCCGTGGCACTACCAACAAAACAATGCCACCTCCAGCTAAAGATAAGCCTAGAACAGGCCCCAAGGCACCCTCCTGCCACGGATGGCACCGGATTGTGCACAGAAGGAGAACGTACCTCACTCCTGCTGCTACCGCCATGCTAAAAGACCATACACGGATGTAAAGCGAGTTTTTATAGTACGGAAATCCCGCTCATCAGGCACCGCGATGCTAACAGGAGCATGTCGGGAAATGTAGTCCTAAGTGATTCTACAGCGCATGCGTCCTTCAGTAAACGACCGAGGAGATTCATTATTATTCAGCAAAATAACGACACGAAGTAGAGCCGAGTTACCTTTTAATCTGCGGATGAATTTGCAGGAAATGTGATTGTTTCCTTTTTCCCCCCTCGTTCCGCTGAGGTGTAATGTGGCAGAGTGATCACTAGGTGGCGCTCTTTAGCCATATACTGTAGAACCCATGCGCAGTGCGGGGAATGTTACCCTGCTCAGTGCACTGTAAAGTGCACCTGGATGAAGGGGGGCTGCCATGGTGAGAAATATTGCTGGTGGCATGAAGATCCACCAGGGGCTGGAAGTGCTGAACGGCTGATCTGGAGAGATAATGAGATTTCTGACTTTGCATAGTACTTGGACCATTAAGCAGACGGTTAATTAGAAATGAAATGGAAGATTACCCTCTTATAGAGAGATAAAGGCATAATCGAGCCCTGCGTCTGTATCCTTGTGCCTTGGTAGTCACCGCTGTGCTATCACTCCCCTGCCCGTTATTAATGGTAATGGGGATCCACGCACCGTCACCGACTTCATCCCTCTCCTTTTTTATTTGCAAGGAGTCACTTGGAATTTGTGCAATGCTGGCCCGCTGCCATTCCCCAGAAAAACAAATCCTTCTCTAGAAAACTATGACGCCGTCTTCCTGATAATTGGGCTTTAGAGCGTAATTTTCCATGAATAAATAATTTTGCTAATAAACAGACAAAACGTGACTAAAACCGGATGCTTGTCCTAGATGCGCGGCGGGAACAAATATTACACTACATCTGTCTGAAAGCTGCTTTATGCCAGGCGCACACTTGGTGGTAGTGCCACATCATAAAGCCGTGGTGCAACCGCACCGCACACATACCGTGAATTCCATTCCAGTGGGCGGCTGAGAGGGCATCTCCAGGTATTTTCCTGCCTGATGAGACAGGAACCATAAGTAATGGTAGAACGGCAGTGACTGGGATCGGTGAAGGTAGTAATCTCTTGTTTAAAAGGGCATCTGTCAGCAGTTTTGTACGTATGAAACTGTCACGCCTTGCCCTGTGAATGTGCGGAGATCTGCCAGGCTGGCTGCACATGTCTGATTTTTCTCTTTGTTTTGGTTTGAGCTGGATCCATCTTCCCTCAGGTGTACTGGGTTGATTATGAGCGAGGCTATTTATCCCTCCTCCCCCCCAGTGGCCTGTGTGGGTTATAGTTCTTTCCTGGGAGCTCTTGATTTCTGGTGGATCGTCTGCACCAGCTCTGCTCAAGATAAGTCCTCTCCTTCCTTTCCCTTTGTGTGTTTTATCTAGGCCTCTAGGGAGACGCTTGCTTCTTCCCTTTTCCCTGCTGCTTAGGGTTTGCCCAAGGTGTTCAGGTTTAGGCACGAGGGCATGTGCATATCCACCCTAAGGGTATGCACATGGGCACAGCAGTTTAGGGATCGCTAGGAGGTGACCATTTTCTCCCTAGCTTTTGGGCCTAGTTGTTTATTCTGTTTGTTTTCCAGTGTTTGGTTATTTCCCCGCTTACCTACCTATCGTGACAGAAACTGGCTGACCTGTTGGCAGCTGAAGGCATCGGTGTTGGTCCCATGTTCATATGTGCCTGCATTGCTGATAAAAATGATGTTTTAATATGTGCAAATGAGCCTCTAGGAGCAATGGGGGCGTTGTCATTACACTCTGCAACTGCCGCTCCCTCTGCACTTTGATTGACAGGTCCAGGCAATGTAAATGCGATCACACCTGGCCCTGTCAGTCAAAGTGCAGAGGGTGCGGCAGCTACAAAGACAGCAGAGCCTCTAGGAGTAATGGCAACGCCCCCATTGCTTCTAGAGGCTCATTTGCATATAGTAAAATCTAGTTTTTCTTAGCAATGCGGGCACATATGAACACGGGACCAACACCGATGCCTTCAGCTGCCAAGTGCACATGTAACAGGTCAGCCAGTGTCATAGGTAAGAGTCTTATGTCATCAGAATCATTGTAGTGAAGCAGGGTGCAGGTCAGCAGAAGCTAGCAGTCTTGGTCCCATCCTCATCTGTTGCTTTATTTCTTAGGGAACTAAACTTTTATTATATGCAGATAAGCCCCTAGGAGCAACTGGGGCGTTGCCATTACTCCTAGAGGCTCCATTCCTCCTGCCTGCACCCTCTGCACTTTGATTGACAGGACCAGGCAGTGTAAATGTCATCATGCCTGGCCCTGACTTCTAGTCTTGCACCTTTGTCGTGCGTTTCGGTAATCGGCGCAGTATAGAGGAGAACTGCTGGCGAGCCCCACTCATGTATAGCGTCTGCATCGGGTACTGAAGCGTAGGGGCCACACGTGATGAGTCCTTCTGGGTCTGTGCCTCCACGCCACATAACATAGGACATGTCAATGGATCTGCACCGCGATGCGGCGTGCACGTGGCCGGTGCCCGTGTTTTGTGGATCTACAGTTTGCCACCGCCGTCCCATGGTCATGTGAATGCACCCTTATGTAAAGATGTGTGGAAGTACAGTGATCCCTTATAACTGTAAAATCAGGGTCAGGAAGCTACTACCAAGGCACATAAGATTATGGGGTGCATCAAAAGGGACACAGATACACATGACGAGCCCAGGCTAGTAGGACAGGATAGGAGTGATAGTAGCAAGAATGGTGATTGTAGTTGTTACTCACTCTGACACTCCCCTGGGCCGTGTAATGATGGGAGCACAGTTCTAACTTTTGGGGCACACCCTGGTTCTGGCCATTCTCCTGCCTGATAGTGGTTGGTGTTGACTTGCAATACATTTTTTCCAAAGTTTTTTTTTTTTAAGTATTAAAGCACAAGAAAAACTCGAAAAATTTGATTTTGCTATAATTATACTGACGAATGAAGGACACACGTCAGTTTTCCCACATAAGGTACACCATAAAACTTTGGCAGAATTGCGTTATTTTTTTTTCCCCAATTCCACCCCATTTGAATTTTTTTTTCCAGCTTCAAACTACATCGTATGCAATATCATAATGGCGTCAGTGTTTGTATCTTTTGTATGCCAGTTTTAAGTCCAAAGCTTGGTCTACCACAGGACAAATACATGTATATACTCCCTATTAGGGCGCCTTCACACGCGGCAGAATTTTCCACAACTGAAAATTAGTTCCATTCCTTTCAATCGGGCGGCAAGCACGTGGATTTCTGCAAGCCGCATTCAGGTGAATGGAACTGATTTGCTGCAATAAAATCTGCAGTGTGTGACGGCGCCCTTTTGGGGAACAGCCCCATTCTGCTCATCTCTTCCTGATGCCGTATGGTGTTTTTCATGTTTATCTGGTTTGACTTGTTTTTACATTTTATTGAAATTAATACACGGCGGTCCAAAAGTGTGGAGCATGCTGCGGTATTATCTGTCCTGAAAAGTCAAAAAGACTGAACTGAAGACATACTGATGCATCCTGAACGGATTGCTCTCCATTCAGAATGCATTAGGATAAAACTGATCAGTTCTTTTCTGGTATTAAGCCCCTGTGACGGAACTCAATGCCGGTAAAGAATAACGCTAGTGTGAAAGTACCGAACTAAAACATATTTCCATGAAGTCATCTCTGGGAAAATTGGATGTTAAGTCAGCACATTCCCAAATCATGGAAACCACCTAGATTACAAAGGCTTGTAAAACATGTATGACACATATCATTAAATTCAGCCCCAACACGTACGTGCTTGAGGGTTTCCCACCGCCCGTCTCTCCAAAGATCACTCCAACCAAGTTAATTATAACTGAAGAATGAAGAGAAAACCACATGGTTGTATTAAGGGAACTCATAGTAGATGTTGGACAGTAACCACTGAGACCAGGATGACCACCTGGGCAGCCACGACACAACAAAGAAAAGCAAAGATGAAACCAAAGATTTAACTAATAACACATTGGCCAATCTCCACTCTCATTCTCACATCCTTTAGTATCAAAGGGTTTAGGTAACCCCGTAGTCCACTCGGGGTCCTGGGCAATATCTGGCAATGGGTGCCGGATAATTGCACGGACCTCCGCCCAATTTGATACAAGAGAATGATGAGAAGACAGGTAAAATCAGGACATTCGGAGGGGGGTTTAAGAGGTAGAAACGGGGGAATTATTAATCAATAAGCATTCGAGGTACCATGTGGTGGTAGAAAAACATGAATGTAACTTAGTTCGGGTTTCCCAAGGAAGTAAGGTAATATATTTGCCCCATACCATGAAGAAGGAATTCATTTAACCTTTTGCTCTTCATGTTTAGCAGCTTCAATCCAATACATTTTCCTAATGAAGGATAATTTTTCACGAAAAAAGTTTACAGGGAGGAGGGGGACATTGTTTGCATACTTGGAGTATTGCTTTATTCGCTAATGTGGAAATAGGGTAAGGGTACGGCCACACAGAGTTTTTTGGATGAGGTTTTCGAGAGGATCTGTCTGCAGGATTTTTGGCTAAAGCTAGTGCAACATTCCACGCCACCAGTGTCTGGTTTACAGGAGACAGGTCGGGTCTCCCCGTGGAGGAGCGCTGGCCAATCAGAGCTGGTGTTCACACATTAGGCACGCTGACGTCATGGGTCATGTGACGTCGGGTGCGTCATATGGCCCGGAACCCCAGCCTATTTAAACAGGCAACCTATACCTAAATTGCCTCACTAGTACTTTTCAGCATTATGGACTCTTGGATACCTGACCTCTGATTTGTTCCCTGACTCTACCTCCTGTCTGACCCCTTGGACTTGATGAGATATCCTGGTTTTGACTCCTGCTACCCCTGGTTTTGTGTCTCTGGTTCTGTTAGATTTGGTTTGGACTCTCCTGGTATTGATCTTGGCTTGGTACATTTCTGTTTTTTGTGGTCCGATTTCTGTGCTATTCTGTCACTAGTCGTTTGTTATTTGTCTCCCTGCTTTCCTTTCCCTGATTCGGACCTTACACTTATTTAGGAAGGGACTGCCGTCCAGTTGTGGGCTGTCTTTTAGGGCGGATCTGGCAAATAGGTAGGGACAGTGCTGGGTAGTTCAGGGCTTATTGTTACCTACCGTGGCAGCCAGAAGTGGATCCACCAGCATGGAGAAGTATAATTCCTTTTTTATATTTCCAATTTCTTTCTAACCCAATTCTGGCTTTAGCAGATCTGCCTCAAAACCTCATCCAGAAAACTATGTGGCTGTACCCTAAAAATTTGAGTTCTTTTTTGGGAATGTCATATTGTGTTTTATCTATAAAGCTCAAGATCGCCCAGGTAGAGTTCAAGGGCTTGTTAGGGTTCTGTTGTTGAGTAGAATATAAATGTATTTGTCCCAAAATACTTGTATTTTTGGGCATTTACAGATGCAAAATTATATAGATTTGCCTAGGGGGCGCTGCATTTAAAAACATTTAAGAGGTGGAAAAGATACCCATTTTGTATTCTTGAATAGAGGTTATATATGCTGTGGGGATTAAAAATGAATATTTTTCAAGGTATTTAGGCCATGAAGCTGGTTACTCCAAATTATCTGCTTCTATTCCCATTATGAATAATTAAACTCTGGATGTCTGTAAACACCACTAGGGGGAGCTCAGTACCTAGGACTTTATACAGCTAGAACTTAGTAGAAAGTGTGTGAATCTCTATGCAGTGAGCACCACCCTAGTGGCGGCTGCAGAAAAAAACACTTGACTGTGTCAGGAAGCAATAAAAGCTGCTCTGTGATGGATCTCCCTCTTCCACCTTGGGCCAGTGGTCTGCCTCCATGAAAGGTACACCACTGGCTGGCAGTTTTTATTACCTGGGGAGTTCACAGTCAGCTATACTAATCAATAGCTGAACAAAGATGGGTCGGAAACACTGGGAACTATTGCTTGATAGTGGCTCTCTGCTCAGGGTCACAGTGGGAGGCTTTAATAGGAGACCCTCTATGACATCGATATGTCCTAACAGGATATATTGACAGGAGTTCTCTCAGTGAAACAAGCCCTTTAAACAAATTGGGTTCTATCTACAGTACTATATAACCAACTCGTTATAGCTCTGATTTCTCATAAATTCTGTTATTCTGTTGTATCCTTCTTAGATAATCACTTTTCTTGCTGATAACAGGGCAATGACCATAGGATCCTGGAAAAAGGCGGAGGTCCTGCCCTAGAGAGAAAAATGGAAAATACGAGTGGTGCTGATAAGTCTTTGGCTTTGTTAAGAAGACAATGAACTACGGATACTTTGGCACAGATGCTCAAACTCCCCCGAGTGCAACACACTCCACTGCTCTAATGTCTTTAAATCATAGAAGGATAAGGTTGAGTTGTTGTCAGTCCACATGGCATCTGCAACAGCTGAAAATATCATCCTTTTATAGATGATTTCGATTGGGAACAAACTTTAGGGTTCACATTAGGTTGAGCAAAGTGTTGTAGCCCTTTATAAGGGAAATTGCTGATTTTTGTTAGAAGGGTCCTTTGTCGATAAGCTGATCACTGCTGGATATAATTGTGGATATCGGGCCTATGAAAGCACTTTAGATGCCTGTATCTTCAATGCTTCCAGAATGGGTAAAAGGCTTCAGGCCAACCAGATCGTTCTTCCAGAGTCCAGAAGACTGCCTAATCTGCAGGAGACCGGTATCATTTGTAATCGTGACTGACAAAGCCTTTGGTTGTCACCCCATGTGATGCGGCCTTTTCCAAGAGGCAGCTTAGACAACAGGAGGCACATTTTCAACTACTGGCAGACTAGAGCCCATTTGTGGAGTGCACTTTTGGAATACTTTCCAAAAAGTGGAGGGTGCTCATGGTGATTTAAGCCTACAAAACTTCACCAGGATCCATGTGGCTTTTTTGGACCTAGCTTTGACCTGGACCACTATCTGACCTCAATAACTGTCACTTTGGACCAGACACTGCATGGACAACCTGGAAACATCAGGACTGGCTGTTTGGGAACTCTATACGGACTACAACTTTAGCAGCCCTGAGACAGCAGTTCCATGGCAGATGTACCATATTTGTGTCAGTCACTGATTTGATCTGGACCCTTTAGTTTACCTGCTTCTCTAGTTAGTTACCCTGTAGTTAGTGTAGGATTCGTAAGAGAATGAAGACTCTTGAGGTGGGCTTGTAAGGGTGGCACAACCAGTGTAGTATAGAAGCACAGGAACCAGGCAGGTGGAAGATTTTACACAACTTTACTTCAATAATGAAATATATAAGTCTGGGTTGTACAGTGACACAATATCAGTCTCTGCAGATTCCCACAAACCACCAACACAGGTCTCCCCTTAGCTTCCAACTGCCCCTCTCAGTGGTAACTGTCCCAGCCGCTCTCCTGTAGCTGTGCTGTCTCTACCCCTGGCCTCAGTCTTCTCATATGTCTCACTAGAATCCACTCTCCTTGATGACTATCCTCAGGGATCTGTCCACAATCATTGTAGACTCCCATCTCATAAGGACTCATTCAGATGGCCGTAGTGTTTTGCAGTGTTACGCTGAGCGCTCCGGGTCCCCTGCTGGCCTCGGAGCACTCACAGCGTATGCCCCCAGGCAGCACTCCAGCGTCTCGGCGTGTGCGTCCTCGCTCTCTAGGGGGCGCGCGCGCCGGGACTCTTAGATTCAAAGGACCAGTGCACCGGTGATTGGTGCCTGGTCCAAAGGGGTTATTAAGGGTTAAGGTTGTGAGAGGCAGTGCTGACTTAATTAGGCTGCACCTGTGCACTGCCCATTTATACCTTCTCCTCCCACAGCTTGCTGCCGGATCTTTGTGCCTTGTGCCTCAGAGAAAGCGTTCCTTCCTATGTTAGTTTGCCTTACCTGTTGCCGTACCCATTGCTACCGTCCACTCGCCTTTGAACCTTTGCCGCCTGCCCTGACCGCTGCTACGTCCGACTTCGCTCTTGCCAACCTTTGCCGCCTGCCCTGACCGCTGCTACGTCCGACTTCGCTCTTGCCTTCTCCCTGTGTACCACGCCATATCACCAGCCAGAGAGGTCGAGTTGTTACTAGGGGACACGACCTGGTAGTTACCGCCGCAGCAAATCCATCCCGCTTTGCGGCGGGCTCTGGTGAAGACCAGTAACTGCTTAGAACCGGTCCTCTAGTACAACCCGCGCCATCGCCTCTCTGGTCCAGAGGATCCACTACCTGTCCTGACCGGTACGTGACAGTAAGATCCGGCCATGGATCCCGGTGATGTTCCCCTGCCAAGCCTGGAGGACCTCACCACCATTGTGACCCAGCAGGGTCAACAGCTGGCCCAGTTGACCGCTATGTTGCAGCAGCTCCTGCCTTCTCTGCGACAGCCAGCTCCTCCGTCTGCTCCTGCTGCATCACCTCCGCCTGCAGTTACCACCGGTTCCAGAATCCGTTTGTCCCTACCAGACAAATATGACGGAGATCCTAAGCAGTGCCGTGGGTTCTTGTCGCAGTGCTCTCTCCACCTCGAGCTCCTGTCCGACCAGTTTCCTTCTGAGCGAGCCAAGGTAGCCTTTATTCTCAGTTTACTGTCCGGGAAGGCCCTGGCCTGGGCTACACCACTATGGGACCGCGCAGATCCTGCCACCACTTCCGTCCAGAGCTTCTGCCTAGAGTTCCGGAATGTTTTTGAGGAGCCTGCCCGGGTTACCTCCGCAGAGACTGCCTTGCTAAATTTGACCCAAGGAGGCTCTTCCGTGGGTGACTATGCCATTCAGTTCCGCACCCTGGCCTCTGAGCTGAACTGGAACAATGAAGCCTTTTGCGCCACCTTCAAGAAAGGACTTAACAGTGAAGTAAAGGACGTCCTGGCTGCACGTGAGCTTCCTTCAACTCTTAGTGACCTCATCTTGCTGGCCACTAGGATAGACAAACGTTTCGCCGAAAGACAAGAGGAACTCCTCCTTGAAAAGGAAAAAGCTCGTCCTAGACGCTTTCCTCGTCTGGCTCCCGTTTTTTCCGCATCCACCTCAACCCGCTACTGGGTTTTCCGCCGCGGAAGCCATGCAGGTGGATCGGTCACGCTTGACTCCGCAAGAACGAAGCCGCCGCAGAAACGAGAACCTGTGTCTGTACTGTGCCAGTACCGAGCACTTCCTTAGAGATTGTCCTCTCCGTCCACCGCGTTCGGGAAACGCTCGCACCTAGTAAGCGTGGGAGAGGCGTTGCTAGGTGTGGATTCTTCCTCTCTACGTCTCATCATACCCGTGCAGATGATCATCTCTTCCAAGTCCTCTTTCTCCGCAGCCGCCTTCTTGGATTCCGGTTCAGCTGGCAACTTCATTCACGCCTCCTTGGTTGACAAGTACTGTATTCTAGTAATCCATCTACCCAAGCCGTTTTTCATCTCTACTGTTAACGGTGAGAGACTCTCTGCCACCGTGCAGTTCCGTACCCAGCCTCTGCAGATGGACATCGGAATATTTCATACCGAGACTTTAGAGTTCTTTGTCCTTCCCTTCTGTTCCTCCGAACTCCTCCTGGGTCTGCCGTGGCTTCAACGTCATAGTCCTGTCCTGAATTGGTCCACCGGTGAGATCCTGCGTTGGGGCTCCTCCTGTTCGGACCGCTGTCTCAAGCCTGCTCTGGTCAAACAGAACCCGCAAGTTTCTCCGCCTTCTGGGCTGCCCAAGCCATACCATTCCTTCACGGATGTGTTCTGCAAGAAACAAGCTGAGGTTCTTCCTCCTCACCGATCCTATGATTGCCCGATCGACCTGATACCCGGTTCTACTCCACCTCGGGGCAGAATTTATCCTCTCTCTCCTCCTGAGACTCTTGCCATGTCCGACTATATACGTGAGAACCTACAGAGAGGATTCATAAGAAAATCTTCTTCTCCTGCTGGGGCCGGTTTTTTCTTCGTGACAAAAAAAGACGGCTCCCTCCGCCCCTGCATTGACTACAGAGGTCTTAATAAAATTACCATCAAGAACCGTTACCCTCTGCCTCTAATCTCTGAGCTATTTGATCGTCTCCGAGGGGCTAAGATCTTCACTAAATTGGACCTTCGAGGGGCCTATAATCTGATGGAAGACCGCCTTTAACACAAGGGAAGGGCCATTTTGAGTATTTGGTGATGCCCTTCGGCCTCTGCAATGCACCTGCTGTCTTCCAGGAATTCGTCAATGACATTTTCAGGGACTTACTTTACACCTGCGTGGTCGTATACCTGGATGATATCCTCATCTTTTCCTCCAATTTGGATCAACACCGGGTCCATGTGCAACAAGTTCTTACTCGTCTTAGGAGAAATCGCCTGTACGCTAAACTTGAAAAATGTCTTTTTGAACGGACCTCCCTGCCTTTCCTGGGATACATTATCTCAGCCCAAGGACTTCAAATGGACCCAGCCAAACTCTCGGCGGTTCTGGATTGGCCACGTCCCTCTGGCCTCCGAGCCATACAAAGATTTCTGGGCTTTGCGAATTACTACAGGCAATTCATCCCTCACTATTTCACTCTGGTAGCTCCTATCGTGGCTCTCACTAGAAAAGGAGCTAACCCCAAATCCTGGCCTTCCCAAGCCGAGGAAGCCTTCCAGTCCCTGAAATCCGCCTTTGCCTCTGCACCCGTTCTCTCTAGACCAGATTCCACCAAGCCCTTCTCTCTTGAAGTAGATGCCTCCTCGGTGGGAGCCGGAGCTGTCCTCACCCAGAAGTCTTCCCGGGGCAAAACTTCAACTTGTGGCTTCTTTTCTAAAACATTCTCTTCCGCAGAGAGAAATTACTCCATTGGGGACAGGGAACTGCTGGCTATTAAATTGGCACTGGAGGAATAGAGACATTTACTCGAGGGGGCCACACATCCTGTGTACATCTTCACGGACCACAAGAACCTGGCTTATCTCCAGTCTGCTCAGAGATTAAATCCCTGTCAGGCTCGTTGGTCTCTGTTCTTCGCCTGCTTTAACTTTGAGATCCATTTCCGTCCGGCTTGTAAGAACATTAGGGCAGATGCTCTGTCTCGCTCCTCTGATGTGGTGGGCGACGAGTTAACACCTCGATATATTATCCCTCCAGAACGCCTTATTACAGTGGCTCCCGTGGACCTGCGCCTTCTTCCTCCTGGCAAATCCTACGTACCTCCACGTCAGCGGCTGCGAATTCTCAAGTGGGGCCACGCCTCCCCTTTTGCCGGTCATCCAGGGGTGCTAAAGTCTCTCCAACTAATCTCCCAAAGGTACTGGTGGCCTTCTTAGGAGAAAGATGTCTCGGACTTCGTCCAGACCTGTATGATTTGCGCCCGGGATAAATCGCCTCGCCAGAAACCAGCGGGTCTCCTCTTGCCTCTACCTGTTCCTGAAGTTCCCTGGTCTCACATCGCCATGGACTTTATTACAGATCTTCCCTCCTCCCATGGCAAGTCCGTTATTTGGGTCGTGGTGGATCGCTTCTCCAAGATGGCTCACTTTGTACCCCTGCCCGGTCTACCCTCTGCACCCATGTTGGCCAAACAATTTTTCCAACACATCTTCCGTCTCCATGGCCTTCCCAAACATATTGTCTCGGATCGTGGGGTACAATTCGTCTCCAAATTCTGGAGGGCTCTATGTGCTCAGCTCGGGATCAAATTGGACTTTTCTTCTTCGTACCATCCTCAGTCTAACGGCCAAGTAGAACGGGTGAACCAGATTTTGGGTGACTATCTGCGTCACTTTGTATCCTCACGCCATGACGACTGGGCTGATCTACTTCCCTGGGCAGAGTTCTCCTACAACTACAAACAATCCTCTGCCTCTAACAAGTCTCCTTTCTTTGTAGTTTTCGGCCGTCATCCTCTTCCACCTCTGCCACAGTCTCCCACTCCTTCTTCTGTACCTGCCGTTGACAGTCTTGTACAGGATTTTTCCTCCATCTGGCGAGAAACCCATGCTGCTCTCCTCAGGGCTTCTGCCCGTATGAAGGTTCAAGCTGACAAGAGACGCAGATCTCCACCGGAATTTCGCCCGGGTGACAAGGTGTGGCTCTCCTCTAGGTACATCCGATTTAGGGTCCCAAGTTACAAGTTGGGCCCTCGTTTCTTGGGACCCTATAAAATCAAGAGTCGTATCAATCAAGTTTCTTATCTTCCTCCCTCCCTTCGAATCCATAACTCCTTCCATGTCTCCCTTCTTAAACCTGCTGTCTTTAACCGTTTTTCTCCCAAGCTTGTTTCTCCCACCCCTTTCGCCGGTACCTCTGATATATTCTCTGTCAAGGAGATCTTGGCGACCAAGATCTCCCGGGGGAAAAGATTTTTTTTGGTCGACTGGGAGGGCTGCGGTTCTGAGGAGAGGTCATGGGAGCCGGAAGAGAACATCCTGGACCGCAGTCTCATCCGCAAATTCTTCGGTACCAAAAAGGGAGGGAGACCAAAGGGGGGGTACTGTTACGCTGAGCGCTCCGGGTCCCCTGCTGGCCTCGGAGCACTCACAGCGTATGCCCCCAGGCAGCACTCCAGCGTCTCGGCGTGTGCGTCCTCGCTCTCTAGGGGGCGCGCGCGCCGGGACTCTTAGATTCAAAGGACCAGTGCACCGGTGATTGGTGACTGGTCCAAAGGGGTTATTAAGGGTTAAGGTTGTGAGAGGCAGTGCTGACTTAATTAGGCTGCACCTGTGCACTGCCCATTTATACCTTCTCCTCCCACAGCTTGCTGCCGGATCTTTGTGCCTTGTGCCTCAGAGAAAGCGTTCCTTCCTATGTTAGTTTGCCTTACCTGTTGCTGTACCCATTGCTACCGTCCACTCGCCTTTGAACCTTTGCCGCCTGCCCTGACCGCTGCTATGTCCGACTTCGCTCTTGCCTTCTCCCTGTGTACCACGCCATATCACCAGCCAGAGAGGTCGAGTTGTTACTAAGGGACACGACCTGATAGTTACCGCCGCAGCAAATCCATCCCGCTTTGCGGCGGGCTCTGGTGAAGACCAGTAACTGCTTAGAACCGGTCCTCTAGTACAACCCGCGCCATCGCCTCTCTGGTCCAGAGGATCCACTACCTGTCCTGACCGGTACGTGACATGCAGTCTGGAAATTGCAAATCCGCAAAACACAGATACCGGCCGTGAGCTTTCCGCGTTTTTTGGACCACACATGCCCGACCCTATGATAGTAATGACTATTTTTGTCCGCAATTGAGGACAAGAATAGGACTTGCTCTATCTTTCTTGTGGGGCCACGTTACAGAACTACAAATGCGGACAGCACACAGTGTGCTGTCCGCATCTTTTGCGGCCTCATTGAAATGAATAGGTCCACACCCGTTCTGCAAACTTGCGGAACAGAAGCTGACCCATTCATACGGTCGTCTGAATGAGCCCTAACTCTCCATAACAGTTCCTCACAGCCCCTCCTTTCTAGCCCTTTCTACAATGACTGACACAGGCTGTCTGGCCATTCTCAGTACACTCAGTCACATAGTAATATATTCACTCTATAGAAAGACATATACCGTATTTTTCGCTTTATAAGACGCACCTGATGATAAGACGCACCTAGATTTTTGAGGAGGAAAATAAGAAAAAAAAAATTTGAACCAAAAGGTGTGCTTTTGGAGGGGTTTTGAACTAATGGTGTGCTTTTGGAGGGGTTTTGAACTAATGGTGGTCTGTGGATGACGCACTGTTATGGGGGGACCTGTGGGTGACGCACTGTTATGGGGGGACCTGTGGGTGACACACTGTTATGGGGGGACCTGTGGGTGACGCACTGTTATGGGGGGACCTGTGGGTGACGCACTGTTATGGGGGGACCTGTGGGTGACGCACTGTTATGGGGGGACCTGTGGGTGATGCACTGTTATGGGGGGAACTGTGGGTGACGCACTGTTATGGGGGACCTTTGGGTGACGCACTACTACGGGGGATGTAGCATCATATATAGCATCTTATGTAATGGGGGTCACTATTCACACAGGGACAATATACTGTGACACATATGATACTGTGACCAGCATAAGATGATCTTATGCTGGTCACAGTATCATGTGTCACAGTATATTGTCCCTGTGTGAATAGTGACCCCCATTACACCACAGGGCACACAGTAGACTTTATATGTAAAATCTTTTAATGGCTCTGCTTTCTTCTATACCAGTACTCACTATAAAAGCAGCAGTCCGGCCAGCACGTGACGTCACTCACTCAGTCACGCTCCTGCCAGCTTCATTAATGAAGTGGGAGGAGCATGACCGAGTGAGTGACGTCACGCGCCGGCAGGACCGCTGCTTTTATAGTGAGTACTGGTATAGAAGAAAGCAGAGTGTAATGAAGCCATTTTCATATGTAAAGTCTATAATCTTCAAGCAGTGTCTCTGCTTTAAACTAGGGCAATCCTCTGTAGTGCAACTCACTATGAAAGCGGCGGGCAGAGCGGCAGCGTAACCTCGTGATTCTCACTCATTAATGCTCCTCCCACTTCCTTCCCATGAATGAGTGAGAATCGCGAGGTTACGCTGCCGTTCTGCCTGCCGCTTTCATAGTGAGTTGCACTACAGAGGATTGCCCTAGTTTAAAGCAGAGACACTGCTTGAAGATTATAGACTTTACATGTGATAATTACCGTGAGCGGGGTCCGATGTATTACAGTACAGTGACTGCATCGGGCCCCGCCGCGAGTGTTGCCAGCCTCCGTCCCCTCCTCCCACCCCTCTGATACATTGCGGCTTGCGATGTATCAGCGTCAGCAAAGTAAACATGGCAGTGTTCGCTTTATAAGACGCACTGCCATTTTCCCCCCACTATTGGGGGGGAAAAAGTTCGTCTTATAAAGCGAAAAATACGGTAACTTAACACTAACCTCAGTTACATATCAAACTTAGTAAACCATGGAATTACAGGTTATACATTTTTCAGATAGCAAAATAGCTAAGATAGGGGTGACTCTTTACAATTCCACTATAATGCACATACACATTTTTGTTGGGATCATGTCTCTTAATGAGGCCATAACCTTTGCGTATATTAAACCACTGCACAATCCCTGAAACCTTTATTATTGGCACGTTCCTCTCGGATACTGCAGTTGTCATTGGCTTGGCAGTAGTTGCTCTCACTGATCTATGTACTTGTACCCACCATGTTCTGGTCAGTGGTAAATATGGTAGATCCACCTTTCATATTCTTTTTATCTTGCAAAATAGATCCCAGATGTTTAGGAGGTCAACTCTGCCCACCCACAGCACCATGCTTGGACTTCCTTCGGGTTAGCCAATTGATCTATGAGGCTGGTAAGAGAAGTCATTATTTCTTCAAGAATTTTTCTTCTTCTCTGCACTTGAGAACTCAATAGATGGTCTTGGGGTGGCTCTGGGGCTTCTTCCTGCTCCCCATGTTCATTCTGAATCCACTCCTCTTTGCTATATTCAATTGCCTCTGTGAGTAACTTTTGAAAACTTTTGGTTGAGACTTGATTCTTCTTCTCAAAAACTGTTTTAAGGGAATATACTTTAGCCCCAAAACAAATTGGTCAAACAACAACTCATCAACAGGCCCAAGACTAATTTCACCCTTCTCCTACATTCTCTGCATTAACTCCTGCAGTGCCAGGGCAAACTGCAGTAAAGTTTCTCCATGCTGACACCTGCTGAAGAATTTCCTCCTCAGTAAGGACGAAGATAAGGGGTCTCCATATAAGCAGTCTAAATAAGGCTACTTTCACACTTGCGTTTTTGCTGGATCCGGCAGGGTTCAGCAAAAACTCTTCCGTTACTGATAATACAACCATCTGCATCTGTTATGAACGGATCTGGTTGTATTATCTTTAACATTGCCAAGACGGATCCGCCATGAACTCCATTGAAAGTCAATGGAGGACGGATCAGTTTTTTATTGTGTCAGAGAAAATGGATCCGTGGCAATTGACTTGCATTGGGGGTCATGCCGGATCCATCTTGCTCCGCATTCCAGGACGGAAAGCAAACTACAACATGTTATGGGAACGCAACGGAACGGAATGCATTTTGGAGTATTCCGTTCTATTCAGTTCAGTTTTGTCCCCATTGACAATGAATGGGGACAAAACTGAAGCGTTTTTTTCCGGTATTGAGCCCCTATGACGGATCTCAATACCGGAAAACTAAAACACTAGTGTGAAAGTAGTCTAATCCACCACATCACTCAGTCTTTTCCTGATTTCTTCAGGAGCCAGCAGCACAGCTCTCCGGGCTTCTTTCCAGGAACAGTATGGGCAGATCCACTTTATTAGCCTGTGGAACCCCATATAAGCGAGGGGCACATTTTAGTATTTCTGCCCATTCTGTCAGTGGCATGTTTAAGCCATAGGGACACTGCCTGTATTTGTAATCATAGGAAATAAATGCAGGTATGTAGGGGCTTGCCACCATATTTGCATGTAATTGCTGTATATCCTGTTTGTGACGCCAAAATGTAAGGGTGGCACAACCAGTGTAGTATATGAGCACAGGAACCAGGCACATGGAAGATTTTACACAACTTTACTTCAATTATGAAATATATGTCTGGGTTATACAGTGACACAATATCAGTCTGTGCAGATCTCCACGAAACATTGACACAGGTCTCCCCTGAGTTTCCAACTGCCCCTCTCAGTGGTAACAGTCCCAGTCACTGTCAGCTGCTCTTCTGTAGCTGTGATGTCTCTAACCCTGGCCCCAGTCTTCTCATATGTCTCACTAGAAGCCACTCTCCTTAATGATCCTTCTCTCAGAGATCTGTCCACAATCTTTCCAGACTCCCTTCCCATAACTCTCCATGACAGTTCCTCACAGTTCTCCTCCATGTCAGCACCAAGCCTCATCCCCTCCTTTCTAGCCCTTTCTACAATGTCTGACGCAGGCCGTCTGAGCATGCTCAGTGCTCTCAGTAATAGTAATATATTCACTCTATAGAGAGATGTATAACTTAAACAGGTTCTCCGGAAATTAAGAAAATGAAAATACTTAAATATTACTTCATTATAAAAAATATTACCAAATACCTTTCATTAGTTATAATGGCTTGTTTTGTCCTGGGAACGATCATTAGAAAAAATAAAATGGCCGCCATCCTACTAGTACACACAAAACCTGCCCTAATTCCACAGGTGGACAAGTTAAAGAGCTGCGCCATCTTCCTCTCTTACTTGTCAGGCATTATGATCCTGAATACAGTTTAAAGGGCTTCTACCACCAGAAATACTGTTATGTAGCTGACTGACATGAGCGATGCGCTTATGTCAGCACTACATAACAGTATGTTTTTTACCTTTCTCCCTGCAGCCGTTTTGGTAAAAAAAAAAGCACTTTTATAATATGCTAATGAGCCTCTAGGTGCTATGTGGGCGTAAAATCAGCACCTAGAGTCTCTGTCTACTCACGCTTTATCCCGCACAGGTCCCCTGTTCTGCCCGCCCCGCTCATCTTGATTGATGCTACGGTCCACCGCATCGTTGACGAAAAATTCTGCGCTTGCGCCATTCACTTCTGTATTCGGCGCAGGCGCAGTGAGTGAAGGCTGATCTCCTGATGCCGGCTTCCTCACTGTGACGTAGTCGGCGCAGGCGCAGTGAGGAATCCGGCACCATGAGCGCATCATTCACTTACTGCGCCTGCGCCGAATACAGAAGTGAACAGCGCAGGCGCGGGATTTCGTCTGCGATGCACGGAACAGATATGCTTCCTAGACAAAATGAACCATTATAACTAATGAAAGGTATTCGGGAATATATTTAAACTAAAGTAATATTTAAGTATTTTCATTTTCTTAATTCCCTGAGAACCCCTTTAAAGGCTATGTACATCTTTGAGGGCATTTTTTATTATTGCATTGTATTCATTTTGAGCTAAAAAATTTTTTTGCAATTGGTCTTTATTAAAAATATGGAGTCCTTTTCTCTGTACAGCCTCTGAATTTTCTCTCTCTTTTGTCTACCAGCTCACGTGACGGGCTCCTTATCTTTGCTCTCTGACATTATAAACACTAGCCATAACTCGTTCTTATTTTACTGATAAGGACTCATTTATACAACTGTGTGTGTCCCGTGCCCGTGTGAATCCCGTATTGCGGCACTGACCCATTGACTTGAATGGGTCCACGATCCGCAATATATGGCAAAAGATAGGACATGTCCTATCTTTTGCGTTGTGGAGGCACAGACCCTAAAGCCCATGGAAGCGCTTCATAGTGCTTCCATGGGCTTCCAATCCATGCCTCTGCTCCGCACCGTGCTGTATCTTGTGGATTGTGGACCCATTCAAGTCAATGGGTCAGCATCTGTGATACAGGATTCACATGGCCGGTGCCCCATATATTGCGAACCCGCTGTGGAATACCACTCAGAAAAAGCAGTCTTTAGGAAGGATAAGGTTTATTGCGGCTAGCCAGGAGCATTAACAGCCTTAATCACACAAAGGAAAATGCTCAATTGGAGAGGTCCACAGTCATCTTATACAAACCATCCTAAACCATACATACATATCCTCATTGGATGGGTTAAACTCTCTCTGCCAAACCACGCATGCTTGCTTCATGTTCTTCTTAGCCAACATCTGCTATCCATTACCAAAACTTTCTTCATCCTGTCTAATCTATAGCCCCTCACCCAAGTGAGCCCTACACCCACCTTTGGAATGTGTACATATGCATAAGATTTGGGAATGTAGTATCTGGCATAATCAGTAACATATAACATAGTAAACAATGGAATACAGGTTATATAAATTATAGGACAGGCTGTAGTATATACCACAGACATGTTTACCCCTCTTACAGGCTCGCAGGTATTTTATTGTACAAATCCCACTTTCAATCCGATTTTTAGGATTGATTGTGTGCAATTAATTTCCTTTTTTTCCAAGCAATAGCAACATAAAATCGAATTTGGCATAAAATACCTTTCAATACCTCATTACAATGAACTCCTCCAAATTACACCTGTAGGACAGTGGTGGCGAACCTATGGCCCGCATGCCCTCTCTGTGGGCTGCTGTGAGCACTTCCATCAATACAGGTAGAAGCGCTCATTGCTGTAGTGCAGGGGAGCCGGCGGTCCTTTCATTCACTAACCGCAGCTCACCTAACCACGCTCCTTCTGTCCTCAAGGCTCGGCCCAGCAGTGACATGACCTAAGCCGGCGCTCCTCAGCAGCACGATGTACTGTCATTCATCACGCTGCTGTGTAGGAGGAGCCGGGAGTCAGCAGTGTGGTGTCTGGCAGTTTCCTGCTGCTGCTGCGGAGCGACGGCATCTGAGCATCGGAGGAACCAGGTGAGTATTTACAGTTTTTTTTTTGTGTCCTCTGAAAAGGGCACATAATCTGGAATAACTACTGTAAAAGGGGCACATATCTGGCATAATTACTGTGAGGGGGCGCATAATATGGCATAAATACTGTGAAGGGGCACATAATCTGGCATAACTACTGTGAAGGGGCACATATCTGGCCAAAGCTACTGTGAAGGGGGCACAATGTGGATATTTCTACTGTCAAAAAGGGGCAAGAATTCCTATGTGGGGGCATTAAGAGGACAGGGTGGGACCAGTGTGTATCATGTTTTAGGCGGAGTTAGAGGCGTGGCCTAGTATAAAAAAAATTGCCACACGTCCCTCTGTGTTTTTGAAAAGTTGGGATGTATGCGGTGTAACGGATCTCCTGGCACCCCGACCGGGTACCTCCAGTGCCTCCCGAGGACTCCAAGCACTCCGCTCGACACCTATACCACCACAGGAACCAGGAACAGGAACAGCTCTTACACGAGCTAGGAGTAATAGCCAGGGGAGTATACACGTATAGCAATCCCCACACACATGAGACGAGGCTCTATGTTGAGTGTAAAACAGGAACACTTTATTGAGGGCTACCCGCCTGTATTTATGCAGGTCCCCATCTGGTGTACACGCCCCTAGGGGACCAGAAGGAAGACTGTGACACAGGACAGATACGTAGCACTCAGGATACACAGACACAACACATCCCCACAATGCATCATGGTTTCCTCCTCTCTGCCCTGGAGACACCCGAGGAGCAATTCAATTATCTCTCAGGACAAAGGGAAATCACCAATACACATGTGGGAACAACAGAACAGGAATCACCACCCAAACACACAATGTCACACCCTCACAGCAAACACAGACATTTAACATATTCCCAGATAGCTCAAGTCTGAGTGCATATCATTAGGTGAATAGCACTCAGAATACACAAATACAATAAAATTAGCTATCTGGGTACCATCACATAACATACAATACAATTACACAGACAGATGGTTCTGTCACACACCTCAAAACCCCACATGTCCCCATATGGCTTGGATCTGAGCGCTCAGATGCCACAAACACAGTCAAATCGCCATGGGGTTTAAGTTTTGCATGGGCTGATGAGAGGGCCCATAATCTTGGGGCAAGAGGCTGGCAACCAGGCCCCTCCAAAACCCAGTGGCGAGGTTATTTTCGCCACATGCGGCTCCCCTGTGCTCCAGATATGTGGAGAGGCCACTCGGGGGTCATTATACTGTGTGAGGAACCATTACACAGTATAATGGCCCCCAGTGCCCCTCATACAGTATGGGGGGCCCCCCACACAGTGTAATGACCCCCCCCCCCCCAGTGCCCCCGTGTTCATTTTTCAGGTTAAATTGCCATGTTGGCACTTTGCTATAAATAAATGGGTTTTGGGTTGCAGTTTGGGCACTTGGTCTCTAAAAGGTTCGCCATCACTGCTATAGGAGGTTGACATACTTTAGGTTGCAGTAGGGGGTTAACATACTTTAGGGTGCAAAAAAGGGTTTCATGTGCTTGGAGGCACCTACCCATTTTTCGATGCTGACCCTGGATTGCAGGCTCCCATTTCGTGGGCAGCCACCTCCCATGTCGCATCCTTTCGAACTTAGTCATGGCAAGAATGGCAGGGTGTGTCCTACAGCTTGGGTCTCTCCTGGACAAACATTATCAGTTTTTGTAAATGTCCAAGTGGGGCATTTTGGTAAAATTTGGTGGATCAGGTCCTAGTAGTGCTGTTAGCTGCTCTTCCAGGGCTTGTCTGCACAGTTGGCACATGGCTCAGAGGGCTGTCCCTAGTATTTACAGGGAACAGGTCCGCAAACCTGTTTGCGGACCCACTGACTTGAATGGGACCATGGAACGCAGTTTGTGTACAAGAATAGGACATGTTCCATATTTTAAAGAATGGATATATGGATGCGGACAGCGTATGGATTAGTTCCCTGGGTCCCCAACTGTAAGCTGTGTAACCATCTGAACTCATGCTGCTGCCTCCATAAGGTTCTAGATGGTGATGGTGACATGATTTACCCACTGCTTTTTGTTCTGCCCTGGACGGATCCCTTCCTGTGCATGCGCTGAGCAATAAATGGACTATTCGCACAAGAACAGGAGAGAATCTGTCTATGGCAGCACATAATGCAAGTGAATCACGTCACCACCACTGTCTTGGGATCTGATGACATTGTTCAATATGCAATCAAAGGCTCCCAGAATATCTCCAGAGTCTCCACAATATTTTTGGATGAGATTTTTGGATCTGACAAGATTATCCTGTGAACAATAGGTATATGTTTATGCCTGCGATCACAAATAGACTTTCTGGATGATTTTCAGCTACAGTGCCAAAATGTCCTGTCTGTGACTGTCAAGTAGAAAGGACCTTTCTTCACCTGCTGTGACTGATATGACAGGAGCGCAATGTTTTGTTCTAAAATCCTCACCAGAGGGACGCCGTCTTCAGTCCAGATCCAAAAAATAAAAGTAAACTAATCTGCTTAGAAGTTGTGTACAAATACAGATACCCTGGTCAAGGCAGAGTGGCTGGTTGGTGCCCCCAAAGGCATCCACCCAGGGCACATGCCCACCATTTTGTACTTAATAAGCCCATGAGTTAATAAAAAAAAAAAATATTCTGTAGATATATATGTTTTTTTATTATTATTATTAACTGTAATGATTGTGACTGTAATTATACTTAAGGGGAACCTGTCACATTAAAAATGTAGTTTGGACTGCAGAAGTTACAGGACAGGAGGAGATGAGCAGACTGATATATACGTTTGTAGGATAATAGTTTAATTTGTCATTTCCTTTCCTGCTTATTCTGGGCTAGAAGTTCAGTGGCAGTTGTCTTAGTGATTGACAACTATCTCTATATCCACACTCATAGAGGCAAGGCTGCCATGTACTGATTAACCCCTTCTGGAAAAGTCTGGCTGAAGTCAGGCATTTAAGTATGGCACCCACTCAGAAGCTGAGTGGGTGTCATAGCCCCCGGGTTTCTGCTGTTTTAAACAGCAGACACCTGGAGCTAAAGGCTGTGATCGGTGATAACACCAGTCATGGACATTTAATCTTTCAGATTCCAGGGTCAATTCAGAACAAGAGAATTGTATTAGAATGGAGAAAAACGGAATGCCTCTAAAGGCTTCCGCCTTGCATTCCGTCTGGCCATTCCGTTATATTACGTTATAAATGGAACCTATTACGGAATGGCATAGCGCTAGTGCAAACCCACCCTTAATGTGGTATCAATCTAATTGTACTGACCCGGAGAATAAAGGTATCAGGTCAGTTTAACCGCATAGGGAATGCTATAAAAACAAAACAAAAAAAACTGTGAATTGTTTCTTTACAATTGCATCAAATTTGGATATTTCCCCCCCCCCCCCCCCCATCTTACTATTACTTTGTATGCAATATTAAATGCTACCATTAGAAATATAATGTGTCCCATGTGTCTATGTGAGTGGAAAATAAAATGCTTATGGCTTCATGGAGGAAGATTAAAAAATGAAAATTATAAAATGGAAGATAGCAAGGTCCTGAAGGAATTAGGACCACCACCTGGACAGTGTGATGCTAATGTCTGCAAAGTGCTGCGGAATATAGTAGCACTATATTAGTGCATAAAAGAAATAAATACATATTTTGCCACAAAGCTATATATCAATCTGTTAAGCGTCTCCTGCGCTGCGCTTCAACATGCTGGTGCTGCCTGAAGGTTGGACTGCAGTTTCAATGTGACATTTTCCCGACAATATTGTAATTATACATTACAATGACATTAATCGTCTAAAGCTACTTTTACACCAGCATTTTTTGCGTATCCGTCATGGATCAGCAAAAACGCTTCGGTTACTGATAATACAACCATCTGCATCTGTTGCCAACGGATCTGTTTGTATTATCTTTAAATTAGCCAAGACGGATCCGTCATGAACACCATTGACAGACAATAGGGGACGGATCCGTTTTCTATTGTGTCCCCATTGTCTTGCATTGTGTGTCAGGATGGATCCGTCTTGCTGCGCACCACATCGCGGACAGAAAAACGCTGCTTGCAACGTTATTCTGTCCGCGATGGGGACGCAACCAAACGGAACGGGATGCATTCTGGTACATTCCGTTTCGTTCAGTTCAATTTTATCCTCATTGACATGAATGGGGACAAAACGGAAGCGTTTTCCCCCACTATTAAGATCCTATGACGGATCTCAATAGCAGAAAAGGAAAGCGGCAGCGCAAGTGTGAAAGTAGTTGCAGTACTCTGGGGTAGCAGGTTTGAATAGTCTTCTGGATGATCTTTAGACTGTTTCGAGCTTGGAAATCACTAGATATGAGTGAATCCAAGATGACAAAGTGTAATTGAATCCAAATTTCAGGAAAAATTTGTTTCGGACCGAATCTGAATTTTCTCACGCTTCGTTGTGACGAATGGTATTTTTTCCTAAAATGGCTGCTGCACGTGTTAGGACATGGAGCAAGGAACTCTGGGAAGGAGGGATCACCCACAATGCCATGCATGCAGCCAATCAGCAGCCAGCCAGCCCTGTGATGTCACAGCCCTATAAATAGCCTCAGCCATCTTGGATTCAGCCATTTTCCAGTGTACTTAGTGCAGGGAGAGACGTCAGCAGCGCTAGGGACAGTGGTAGAAAAGACTTTAAAACTTTTATTTTTCTGTATAGAAATTCAGGGAAAGGATAGGGAGGAATCAATCCATGGTATTGAAGCAGAACAGGGTTCAGTAGGACAGGTTACAGTCTGGGTAATAGGAATCCTATTACACCATGCTGCACTGACTGCGGATCCAAATTGCCATTATACAGCTCTGTAATTCCAGCAAACTGTTTTTGTTATTGGGGTGCAAGTGCTGTGTGATACAGCCATTAGGGTTTATTACAAGGAAATATTTCTATGTCTTATTTGCCCTTGTGTGGTGCAGTTATATGTTCTAAAGCATTTTTTGGTGCGTATTATTTTAATTTCCTATTTATTTATTTGATCTAACAGTATGTCGGACAGAGAAGTGCCAGGCCCTGCACAGGGGAGTGGCAGAGGCCTAAATGTTTTTGGCACAGGTCTCAGCACAGTAAGGGAGTAGGGGGCATGGCAGCAGGAGTCGCAGCGAGAGGCCTGAGCTCCCGGTATCATCTAGCGGTCATGTCTTCACCAGCAACCCAGCGGATCTTAAATGGTTGACTCGGTCATCCACTTCGTCCCAAGTGACATCAGACACCCCCAGCCAAGAGTCGGTGGGTTCGTCAGACACAACCCTTAGTTAGCATGGCCCGGGAGCAGGCCCTGTACCCTCACCTGTCCTCAACTTGCCTCTGTCCTTTTCTGTTCCCTCAGCCAGAGAAGTATTATATGTTGTGGGCTCAGCTCCACTATTGTCACGCCCTGCCCTGTGAGAGGCTTGAGAAGATCTGACAGACTTGCTACACGTGAATCTATCTGACAGATTGTTCTGTTTCTCTTTGTTGTGGTCTTGGGCAGGATCCCACCTCCCCACAGGTTCAGCTCAGCTATTTAGTGGTGCTATTTACACTCACCTCTCACTATAGCCCTTGTGGTTTATATTTGCTTCAGGAGTTTTCAGCTGGTGTTTAGTGGATCTCCTGCTCCCCGTCCATCTTAAGGTAAGTCCTACTCCTTCCCTTTTGTTCTGTGTTCTGGCTAGGCCTAAGGAAGATGCTGGTTCCTGCACCTGGTGCTAGGAACCGGTTGTCTTATCTCCAGCTCCCTAGCTGAGGGTTTGTTTCAGTTTCAGCTAGCCTTAGGTTCCAGCGCATGAGCACTTCCACCCTAAGGATTTGCTCATGTTGTCAGCAGTCAGGGAAAGGCTCAGGGATTATCAGGTGGTGACCTTTCCCTGTTCCCTAGCTTTGTGGCCTAGCCTGGTGTTTTTTTGCTTTTGTTCTATTTGGTTTGCTTCCCTTCCCTCACCTACCGTGACAACTATACAGCGAGGACGAGCTACTAGAGGACAGTCAGCAGCTACTGGCCAGCCAAGATGTGGAGGAGACATCCGCCGGTAGGCGGGTAAGTAGTGATGAGGAGAGTGGCGTGGGAGCTGGTATTGCGAGCGGTCAGGCTCAGTTGCGTTGACGTGGAGACGTGGCGCCTAGACCTCACGGCCACATGAGCCCTGTGGGGGCTGAACTGGAGGAGGAGGACATTAGAGCACAAGCATTGTGTAGCGCAATGGGTGGTTTTTATACACAGGTGACAGGAGAGAAGGAGCAGCCAGAGGAGCTACAGCTCAATGAGGAAGACGAGGCAGAGGACCCAGACACACCGTGGCAGTATGCAGTGCAGTTGGAGGCAGGGAGTCCCTCCGAGTCACTTGCACAAATGGCCTGATACATGCTTACTTGCTTGCGTAGTGACAGCCGAATTGTCACCATTCGGCAGAGGGATGACTTCTGGCTCTCCACCTTGTTGGACCCTTGCTACCGGTCCAAAATGGGGGCCTTTTTTATATCCACTGAGAGGGACGACAAACTGAACTACTATAGAGCCATCCTATGTAGTCAGTTGGCCGCTGCCTATCTGCGCTCCATCAGCAGCAACTTGAGTCTAGAGTCGCTGATGAGCAGCTTTCTTTACCCGCCTAGTGAAGAAACTACTCACCAGCAGCAGCAGCAGCTACACCTGGAGTAGGACCTGAACCAGCAGGTGGTGGCATACTTGGACAGCACCCTGTCACCCCACATTGAAGATCCTCTGGACTACTGGGCAGTCAAACTTGATTTGTGGCTGCAACTGGCAGAGTTTTCCCTGGAAAAGCTGTCCTGCCTGGCCAGTAGTGTGGCATCAGAGCGGGTGTTTAGTGCGGCGGGGGCCATATGTGGAGAGACTGACCTTTGTCAAGATGAATCAGGCGTGGATCAGCCAGGATTTTCACCCATCAATGCCTGATGCATCAGACTAGATCATCCATGGTGCCACACCAACACTTGGACAAAAGAGACTGGTTTCTTATGGCTATCTGCCCCAGCTACTATTCTGATGATGCCACCTGCCTGATGCCACACATCTGATGCCATATTCCACCAACCTTCCCACTCTGTCACCGAGTCACTTTGTGGTCTCCTGATGCTGCTGCCATCTCCACACTGTCATTGTGCCACTCTGTGGCCTCCTCCTGATGCTGCTGCTGCCGTCACCTCCACACTCTGTCATTGATCCAATCCGTGGCCTCCTAATGCTGCTGCCACCTTCACACTGTCATTGTGCTACTCTGTGGCCTCTTTCTGATGCTGCTGCCACCTCCAGACTCTGTCATTGGGCCACTCTGTGGTCTCCTCATGCTGCTTTCACCTCACCACTATGTCATAGGGCCACTTTGTGGACTTCTGATGCTGTTCCCACCCTCCCTACTTCATGACTGGGCCACTATTTTGCCTTTCGGCCTGGCTGACATCTTCATTTATTTGACTCTTCTTCTGATCTGTCAGAAGGAAGGAAAAATAAGACTCACAACGGATCCTGTCTATGTAACAGCTGTAAGGCCTGCATGACATGGTCCATATTTTGCATCAGAATTGGCTTATGATTTGGTAGCCAAAAGCAGGAGTGGGTACAAAACACAGAAGACATGCAAATATTCCATTCATGTGTCATCTCTGTTTTGGATCCACTCCTGTCTTTTTTGGCTTTAGCAATACTGATGGATTACTGACCAAATGCTGACCGAGTGAAGGCGGATGCTCCACAGACAGGATCCGTTTTTTGGGGGTTATTGTTCTGACGGATCAGAGGAAGGACAAAATAATCAGTGACGTCAACACAAACTTACTGCTGACACCCTCTCCACTCTGTCGGGGTGGGGGGGCTCTACTTGTATGAGAGTTTAATAGAACAGGTTCTGTGGACATCTATGTGGAATCAGCTGCTGACGGTGTAAAAGGAGTGCGCTTCTTCTTGACACTAACATTGACCTCTAAGGCTGAGTTCACACTTGAGTTATTTGGTCAGTATTGGCCCTGTAACTGCCCAAATAAGTGAAGTGTGCAGTGATTCTAAGAGCGACTCCTGTCATCTACATGTCATACTGACTCACAGTATTGTTTCACTACCACAGCAGACTTCCTATGCGTGTTACTGCAAAGCACAGTGTTCTACACCCCTATAAAGGCTCTCTGCAGCTAGGAAATAGCATTTTTTTTAACGCGATTCGCCACAAAGAAATTCTGATCGAACAAAATTTTTTCACAAAATTTGGCAAACCGTCCGAAATGGTTGGATTCTTCACATGACTGGGCTGTAAATATTGAGGGTTTTACACTATTTAGGAAAGACAGGGTCAATAGAAAAGGTGGTGGTGTGTGCCTGTATGTGAGGAGTGATCTGAAGACAAGTGTGAAAGAAGCAATTGTGGGTGCGGATGGTGAGGATGTAGAAACCTTATGGGTGGAAGTTCAAAGGGATATAAACACTGAAAAAATAATACTTGGTGTAATCTATAGACCACCTAACATCACAGAGGAGATAGAAACGCAACTGTATAACCAAATAGAGCGGGCTGCACAGGCTGGTACAGTGGTCATAATGGGAGATTTTAACTTCTCAGACTTTGACTGGGGTCATGATTCTGCCTCAACCGCAAAGGAGAGAAAATTCCTCAACTTGCTGTAGGACCACTTTATGGACCAGTTTGTAGAAGCTCCCACTAGGGGCGATGCTCTGTTGGATCTGGTAATTTCTAATGATGCAGAGCTTGTTGGGAAAGTTACTGTTCGGGAAACACTAGGTAATAGCAGTGGCGTGCCTAGGGGGGGCGGGGGGTGCAGTCTGCCCCGGGTGCCAGCTCTCAGGAGGATGCCAGAAGCAATGAGCGCTCAATCAATACAGATGGAAGCGCTCATTGCTGGAGCACTGACGCCCACATACTGCGGCGGGGCAGGGAACTATGCACTCCCGTGCCCGATCACCGCCATAGGCTTCAGGCCTAGTAGGCCTGAGGCCTATGCAGTAGTGAGATCCCGGCGCAGGCGTGCATGATGACGGCAAATTATTATGGGAGGGATTACTATGTGGGGCCAAATAATTATGGGAGGAATTACTATGTGGGGGGCAAATTACTATATGGGGCAATGTGGGGGAAACTACTGTGTGGGGCAAATTACTATATGGGGGCAGTGCGGAGAAAATTACTGTGAAGGAAACTACTGTGTGGGTCAAATTACTGTGGTGGGGCAGTGTGGGGGGGAAATTACTATGGGGGCAGTGTGGGGGAAATTACTATATGGGGGCAGCGTGGGAGGCATTGTTATTGGGGAGGCACTGTAGGGGCAATTCTATTATTTCTGGGGACACTATACAGGGATTATTACCTGGAGCATAATATAGGGTGTTATTATTACTGGGGGCACTCTAGGGGACATTATAGCTGCTGTGGACACTATAGGGACATTTGGGGTAATTTATCAAACTGGTGTAAAGTAGAACTGGCTTAGTTGCCCATAGCAACCAATCAGATTCCACCTTTCTTTGACAGCTCTTTTGGAAATCCAGTTCTGCGTTACACCAGTTTGATAAATTACCCCAAGTATGTCTACTGGGGTCATTCTTTTTTCAGCAGTATAATACCGGTGGCATTGGGGGTGGCAGCAGGATGACACTGTGGGGACACCAGAATGGGGAGGTTGATGGAAAAACTGAGAAATCTAACGCGTCTTTGTTACAAACTCTGTAGAGACGAGATGCCGCTAAAAGAATTTGTCATGGCGGTCTAACAGAGAAGAAGAGGAAAGAGAAGGTCTACAAGACAGGAGATGTCCCTGGATGTAAGAGGTATGTGGTCAAGTATTGGGGGGCGGGGGTGCCAGAGAAAGGACCCCCCCCCACCGGGTGCCCTAGGCACGCCACTGGGTAATAGTGACCATAATATAATTATATTCCCCCTAAACTTTAACCTGTTACGGACAGGTACTTAGGGATACGCCCTGTGTATTTCCGATCACAGGCGGGCGGTGATCGGAACTGGGTGCCTGCTGAAATCAATCAGCAGGCTTCCTGGTTCAATGCCGAGGGGGGTCCCGTGACACCCCCCCCCCCCCGTATCGGCGATCGCTGCGGATTAACCCCTTCTATGCTGCTACTGCGGCATAGAAGGGGTTTGTGTTTGAGGGAGCGCATCAAGTCCCCGCGCTGCTGTGGTGGGGACTCGATGTCTCAGAAGGCAGCTCGATGCCATGCAGAGGCTGCCCAATGCCTTGCACGGCATCAGAACCTGCCTTCTATGGGAGCCGATGAGATCCAGCCTCAGGCTAGGTCTCCTAGGCAACCTGTTAGTGTATTACTCTGTGTAATACACTAACAGGCAATGCATTACAATACAGATGTATTGTAATGCATTGCAGAGGGGATCAGACCCCCAAAAGTGAACATCAGAAATAAAGTAAAGAAAAAAAATGTTTAAAAAAGTGTTTTAATAAAATAAATAAAGTAATAAAATTAATAAAGTAAAAAAAGAAAAAAAAAACGCCCCTTTCCCCTTATTTTATAATAAAAAACAGTAAAAACAAAAAAAAAAACACACATATTAGGTATCGCCGCATCCGTAATGACCGGCTCTATAAATATATCCCATGATCCACCCTGTCCGATAAATACTATTAAAAAAATAAAACAAAAACGGTGTAAAAAAACATTTTTGTCACCTTACATCACAAAAAGTGCAACACCAAGTGATCAAAAAAGCGTATGCCCCCAAAATAGTACCAATCTAACCGTCACCTCATCGCGCAAAAAATGAGCCCCTACCTAAGCCAATCGTCCAAAAAAAAAAAAACTATGGCTCAGAATATGGAGACACTAAAACATCATTTTTTTTGTTTCAAAAATGTTGGTATTGCGTAAAACTTAAGTAAATAAAAAAAGTATACATATTAGGTATCGCCGCGTCCGTAAGAACCTGCTCTATAAAAATATCACATAACCTACTAACCCCTCAGGTATACACAGTAAAAAAAATTTTTTAAAAGGTGTAAAAAAAGCCATTTTTGGTCACCTTACATCACAAAAAATGTAGTAGCAAGCGATCAAAAAGTCATACACACCACAAAATAGTGCCAATCAAACCGTCATCTCATTCCGCAAAAATCATACCCTACCCAAGTTAATCGCCCAAAAACTGAAAAAACTATGGCTCTCAGACTATGGAGACACTAAACATGATTTTTTTTTTGTTTCAAAAATGAAATCATTGTGTAAAACTTGCATAAATAAAATAAAAGTACACATATTAGGTAGGTAGCTCCGCGTCCGTAATACCCTGCTCTATAAAAATATCCCATGACCTAACCCCTCAGGTGAATACCGTAAAAAAAAAAAAGAAAACGGTGCCAAAACAACTGTTTCTTGTTACCTTGCCTCACAAAAAGTGTTATATAGAGCAACCAAAAATCATATGTACCCTAAAATAGTACCAACAAAACTGCCACCCTATCCCATAGTTTCCAAAATGGGGTCACTTTTTTGGAGTTTCTACACTAGGGATGCATCAGGGGGGCTTCAAATGGGACATGGTGTAAAAAAAAAAACAGTCCAGCAAAAATCTGCATTCCCTTCCTTCTGCGCCCTGCTGTGTGCCCGTACAGCAGTTTACGACTACATATGGGGTGTTTCTGTAAACTACAGAATCAGGGCCATAAATATTGAGTTTTGTTTGGCTGTTAACCTTTTGTAACTGGAAAAAATGGATTCAAATAGAAAATCTGCCAAAAAAGTGAAATTTTGAAATTTTATCTCTATTTTCCATTAATTCTTGTGGAACACCTAAAGGGTTAACACAGTTTGTAAAATCAGTTTTGAATACCTTGAGGGGTGTAGTTTGTAAAATGGGGTTATTTTTGGGTGGTTTCTGTTACATCAGGAGAGCAAGTGCCATGGTTGTGTGTCATGAACTTTGCAGAGATCCTGTCATCTCTTCCCCTATGCACCCACCATCCCCTGCGGAGACTCTGCCCGGCAAAAACAGATTAACAGCTGTACTTAAGGTTGTTTACCTGTAAAGCCTTATAAGGGCAATGGAATGTAATAATGTCATGTGTCCTGCCATGAGAGAGGGGGGATTCGAAACTGTTGTTATCCCTCACATCTTGGGGAGGGGGATATGAAAACTGTTGTTTTACCTCAATAAATAAGTTTATGTTCTGAGTTCGCATGAACCAGAGGTGAGTGGTGTCTTCTCTGAGGAAAAGGGGACATTAGGATCGCATGGTTCTGGATGTCCGAATGCATGATCTTGGGACAGTATGGAGCTACTCATTTGGGTTATAAGGGCCATGTTACAGTTTCTATTATCTAAGCCTCACAAAGTGACTTCAGACCTGAACTGGTCCTGAAAAAGTGGGTTTTAGAATTTCTTTTAAAAATTTCAAGATTCTAAACTTCTAAGCCTTGTAATGTCCCCAAAAATGCCATTCCCAAAATGATTCAAACATGAAGTAGACATGGGGAATGTAAAATAACTATTTTTGGATGTATTACTATCTATTATAAAAGTAGAGAAATTGAAATTTGGAAATTTGCAAATTTTTAAAAACTTTTGGTAAATTTGGTATTTTTTTATAAATAAAAATGAATTTTTTTGACTCCATTTTACCAGTGTCATGAAGTACAATATGTGACGAAAAATCAATCTCAGAATGGCCTGGATAAGTAAAAGCGTTTTAAAGTTATTGCCACATAAAGTGACACTGGTCAGATTTGCAAAAAATGGCCTGGTCCTTAAGGTGAAATATGGCCGTCTCCTTAAGTGGTTAAGAAGCAAACTCTGTCAGGCAAAGAAAAGACACTGAATTTTAAAAAGGCTAATTTCCCTGGGTTGAGGGAGGCATTTCAGGGCATAGACTGGGAGCAGCTACTGTCACATACTAATACTGGATAAATGGGAGAGCTTCAAATCCACATTGAGTAATTGCACAAAATTTTTTATTCCTTTAGGTAACAAGTATAAACGACTAAAATTAAACCCCCATGGCTTATAGCTACTGTAAAAAGGGCAATAAAATACAAAAAAAGGCATTTAAAAAATACAAATCTGAGGGGTCAGCTGTAGAGTTTGAAGATTACAAAGGGCTTAATAAAATCTGCAAAAAGGAGATAAAATTAGCAAAAATACAAAACGAACAGCAGGTGGCAAAAGACAAATCCCAAAAAATTATTTTAATATATAAATGCTATAAATGCTAAAAAATCAAGGCCTGAGCAGGTAGGTCTCCTAAATAATGGTAAAGTGAGGGTAGTCACTTAAGATAAGGAAAAGGCAGAGTTACTGAATGTTTTTTTTTTAGCTCTGTATATACAAAAGAAGAGAAAGAAGCTGATATCTGAGCTGTTAGTACATCCAGTAATATACTCAATTGGCTAACTGTAGATAAGGTCCAAGACAAGTTAAATAAGGTAAATGTGAACAAGGCTCCGGGTCCAGATGGATTACACCCAAGAGTGCTTAAAGAGCTCAGTTCAGTCATTGCTGTGCCCCTGTTTTTTTTTTAAAGATTCTCTAGGTCCTGGTACATTGCCAAGTGATTGGCGCAAGGCAAATGTGGTGCCCATATTCAAATAAGGATCTAGGTCCTTTACAGGTAATTATAGACCAGTTAGTTTAACTTCTGTTATGGGAAAAATGTTTGAAGGACTCTTAAGGGACTATATACAGGAGTATGTAACTGTAAATAATATTATAAGTGGCAACCAACATGGGTTTACCAAGGTCAGAAGTTGTCAGACTAACCTGATTTGTTTTTATGAAGAGGTGACTAGAAGCCTGGACAGAGGGGCAGCTGTGGATGTAGTGTTTCTGGATTTTGCAAAGGCTTTTGATACTGTCCCTCATAGACATTTAATAGGTAAAATGAGGTCTATAGGCTTGGAAAGTATAGTTGACAATTGGCTTGAAAACTGGCTGAAGGACCGTGTCCAGAGAGTTGTGGTCAATGATTCCTATTCAGAATGGTCCCAGGTTATAAGTGGTGTACCCCAAGGTTCAGTGCTGGGCCCTCTCTATTATTTAATTTATTTATTAATGATATCGAGAACGGGATTAATAGCACCATTTCTATTTTTGAGGATGACACTAAGCTATGTAGTACTGTACAGTCTATGGTGATAGGTGATGTAACACTGGGCGAGTCACTTATAGAGAAGGATTTGGGTGTCCTTGTAGATAACAGATTAAATAACAGCATACAATGTCAATCAGCTGCTTCTAAGGCCACCAGGATATTGTCATGCATTAAACGAGGCATGGACTTGCGGGGCAGGGATGTAATACTACCACTTTACAAAGCGTTGGTGCGGCCTCATCTGGAATATGCAGTTCAGTTCTGTGCCCCAGTCCATAGAAAGGAGGCACTGCAGCTGGGAAAAGTACAGAGGAGAGCAACTAAACTGATAAGGGGCATGGAGGGTCTTAGTTATGAAGAAAGATTAAAATAATTGAATTTATTTAGTCTTGAGAAAAGACATCCAAGGGGGGACATGATTAACCTAATACAAATATATAAATGGGCCATACAAAAATATGGTGAAAAACTGTTCCATGTAAAATGCCCTCAAAAGACAAGGGGCCACTGCCTCCGATTGGAGAAGAAAAAGTTCAGTCTCCAGAAGCGTCAAAGCTTCTTTACTGTAAGAACTGTGAATCCGTGGAATAGACGTCCTCAGGACGTGGTCACAGCAGGAAGAGTGGACAGTTTTAAAAAGGGTTTAGATGAATTCTTAAAAGTAAACATTAATGCTTATGAAAACGTGTAGAAATCTGAGTCTCACTTTCTTCTGGGATTCGCGTCCCCACCTATCCCTTGGTTGAACTTGATGGACTTATGTCTTTTTTCAACCGTATCAACTATGTAACTATACATTTTTGAGAAATTCGCTCATCTCTAGAAATCACAATCAGAATTTGGCTGGAGGTCCCAAATATTTCTAGTTACTCCCCCGTTATCAAGCATTTATCTTGTACAAGAATGTTATTCATTTGGTTTCAGACAGTTGTTTAAACTAACGTTTGTTGCCATCTGAGATAATCTTAGACATAATCTTAAGACATGAACCATAAGGATATTGTTCTGTCATACGGCGTTTACTAGAAAAATAGTGGACACTGTGGGGATACTTACAAATTGTAAAATATCCGTCTGCCCTCTGTATGACAGGCTGCAAAGAATGCTCATTGTTCACTTTTGAACCAAATTAGATGAGAAAGGAAACAAAAATTTCAACATCTTAAATGATTTGTCTAGTTTAGAAGAACATCTTCTATTAGGGAATTATGATTGAAGTCCCTGTAACTGATCTCCTGGCACCCCGACTGGGTACCTCCGTTGATGGATGCTCTTAGTGCTTCCCAAGAACTCCAAGCACTCCACTTGACACTGTAAGCACTGCCGACCCCACAAACCGCCGCAGCTTGGCGGGGGGATCTCGCCGTCTTCCACCCACCCTGGGCCCAAGACCAGGATCCAGCTTCCAGTGGGTAGAACCGTGTTGTAATCCCAGGGGAGTATAATACCGATAGCAATCCCCAGAGTAAATATAGCTGTTCCCCCCACACATGAGACGAGGCTCTATGTTGAAGGTAAAATAGGAACTCACTTTATTGAAGACCAACTCAGTATATATACAGTTCAAGAAGTCAAACAACATAATGCAATCAACCATGAACAACATACAAACAGACATCGCCCCCCCCTCCATAATCTGTTACTCCTAGAGTCAGCTATCTTAATCCCATCACTAACACAATCAGCGGGAGTCTCAGTGCAGAGTTAACCCTTTTTGTGTTGCTGAATTCACACCCTGCACCCTTAATGTACAATAGGAAATATGTGGCATATAAATTCCACACATAAATCAGGGTTCATAGTTCCTTGTAACCCCAAAAGGTCTGAAGGTGTCTCCATAGTTCTGGGTCCATAGTCCGTAGGAAGGAGGCTGGCCCTCAGGCTTCTCCAGCAGCCCTAGTGACGATTTAGTCCGTCACAGTCCCCTATTCATTAGACTTTGCATAATTCAAAAGTACAGGTGAATATACAAAACTTTGTAATCTGTCTATTGTGATGCCTCTTTCTTCCTCTAGCAATTAATTCTTCTTCCCCTTTCCACTGACTTCTATTGGTAGAATGTGTGTTTTTCTCTCTATAAATAAGCATCTTTTCTTTTGCCTCTCACTGCAGCTTACCTTCCTTGCGTCTCCTTACTCCTCTATGGACAGCATGTAATCTGATCATTCAGTTAGCTGGCAGACATCTTGTCCTTATAGACAGACTTATCAGAGAATGTTAGATTGAGAGGGGTGTGGGTGAAGAAAGGAACATTTTCTCTAGTATATATATTTTTTTTCTCAAGATATATTACAAAGTTTCTTATATTTGCCTGTGCTATTAGTTTGTTCAAATGTCAATGATGATTTAGGGTAGTGATGGACGAACATCGGCCGGGACATTTCGCAAACGCACGTTCGCGATCAAATGTTCGTGAATGGTGCGTTCGCGGTGGGCCCCATTGACTTTAATGGCAGGCGAACCTGAAAAACCTTCAGGTCATATTTTCAGCCACCAAATACTTACTAGAAGTGCACAAATAGTCCCACAAGATGGACAGTGACATACCAGAGGGGGATCATTGGCAAAAATTCCTGTGCCCTGCTGGAGTCTAGAAAATTTTTATTTTAGGCCACGGGAGTACAGGCCCCAAAAATGAGGCATTCACCTGACAGAAAAGAACTCGTGATGATGTGGCTGGAGGTATATTAGGCAGTCACTGGATACAAATTTTACTGTAGGCCAGTACAGGCCCCAAAAATTAGGCATTCACCTGACAGAAAAGAACTTGTGATGATGCAGCTAGAGGTACAGTAGGCGGTCACTGGATACACATTTTACTGTAGGCAAGTAGAGGCAGTCACAGGCCCCAAAAATTAGGCATTCACCTGACAGAAAACGTCTTTTATGTCTCTGTATATACATGAGACAAGGACCATAGATACCCGTGATAAGAACATAGTCCTACAACTTTACAAATCGCTAGTCAGACCACACATGGAGTACTGTGTACAGTTCTGGGCTCCTGTGAAAAAGGCAGACATAGCAGAGCTGGAGAGGGTCCAGAGGAGGGCAACTAAAGTAATAACTGGAATGGGGCAACTACAGTACCCTGAACGATTATCAAAATTAGGGTTATTCACTTTAGAAAAAAGACAACTGAGGGGAGATCTAATTACTATGTATAAATATATCAGGGGTCATTATAGAGATCTATCCCATCATCTATTAATCCCCAGGACTGTGACTGTGACTGTGACGAGGGGACATCCTCTGCGTCTGGAGGAAAGAAGGTTTTCTACACAAACATAGAAGAGGATTCTTTATGGTAAGAGCAGTGAGACTATGGAACTCTCTGCCTGAGGAGGTGGTGATGGTGAGTACAATAAAGGAATTCAAGAGGGGCCTGGATGTATTTCTGGAGTGTAATAATATTACAGGCTATAGCTACTAGAGAGGGGTCGTTGATCCAGGGAGTTATTCTGATTGCCTGATTGGAGTCGGGAAGGAATTTTTTATTCCCCTAAAGTGGGGAAAATTGGCTTCTACCTCACAAGGGATTTTTTGCCTTCCTCTGGATCAACTTGCAGGATGACAGGCCGAACTTGATGGACAAATGTCTTTTTTCGGCCTTATGTACTATGTTACTATGTATACTATGTTATCATTCTTTTTTCTAGGTGGTGGCGGATATGTGTGGGTTGGCATGAGGAAATTCAATTGCACGTGGTCGTCAAAGGTGTTGAATTCCTCAGAGATCCATGCCTCATTCATTTTTAGAAATGTGAGGTAGTCCACACTGTCTTGAGCTAGGCGAGTGCGCTTAGCGGTCACGATCCCCCATGCTACGTTGAACATCCTTTCGGACAGGACACTCAACGAGGGGCAAACCAAGAGTTCCATGGCAAATTGTGCCAGCTCTGGCCACAGGTCAAGCCCTGCACACCCAGTAGTCAAGGGGTTCCTTGCTTCTCAGAGCGTCCACAGCGGCCGTTAACCCGATGTAGTCAGACACCTGTGGGTCTAGGCATTCCCTGAGGTTGGATCCGGAGGGCGGCTGTCGATGGGTTGTTTGAAAGAATGATCTCATATCTGAAGTGACCAACACATCTTCAAACCGCCCTCTTCTTGCAGGCGCGGTAGGATTGGTACCCGCACCTGTTTCGCTGTGGGTGGAAATTCTTCTGCCAGCGCCCGAAACAGAAGGATGCAGCATCTTTCGCAGCAAGGCCTGGAAATGCTGCATTCTGCCAGCCCTCTGTGATGCTGTCCGCCATTTTGTGTTTGTAACAGGGGTCTAAGTACGTTGCCACCCAGTACCGGGGGTCCCTCTTCAAACACTGGAGCATGAAGGCCCCCATTTGCACTAAATTGGAAGCGGTGGAGTGCCCTGGCTCCTGCTCATCGCCCAGGAGAATGTCATCCTTGGTCTCCTCCCCCCAGCCACGGACAACACCAGGGATCCCCAAAAAGTTTAAAGTCTCCCTCAAAGCCTGCTCTTCTTGCTCCTTCTCCTCCTCCTCCCCCCAGCCACCATCCTCCTCTGACTCCTCTTCAGACTCCTGCTGACTTGTCTCAGATGATGTAGCCCCCTCTGGGAATTCATTCAGCATTGCGACTTCCTCATCTTCCTGCTCCTGCTGCTCGACGGCTTAATCAATGACACGACGCAATGCACACTCCAGAAAGAAGGCTTAAGGTACGATGTCACTGATGGCACCCTGGCTGCGACTGACCAGTTTGGTGATCTCATCAAATGGCCGTAGAAGTCTGCATGTGTCGTGGAAGAGCATCCTCTGGCGTGAAAAGAAACCAAGCTTCCCAGAACCTGTCCTGCTGCAGAGTTCGTACAGGTAGTCATTAACGGCACGTTGCTGCTGGAGCAGCCTATCAGGCATATACAAGGTGGAGTTCCAGCTGTCACAAATCAGAAGTCTGACGGACAGGTGGGGTCGCCGCTGAACGTCAGCAAGACGAGCCATGGTCGTGTAAGATCTTCTAAAATGGCCAGAAATTTTCCTGGCCTGCCGCAAGACGTCCTGGACCCCGGGGTGGCAACGAATCGCTGCACGACTAAGTTCAGGACTGTGCCATGCACGGCACATGTGTCATTTTGCCCTGTTTCAGCACGCTGAACAGATTGGCATCCTTGTCGCACACCACTTTACCAACTGTCAAATTGAGCGGGGTTATCCACTGATCGGCTTGTAACCGCAGAGCTGAAAGCAGTGCAGGACCGGTGTGGCTCTTTGCTTCCAGGCACAACAGCCACAGCACAGCATGGCAACATCTCACCTGGCACATCTAATAGGTTCTGGGGAGCTTGGGGGGGCGCAGCGGAAGAGGCGGTGGGAAAGCAGGAGTCAGCCGAGGAGGAGACGGAGGATGGAGTAGGAGGAGAAGAAGAGGCAGGCCTGCATGCAATCCATGGCGGTAACACCAAATCCACACGGGAGCCACGGGTTACATGCTTGATGGCTGTGAGAAGGTTCACCCAGTGGGCAGTAAAAGCTATGTACCTTCCCTGCCCGTGTTTGCTAGACCACGTGTCTGTGGTCAGATGTATCTTGGCACCGACAATGTGCGCCAGAGATACATTCACTTGCCGCTGAACGTGGCCATATAGCTCTGGGATGCCCTTCTGGGAGAAATATTTCCTTCCGGGGACCTTCCATTGCAGTGTGCCAAATTTTTGTTTATATGGCAGTAGTTGGCGGGCTAGCAGTTCCGATAAGCCAGCGGTCAGCCGTTGGGCAAGAGAGTTATCCGGCGTCATCAACTTTTTACGCTCGAACATTTGGGCCACGGAAGACTGCCTTCTGCCAGATGAACATGACGACGGCACGGTGGAAGGTGAAGTGGAGGACAAATGGGAGGAGAGAGGAGAAGAAGAGGCAGGACGTGGAGCGGCGGGAGTGTGGCTTTGTGGGTTCTGACGGCGTTGCCTCTACTGGGCTCGGTGATGGGAGGCCAGGTGCCTTCTTAAGGCGTCGTCCCTAGGTGAGTGTTGGGCTTACCGCGACTTATGCGTTGACAGCACAGGCTGCAGATGGCAACAATATTGTCAGCAGCTGACACGTTAAAAAAAGCCCACACTGCGGAGCCATGTGCCAGCGTCCTGGCAGCACCAGAAGTGACCGCGCATGGTGGATGGCTCGCTCCAGATACATTTGCAGTCTGCTTTTTGCAGCCAGATACATTTGCAGTCTGCTTTTTGCCTCCTGTGCCCTGCGTGCTCTGCTTGCTTCTCCTCCTTCTCCTCCCTCTCTGCTGCTCTGTCTCTCCCTTTGAACTCCCCTCCTCTTCCTCTCTTGTGGGCACCCAAGTGATGTCCATCGACACGTCATCATCATCACCTTCACCACCACTGACATTTGAGATCTCAGAGTAGGCAGCAACAGCGGGGAACACTCCCCTTGGGCTGATCTGGGTACTGTCATCAGACCGCTGGGTGGCGGCTGTTGCTATCTCCTCTTCCTCATCCAATGTCAAGAATGGCTGCGCATCGGTAAGGTCTGGGAATGGATGGTAAAATAATTCCTCTGACTCGAGTGGAGGGGCTATGGTGGTGGTGGTGTCTTTGGGGGTGCACACAGCAGAGAGTGAGGAGGGTGCAGAAGTGGAAGGCTGAATGAGCAAGTCCCTAGAGAAGAGCAGTATTTGTGGAAGCAGGTATATCGCAGGCCTCAATCAATATTTTGTGGAAGCAGGTATATCAAACCCCTTAATCAGTATTTTGTGGAAGCAGGTATATCGCAGGCCTCAATCAATATTTGGTGGAAACAGGTATATAAATCCCCTTAATCAGTATTTTGTGGAAGCAGGTATATTGCAGCCCTCAATCAGTATTTTGTGGAAGCAGGTATTTCGCAGGCCTCAATAAATATTTGGTGGAAGCAGGTATATCAAACCCCTTAATCAGTATTTTGTGGAAGCAGGTATATCACACCTCTCAATTATTATTTTTGCCACAACAGTTATAACACACCACCCTGTTTATTTTGAGCAACAGGTATATCGCAGCCCTCAATCAGTATTTTGTGGAAGAAGGTATATTACACCCCTCAATCAGTTTTTTTTTGGGGGGGGGGCAACAGGTATATCACACCTGTTGCAAATAGTTGTTCCAATAGCGCTTGTCCCTCTATATAGCTGCAGTATCTCAGCAGAACGGCACACAACTGCTGCACAATACAAATGCACTATATACTTTCTATGTTAGAAAGTATATTATAGGTATATCACACCCCTCAATAATTTTTTTGGGGGCAACAAATATATCACACCCGTTGCAATTTTGTTGTTCCAATAGTGCTTGTCTCTCTATATAGCTGCGGTATCGCAGCAGAACCGCACACAACTGCTGTACAAAACAAATGTACTATATAATTTCTATGTTAAAAAGTATATTATAGGTATATCACACCCCTCAGTATATCACACCTATCGATAGTACACCTATACCAGTCCTTAAAAGGACTTTTATGGCCCTATTAGCTAGCGTTTGGTGTCCCTAACAGCCTGTACCTGCTCCACAAAGCAACCTCTCCCTACACTGGCAAAAGACAGAATGTAAAATGGCTGCCAGATCGGGTTCTGTGTGAGGGTGGGGGTGTGTCCATGTGCTGAAACGTCTCAATTGGCTGCCCTGTCCCACCTGATGGATGTGTCATGGGTCAAGGTTCAGCGCAAGGCAAAAGAATATGGTGCCGGCGGACATCGCCATACGTTCGCATGTTCGGCGAATCGCGAACGCGCAAAGTTCGCCGTGAAATGACCGCCGGGCGAACCGCAAGGCCATCTCTAATTTAGGGCCCCTATTCACATTAGAGACATTAGTATAATGTCTATGGGGAGCTCAGATGATGTCAGGGGAGAGAAGGATTGAACATGTATGTGGAAGTTAGAAAAGTGCTTTGTTCTCCAGTTATCAGCTCTTATATTAACATTCTCTCTGAATTCTATGATAAATCTGTCTTGATAGACCAAGAGGGTCTGCCTGCTCACTAAAGAATCAGATCACACCATCCCATAGAAGTCTATGAATAGGGGTGGGGGAGGAGAAGGCAGGAAGTGCAGAGAGAGACATGCAAAGAGAGACAGACATGATTCAGCAGCTATTAATAAGTGTTATTTCTCAGCAGGTGCTTTATTTACATTTATACGGCTCAGTACATATTTGGATGATTCTAGGTGAGTGAGAGTAAGGGGCAGAATCTGCTGTCTCGACTTGTAGTCTATAGGTAGATACGGGTAGATATCATTACAGCTAATCTCAACTTCGCCAGCTCAGAGACAAATGAGAATTATACCATGCAGAGGGGAAAACTAAGATATAGTGCTATCACTCATGTATACACATATGGTAGTACATTCTGAAAAGTTATCTGAAATGACAGATGCACACTTTAAGAGAGAGGAGATGGGTCTGACCAATAGTTTTGAGCAATGCGAGCTTCGGATCATAGATTTGAATGCTGTACGGAGGGTCGTCTCCATACAGCATTCAAATGTATGGGCTCCGTTGAGGCAAATTAATTATTCCCGAAGTCTCGCGGGACTTCGGTAAATAACTTCAGGATTTGCTTTCTAAACTGTAAAACCATTTAAAAAAATGGATCCATAGTCGGCTTTAGTACCAAGGTACCAGTCGGTACCGAATCCGACTTTGATTCTAGGTTTTAAAATGGTTTTGAAGTTATTCACTGATATCTGGCGAGACTTCAGGAATAACTCACTTCACCTAGCCGGAGCCTATACATTTTAACCACTTCAGCCCCCAGTGCTTAAACACCCTGAAAGACCAGGCCACTTTTTACACTTCTGACCTACACTACTTTCACCGTTTATTGCTCGGTCATGCAACTTACCACCCAAATGAATTTTACCTCCTTTTCTTCTCACTAATAGAGCTTTCATTTGGTGGTTATTCATTGCTGCTGACATTTTTACTTTTTTTGTTATTAATCGAAATTTAACGATTTTTTTGCAAAAAAATGACATTTTTCACTTTCAGTTGTAAAATTTTGCAAAAAAAACGAGATCCATATAGAAATTTTGCTCTAAATTTATAGTTCTACATGTCTTTGATAAAAAAAAAATGTTTGGGTAAAAAAAAAAAATGGTTTGGGTAAAAGTTATAGCGTTTACAAACTATGGTACAAAAATGTGAATTTCCGCTTTTTGAAGCAGCTCTGACTTTCTGAGCACCTGTCATGTTTCCTGAGGTTCTACAATGCCCAGACAGTACAAACACCCCACAAATGACCCCATTTCGGAAAGTACACACCCTAAGGTATTCGCTGATGGGCATAGTGAGTTCATAGAACTTTTTATTTTTTGTCACAAGTTAGCGGAAAATGATGATTTTTTTTTTCTTTTTTCTTACAAAGTCTCATATTCCACTAACTTGTGACAAAAAATAAAAACTTCTATGAACTCACTATGCCCATCACGAAATACCTTGGGGTCTCTTCTTTCCAAAATGGGGTCACTTTGTGGGGTAGTTATACTGCCCTGGCATTTTAGGGGCCCAAATGTGTGGTAAGGAGTTTGAAATCAAATTCTGTAAAAAATGACGAGTGAAATCCTAAAGGTGCTCTTTGGAATGTGGACCCCTTTGCCCACCTAGGCTGCAAAAAAGTGTCACACATCTGGTATCTCCGTACTCAGGAGAAGGTGGGGAATGTGTTTTGGGGTGTCTTTTTACATATACCCATGCTGGGTGAGATAAATATCTTGGTCAAATGCCAACTTTGTATAAAAAAATGGGAAAAGTTGTCTTTTGCCAAGATATTTCTCTCACCCAGCATGGGTATATGTAAAATGACACCCCAAAACACATTCCCCACCTTCTCCTGAGTACGGCAATACCAGATGTGTGACACTTTTTTGCAGCCTAGGTGGGCAAAGGGGCCCATATTCCAAAGAGCACCTTTCGGATTTCACAGGTCATTTTTTACAGAATTTGATTTCAAACTCCTTACCACACATTTGGGCCCCTAGAATGCCAGGGCAGTATAACTACCCCACAAGTGACCCCATTTTGGAAAGAAAAGACCCCAAGGTATTCGCTGATGGGCATAGTGAGTTCATGGAAGTTTTTATTTTTTGTCACAAGTTAGTGGAATATGAGACTTTGTATGAAAAAAAAAAATGAAAAAAAAAAAATCAGCATTTTCCACTAACTTGTGACAAAAAATAAAAAATTCTAGGAACTCGCCATGCCCCTCACGGAATACCTTGGGGTGTCTTCTTTCCAAAATGGGGTCACTTGTGGGGTAGTTATACTGCCCTGGCATTTTCCAGGGGCCCTAATGTGTGGTAAGTAGGTAAATGACCTGTGAAATCCGAAAGGTGCTCTTTGGAATATGGGCCCCTTTGCCCACCTAGGCTGCAAAAAAGTGTCACACATGTGGTATCGCCGTATTCAGGAGAAGTTGGGGAATGTGTTTTGGGGTGTCATTTTACATATACCCTTGCTGGGTGAGAGAAATATCTTGGCAAAAGACAACTTTTCCCATTTTTTTTATACAAAGTTGGCATTTGACCAAGATATTTCTCTCACCCAGCATGGGTATATGTAAAATGACACCCCAAAACACATTCCCCAACTTCTCCTGAGTACGGCGATACCAGATGTGTGACATTTTTTTGCAGCCTAGATGCGCAAAGGTGCCCAAATTCCTTTTAGGAGGGCATTTTTAGACATTTGGATACCAGACTTCTTCTCACGCTTTGGGGCCCCTAGAATGCCAGGGCAGTATAAATACCCCACATGTGACCCCATTTTGGAAATAAGACACCCCAAGGTATTCAATGAGGGGCATGGCGAGTTCATCGAAATTTTTTTTTTTTGGCACAAGTTAGCGGAAATTGATATTTTTAATTTTTTTCTCACAAAGTCTCCCGTTCCGCTAACTTGGGACAAAAATTTCAATCTTTCATGGACTCAATATGCCCCTCACGGAATACCTGGGGGGTGTCTTCTTTCCGAAATGGGGTCACATGTGGGGTATTTATACTGCCCTGGCATTCTAGGGGCCCTAAAGCGTGAGAAGAAGTCTGGAATATAAATGTCTAAAAATTTTTACGCATTTGGTTTCCGTGAGGGGTATGGTGAGTTCATGTGAGATTTTATTTTTTGACACAAGTTAGTGGAATATGAGACTTTGTAAGAAAAAAAATAATAAATTCCGCTAACTTGGGCCAAAAAAATGTCTGAATGGAGCCTTACAGAGGGTGATCAATGACAGGGGGGTGATCAATGACAGGTGGGTGATCAATGACAGGGGGGGTGATCAATGACAGGGGGGGGATCAGGGAGTCTATATGGGGTGATCACCACAGTCATTGATCATGCACCTGTAAGGCTTCATTCAGACGTCCGGATGCGTTTTGCGGATCGGATCCATCTATCAGTGCATCCGTAAAAATCATGCGGACATCTGAATGGAGCTTTACAGGGGGGTGATCAGGGAGTCTATATGGGGTGATCACCACAGTCATTGATCATGCCCCTGTAAGGCTTCATTCAGACGTCCGGATGCGTTTTGCGGATCGGATCCATCTATCAGTGCATCCGTAAAAATCATGCGGACATCTGAATGGAGCTTTACAGGGGGGTGATCAGGGAGTCTATATGGGGTGATCACCACAGTCATTGATCATGCCCCTGTAAGGCTTCATTCAGACGTCCGGATGCGTTTTGCGGATCCGATCCATCTATCAGTGCATCCGTAAAAATCATGCGGACATCTGAATGGAGCTTTACAGGGGGGTGATCAGGGAGTCTATATGGGGTGATCACCACAGTCATTGATCATGCCCCTGTAAGGCTTCATTTAGACGTCCGGATGCGTTTTGCGGATCCGATCCATCTATCAGTGCATCCGTAAAAATCATGCGGACATCTGAATGGAGCTTTACAGGGGGGTAATCAATGACAGGGGGGTGATCAGGGAGTCTATATGGGGTGATCACCACAGTCATTGATCACGCCCCTGTAAGGCTTCATTCAGACGTCCGGATGCGTTTTGCGGATCCGATCCATCTATCAGTGGATCCGTAAAAATCATGCGGACGTCTGAATGGAGCTTTACAGGGGGTTGATCAATGACAGGGGGGTAATCAATGACAGGGGGGTGATCAGGGAGTCTATATGGGGTGATCAGGGGTGATCAGGGGCTAATAAGGGGTTAATAAGTGACGGGGGGGGGTGTAGTGTAGTGTAGTGGTGCTTGGTGCTACTTTACTGAGCTACCTGTGTCCTCTGGTGGTCGATCCAAACAAAGGGGACCACCAGAGGACCAGGTAGCAGGTATATTAGACGCTGTTATCAAAACAGCGTCTAATATACCTGTTAGGGGTTAAAAAAAACACATCTCCAGCCTGCCAGCGAACGATCGCCGCTGGCAGGCTGGAGATCAACTCTCTTACCTTCCGTTCCTGTGAGCGCGCGCGCCTGTGTGCGCGCGTTCACAGGAAATCTCGCGTCTCGCGAGATGACGCATATATGCGTGACTCTGCGCAGGGCTGCCACCTCCGGAACGCGATCCTGCGTTAGGCGGTCCGGAGGTGGTTAATGCTGTCTCCGTACAGTATTGAAAAAAAGTTTGGAGCGAATGTAGGATCAAAAGCTCGATTCGCTCAACCCTACTCACCAAGTACTGCAAAATATGCTGCAACAGCACCATTCTTCCATGGTGTACATGAGCCATAGACCTTACAGGGAAATTTCCCGGTGAGCCACTGCCCAGGCGGCCTCCTAAGCCTTTCTTACAGCCGGCCAGTGGAATTTTTTGGGGATGTATTTTGTGCTGCTGGTGGCAGTATTTTGTGATGGACTGTGGTATTTGGCTCTGTTGGGGTGGTATAATGTGCCGCAATATGCTGTCCCTGCCTTCCATCAATTTGGACCCAACTACAAAACGGGGCCACTTTTAGTATTTTTTCCAGGGCCACTTTAAGTTTCCAGTTCACCACTGGCTGTTGGGGTTTCTGTTCCAAGGCTGCTTTTGGTCTGTGATTTCAACTATAATTGACACTAGCTTTCTATCAAAAATTTACATAAAGGTGTTGGGTCAAAGATGCTGCATCCTTTCCTGTTAAGTCCCCCCATCGCCTGCACAAGCTTTTAAACCCCAAGTACTGTGAGCAAGGAAAATAAAAATAAAAATTTTTAATTTTTTTTTCCTGGGAAAAATGCAACTTTTATATGCCAGAAGACTTGTGTACTAGTCTGATTAATTTCTCCCTTGAATTTATGTCCACATAGGGCAGTGACATTTTAACACTGCCCCATGTGTAATCTTTTTATTGTATCTAGATATTTATTATTGTGGAATTTGCCAACAATTTGTACACTATATTGTATGCTATAGTGTTGTAGGCGGGGGGTGTGTGTGTATGTTTCAGTGTGTGCGTCTCAATATTTGTACGTGCATAACCAATGTTCCTCAGATTTCTTAGAAATGTGGAAACTCTCTTGTAATAAGGGCGTCCACCAGTGATGTGGTAATAGTCATTTATATTTCTGTTTATACATTTCTGTAGGTGAGTAATTCCTATAAACTTCCTATCTAGAAGTGGTTTAGTTGCTTAGTAATGAAATATCTTTCACCAAGAGCATTTCTTCCAAGGATTGCATTTCCATTCAAATCACGAGTTGCTGATTTTATGTTGCCAAAACCACAAGACTCCATCATAAATGCTGAAACATGGTAGGAAATCTAGAAACCTCCTCTGAGCCATTAACAAAAAGCCAGTGAGATAAATAATTTACATTGTGCTGCCATGGGAGGACCTTACTGCATATAGATTTATCATAGAGTGAGAACTGTATACATTCCTATGCAGAGAGCTCCTCCTAGTGGCGACTCTAGACAAACAGATGGGTGAAACTTGCTCGGCTAGAAGTAAATGGAGAGAGATAAGCCTGTGTGGCCAGGATCAGGATCACATGACTGCTCCTCCATTCAGAGGACTAATAGAATATAAGTAGTCAGTGCTTTACTTATATCATAGGAACAATGTGTCACGGATGATATAGCAGATAGCTGGAAGTTATGGATAAACATCCGACTGGCTTGATCCCAAACGAAGGAGCATAAAGGTGACCCCTGTAAAACCCTAAGAGCTCACCCTGACTGCTAAGCACATACAAAAGGTCTCAGAGGTAGACGATTGCATGCCCTCGTACCTAGACTGTGTGACACCTGAAAACCCTATAATAGTGAGGTGACACGACCACCGGCTCCCTGCACTTAATACGGAGGGAGTCAGGGTCACCTAGAATCAAGCCAGCAAAGAAACACAATACAAGAAAGGATTTATCTGAGCAAGCAGTAACAGAAGTCTCCAGCAGTGATCACTTCACCTCAATCCAGGAAGTAGTATAAACCGCAAAGTGAGGCAGTATGGGAGCGAATATAAAGGGAGGCAATTAGTGTGAATAGGTGACAGCTGGGAGAAGGAAAGGAGATGACAAAGTGAAACCAAAACAAAGAACATCATGCAAGAGGTACAGAAGAACGTCTGCTAGACCTTCTCAGAGAGCTGGCGGTGACAGTAACCCTCCCTCTACGAGTGGACTCCGGACACTCAGAGCCCACCTTCTCAGGATGGGACCTATGGAAAGCCCTGACAGACGATCAAAAAGAAAAAAAAAACTCAAAACTGCTGACAGCACTGTATAGGTGACAGACGATCATTATCATGCAGACTACAGAGAATTCCAGGTTTGAATCCACCTGATGCAGCAATTGCTGTAACAGCTATACCATCCAATCAGGAGCCCGCTACATCTGTCATTCAGAGCAAAGGGGAAGAGCTATGGATATGTTCAGTGCAGGACCTCCTCCATGCTCCTTGTGATAGTGGTGCTGAGGGGCTTAAAAGTTGGGGTTGAGTACAGGTATTGCAGTACCCAAGACCTGGGAGCAGGGCCGGCCTTTGGGGTGTGCGGGCTGTGCGGCCGCACAGGGCGCCATAGTAACAGGGGCGCTGGGCGGCCGACAGCTCGCAATGTAATCTGCGGCAGGCGAGGCTGTACTTGTGTTCTCCCTCGGGGCGCCCCCTCCATCTCCCCCTCCCCTGTCTGACCTGCCTGCTGCCCCCGCCGCTGCCAATAAGAAGAGAGACAGGAGGAGGAGGGGAGGGGCTGTGGCCACTGCGCCACCAATGAACAAAACTGACCTGAATACAAATACAGGAGGCGGGTGCCGGAATCAAATAGCCGGCACCCGACCTCTGTGACAGGGAGCTGCGATCAGCTGCAGTTGAGTTAACCCTTCATGTGCGGTACCTGAGGGGTTAACTGCCGCTGATCGCAGCTCCCTGTCACAGAGGTCGGGTGCCGGCTATTTGATTCCGGCACCCGCTTCCTGTATTTGTATAAGAAACGTTGGTGGCAGAATGCGCCCCCCCCAAACACCCCAGTATAAGAAACATAATTGGTGGCTCAGTGCGCCCCCCCCTAGTATAAGAAACGTTGGTGGCACTGTGCCACCAATGTTTATTATATTGAGGCTGGCGCACTGCGCCACCAATGTTTATTATATTGAGGGGGGGCGCACTGCGCCACCAATGTTTATTATATTGAGGGGGGCGCACTGCGCAAATGTTTATTATACTGGGGTGTTGGGGGGGCGCACTGCGCCACCAATGTTTATTATACTGGGGTGTTGGGGGGGCGCACTGCGCCACCAATGTTTATTATACTGGGGTGTTGGGGGGGCGCACTGCGCCACCAATGTTTATTATACTGGGGTGTTGGGGGGCGCACTGCGCCACCAATGTTTATTATACTGGGGTGTTGGGGGGGCGCACTGCGCCACCAATGTTTATTATACTGGGGTGTTGGGGGGGCGCACTGCGCCACCAATGTTTATTATACTGGGGTGTTGGGGGGCGCACTGCGCCACCAATGTTTATTATACTGGGGTGTTGGAGGGGCGCACTGCGCCACCAATGTTTATTATACTGGGGTGTTGGGGGGGCGCACTGCGCCGCCAATGTTTATTATACTGGGGTGTTGGGGGGGCACACTGCGCCACCAATGTTTATTATACTGGGGTGTTGGGGGGGCGCACTGCGCCACCAATGTTTATTATACTGGGGTGTTGGGGGGCGCACTGCGCCACCAATGTTTATTATACTGGGGTGTTGGGGGGCGCACTGCGCCACCAATGTTTATTATACTGGGGTGTTGGGGGGGGGGCACACTGTGCCACCAATGTTTATTATATTGGGGGGGCGCACTGCGCACAACGATGGGTTAGGGAAATTTCACAGCAGAGTGCGCATGCGCTGGGAGCCTCGCCGGCGGTTAGGGTAGGGAAAAATTATGGGCCAGTGCACAGGTGCGGTGATCGGATGGATGTTCTCAGCAGGACACCGGCCGACACTGCGCATGCGCTGGGAGCCTTACCAGCGGTTAGGGTAGGGAAAAAGCACTGGCCCGTACGTCATTTTTCCCTTCCCTAACCGCTGGTGAGGCTCCCGGTGCATGCGCAGTGTCGGCCGGTGTCCAACTGAGAACATCCATCGGATCACTGCGCCTGCGCACTGGCCCATAGTTTTTCCCTACCCTAACCGCCGGGGAGACTCCTGGCGCATGCGCACTCTGCTGTGAAACTTCCCTAACCTGACGTTGTGCGCCTGCGCGGCGCTGCACACCTCCTCACGTCATGTCCGGTGCGACCGGAAGTGACGAGGGTAGGGAAATCTCACGAAGTAGGGAAGTATGACATTACACCGGCCTTTGGGGTGTGCGGGCTGGTAACTACTTGGTTGGATAGTCAGCCAGCCTATGCCATGATGCCAGCAACAAGCAGTGTTTTTTTTTTTTTTGGGGGGGGCGCCACAAGGTTAGCTCGCACAGGGTGCCTGGACACCTAAGGCCGGCCCTGCCTGGGAGTCTCGACAACTGTATTATCTATTGTTATGTTATGTTGTTATTATGTTAGGCTTTGTATTCCAGCAGAGGAGGTAATGGTTGGCAGGAACAGAGCTAACCACCTTGCTCCTCCGTTCTTGGTAGGAGTGGGCTGGTCCTGCTTCCTGCCAGGAGGGGGAGTTCGAGTCCAGACAGAGTGGAGAAAGGAAGCACATTCCAGAGCTCCTACTCCAAGAGACCTTAACGAGTGCTCCTGTGAGACCCTTACTCCATGAGGATTGCAGGAATTGTGAACACTGCTTCCAAAAAGCTTTGGTGTACTTAGACAGCAGAGTGATCAGCAGGTGCAAGTGCATGTGAGGGACTACAGCTCAGACACCCATCACATCATCTAGACTTCTTCCAGATCAGGCTACCTCCTCATCTGATGCCAGAAACTGTACTTTGTACCTACTACTGCTGGATGTACCACAAGTTATAGTTTGCACTAAGTAAAGAGAGACTGTTTCACTTTTACTTCTGGACTGATTCTTCTTACTAACTTTCCACTGCACCGATCCCCAAAGAACAAGAGCCTGAGGGAATACCATTACCACTCCCATCCTCTGCACCGTCTCCTGCAGTATGAATACATTGCTCCTTCTGTAAACTACTTAGCACTGTCAGCTGACAGACTCCCTTTAAGCTCGTTTAACATTGAATCAAATTAGCATGATGATGATGACAATTATCTTTCTGATCTGTTACCATAGCATCAAGTTTATCGCTTGCTGATTCAAACATTACATTTTGCTTTATTCTGTATATACTGTATATTTTCCTTTTTTTATCACTGTTTTTCCGCATTCCTTTTTGCATTAACTGAATTAGAACTTGCTTTCTTATCAGCGCTCAGTACTGAGTTGTTTACAAACCTCTTTCACTAATAAAAAAAAAAAGATTCTAAACCTCCCATGGTTATAAAGCGTTGTGATCGGCTTCCAACGTCTACATTAGAAATCCCTTTGTTCCAGTTAACACAGCGTGGATTGCTCTTGAAGTGGAAAGCGCAGTGCTTTGAAAGCAGAAATTCGTGTGAGGCTTTTTTTTTTTTTTTTTACTGAGGCAGCCATGGGTTTCAGATATTTAGTGACAACTTGTATACCAACAGTACATTAAAGTGAATGCCGCCCTTGAACACTCTTTGTTTTTGTTTTTTTAAATTTTGGTCCAAATTTCTGTGCTAACAAATTTTTTTATATATCTTTATAGAACTTATTTTTTCTGACACAGAACTCTAAGGCCTCTTTCAGACAGGCGTTGCGGGAAAATGTGTGGGTGCGTTGCGGGAACACGCGCGTTTTTTCCGCACGAGTGCAAAACATTGTAATGCATTTTGCACTCGCATGAGAAAAATCGCGCATGTTTGGTACCCAAACCCGAACTTCTTCACAGAAGTTCGGGCTTGGGATCGGTGTTCTGTAGATTGTATTATTTTCTCTTATAACATGGTTATAAGCGAAAATAATAGCATTCTGAATACAGAATGCATAGTAAAATTGTGCTGGAGGGGTTAAAAAAAAGAAATAAAATATTTTACTCACCTTAATCCACGGAGCCGGCATCTCCTTCTGTCTTCATTTTAGCTGTGTGGAGCAACAAGACCTGTGGTGACGTCACTCCGGTCATCATATGGTCCATCACATGATCCATCACCATGGTAAAAGATCATGTGATGGATCATGTGATGACCGGAGTGACGTCACCACAGGTCCTGTTGCTCCACACAGCTAAGATGAAGACAGAAGGAGATGCCGGCTCCGTGATCAAGTGGATTAAGGTGAGTTAATTTTTTTATTTTTTTTTAACCCCTCCAGCGCTATTTTACTATGCATTCTGTATTCAGAATGCTATTATTTTCCCTTATAACCATGTTATAAGGGGAAATAATAATGATCGGGTCTCCATCCCGATCGTCTCCTAGCAACCGTGCGTGAAAATCGCACCGCATCCGCACTTGCTTGCAATTTTCACGCAACCCCATTCACTTCTATGGAGCCTGCGTTGCGTGAAAAACGCAGAATATAGAGCATGCTGCGATTTTCACGCAACGCACAAGTGATGCTTGAAAATCACCGCTCATGTAAACAGCCCCATAGAAATGAATGGGTCGGTATTCAGTGCGGGTGCAATGCGTTCAACTCACGCATCGCATCCGCGCGGAATACTCGCCCGTGTGAAAGGGGCCTAAATCCCCTTTATAGGCATAAAGTTAAAAGGGGTAGCACAAGAAAAACCTGTATCAGCAGCTGCGCATTCTGTATAAAAATAACAGAACTTGCACTCGCTGATCCCCCGCCACTGCTGTTTCAGCAGTGCTGCACTTCACTTCCTGCTCCTGTCAAACAGCCAATCATTGGCTGAGGCGGGTCATCACTGCAGCCTGTGATTGGCTGAGCAGCATTCACAGCTCCAGGAAGTGGAGCACAGCGGGAACCCTGACAATATTAAAATGGCAAGAGCTGGGGATAATGGTAGAAGAGGATTCTTTACGGAAAGTGCAGTGAGACTATGGAACTCTCTGCCTGAGTAGGTGGTGATGGTGAGTTCACTAAAAGCGTTCAAGAGGGGCCTGGATGTATTTCTGGAGTGTAATAATATTACAGGCTATAGCTACTAGAGAGGTGTCGTTGATCCAGGGAGTTATTCTGATTGCCTGATTGGAGTCGGGAAGGAATTTTTTTACCCTTAAGTGGGGAAAACTGGCTTCTACCTCAGTTTTTTTTTTTTGCTTTCTTTTACTCTCTATTATGCATAGAAAGAAACTCTAAAAACCTATTATTAATGACATTTGTGAAAGAGTGTTATGGCAGTGGGTGTGGAACCACTGTGTCAACCATCAGATTTGGCTTAGGGCTAATCCTAAAAATGTTATCCTGGCTGTCCCCTGGTATTCATCCTTTACCCTCTACGGGGATATGGACTTTGTTGCAGTTGAGCCACCAGGCTGGTTAGCTCCTGGATTAGTCTCTTTGTGGTTGACAGCTGACCCACAGGTACAGAGCACCAAAGGGTAAGGTAAAACTGGAGTCAGGGACAGGCCGAGGTTAGGGCTGGTGGAGTACTTGCTATATGTTAAATGCTCTGAGGTTTAGGGCAGGCAGTGAAGAGTTAATATGGAGGTCAGGCACAGGTGAGGTCATGCAGCGGAAGGTTAGAATCCAGTAAAGGGGCAGAAGTCAGTACACTGGCAGACAAATGAATACATCACACCTGTCACAACTGTGGATGGAACCCATATGCCCCAAAAAATGGCGACTTATCAGTGGATTCCTGTCTACGGTTATTTATAGCAAACTCAGCTAACAACAAAAATAAGGACCACTCTTCCTGATTCTCTGAAACAAAACATCTCAAGTAAGTCTCCAGATTCTGATTAGTGTGCCCTGTCTGTCCGTAAGACTGAGGATGAAAAGCTGAAGAGAATTGTACACCCAGACAAGTACAGAACGCTTTCCAGAATCTGGAAACAAATCGGACACCACATCAGAGGGAATGCCATGTAGTTTCACGATGTTGTCGACAAACACCTGTGCAAGAGTTTTAGCATTGGGTAGACTAGGTAATGCAATAAAGTGGGCCATTTTACTAAAACGATCGACAACCACCAGAATCAAGGTTTTTCCAGAAGAATTCGGTAAATCTGTGATAAAATCCATGGACAAATGGGTCCACGGTCTGGACGGGATGGGCAATGGAAGCAGAGATCCGGAAGGCCGAGTATGTGTCACCTTAGCACGGGCACAGGTACCACAGGCTGACACATATTCCTCAACACACTTACGGCCACCAGAGTCTGCAGGAGATGAGATCAACAGTCGATCTGCTCCCAGGGTGCCCAGCAAGCACCGTAGAGTGATGTTCCTCGAACACCTTGTGACGTAATTCAGAGGGAACAAACAATTTCCCCAGAGGACAAGAGTCTGGAGCATCCGGATCAGGGTATCGAGATCAGGGTAAAGAGCGGATTTGACTACCCCTTCAGATAAAATGGGACTAGGGTCATTAGACTCACCCCCACCAGGAAAGCTATGCGACAAAGCATCCGCTTTGACGTTCTTAACCCCAGGGCGGTAAGTGACGATGAAGTTAAATCTGGTGAAAAACAATGACCATCTGGCCTGCCTTGGGTTCAGTTGCTTAGCCGACTCCAGGTAGGCCAGATTCTTGAGATCCGTAATTACCGTAATAGGATGAATTGCTCCTTCCAACCAATGCCGCCATTCTTCGAAAGCCAACTTAATGGCCAGATATTCCCTATTCCCCACATCATAATTACTTTCAGCAGTTGAGAGGTTTTTTTTTTAGAGAAAAATGCACATGGGCTCCATTTACTGGGTAAAGGACCCTGCGACAAGATTGCTCCTACTCCTACCTCGGATGCGTCAACCTCAACAATAAATGGCTGAGACACGTCCGGTTGCACCAGACCACCCTTTCACAGCAGAAAAGGCCTGCAATGCCGCATCAGACCAGATAGAAATATCAGCACCCTTCCTAGTCATGTCTGTTAAAGGTTTAACCACCGTTGAATAGTTCAAGATACATTTACGGTAGTAGTTGGTAAACCCCAAAAACCGCATAAGTGCCTTCAGATTTTCGGGTCGATCCCAGTCCAACATGGCACGGAGCTTCTCGGGATGCATACGAAAACCTGTAACACCTGTCTCACATGATCCTGATGAGTCTCCATATTAGGCGAATAAATTAGTATGTCATCAATGTATACAACTACAAACCTCCCCACCAGATGATGAAAGATGTCATTGACAAAGTGTTGAAAAACCACAGGAGCATTGATTAACCCAAAGGGAATGACCAGGTTTTTAAAATGACCCTCGGGGGTATTAAATGCGGTCTTCCACTCATCCCCCTCCTTGATCCTTACCAAATTATATGCCCCCCTCAGATCCAATTTAGAGAACACCTTGGTACCGACAATCTGACTAAACAAATCCAGAATCAAAGGAAGGGGGTAAGGATCACGGACGGTAATATGATTGAGCTCACGGAAGTCCAGACATGGCCTCAGGGTACCATCCTTTTTCTTTACAAAGAAAAATCCAGCAGCCACTGGGGACCTGGATGGTCTAATATGCCTCTTTGCCAAACTATTGGTGATATACTCTCGCATTGCCTTTCTTTTGGGTTCCGAAAGACTATACAACCGAGATTTGGGCAATTTAGCTCCAGGAATAAGATTGATGGGACAGTCATACTCCTCTTAAATGAATGTCATTCACTACCTGCGACAGGCATTTTTGGGTAAGAGGTGCTGAGTCAATTGCAAAGACAGTAATACTTTTCTCTAATGCCTTACTTAGTCAACCTGTGAATGCGAACAAACTGTCCATCAATCAAGTTAACTCCTGCCCCACTGTCGATAAATGCTTTGATTTTCACAGTTTTGGACTCTAGCGCCACCTCGACAGACAGGAGAAAATGGGTACTACCAGTAAAAGACAAAAGTAGGTTTTCTTGCTTCCCACCCACACCACCAATAGTAATTTGGGGATTAAGCGTCTTTTTCTTTTTGTCTACACCTTGATGCTGCAAGCACGGACAAATATTCACAAAATGTCCCTTATTGCCACAACAAAAGCAGACTCCTTTCACATGACCCAAGCTTTTGCCAGTAATTCCAGGAGTAGCTCCTCCTAACTGCATAGGCTCATCACAAGGCGCAACCACCAGTGTCTCTCCACCATAAGTGTCAAAGGAAGCAGTACCCTTGTTGAACAGTACGTCCTGAAGGTGAGGACCCCTAGAGCTCTCCCTCAGGCGACTATCAAGACGTATGGCTGCTTCCAATGACTCAGGATTTTAATGAAAAGCCAACGCTCCCTGCAGTCTCTCAGAGACCCTGACAGAATTGGCTACGGAGAGCAGGGTCATTCCACTCTGTATTGGTAGCCCATCTCCTAAATTCAGAGCAGTAGGTCTCCACGGAACATTCTCCCTGCCGCAGACCCCGTAACTTGGTCTCGGCCTGAGAGATCCGATCCGTGTCTCCCTATTTAGTCTGACTTTACCCATCACTCCTTGCTCTGGCTAGCTTCATTTGGTTTTGGAAGAGCTGGAGTGTGGTTCTTGTTGAAGTCCTGTTCATCCATCATCCTCAGAAGTTAAGTGTTCTGTTGTTGTGTTTTGTATCCTCCCCCCCCGGTTGTTTACTAGGCCTCAGCAAGACGCTGGTTCCTTCACCAGGGAAGGAACAGGTTGTCTCTGCCCTGTCATTACCTTTAGGGCATCCAAGGGTTACCAGGGTTTTCCAGGTTCCTGTGTATGAGCATCTCTACCATCGAGAGGTGCCCATACAGATAGGAGTTAGGGCCAAGAGCAGGGTTTTATAGGTGATGACCCTTTTCCTTCCCTAGCGGTGAGGACTAGTGTCTTTCTTCTTCCTTCTTGTTGTCTTTTGGTGTTCTCTCCTACTACATCCGTGACAACACCTTTACAGGGAACTAGACAACCTACTGCTCAGGTGCCTTACGTATCCCTGGTTAACCAACCATTGGCAGGGGAGGATTAGGGCATAAGCACTCTGGCCCTTTAAGAGCAAGATGAAGAGCGCGTGCTAAAGTATTGTAGATTAGCCACAACAGGAAGGGGGGGGGGATCAAACACTCCTCAGCATTAACTACTTGATTCAGGTTAGAATGTCTAATTGAATCTGGTTAGAACCCAACTCCATTATGACTTCTGATGTTTCCCTGTCTCCTTCCACCAGCTTTTAACCCACACCTCTGCTTTTTTGGGTTGGCTGTTATTGAAGAACAAGCCCACACCAAGGCCCATTATTTTTCAATGCAACAAGACTAAAATGATTCTAAATCAAAGCAGAGAGTATGCCAACTGCAGTGCCAGAAATGATATATGTATTAATATTAGCCATAATTTGCAAATAGATTTTCATCAGCTCATGGCAATGGGGAAGTAGCTGGTAAAAATAACACTACAGCTCAATGAACATATTACCCTGTGATGATGAATCCTGTTTTAGCAGCTCTATAAATACTCTGTACATATCTGATCTTTCAAAGAAAGAGAGCATTCACAAAATAAGAAGCCTTCATCAGAATAACAATGTCATGTGAATTTTTACTATGACTGCTATTGTAGTGTTAAGATGCTAAAGATAAAAAATGTAACAAACAAAATGTAAAATCCATATTATTATTATTATTAGTACGTTAACAATATACAAACAGTATGAAAAATCAATGTGCTCTAAAGTAAAGATCCACCTTTTGGACCATTTTAACTAATTATAAATTGAGAAAATTTATATATTGTGAAAACTCCCTAATATATACTCATACCTTTCAACTGTCCCGGATTTCGGTGGCTGTCCCACGGTCCCGAAATGGCTGTGGTATGTCCTGCTCTCAGCTGTCTCAGACAGTTGCTTGTAAGGGTGAAGCAGGGAGCTGTCCACCTCCTGCTTCACCATTCAGCTCAGCTGCTGCTCTTCCCACCAGGCACCATGCGGTCAGACATCTCTCTGCTGGGCTGTGGAGGATGAGTGGTGCAGGCTCGGAAATCAGTCTGTGCTCTACCTACACAGCCCAGCAGCACAATGTGTGACAGCATGGTGCCTGCTGGGGAGCGCAGAGTGAGCTGTGATGATCATCGGAGGAACTAGGTGAGTATTTACTTATTTTTTTCCTCCTGTGAAGGGGGCACATATCTCGCATAACTACTATGAAGGGGGCACATATCTGGGCATAACTACTGTGAAGGAGCAGATACCTGGGCATAACTACTGTGAATGAGGCACATATCTGGCATAACTACTGTGAAGAGGGCACATATCTGGGCATAACTACTGCGAAGGGGGCGCATACCTGGATGTAACTACTGCAAAGGGAAGGGGGGGGGATATCTGGGCATAGCTACTGAGAAGGGGCACATATCTGGGCATAACTACTGTGAAGGGGGCACCTACCTGGGCATAACTACTGTAAAGGGGGTTCATATCTGGGCTTAACTACTGTAATGGGGGCACATACCTTGCATAACTACTGTGAAAGGGGCACATACCTGGGCATACCTACTGTAAAGGGGGACACAGAGGTCGCAATAACGCCTGTACAAGCGTCATAGACGCCCGTTTAGGCAATTTAACTACCTGGAAAAAGTCTAAGGCGTACTAATACGACTTAGACTTTTCCCTATGATTTATCAGTGAAGGCCGCGCTGTGAATAGCACAGGGATGCTGCTTGTGCCTGAAGTAACCAATAACAAAGCTTCTTACAGTCAGGAGCGTTGTTATTGGTTGGTTTGAGCGGGCTGCCGACCATTCGGCACACCGCTCTGAAGCTGCAGCGCACGATCTAACTATATGTGCACACACCCTCTGCACAAGGCAGCTCTCGCAGTGGGTGCTGCCCACACTCTAAAGTACCCGGAGCACCATGTGCAGGAACTAGAACAGGGCTCGCCCTCCGGTCCCAGCTGCTGCTCAGGATGAGCCCAGTAAGTTAGCTCCTCTTCTACTGTGGTGAGGGGTGCTGTGGGTAGGGGGCACCAGGTATCATCTCTACAGTGTGTGCCACTGATAATGCGCCAAAGGAATGTTCTGAGGTTTACCTGATGCCGTGAACTGGACTGTGCCGAGCTTTCTGCAAAGCATCCCCTATTGTTAACCCCTTCAGTCGATCTAATCCCGTCCTACTGTAAGATCTTACATCCTGTTTCCTTGTCCTTCCGTTCCCATTGCAGATTGTGTGGGCATTGTTGGTACAGCTTGGGTAGCTTAAGTTTGTCGATCGGTTTGGGGTGTGCAAAAAAAGAAGTAGTAGGAGAGTGTGGAGGAAGTGAGTAATGTAGGAAACAGAGAGGAGAAGAAAGTGTATGGAGGAGCAGAGCAGGCTCATTCCAAGATGTAGATGCCTTTCTTTCCTCTGGGACCTGATCAAGCCTGGAGAGGACAGACCAAGTAGTCACAGCAGCCCAGCACAGACAAGTAAGTCTATGTACGAATATAAAGCAAGTCTAGTGAAGATTAGAGCTGAGTCTAGCCAAGGGACTTCACAAGCACCAGTGACCAGGAGGAACTTAAAGGTACCTGGACACAACTGGATGATTAGTGCGCAGAATTATCCTTTTTCACTAAATGCCTTCTGGGACATAGTGAACCTGAATATTTCAGGAGGGCATCCTGCATAAAATAATGTAGGAGAGAGTTTGCCTGCCACGAGGGAGAACGCCCTTATTGGATTGCTTAATATAAAAGCAAGGAAACCATTATATTCATTGCCTGAGTGCTAGAGATTTGACTTAAAGTAGAAATATCTAAGAAGATAACTTTTGTCTTGCCTGTAAAGTAACAGCATTAGGAAAACTCATCAACTGACAATTGCCAGACCTGTTGTTGATGTTGATTACAGCTAAACTAATTTCTGAATCCTCCTTTATGCCATATAAGTACACTGTACTGATGAACTGTACCAACGGTCCTGAGACATTTTATTTAAGTAAAAGTTCAACTGTTTTACTACAACTGACTCCTCATCCTTTCCACTACTCTCAACATTTGCACCTTACGGTGCTGGCGTCACGAACACAGGGGCCCAGCCACCAAAGCACCATAAACACTTATACCATCAAGGGCACCTCAACTGCCATCTGACTGGTGTTCCCTGCAACAGAGAGTGTCCCGGAGGATTTAGTGCCGTCCTTCCCTCCACTGCACTGCCGGCCCAGGGAGGCTCTGCTGACTGTGAGTAAATTAACTACTACCCCCATCGGCCCACCGTAGTCTCACGTGTTGCCCCTGCGGTCCAGCTCGCTGCACACGCACCAAGCTCTATTAACTCTTGCTGTTCCTTCAGAAGAAATTAGGACCCACACAAATAAAACTTTGCATTTCTCCTTTTCATCCTGCTATTAGGTGACATAAAGGTGTTACTCTGCCTCAGTCAAAACCTGGGCTGATTTCCTGCTCAGGATGAGCCCAGTAAGTTAGCTTCTCTTCTCCTGTGGTGAGAGGTGCTGTGGAGAGGGGAGCACCACGTATTATCTCTACAGCATGTGTATTCATCTATGGTGTATAGGCACAGAGCTGTGGCACTGCAGCCTCCAGTGTGTGTATGCTCTGAGAAGAGGAGGGGGCATGCCTTGTGCATGTGGAGGGCAGTGGGGTTTGTGAGAGGCAGGCAGTGGCAGGAAGGCCTGTGCCCTGCTGTGGCTCTCATGGCTTTCTGCAGTACTTAGGCTGGAAGTGAAACGCTGCTTCACTCCCATGTAACATGTCATAGGATCCACTGGTGTGGCCAAGGACACGGTCCCAGTGCTAATGGGACCCTGCCTGTAGCTCCCCTGGACCTACGTGCAGCTGTATGCCACCTAAAACCAGAGGGCTGTTGCGGCCTACTGATTCTGTCAGAGGAGCTGTCACTTTTATGACTGATCTGTCTGACTAGTGATAAAGTACAGGGAAGATCCACTTTACTGGACTATACTTTATCACTTTGCTATAATTGCTTGCTGTTATTTAGACAAGAAACCGTTTCCTGCATACCTACCTCTTAGGCCCCGTTCACATCAACACATATTTATTTCTGTTGTTCTGCTCTGTTAGATGAGCAGAACAATGAAAATGACAGAAGTGCTGGATCAGGCACGTAACTGAGATGAACAGACTCCATTTACTGTTATGGAATCTATTCAGTTTCTGTTCAGGATCCTGTCATTTTACCAGACAAACCTGCATGTAAGGTTTTTTTGTCCGGTCTTTGACAGAATCTGCGACAGAGCCTCATACAGAGCCTCCAACGCAGATGTGAACAAGCCCTTAACATTATGTAGACCTACTATCAGTTAGTTCTATTACTTCAAGTTTCGTACTCCTCCTCGCCTAAAAATACTCCTCAAAAATGGTAAGAGGAGTATTTGTAGTGTAATGTAATGTAGTGACCTCTGGGGGTGCATAACTTGGCATAACTACTATGAAGGGGGCACATATTCGGGCATTACTACTGTAAAGGGGGCACATATCTGGGCATAACTACTGTGAAGGGGGCACATGTGGGCACAACTACTGTGAGTTGCACAGTTTGGGCACAAAGGGGGAATAATTACTATGTGGGGAGCATTAAGGGGACTGAGTGTGATTGGGAATGTATAGTTATGTGTTGGTTGGAGTTAGAGGCATGACTTAGTATTAAAAAAATTGCTGTTTCCTACACATATATACTGTATGTCAAGTCACTGTATAGAAAATCATTGTATAATACTGTTGCGGTGGCCCTGACAATAAAATCTCACAGTCCTCCTCCTGGGTGGGTCCCTTCTGAGTTCTGGCACCATAGCAGCTACTTTCCCTGCTTTTACTACAGCTGCTCCCCAGTCATTGACAAGGGTGTAACAAGCAATGATGAGGCTCCATAGAAAAGCCCCACTCTAGTAAGACCACCTTCAATGAAAAGTTCATAACATGAAAACCTTTTCTTTTTTTTCTGGGGTACTACCTCTCCTTGGGGAGAGAGCACCTTAGTCGGCGTGAGGAGACTTATAGGCCATATATGCTCCTCTGGAATTATTAGAAGAAAGGGATGCAAATGAGCTCCTCACGTAGCTTGTTAAGAGCTCTCTTGCATCCCTTTCAACCTTTCGGTAAAATGAAGGTCTTCAAATAAAAAAACGGCACAGTACCGGGATGTGATTTTCACATGAAAAAATAAATAAAATGAAATTGAAAAAAAAATAAAAAATGAAGATGACAATCACAAACAATTATTTTTTACTCTATTCAATCATTGAGGTTAAATAGTGCTTTATAAGGAGGTGTAATCATAATCCATGAGTTGATTAATTAGAACCCTTTCATCCGCCTGAGAACATTTCATTCAAGCAGCTGAACATCCTTTGGTCCGGACCATAAAACCTTTTTGGAACACTACCTTAAAATGTAATGGCCCAAAGTATCACATACAGCTAAAAGGTCAAGGAGGATTAGGATGGATTACATCCCTTGCACACAGCCTTTGGCAGAAGAGAAATTCAAAGGGTCCTCCAACTTAATATGAAGGTTTGCAGACTGCAGCTTAATAAGAAACCTAGATAATAATGTTTATTGTAGCTACTGTATATTACATTATAATATAGTCATGGACTAAATAGTTTAACCCTTTGCCATAAACTTGCACCATAGAAAAGGGCATGTAGTAGGCTCAGGAGGGTGGGCGGTGGGTGCTGGCTGTGTAATAAAGCTGACATCCTATCGATCGTGATCATTTAACTCCTCAGGTGCATCAGTCAATAGCACCTGTGGCATCTAAGTGGTTAGTAAGAGGGAGGGGCTCCCTCTGACCTATGAATAGCCCCTTCTCCTGCAGGCGGGGTGTTCATTTGTTTGTGACAGCCTGGTGACACGTGAAGGCTCCCAGGACTGCCAGGGGAATCTTCCTACAAAAGAGGTTGTGTCATCTCCTTGAATATGCCAATAATATTTTATAGTTGCAAGTCCTAAGGCTACCTTGGCTAATTTCAGCACTCTCAAAGAAATGAATGGTAGGTAAGAGTGAATGTGTGGTCCAATTGCATGTTCAAGAGTCCTAGTAGGACTAAAAATAAAAGTAAAATAAAGTAAAATTTTAAAAAATATATAAATATAAAAAAAATTATAAAAAATTCAAATCACCCCCTGTCCCAATTTTACAAATAAAATTAAATAAAAAATGAAACATCTTTGGTATCGCCACATACAAAGAACTATTAAAACATAAAAGAATTTAACCTTGCCCGCTGAATAAAAATTGATCAAAAAATCTAATGTACACCAAAATAGTACCAATTAATAAAAACACAGCTTGTCCTGCAAAACACAAGCTGATTCTCAGCATATTTGCTGGGTAGCGGCCAGATCTCCTCCAGTCCTCATTGTAGTTAATGGGGCTGGAGCGAGGCTTTCAAGCTTCCTGCAATGCCGAATATACAGAGATCCTGCCAGATATCTGGTGCCTGTGTAAAACTAGCCTAAAGCTAAACAAAAAACTATATAAATTTGGTATTGCTGTAATCGTACTGACCTGAAGAAAAAAAGTGTTTGTTTATATAAAAACAAAACCCAAAAACCAATACTAGATATGATAAATTCAATTATGCCAATTTTTCCTGCAAAAAACAAGCCCTCATACGGCTATGTGAATAAAAAAGTAGAAAAGTTATGGCTCTTGGAAGGCAGGGAAGGAAAAATGTTTAATTAAATTATGAAAATTGTTTATAATACCAAGGCGTTAACAACAGAAAATAGGTTACGCATTTAGTAAAAGCATCCACTGTACATTTTCCATTAATGGGGACTAGGGTTTAATAATATAATCCAAATGGAAAGGGAAAAAAATCTAATCTTTTAGGAGGCTTCTTTTTTCTCCCAATTTATTCTACCTCTCCAGTGCATGTTAAACAACAAATATGTGAAATGGGGAGGGACTGCTTTGACTTGCGCTGCTTTGACTTTCGGTTGGAGGCATGTTGGTGCAGCCTGATCCTTCCCCTTTCACAATCTACAAATTGAGCTCTGCTTTGCTGATCAATTATGTTACAGCAGTGGGTGTGGAACCACTGTGTCAACCAACAGATTTGACTTTGGGCTAATCCTAGAGGTATTATTCATGCAGTCCTGTGTTTTTCACCCCTTAACTCCTATACAGGGATGTGGACTTTGCTACAGGGAGCCACCAGACCGCTGACTTCTGGAGTAGTCTGTGGTTGACAACTGACCCATGAGGGTCAGAGAAACTGGTACGAGGCACCAAGGGGTCAGACAAAATCATAGTTAGGGACAGGCCAAGGTCCAAAGTGAGAGAAGGCAGCAAAGGGTCAATATAGAGGTCAGGTACAAGTCAGGTAAGGAAGCAGAGGGTCAGAATTTGGAATTCAGGCTGAGGTCAGTACACGGGCAGACAAACAGATACAGCACACTTTTGCAGAAACTAGCAAGCTAGGAAACCTATTGCTCAGGAACCCTCCTACTGGGGAAGGTGCCTGAAATACCCCAGAATTTCCAGCCATCGGCTTGTGAAAATTAGAAGGCATGCTCTGGCCCTTTAAGCCCAGGAGAGTGCATTCTCCTCTTGGGCAGTAGGAAGAGGCCCTCCCCTTCGCACGCAGGCCACGGTCTGCCAGAGAGAAGGGAAGGGGGGAGTGGTTAGGGGGGACAGTCTTGTTGGGGGAGGGGAGCTTTGGGTTACAATGTTGCTGCCAATGGGGAGGGGTGGATAGGGGGACAATGCTGCTGCCAATCAGAAAGGGGTGGATAGGGTGACAATGCTGCTGCCAGAGTTGCTGCCCTGTATTTGTTTGGTGCTGATGGACAGGTATTTAATGCTGCAATGTGGAATTTGGTGCTTTTGGGGAGGTATTTTGTACTGCACTGTGGTATTTATTTGATTCTGATGGGAAGATGCTTTATACTGCACTGTATTTGGCTCTGTTGGGGAGTTAATTTATGCTGCACTGTGGTATTTCTTTGGCACTGTTATTAAAGTATTTTGTGCTGCATGGTGGTATCCGATGCTACTGGGGTGTGGATATTTTGTGTTTTTATCATGGTATGTGCTGCTATTAGGTAGGTAGGCATTTCTGTGTTCTTTTCTTATGTTGATGGTGTGGTTTACACAGGGGCATGACCAAGTAAAGAGTAATCTGCTGCAGCCTGCATTGTGCAACCACTGTTTTCCTTTGATATCTTATGTGGGCCAGTGAGGCTTGTGTGCCAGGGCTGATAATTCAGCCCTAAATAGGTAATTTGACTTCTTATGAAATTGGCACTAGTGTGTGTATGCCTGAGATTGTGAAATTACACTGTGCATTTGGGAAAAGAGTAGACGTGAACAGTGGCAAGCTCTGTACAGCGCTGTGGAATATGTTGATGCTATATAAATAAATCATAGCCTTTCTTTGAACGCTGCACTTTTTCTATAGAAATCCAAACAGGTTTACCTTTTCCACAGGAGGGCTACTCTGGTCTGAGAGATGAGCAGATAAGAGAGTTAAGATGTAATTAATCACTGAATAATGGCCTTTAGCCAAATATGTACTTATCAGGGAGTCAATAAAGATAAGGGGATTCATCCAGGGTGGTATCACAGGTGCAATCCAACTGGAATGCAGTTCCCTCCCGAAAGTATAACTTGCGCTTATTTCTAGTTGACAGATATATGTGTGAAAGGAAGCAATAACCTGGGTAGGATCCTGCCAACAAAACACTGAAATTGCAGATTTTTCCTAAGAGACGTTGCTGCCCTTGTGACCTTTGATGTAGTCTTCTCTCATTGCATGCCTGAATTTTGCATTGGAGACTTGTCATAAGAGTTAATAACACTTTGCTGCCGTGTTCTCGTGCAACATTAGACATGACTGTCTAACATTTTCTGGGATGATTTCAATGCTATTTGTGGCTTGACACAAGCTGGCCTATACTCCATTCCTTGATATGAGTAACCAATAGGGTGATTGGTAGTAAGAAAGAAATCAAGGGTGGGGCTCTTAAACTTATCTCATCTACCTTCAGAGGTTTTAACATGGGATTATGTCAGCAACTATATGAATGTCCAGTATATAACATTTAATATATGAAAGGGCTTTTATGTCATTGTTAATGTAGTATAACCATATGTCCCCCTTTTCCCGGACATGTCCTCTTTCTGGGGCCTAAAAATATTGTCTGTGCGGAATTTAGAAATTACCAAAAATGGCCGGATTCTCAAGAGGGGGCACTATAATCTGCTACAGTGCAGGAGCTGAAGGATGTGTGATGATATTTCAGTCATTTGATAAGTGCAGGAGGGGCTTGGAGCTCAGCAGTGGAAAGGAGGTGGTAAGGACCCGTGATGATGTCACCATCATGTGATCAGTGTAAGATGGGTCCGAGCTCAGCAGTAGAGAGGAGGTGGTAAGGACCTGTCATGATATCACCATAATGTGATCAGTGCAGAATGGGCCAGAGCTCAGCAGTGGAGAGGAAAAGTGGTAAGAACCTGTGATGATGTCACCATCATGTGATCAGTGGAAGATGGGCCTGAACTCAGCAGTAGAGAGGAGGTGGTAAGGACCTGTCATGATATCACCATCATGTGATCAGTGCAGAATGGGCCAGAGCTCAGCAGTGGAGAGGAAAAGTGGTAAGAACCTGTGATGATGTCACCATCATGTGATCAGTGGAAGATGGGCCCAAGCTCAGAAGTGGAGAGGAGGTGGAAAGGACCTGTGATTATGTCACTGTCATGTGATCAGTGCAGGTGGGGGCAGAGTTCAGCAATGGAGAAGGGGGGAGCCTGAGAAATGTTGGAAGTTGTGGTCCTCTCCTCTTATACTCCCGATCTTAATTGTCCTCTGATATCCCATAATAATGATCTGGACATTCTGGGAGTTACACTCATCTCCTCTTTGTGTAACGTAATCTGATACTGGTATATAGATTACGGGTTCCATTTTGAGTGTTGTGTTGTTACCCACAGTTTTCCACCTACAGTGTCCTCCTTTTCGGGTTTAAGAGAGTGGTCACCATAGTTAATGGGAGATATGCTGTATTGCAGCTAAGCCAGGTTTTCAGGAAAGGGCTGGGCTGCAATACCAGACAGCATGGTAGTGTTGTAAGGTGGGGGATAGGTCTTGCAACTCTTTGTTCCGCTGAGAAGGGCAAAGCAGTAACGGAGGACGTGCCAGCCCCTTGTATGTCATTACCAGTCATGTAGCTAGCATGTCAGTAAGAGCACAGCAGGAGGGGACATATATAAAAGCCTAAGGAGTGTTATTTTATTGAGAAGTTCCACACATGCCAAGTGACATAAAGTTACTGCCTCACTGGGGGTGAGTGCTGAAAATGCCTGCTGCAGTGGCTGCTGTAGCGAATGAGTGAAGATCATGCAGGAGGAGAGGCAATCTCCTTCCTACAGCATGAGGCCAGGAGAGAGCTGTGGTGGTGGAAAGAGAGGGAGTACCTGTGAGGAATATGGATTATTATTTAATGTCCGCCATGTTCCCACACCAGCCATCTGCTGTCAGGTAATGAACTCTACAGGGGGGGCCTGCTTCAAAGCCAAATGGCAGAGAACTTCTAGCAGGCCACCTTTGTTTACAATTTCTCACCTCCGTTCATATAGTACAGATCCTGCAGGAAAGCTTCCCTGCAGGGGGTCTAGGCCATTGCCCAGTTCAATGAACATTATCAGACATCATGGAACCGGCTATTCATAAGGAATTATGAATCGCCCTTGCATCACATACATAAGTCAGTTAGATATGTGTGTCCCTGTGGCCAAGACGGTCAGGCTGTTACTCGTAGTTTGATAATAGGACGCCAGGGAGGGGAGATACACATATCTCCCCACAGAAACCAAATAGCGATACCATGCTTGGAGTCTACTGGTAGCCGGAACCCAGACGGATCCATTGGTCCCAGAACCACCTCCCTGCGACATTCTGGTCTGGAGCCATGAGCCCAAATCAGTTATGTGGCTCATTTGCTGCCAGCCCCAAAGAGGGGGAGTGGACTCCTCCCAGAGGCCGGAAGGGGAGGGGCCGGCTACTACACAACAAAAGGCTCATGCCAGCAAGTGGGCGTGTCTTTTCTCTGAAAGGGGTCACATTGTGCCATGTGTTTAGAGGGACCTGCAAACTGCTGACATCACTGCCTCCCATGTGACTACAGCTAAGAACTCATCACGACCCAAAGGACTCATCCATCTGGTAAACTGACTTTTGCTCTGTTTAATCCTGTTTGTACCATACTACCTGTAACTGCAACCTCAGACCACTGTATATATTCTTTGTGTGTATAGTGTTATTTCTAGTGATCCCTTAAGACGATTAAATATATAATTTAATCTTGTGCTGTCTTTTATCTCGATCACGAATCCCCACGTCCGTGTTTCGGCCTAGTTATACACTACCGCGGGTTGTTTTCTCACCCTATATAATCCCGTTAGCAGACCGGGCTTATATCAAACGAGAAGCTGGTGGCAGTCTTCCCGGCTGAGGAAGCGCTATTTCACTGGGGCAGTAAAAAAAAACGGCTCCCTCAGCTTGTTGCCCCTCTGTGCCTGTGTGGACAGGAGGAGTCTGTGAACACTGTACCAAGCTGACCTTACCTGCTCCTCAGGGACGACGTCACGCCTTGGTAACCAGTGACTATACCGGATCTCGCTGACTTTACTTATTTGACGTCCGGCAGCAGCGAGGTGCGGTATTCGTCACAGTACCCCTCCCACATGTCCGTTTTAGAAGTGGCACAGTAGAGCTGAAAACTGTGCATTCCTTGACTGGGGGTGCACAAGAAAAAAAGGTCCAATTCAGTAGTGGGGTCTAAAGATGGCAGCAGAACTGATCTGAATTGAAGTGGCAGTCACAGCTGGTAAAAAAAAAATAAAAAAATTTTTTTGTAATTTCATACAGGCCCTTTAAAAAATCTAAAATTACTGAGCAACTTTGCACATACTTTTCTTCAATTACCTTGTAATGGTTATGAGTTCCATAATATTTTCTTCTCCTTTCCCTTGTGAAAGGTCAGATAACTTTGACCCAATCAGAGCCTAGCTATTAGGTCACATGTCTGACTGTGGACTGTTCACATACTGTAGTCTGTTTCCAAGGGCAACCTGCAGAAATACTGAAAATAGGTGAAAAATAAGGCAAGTATTTTCAAAGTTATGTAAAATTTTCTGAACATTTAAAGTGGATGTCCAGAACTGGAAAACATGACTGCTTTCTTCCAGAAACAGTTCGGTACTTTATGTAAAGTTTCCTGCCTGATATCTAAACTTTTCCTTCCACTGAAATGAATGGAAACCTTGTGACTGAAGTGATGGGAGAGCAGCTCAGTGTCTATACAGTATAATATGTGTACAAAAAGAGTTATTTATATCCTATTAGATGACTGTTCTGTACTCTGTACCTTTTGATGAAGAACTGCTCTGAAGCATAAACTGCTGCCATTCCATGCATAATAAAAAGTATCCATGAGCAGATCTATGTTAATACTATATCTTCATTGGAAACATTGCTGAAGTTACCATTGGCTCATGCAAGGGACCAAATGTATGCTAGATGACAATGAGACAGTGTTTGCGTGACATTGAGTAAAAGAACAGTGCCAGGAAGAGCCGAAAAGGATGAGCAGAACAGAAAATAAGGTTGATGAGAATTGCTAGTAATTGCGTATGACAGAGGCAGAGGATAGAAGTCTGCTTACCATCTTCTGGGAAGAGAATGTGAGACAAAATTAGAGTATGAAGAAAACAACAAAAAAGGATTTTCTCTGACAGTCTCAATTAAAGGGGCTTTGTTTTCGACCTGGATGACTATGATCAGTAAACAAATTGACATGTCTCTAAACTGGGCCTCCAGTCTTTTTTTTGGCAGCTTAGAAATGTGAGTTTGGTTCCCAACTCACATAGTTCGAAATAAAGGGAATGGCAAACAGTACTCAAGAATTTCAGGTTGATTTTTAGAGTTGAGCGAATCGAAGTTGACGAAGTGGAATTCGATCCGAATTTCAGGAAAAATTAAATTCGCACCGAATCGGAATTTCCTCACGCTTCGTGGTAATGAATCTCATTTTTTCCTAAAATGGCTGCTGCACGTGTTAGTACATGGAGCAAAGAACTCTGGGAACAAGGGATCACCCACAATGCCTTGCATGCAGCCAATCAGCAGCCAGCCAGCCCTGTGATGTCACAGCCCTATAAATACTCTCAGCCATTTTGTATTCTGCCATTTTCCAGTTTACTTAGTGCAGGAAGAGACGTCAGCAGGCGCTAGGGACAGTGGTAGGAAAGACTTTATTGTGCTGAAAAAACTATTTACAAGTTCAGGGAAATATTATTCAAGGTGTAGGGAAAGCATAGGGAGGCATCATCCACGCTATAAGAGGAGAACAGGGTGCAATAGGAGAGTGTACAGCCTGGGTAATAGGAGCAATTCTTTTACACCTTGCTGCACTTATTGGGGATCCAAATTGGTGTTATACTGCTGCTTTTAGGTTTGCACTAGATGATACCTCTGTAATTCCAGCATAACTTGCTTGTTATTGGGGCGCAAGTGCTGTGTTGCAGGGTATATTTATAGGAAATATACGTACGGTACGTCATATTAATCGTTTAAATGGGGTGGGGGTGTATTAGTGAAAAAAAGGACGTCTTATTTACCGTTCTGCGGTGCCGTTACATTGTACTACACACTTTGTTTAGGGTCTTTTAATAGTATAGAAAGTACGTATTATTTGCCATTCTGCAGTGCGGTTACATTGTACTACAGCCTTTTTTGGGGTGTATAAGTGTAAAAAAAAGTACATCTTATTTGCTGTTCTGCGGAGCAGTTATATTGTACTACAGCCTTTTTGGGATGTATAAGTGTAAAAAAAAGTATGTCTTATTTGCCGTTCTGCGGTGCAGTTACTTTGTACTACACTTTTTTTTGGGGTGTTTTAATAGTATAAAAAATACGTCTTATTTGCCGTTCTGCAGCTTTTTTGGGGGGCTGTCAGAGTAGTTCAATTGTTCAGGTATAAAGTAATTAAGTCGACCGACACACAGACACAGGCTGACACAGTGCTGTATCTATGGAGATCTGAAAGATCCCTCCCAAATATCTTCATTAATATACCTTTATGCTAATGGGGGTAACTTGGTGTTTCTGGGAGGTTACAATAATTAATAATCAAACGTGGAACATAATTGCACGTGATAACATATTGGCAATATCTTGCAGTCCTAAAACTGGATAACAGTTAATTTGACAGATTCTGGGAAATATTTGGACACGTATACCAAAAACATTTCCCAGAATTTCCGATTACATAGATATCTGCTCACATCACATATCTCTCAACCTCCTCCAACCTAGGTGATTGTGTCCCAAATTGGATGAAATACTCCCTCTTCCTTACTGATATTCATGTCATTGCACAATTTACCAGCACAATTACCAATGGTCTTTCAGAATATGTTCTAAGGCCTAGAAATTATGAACAGTGGAATAAATGATGAATTTCTGTGAATATACATTTTACAGAAATAAGGTTTACCTATATGAATATATGCATAATATAATCATTCATGTTATAAAGAATTTCTAACAATGACCCCATTACTCTCACATTTCTCCCCTCTTTTTATCATCAAAAATCAGCAGGAAAAGTTTAACAACGATAAAAATCAATAATATTAGGAAACATCCTTGTAGTAACATATGGAATAATCCAGAAATCCATACACCTACCCCATGGAACCAATTAAGGGGAGTAAGCCATGATAACCAATCAGGTAATGCAAGGTCAGGAGGTGACAGATGTGCATTAAGGAACCCTTCTTTTAATTGCTTGGCTTGCTGTAGATCTTGTGATACTCTAAATCTACCTTTGGGATCAATATAATGACATTATGCAGAACCCACTATTTGACATAACGCTCCTTGGGCTGCTGTAAGATAATCTAATACCATTGCACGGTGATTAGTGACAATGATCAGATGCTTCAGATATACTGAATTTACTTCTACAGCATCAAACAAATAATCCGTAATATTATCAAATAATTAACTTAAATCATCGATTTGTCTAGCATTTTTTGAGGATTCCAGAAGACAGGAAATAAATATTTATTAGTGGGAAGTACATTCCCACCTTTTCTACCGTTGGGGATCAGCATGGATCAATTTAGTTGGGTGCTTAAAATGTGGTCTTTCAGGCATATTAGGTATAACAGGCACACTCCTTTTTGTCAACATATGTCCAGGCAAAAGCGCATAAGGGATGTCCTCAGATTTCCATGTCCAAGTGGCAGGTTAAAGCTTAGGCTACTTTCACACCTGCGTTCGGTGCAGATCCGTCTGGTATCTGCACAGACGGATCCGCACCGATAATGCAAACGCTTGTATCCGTTCAGAACGGAACCGTTTGAATTATTCTTTAAAAAAAAAGTCTAAGTCAAAACGTACATTGTAAGTCAGGACGGATCTATTTGGCTCCACATCGTCAGGCAGACACCAAAACGCTGCAGGCAGCGTTTTGGTGTCCGCCTCAAAAGCGGAACGGAGACCGAACGCAGCCAAATTTATGCATTCTGAACGGATCCTCCTAATCCATTCAGAATGCATTGGAGCTGAAACGGATCTCACAAGCGGACCCAGAAACGCCAGTGTGAAAGTAGCCTTAGCTAGAGTACAAGCTCCTCCAGCTCCTTGTGGAAGCCACTTGAATGCCTTATTGCCACATACTATGTAGACATCATCAGCTAATTGAATTTGAAGCTTTCTAATTAATGCATCAACAATTGAAATGAACATCGTAGTATCCTGATATATACACCAAGATTCAGGGTTTTCATCATTAGTAATAAGATTATAATATAACAATGGACCACAGACTGCTGCCCCATCTCCTTTTATACTTTCTATTACTTCTTCTAAATCTACTCCTTTTGGTTTCCATTCACACGTCCGCAATTTCGTTCCGCATTTTGCGGACCCATTCATTTCTATGGGGCAGCACGATGTGCTGCCCGGATCCGGAATTGCGGATCCGCACTTCCGGGTCCGCAATTCCGATCCCGAAAAATATAGAACATGTCCTATTCTTGTCCACAATTGCGGACAAGAATAGGCATTTTTCTATTCGGTGCCGGCGATGTGCGGTCCGCAAAATGCGGAACGCACATCGCCGATGTCCGTGTTTTGCGGATCCACACACACGGACGTGTGAATGGACCCTTAGGCTGATAAAAAGCACCTAATCTCCCACACTGTGCCCTATTTCCAGGTGGAAACTGTACTGTATATTTCCACTTAGGATCATGTATTTTCCTTGCCAAATAATGTCTATGTTTGCTTTCTTGGCCACTTTCCTGTCCAGAACAGCTTCTTTTAATCTCTTGAGTAGGTACTTCTCCCATGTCCATCAGAGCAACCTGTCTTCGTTTCCAACCATCCTCACGCTTGTCATAATTATACCAGGTACCTACCCTGGTAGGGATATTCACCTGCCACCAGGGATATTTTATCCAACCAGTTACAGGTAATGCTATAGCTGTTTCCTTACGAGGTGATTCTAGTGTCAGCTGAGGTATATCCCAAGAAGGTAAATCTAATAGCTCCTTCTCTAAAAGGGGTTTTAGCAATATATGGCATGAAATTGGCAGTAATTGGTGAGTGACTGCAAATCCAACAGTCAGATACATTTCTCATATGGGCAACTATTTTATGGTACTTGATAAACTTATTTTCCCATTCACTACTATCTTCATCATATGCCCCAAAAGTGTAGTGGACTACAATACTTATGAACAAATATTTTTCCCAAATCATGGCTTTATCCGCTTGTTTTCCTTCCAGCTTCACAGAGGTTGGTGTAGTCAGCTGGACTTAGAATGGACCGTCAAATTGAGGTTCTAATGCTTTCCTTATGTGTCGTTTCACAGTAACCCAATCTCCAGGATTTAATGAGTCCCTTCAAGTGAAGAGGGATCTAGAATAGAACTGAGAACACGATTATGAACCTGTTGTAATCTCCTGTGCAATGCTCCTACATATTGTGTCAAGTCTGAATGAATGGTCTGGAGCTGTTGAGGGAAATACAGTCTTGTCTTTGGCGCAGTGCCAAAAAGTATCTCATAGGGACTTAATTGTGTTTTCCTATGAGGGGTTACCCTGACTGTATACAATGCTATTGGTAAACACTGTCCATGGCTTACCAGTCTCAGCCATTGCTTTCTGGATTTTTAGCTTTAAAGTTCCATTCAAGAGTTCTACCTTTCCGCTGCTTTGAGGCCTATGAGGTGTGTGGAATGCCTGCTCTATGCCTAGAGCGTGAAGTATCTCCTGTAAAACCTCTGAAGTGAAATGATTTCCCCTGTCACTTTCGATCACTTCTGGAACTCCAAATCTGCACACCACCTCAGACTAAATTTTCTTGGCTACTGTTTTTGCATTAGCTTTGGCTGTAGGCCAAGCTTCAGGCCAACCTGAAAAGAGGTCCACACATACCAGAACATACTCCTATGTTCCTACCTTTGGAAGTTGAATAAAATCAAAAGGGTATAGTGGCTTTGGAGTGCACCTGGGGGGCACCTTGACAGTACTTCCTATGTTATGGGAAGCACAGACCATGCACCCTTGGACATACTTAGCAGCGGCATTGTTGAACCCCAGGGCCACCCTTCCTTGACTTACCAAACTTACCATTGCTTCCTTGGACTGGTGGGTAAGGCCATGTGATAGGGCACACATCATGGGGTATAGTACCCTGGGAAGGCAAAGTTTAGCATTTATGGCATACAAACCTTCCTGATTCTTCTCGACCTTTCTTCTTACCTATTCTTTCACTTTAGGAACTTGTTCCTGCAACTTCTGGAGGAGGGTTAGATCAACCTCCCTTTTTTGTGGAACTATGTCCACAGTATGTCCCATCACAGGAGGAGGCAATAGAGCAGCATACTTGGCAGCAGAATCTGCCCTACGGTTTCCATCAGCCTCCTTTGTTTGCTCTTTGGTATGGGCCTGTACCTTGACAATGGCCACCATCTTAGGTAATTCTAATGCTCTGAACAACTGAGCTACTTACCCGAGGATCCCACAAAATCTCTGCTTCTCCAAATGGGACCATAGTCATGTGCTATGCCAAAAGCATATCGGGAGTCAGTGTAAATGTTTACAGTCTGACCTTCAGCCATTATACGTACATGCCTCAGTAGGAGTGATCCTTGTCTCACAACTTCCTCCAAGGTAGTCAACTGCATATCCATGTATGGTTTTCCATCAAGGTAGTACTTGGATCCATCTACAAAAAGCTCAAGATCAGCATTAGGTATGGATATTTCTGTAACATTATCAAGTTATTTTTTCAGTTTTCATTAATTCAAAACAATCATGGTCAACACTTATGGTACCATCTTGCTCTACCTGATCTGACTGAAAGTAAAGTATTCAGGATTGTACATCTCTTGATTGTTATGTTTGGTGGAGTAAGAAGCGTCACTTCATATTTTGTTAATCTCACCATTGATAAATGTTGAATCTTTGCCTGCGACAATAGTTCCTGGACTGCATGAGGCACATACATTTCCAGTGCATGATCCAGAACTATGTCAGCAACTTTTTCAGTCAGCAAGGCACAGGCTGCTACTGCCAGCACACAAGAGGGGGCTCCCCTAGCCACTACTTCTACACTGAGCAAAAATATAAACGCAACACTTTCGGTTTTGCTCCCATGAGCAGTACTCAAAGATCTGAAACATTTTCTACATGCACAAAAGACCCATTACTCTCAAATATTGTTCACAAATCTGGAGATAGAGTATTTAGTTTAAATCAATTATCTTTGTGTACAGTCGTGGCCAAAAGTTTTGAGAATGACAAAAATATTAGTTTTCACAAAGTTTGCTGCTAAACTGCTTTTAGATCTTTGTTTCAGTTGTTTCTGTGATGTAGTGAAATATAATTACACGCACTTCATACGTTTCAAAGGCTTTTATCGACAATTACATTACATTTATGCAAAGAGTCAGTATTTGCAGTGTTGGCCCTTCTTTTTCAGGACCTCTGCAATTCGACTGGGCATGCTCTCAATCGACTTCTGGGCCAATTCCTGACTGATAGCAACCCATTCTTTCATAATCACTTCTTGGAGTTTGTCAGAATTAGTGGGTTTTTGTTTGTCCACCCGCCTCTTGAGGATTGACCACAAGTTCTCAATGGGATTAAGATCTGGGGAGTTTCCAGGCCATGGACCCAAAATGTCAACGTTTTGGTCCCCGAGCCACTTAGTTATCACTTTGCCTTATGGCACGGTGCTCCATCGTGCTGGAAAATGCATTGTTCTTCACCAAACTGTTGTGGGATTGTTGGAAGAAGTTGCTGTTGGAGGGTGTTTTGGTACCATTCTTTATTCATGGCTGTGTTTTTTGGCAAAATTGTGAGTGAGCCCACTACCTTAGATGAGAAGCAACTCCACACATGAATGGTCTCAGGATACTTTACTGTTGGCATGACACAGGACTGATGGTAGCGCTCACCTTTTCTTCTCCGGACAAGCCTTTTTCCAGATGCCCCAAACAATCGGAAAGAGGCTTCATCGGAGAATATGGTTTTCCCCAGTCCTCAGCAGTCCATTCATCATACTTTCTGCAGAAGATCAAGCTGTCCATGATGTTTTTGTTGGAGAGAAGTGGCTTCCTTGTTGCCCTTCTTGACACCAGGCCATCTTCCAAAAGTCTTCACCTCACTGTGCGTGCAGATGCACTCACACCTGCCTGCTGCCATTCCTGAGCAAGCTCTGCACTGGTGGCACTCCGATCCCGCAGCTGAATCCTCTTTAGGAGACGATCCTGGCGCTTGCTGGACTTTCTTGGACACCCTGAAGCCTTCTTAACAAGAATTGAACCTCTTTCCTTGAAGTTCTTGATGATCCTATAAATTGTTGATTGAGGTGCAATCTTAGTAGCCACAATATCCTTGCCTGTGAAGCCATTTTTATGCAACGCAATGATGGCTGCACGCGTTTCTTTGCAGGTCACCATGGTTAACCATGGAAGAACAATGATTTCAAGCATCACCCTCCTTTTAACATGTCAAGTCTGCCATTTTAACCCAATCAGCCTGACATAATGATCTCCAGCCTTGTGCTCGTCAACATTCTCACCTGAGTTAACAAGACGATTACTGAAATGATCTCAGCAGGTCCTTTAATGACAGCAATGAAATGTAGTGGAAAGTTTTTTTTGGGATTAAGTTAATTTTCATGGCAAAGAAGGACTATGCAATTCATCTGATCACTCTTCATAACATTCTGTAGTATATGCAAATTGCTATTATAAAAACTTAAGCAGCAACTTTTCCAATTTCCAATATTTATGTAATTCTCAAAACTTTTGGCCACGACTGTACACAGTTTGTACTCAATACTTATATATATTCAGCTCGCACATAGCACTTTCATGTATTCAGTCTGCATTTAGCACTTTATTGTACTCAGCTCACACCAACTACCTTTGTGTACGCAGCTCACATGCAACACTACATAAACGCATCTTGTACTTAGCACTTTCCTGTACTCAGCCTGCATATAGCACTTTAAACCAAGTCTGTACGACAGCCTCCCCAATATATGATTGTTTACCCAGTCTGCATATAGCACCTTCATGTATTCAGTCTGCATTTAGCACTTTATTGTACTCAGCTCATATCTCTGTGTACTCAGCTTGTGTTTTACACTATATGTACCCAGCCCATACTCAGCAATACATGTACTCAGCTTGCATATAGCACTTTAAACTAAGTCTATAGAACAGCCTCTTTAGTACATCAAACTGGTCTTGTTTTTATATTGAGAATATAAATAAATAAGTTTTTAAATCCAAATAACTGTTTCATTGTATACCAGATGAGAGTGTGCCATCACAACTATACATTTTCAATTTTATTGTTCACAAATCTGTCTAAATCTGTGTTAGTGAGCACTTCTCCTTTGCTGAGATAATCCATCCCACCTCACAGGTGTGGCATATCAAGGTGCTGATTAGACAGCATGAAAATTGCACAGGTGTGCCTTAGACTGCCCACAATAAAAGCCACTCTGAAATGTGCACAGTTTTGCCTTACTTGGGGGGTTCAGAAAACCAGTCAGTATATGGTGTGGCCACCATTTGCCTCACGCAGTGCAACACATCTCCGTCGCATAGAGTTGATCAGATAGTTGATTGTGGCCTGTGAAATGTTGGTCCAATCCTCTTCAATAGCTGTGCGAAGTTGCAGAATATTGGCAGGAACTGGAACACTCTGTCGTATACGCCGATCAAAAGCATCCCAAACATGCTCAATGAGTGACATGTCCGGTGAGTATGCTGGACATGCAAGAAATGGGATGTTTTCAGCTTCCAGGAATTGTGTACAGATCCTTGCAATATGGGGCCATGCATTATCATGCTGCAACATGAGGTGATGGTCGTGGATGAATGGCACAACAATGGGCCTCAGGATCTCGTCACGATATCTCTGTGCATTCAAAATGCCATCAATAAAATGCACCTGTGTTCATTGTCCATAACATACGCCTGCCCATACCATAACCCCACCGCCACCATGGGCCACTCGATCCACAACGTTGACGTCAGCAAACCGCTCAACCCGCACAACTCCATACACGCTGTCTGCCAACTGCCCTGAACAGTGAGAATCGGGACTCATCCGTGAACAGAACACCTCTCCAACGTGCCAGACGCCATCGAATGCGAGCATTTGCCCACTCAAGTCAGTTACGATGACGAACTGCAGTCAGGTCTAGACCCCGATGAGGATGATGAGCATGCAGATGAGCTTCCCTGAGATGGTTTCTAACAGTTTGTGCAGAAATTCTTTGGTTATGAAAACTGATTGTTGCTGCAGCTGTCCGGGTGGCTGGTCTCAGACAATCATGGAGATGAACATGCTGGATGTGGAGGTCCTGGGCTGGTGTTGTTACACGTGGTCTGCGGTTGTGAGCCCAGTTGGATGTACTGCCAAATTCTCTGAAACGCCTTTGGAGATGGTTCATGGCAGAGAAATGAACATTTATTGCACAGTCGACAGCTCTGGTAGACATTCCTGCCCTCAGCATGCCAATTGCACGCTCCCTCAAACGTTGCAACATCTGTGGCATTGTGCTGTGGGATCAAACTGCACATTTCAGAGTGGCCTTTTTATTGTGGGCAGTCTAAGGCACACCTGTGCAATATTCATGCTGTCTAATCAGCACCTTGATATGCCACACCTATGAGGTGGGATGGATTATCTCGGCAAAGGAGAAGTGCTCACTAACACAGATTTAGACAGATTTGTGAACAATATTTGAGAGTAATGGGTCTTTTGTGTATGTAGAAAATGTTTCAGAACTTTGAGTTTAGCTCGTACAAAATGGGCACAAAACCGAAAAGCGTTGCGTTTATATTTTTGCTCAGTGTAGTTTTACTGAGTAGTAGCCTAGTGGTTGGTGTTTACCCCCATGTATCTGAGTCAAGACTCCATGGGCATGTCCGGTACTTTCATGACAAAATAGGTTGAAACCAAGCTCATAATTTGGTATTCCTAGGCATGGTGCGGATATGATGGCTTGTTTCAGCTCCTGATACCCCTCTTTTGTTCCACAGTAAGCAAATAGGGCTGTCCTTTGTCGCAGTCTGCCAAGACATCAAAGAGTGGCTGCATGAGAGATGAAGCAGATGGAATCCACTCTCTGACAAAACTGACTAGGCCCACAAATGTCCTCAATTCCCAAACATTGGTAGGCTCAGTCAGCCTAGCAACTGCCTTTTTACGATCCGGTGTTATGTGTTTTGTCTGCTGGGAAATACAATGTCCCAAAAACACCACTTAAAGTCTAGCAACTTGCAGTTTATCCCTTGAGACCTTGCATCCATTTAGCCACAAAAACAACAAAAATGAATGTTTCCTTGAGGCAGATTGTCTTACTACTGGCACAGAGAAGTAAGTCATCGACATACTGAAGCAATTCAGTGTTTCCATCCTTTGGAGCACTCTTGCCATAGCCTCAGAAAACTCAGAGGGAGATGTGGCACCTCCCTGAGGTAATCTGGTCTAACAGTACTGTTTTCCGTTAAAGGTGAAAGCCTGAAGTAGCTGGCTTTCCTCTTCCACAGGGACTGAAAAGAAAGCATTTGCCAAATAAATGATCTTGAAGTATACAGAATTTGAGGGAATCTGATTTAACAAAGTGTGAGGGTTTGGTACAATGGCCATATCTATAATCATTAATTTGTTAATTTCTCTGAGATCATGTATCATCCTATATGCTTGGGGCTTACCTGGCTCGGGTTTCTTTTTATTGGAAAAAGGGGTGTATTATAAGGGGATCTGCATTCCCGTACAACCCCCATCTCGAGGTATTCCTGTAACTGTAGTGCTATTGCAGCACTTTGATCTTTGCTCAGGGGATACTGTTTCATTCTAGCAGGCACTACGCCAGGCTTCAATTTGATTTTTACTGGAGTTACCTGAAGTAGGAGACCTATATATATATATATAGCCCAAACTCAAAGTCCAGGACCCACACCTGACTATGTCATGAAAACCAACAAAAGATAATGGGTCACTTAAAGTGCAAAGACGCATGTAAAACCAGAGTAATCACAAAATAACATAATTTTAATTGAAAATCACATAAAGACATGATTGACACAAGCCACAATAAACAATTAACACAAGCCACAATACATTTGAAATATTAAAAACCAAGAGGACCGATGGTGGGCTGTCGGTGTATATTGAAAAAAGTGCAAGTGCAATAATCGTGGTTGGTCGCTAGTAGAGAGGTTGGTAAGACCAGACCTCTATGGCTCAATAATACATGATAACAAATTCATCTGCAAGTACAGGGAGTGCAGAATTATTAGGCAAGTTGTATTTTTGAGGATTAATTTTATTATTGAACAACAACCATGTTCTCAATGAACCCAAAAAACTCATTAATATCAAAGCTGAATATTTTTGGAAGTAGTTTTTAGTTTGTTTTTAGTTTTAGCTATTTTAGGGGGATATCTGTGTGTGCAGGTGACTATTACTGTGCATAATTATTAGGCAACTTAACAAAAAACAAATATATACCCATTTCAATTTTTTATTTTTACCAGTGAAACCAATATAACATCTCAACATTCACAAATATACATTTCTGACATTCAAAAACAAAACAAAAACAAATCAGTGACCAATATAGCCACCTTTCTTTGCAAGGACACTCAAAAGCCTGCCATCCATGGATTCTGACAGTGTTTTGATCTGTTCACCATCAACATTGCGTGCAGCAGCAACCACAGCCTCCCAGACACTGTTCAGAGAGGTGTACTGTTTTCCCTCCTTGTAAATCTCACATTTGATGATGGACCACAGGTTCTCAATGGGGTTCAGATCAGGTGAACAAGGAGGCCATGTCATTAGATTTTCTTCTTTTATACCCTTTCTTGCCAGCCACGCTGTGGAGTACTTGGACGCGTGTGATGGAGCATTGTCCTGCATGAAAATCATGTTTTTCTTGAAGGATGCAGACTTCTTCCTGTACCACTGCTTGAAGAAGGTGTCTTCCAGAAACTGGCAGTAGGACTGGGAGTTGAGCTTGACTCCATCCTCAACCCGAAAAGGCCCCACAAGCTCATCTTTGATGATACCAGCCCAAACCAGTACTCCACCTCCACCTTGCTGGCGTCTGAGTCGGACTGGAGCTCTCTGCCCTTTACCAATCCAGCCACGGGCCCATCCATCTGGCCCATCAAGACTCCCTCTCATTTCATCAGTCCATAAAACCTTAGAAAAATCAGTCTTGAGATATTTCTTGGCCCAGTCTTGACGTTTCAGCTTGTGTGTCTTGTTCAGTGGTGGTCGTCTTTCAGCCTTTCTTACCTTGGCCATGTCTCTGAGTATTGCACACCTTGTGCTTTTGGGCACTCCAGTGATGTTGCAGCTCTGAAATATGGCCAAACTGGTGGCAAGTGGCATCTTGGCAGCTGCACGCTTGACTTTTCTCAGTTTATGGGCAGTTATTTTGCGCCTTGGTTTTTCCACACGCTTCTTGCGACCCTGTTGACTATTTTGAATGAAACGCTTGATTGTTCGATGATCACGCTTCAGAAGCTTTGCAATTTTAAGAGTGCTGCATCCCTCTGCAAGATATCTCACTATTTTTGACTTTTCTGAGCCTGTCAAGTCCTTCTTTTGACCCATTTTGCCAAAGGAAAGGAAGTTGCCTAATAATTATGCACACCTAATATAGGGTGTTGCTGTCATTAGACCACACCCCTTCTCATTACAGAGATGCACATCACCTAATATGCTTAATTGGTAGTAGGCTTTCGAGCCTATACAGCTTGGAGTAAGACAACATGCATAAAGAGGATGATGTGGTCAAAATACTCATTTGCCTAATAACTCTGCACGCAGTGTATATACAACAAACACTTAACCATGTCGGTGATGATACACACCACAAAAAGTGACTAGAGCAGAGAAGCAACAAAATATAGTAGGCACATAGCAAATACTGACCAACCAAGCTTGTACACCGCACACGACCACCACCAGTCCACTCCCCAACGCACGTTTCATGTCACGTTTCGCGTTACCCCCTTGAAAAAGCTAACGCGAAACGTGCGTTGGGGAGTGGACTGGTGGTGGTCGTGTGCGGTGTACAAGCTTGGTTAGTCAGTATTTGCTATGTGCCTACTATATTTTGTTGCTTCTCTGCTCTAGTCACTTTTTGTGGTGTGTATCATCACCCACATGGTTAAGTGTTTGTTGTATATATTTGCAGATGAATTTGTTATCATGTATTATTGAGCCATAGTGGTCTGGTCTAACCAACCTCTCTACTAGCGACCAACCACGATTATGGCACTTGCACTTTTTTCAATATACACCGACAGCCCACCATCGGTCCTCTTGGTTTTTAATATTTCAAATGTATTGTGGCTTGTGTTAATTGTTTATTGTGGCTTGTATCAAACATGTCTTTATGTGATTTTATTTTGTGAGTACTCTGGTTTTACATGCGTCTTTGTACTTTAAGTGACCTATAATTTTTGGTTGGTTTTCGTTACCTGAAGTAGGCCAACATCAGTTTTACTTTTGACCCACAAATCTGGAGGAACTTTTGCAAGCATGCCCTCTACCTCCTTGTCTGGGGGAGAATCCCCTCCCTCTAAAGGTTCTCTTCTAAGTGGATTAATCATGGCACTCAGCACTGTCAGGATGGGTTCAATAAGAGGCCCTGTTACTGATACCCCTTTCTTCCCAAATCCGATGATTGCATTCAATATATCTGCTGCAAGCAAATTCACAGGGCAACTTTCTGGTACTAATAATTGCATGCAAATGTCAGTTGTATCATCAATTCGAATCTGTAATGGTTTAGTCTGGTTTAGAGCACACAGTTTTCCTCCCAACCTCACCCCTATAACTTTATCAGGGCTCAGATATTTCTCTGAAATTTCATGAGCTTTTAGAATAGTACGGCTTGCCCCCGTGTCAACTATACAGTCAACATCTTTTCCATCGGGTGGTGTTAGTCTTACTAATGCTTGTGGACCTGGGTGGGGTGGCGCCCTTACCACCGTGGACTCAACAGATTGGGGGATGCCAAATTCCTAATCACTCAACTGTTGATCTACTGAGGCCAACTGGATTTGTGGACCGTTTGGAATCATCTGATTGTTCTGGTTCTTTTGCTATCTAGAGGGACAATCTCTTTTCATGTGCCCACGAACCCCACATCCAAAACACAATCCTTTTTTCTTGTATTATTCTACAGTATATTCACAGTCATTCCCTTCCTGTTTCGTTATGTAATCACTTTCTCATTTCCTCTCGTCTGTGTCTTCCCCCTGCCTGCACATCCTGCTGCTGGTCAGTATACACCATTAGGGTCCATTTACACATCCGTGTGTGTTTTGCGGATCCACGGATCTGCAAAACACGGACACCAGCAATGTGCATTCCGCATTTTGCGGACCGCACATCGCCGGCACCTAATAGAAAATGCCTATTCTTGTCCGCAATTGCGGACAAGAATAGGACATATTACATTTTTTTGGTGATCGGAATTGAGGACCCGGAATTGTGGGACAGTTCCTAAGAGCTAGAAGAATCTGCTCTACTGAGGAATCTTTTGAATTTCAGGCTGAGGACCTTCGTTATAGGTTCCAGCAGAGGGGATATGGGGTACGATGCATAGAACGAGCCTCCCATTTCCTCCAAGAGATCTAATCTCCTTTACAAGAAAAAAAGAAGGCAAGACACGGACACTATACGATTCATCACCGGATTCAATAAAAAGTTCTACCATTAACAAATACTGGGAGATCCTTATGATCGACCCGCAGTTGCAACAATTCCTACCACGGTATCTATCCATCACATATCGGCGAGCTAGGAACCTCCGTGACCAATTGGTCCAGAGCCACTATGTTCGGAAAGAACCCGGCCTCTTTGGTACCAAGATTCAGTAGACAGGCTTGATTCTCGCTGTAATTATACAGATTTGCGCACCATAGGGTAATTCTGCATATACAGAGTGGTGTATAGTAAAATACAAGGATCACCTTGTTGGGTTGTGCTAAAGATAGGCACAACTCTATTGAAAGCTCATCAAAATAGGTCCTGAGAACCCGGAGGGTGGTGGTCTGCAGCCACAGGTGAATGGTCTTCTTATCGGAGATGCCTGGAATCCCCAAGAAGGTGCGTACTGGCAGAGATAAACGTCCCACGGCGCAAAGACCAACCACAGGTCACCAGGATCAGGAATCAAAGTAATTTATTGCAGCAATACAACGCGTTTCGGGGAATCACTCCCCTTCATCAGGTACACAAGCTGCACACATGCAAAGGACATAAGCTACAACCTTGGTACCAAGGGAATTCCCTGGGGAAACAAAGAGTGCGGCAAATGCGTGGCTTGTGCCAACATGGAGAGGGCTAGAAATTTTTGGAATTCTACTCATGACAGAGAATTCAAGATCACGCACCCTATTACCCGTACTACAATTGGGGTGGTCTATTGGGCGATTTGCCCATGTAGCCTTATCTATGTCGGCCTGACATCTAGACAGTTTAGGAGAAGGATTAGGGAACATATACTCACAATAGAAGCAGCAAAGGATGAGGAGGACTTCACACAGCTGCAAACAGTGGCCAGACATTTCAAGGAGAAACATAATTCAGATGGATCCCTTCTGCGCTTTAGGGGAATTTATTGGGTGACCATTTTCCCTAGAGGCAGAGATTGGAAAAAAATCTTGAGCCAAAAAGAAACAAAGTGGATCTGTGTTCTTAATACAGTCACTCCGTTTGGACTCAATGAGGGCAACAGCTTTGCACCGTTTTTGTAATTTATAGATATTGAGCATCCCCCTGTGTTTTTCATGTGACCGTGCCTGGCTCTTGGTGTGGTCGCCCCTCCCGGGTCATGGCCCGGCATTTTAACAGTTGTGTTTTTAATTTTTGATTTTCAATATATATATGATACCGTTTTTAACTGTTCTTATTTATGCATCCTTCTAGCCAACATCATTCAATACATGTAGTATTTTGGTCTTGCTATGTCTGGAGATGTCAAGATGAAAGGACGTTAGATACCCTTAATCCACCAGCTGTGAACATTGGTTGACCATTGGGGGGTTCCCTCCTTCATACCCTCTCCGTTTGGGCCTTTCTCCTCTATTGAATGTTGATTGGTTTCAGACTTGTATGGAAGGCGCTATAACGCTACCAGGAACTGTCGAGAATAACGCTGCTTTTAGCTTTAGAATGTAGAAATATATATATGTATTTGGATATATATTTGAATTGGGCCCTCCTATATAGTTCATAGCATGTCACGTTGCACTTTGCACTTTACTTTGCACCTTGCACCTTGTCACGGTTATATGTTTTTTTGATTTTTTCACTTTATTTTTTCTTTATTCACTGTCACTAATTTGGTGTGCTTTCACTATATTGCGCTTTTTGGAATATGCGAATCTTATTGAATATAGACGGTTTTTGTACTGATATATGCTGCCATATTTTTATGTGGTTTTTAGATAGCCACTAATAGATTCACATACATGTTTATTTATATAGGATTTTATATCATTATGTATTAAGATAGTAGTATAACTTATTTATATAGTAATTATGGTAATCACCAATATACCTATATGGACCTATGGGGTGAGATTCAGCTTGGCAGACGGCGCTCTTTTAGTGTATATGCTCATTTCCCTGCCCCTTTTTTTGGCCACCTAATATAAGTACAATATGGGCAGTAGTGGCCATAATCAAGATGGCAAACATGCATCCTTTAGCCACTCCCCCCTCCCGCATGTGCAGTTGGCTGGTGGGAATGGTCTGACTCCCTCTTCGTGCGGTCTCTCGCGTGACTCTCCAGCGCCGGGACGAACTTTTGCAGGCCGGCGCTGTGGAGTCACGTGACGGACACACGTGATCGGGAGTTCGAGATTGGGTTTAATCCCGTGAGATGCAGGCAACCATACTTATGGGTTAGGATGGAGTGAATGGTAATCTAGCCATAGGCCACAGGTGCGCTGCGCTAATTGCCCAAGGTGATTGGAATAGGGAGGGTATATAGGGGGTGTTGGCAAGATGAGAGGGATGCGCCCCCAAGATGAAGCAGAGGCGAAACGCACGTCGGGGTCGGTCACCTCCTATCACCCCTGGTACATACCATCCTGTGTTATGTAAGTGTTACATCTTTGTGTTTAAATCATGGCTCCTGTGTCCCTTGCTGCTTACTAAAGTGTGCATGGATGATTATATTTTGACTAATGATATTGCAACATTCGAGCCTCTGGTGGAACTTTATTTGTAGTTCACCCTTGCAGTAATACATGATAAGAAAGGGCTATTTCTTGTTCGGTGTTGTCCTCCATGTAGCACGTACATTGTAGAGGCCATGTTGTTACTATGTACTGAGCTCCTGCATGATAGAATATATGGAAGGGAGTTTGTAATGTCTCCAGACTTTGGATCATACATTTCTATCCTTGACTATAGTTAAGTAAAATTAGTTAAATCTGACCCGCACAGGTAATCAACTAATGTCTTTTCAGAGTATTGGGGATAGTGCAATAATATTATTGCTATTGAGCATAGATTTTATAAATATTGCACTTCTGCCAGTAGGAGTGACATAAGGAGGTGACCTGTTTTTGTTGTTGCAGTATTGTCCTGTAATCACTGCCATGTATGTAATCTGTCCACAATTATGTATTTATAATAATTTTTGAAATAATAAAGATTGATGTTATAATACATGTGTGTGTTTATGTATTTGGTGATTTATTGCATGTTGACACACATATTAAACTACTGGTGTTTTGTTAATATCTGTGTTTCTTTTAGGTTAACAAGTGGCTCAAGAACTGGTGTAGGAAGGAAGGGCTTTGGGTTCCTGGAGAACTGGGCCGACTTCTGTCAGCTACAGGCTCTATCATAGGGATGGGTTGCACCTCAATGGGGAAGGGGCAGCTGTGTAGGGGGAGAAGATGGCTAGAAGGTTGAAGGAGTGTTTAAACTAGGGACTGAGGGAAGGGTAATTATGTTATAGGATGGGAGGATAAGGGAACTGGTGGAGGAATGGAAGGAGGGACTAGAACAGTTCAGAAGGAAAAGTGTAGAGTAAAGAATATACATAAACCTCTTAATTGTATGTATACTAATGTCAGAAGCCTGACTATTAAAACTGGGGAACTGGAATTAGTGATGTGTGAGGAGGACTATGACATAGTGGGAATAACTGAGACCTGGCTGGGTGATAGTTATGACTGGGCAGTTAATGTACAGAGTTACAGTCTGTTTAGAAATGATCGCCAAAACCGGAGAGGGGGAGGGGTCTGCCTTTATGTAAAGTCCTGTCTAAAGCCCACAGTCCGAGAAAATATAAGTGAGGTACATGAACATGTGGAGTCACTGTGCGTAGAAATATATGGAGGCAAAAACAATAATAAAATACTAATAGGAATTTATTATAAACCACCTAATATACCCCATCGTCCACAGAAAATCTACTACTAAACGAGATAGACGAGGCGGCAGATCATAATGAGGTCGTTATTATGGGGGACTTCAACTACCCAGATATAGACTGGGAAACTGAATCCTGTACATCTCATAAAAGAAACAGGTTCTTGGAAATAACCAAAGACAATTACCTTTCCTAACTGGTTCAGGACCCAACTAGCGACAGCCATACTGGACTTAGTATTAACCAATAGACCTGACAGAACAAGAGATGTGCAGGTTGGGGGATACCTGGGAAATAGTGACCATAAAGTAATGACCTTCCAATTGTCATTCAAAAGAGTGTTTCTTCAGGGAGGAACAAAAATACCAAACTTCAAAAAAGCAAAATGTAGACAACTAAGAGAGTCCATAGGCCCTAACTAACTGGAACAAAGTCCTAAAAAACAAAAATACAGCCACAAAATGAGATATTTTTATAAAAGCATCCTAAAATCTAATTGTGAGAGCTACCTACCTTATGGGAATAAAAGGTTAAGGAACAAGAAAAAAACAATGTGGATAAATAGAAATGTAAAGAAAGCAATAAATGACAAAAAGAAAGCATTTAAATCACTAAAACAGGAGGGGAGCAAGGAAGCACTTAAAAATTATAAGGAAAAAAATATATAAAAAACAAATAAAATTCAGCCAAACTAGAGACCGAGAGATTAATTGCCATAGAGAGCAAAACTAACCCTAAAATCTTCTTCAATTATATACATGGTAAAAAGTATAAATCTGAAGGTGTCGGCCCTCTACAGAGTAATGAGGGGGGAGTTGCAGAAAGCGATAAGGAGAAAGCAAAGCTATTAAATATTTTTTTCTCTACTGTATTCACTGAGGAAAATAAACTGTCAGATGAAATGCAGAAAGTAAATTCCCCATTAAAAGTGTCCTGTCTGACCCAGGAAGAAGTACAGCAGTGTCTTAAAAATATTAAAATAGACAAATCGCCAGGACCAGATGGCATACACCCCCGTATCCTAAGAGAATTAAGTAATGTCTTAGCCAGACCCTTATTTCTGATATTTAAGGACTCTATACTGACAGGGAGTGTTCCACAGGATTGGTGCATAGCAAATGTGGTACCAATATTAAAAAGGGTCCAAAAACAGAGCCCGGAAACTATAGGCCGGTAAGTTTAACATCTGTCGGGGGTAAACTGTTTGAAGGTTTTCTAAGAGATGCTATCTTGGACTACCTCAATGAAAATAAGCAAATAACGCCATATCAGCATGGCTTCATGAGAGATCGGTCATGTCAAACTAATTTAATCAGTTTCTATGAGGGGGTAAGTTCTAGACTTGACAGCGGCGAATCAATGGATGTCGTGTATCTGGACTTCTCCAAAGCATTTGACACTGTACCGCATAAAAGGTTAGTATATTAAATGAGAATGCTTGGACTGGGAGAAAATGTCTGTATGTGGGTAAGTAACTGGCTCAGTGATAGAAAACAGAGGGTGGTTATTAACAATACACACTCAGATTGGGTCACTGTCACTAGTGGAGTACCTCAGGGGTCAGTATTGGTCAATATATTTATTAATGATCTTGTAGAAGGCTTGCACAGTAAAATAACAATTTTCGCAGATGACACTAAACTGTGTAAAGTAATTGACACAGAAGAAGACATTATACTGCTACAGATAGATCTGGATAGATTGAAGGCTTGCTCAGAGAAGTAAAATATGAGGTTTAACACTGACAAATGTAGGGTAATGCACATGGGAAGGCATAATGCAAGTCACCAGTACATACTAAATGGTAAAACACTGGGTAACACTGACATGGAAAAGGGCCAGCTGCTGCCAAGGCCAATAAGATAATGGGTTGCATCAAAAGGGGCATAGGTGCCCATAATGAGAACATAGTGCTACCACTCTACAAATCATTAGTCAGACCACACATGGAGTACTGTGTACAGTTCTGGTCTCCTGTGAACAAGGCAGACATAGCAGAGCTGGAAGGGCAACTAAAGTAATAACTGGAATGGGGCAACTACAGTACCCTGAAAGATTATCAACATTAGGGTTATTTACTTTAAAAAAAAGACTGAGGGGAGATCTAATTACTATGTATAAATATATCAAGGGGCAGTACAGAAATCTCTCCCATCATCTATCTATCCCCAGGACTGTGACTGTGACGAGGGGACATCCTCTGCGTCTGGAGGAAAGAAGGTTTGTACACAAACATAGAAGAGGATTCTTTACAGTAAGAGCAGTGAGACTATGGAACTCTCTGCCTGAGGAGGTGGTGATGGTGAGTTCACTAAAAGAGTTCAAGAGGGGCCTGGATGTAATAATATTACAGGCTATAGCCACTAGAGAAAAAAAAGTACATCTTATTTGCCGTTCTGCGGTGCAGTTGCATTGTACTACACGTTTTTTGGGGGTGTTTTAATAGTATTAAAAGTGCGTCTTATTTGCCGTTCCGTGATGCAGTTACATTGTACTACAGCCTTTTTTGGGGTGTATTACTGGAAAAAACAAGTATGTTTTATTTGCCGTTCTGCGGTCAGGTTACATTGTTCTACAGCTTTTTTGGGGTGTATTAATTTCCTTTTAATTTTAATTATTTTATCTAACACTATGTCAGACAGACAAGTGACAGGCCCTTCAAAGGGAATGGGCAGTGGCCAAAATGTTTCTGGCGCAGGCACAAGTAAAAGCAGAATAAAGGGGGCGTGGCAGCAGGAGTCGCAGTGAGAGGCCTGTCCTCCCAGTGTCAGCTAGCGGTCGTGTCTTGACCAGCAACCCAGGGGTGCTTGAATGGTTGACTCGGTCTTCTACTTCGTCACAAGTGACATCAGACGCCCCCAGCCAAGAGTCGGTGGGTTCCTCTGACACAACGCTTAGTTGGAATGGCCCGGGATCAGGCCCTGTGCCCTCACCTGTCCTCAACCTGCCTTTGTCCTTTTCTGTTCCCTCAGCCAGAGAAGTATTGTATGCTGTGGGCTCAGCAGCTATAGTCAGCAGTTACTGCCCAGCCAAGATCTGAAGCAGAGATCCAACGCTTCCTTCGGTAGGCGGGCAAGTAGTAATGATGAGAGTCACGTTGGAACTGATGTTGCGAGTAGTGATGAGCAGCAGGGGCAATATTTGAATTCGCGATATTTCGCGAATATTTGGGCGAATATTCGTCATATGTTCGCAAATTCGAGAACTCACAATTATGTTCATGTTTGCAAAAATTGGCAATGTAATATGCACGTATTGCACGCACAAGACAGGCGTGGGTCACTGTTGCTACATTTTTCAAGCTGCTAGAAGTTCCCTGAGACTGGAGAAAATGGTTGCCACAGCAGAACATTACAATATCTTTATATGGAGATAGAGTGCTCCAATATATTTGTGATTGCGCAAATCAGCACCTAATGATGCTCATATTTTTGCGAAATACGTGCAACTTCACATTTTAGCAGGTCTGACTACATATTACTGATTGGTGCACTATGTATTGTGACATCACAGCACTATGTCTGTAGCATGCATGTATGGACAGCAGAACCTATCAGCTACACTGTATCACAATGTAACCTACACTGACTATCTCCCACTAACTAACTGTATTATATATATAAGCTAACTAACTAACTAACTAACTAACTCTCTAATGTAATTAAACAGTAAAGCACAGAGCACAGCAATTACACTGCTGTCTCTCTCAGAACTCCATAAAACTACAGAAAATGGCTGCTGGGGAGGTTCTTATATAGTAAGGGGTAGGCAACTTTCCTATTGGTTGCTAGGGATGTTGCTAAGCTCAGACAAAGACATTGCAGCCTTCTCATTGGCCCACAAGCAAGAAGGGAGGTTACTGAAAAAAATCTAGAATATTCGAGAATGTGAATATATAGTACTATATTCGAAATCTTCGCAAATTCTCAAAGTGGCGATATTTGCGATTAAAATTCGCAATTCAAATATTCGCACCCAACACTAGTTGCAAGCGGTCAGGCTCCTGGCCCTGAGACCATTGAGGGGGACATCAGTGACGTGCAGACAGTAGTGGATGATGATGAAGCCGATAGCACTTGGGAGCCGGGTAAAGAAGGGGGTTCATCATCATCAGGAGAAGAGGGTGCCAGCTTGCACGTGAGGCAGCGGCTGAGCCAGCAAGTTGGTAGCGTGGCCGGAAGTCAGCAGGGTGGTTGCCAAATATGCCCAGGGTAGACCGCCAGCTTTGCATGAGCCTACCTGCCCGGGAAGTAGTGGAGCAGGGGTTCACAGAGGCAGCGGTAGCAGGCAGTCAATATGATGTGTTGGGGGGAAAATGCCATACTCGGTGGTGTGGCAGTTTTTTGTTAAGCCGCCGGAGGAGGTGAACATGGCCATTTGCCAAATTTGCGGGCAGAAGTTAAAGTGTGGCCAGGGTGCCAATGTTGGCACCACCGCCCTGCGTCCACACATGCAGCGTCACCATAAAGTGGCCTGGGAGAATCGTGGCCTGCAGCCAATTTCAGGCAGTCAAGGCTCCACCACCTCAGCTGAAGGGAGCTGTCTGTCCTTTCCATTATCTGCTGGTCCTGATGCTCCTGCTCCTCCTACTCCTCGTCAGTCATTCTGTCAGCAATCGATCACCAAAGCGATTGCCAAGAGACAACAGTATGCGTGCGCTCATCCAACGGCGAAGAAGCTGAACGTGCTCCTGGCCAAGTTGCTGGTGCTGCAGTCCCTCCCTTTCCAAGTGGAGGACTCTGATGGCTTGTGCCGAGCTGAGGTGTAGAGTCCCAAGCCATCATTTCTTTGCGAAAAAGGCAGTACCAGCCCTTCACACATATATAGAACAGAAGGTGGGCCAGTCCTTGAGCCTGTCGGTGTCTGCCAAAGTTCATGGCAGCTCCGACGTGTGGAGCTGTAACTACGGTCAAGGACAATACTGTATATGTCCTTTATGACCCACTGAGTAAATGTGGCTACTGCCCAGCCACACCAGCAACTTGGCCGGGTGACGCTGCTTCCGCCTCCACGTTCTCACGCCGTTGGTCCTGCGACAATGTCCACTTCTGCCTCCTCATCCTCCACCATGTCCTCAGCCTCAACTGCAGGGACAATTCACAGTGCCTCTCCTTCATACCTGTAATGACCGACGACACGCACAGGGAGGAAAACAGGGAAAGCCCTGCCCAAGGGAGAGGGAAAGGTGGTGACCCCTAACTCACCTTGCGGCTGGCACCTGACTGCCCTGACGTCCCTAGACGGGTTCCTCACCCGTGCGGCGATCGCGTGCCTAAACCCTGGCTTTCCCTAATATGAGCCCTGGATAGTGAACAGGCCGGTGGGATCGCTAGTCCACACCACTATCACTAAGAGGGAAACACCAGGGAGAGGACAGACAAAACATACAAACACATACACCCAGGTGGGCGACCACAATAAACCAAAAAGGTCCAACAGGGATCTGGAGGGTAGCGTACTGGACCAACTACCAGCGAACGCAGCAACACAGCTCCAGAAGGTCAGAATAGATGTCCAGGCAGGAAGCTCTATCTCTGGCAACCAGAGAAGTGTGAGAGAGAAATATAAGGAGGTCTGGGAGTGCTGGACAAGGAACAGCTGAGGAGAAGGAGCTACGGATCCCTGAGTGAGCCAAAAGGGTTTGCTAAGCAAACCCAGAAAGCTACCATAAGGAAAACAGCCCTATCTTAAATAGAGCGTGCAGCCAACCGCTGCGACTTCCTGACCCCGGGTATAACGGAGTCAGGCGTGGTCCTCGACACCCTCGTGACAGTACCCCCCTCTCTACGAGGGGCCTCCGGACACTCAGGACCAGGTCTCCCAGGATGAGAGGCATGAAAAACCCGAACTAACCTGTCGGCATTTACCTCAGACGCAGGAACCCACATTCTTTCCTCGGGACCGTAACCTCTCCAATGCACCAGATATTGAAGAGAGCGGCGGACCCGACGAGAATTAACAATTTTGGATATCTGAAATTCTAGGTTACCATCCACGACAACAGGAGGGGGTGGCAGCGGTGATGGTTCTAGAGGTGGAACATATTTTTTGAGTAACGACTTATGAAAAACATTATGAATTTTAAAAGTCTGAGGTAACTCCAGGCGAAAAGCCACGGGGTTGATGATGGCTACAATTTTGTAAGGGCCAATAAACCTAGGACCGAGTTACCAAGAGGGAACCTTCAATTTAATATTCCTAGTAGACAACCACACATAGTCATTCACTCCTAGGTCCGGACCTGGCGACCGTCTCTTATCAGCCATGCATTTGTATTTAACTCCCATATTTTTCAAGTTAGCTTGCACCTTCTGCCATACCGATGAAAGAGATGACGAAAACCGTTCCTCTTCGGGAACCCCAGAAGACCCCCCCTCTTTGAAAGTACAGAATTGGGGATGAAAACCATATGCACCAAGAAATGGTGACTTGCCAGTGGATTCCTGACGACGATTATTTATGGCAAACTCAGCTAACGGTAAATATGATGACCACAACTCTTGGTTTTCAGACACAAAACATCTTAGATATGTCTCAAGGTTTTGGTTGGTACGCTCAGTCTGTCCATTCGACTGAGGATGGAAAGCAGAGGAAAAGGACAAGTGTACCCCCAAACGAGAACAAAAAGCTTTCCAAAATTTAGAAATAAACTGGGTACCCCGATCCGAAACAACATCGGAGGGGACCCCGTGAAGCTTCACGATTTCACTGACGAATACCTGAGCAAGAGTCTTAGCATTAGGTAGTGCGGGTAACGCAATGAAGTGTACCATTTTGCTAAACCTGTCCACTACTACCAAAATAACTGTTTTACCCGCAGACAAAGGTAAGTCAGTGATAAAATCCATTGACAGATGTGTCCACGGTCTATTGGGAATGACGAGTGGTAATAGAGACCCTGCAGGACGTGTATGTGAAACTTTTGCGCGCGCACAGGTAGAACAAGAAGACACAAAATCCAATACATCCTGACGCAACCTTGGCCACCAAAAACGACGAGACAATAGTTCCAAGGTTGCTTTACTACCCGGGTGCACAGCAAGTGCCGAATTATGATGTTCCTTTAATAATTCGAAACGTAAGTTCAACGGTACAAACAATTTCTCTGAGGGGCAAGAGACCGGGGCGTCCCCCTGGGCCTCTAACACCTTCCCCTCCAAAACAGAGTGTACCGCAGAAACAACCACTCCTCTTTGAAGAATGGGTACCGGATCACTCACATTACCCCCTCCAGGGAAACAACGAGATAGTGCATCAGCCTTGGTGTTCTTTGCCCCAGGACGATAGGTAATCACAAAGTTAAACCTGGTAAAAAATAGCGACCACCTAGCCTGTCTAGGGGTGAGACGCTTAGCTGATTCGAGGTACAGAAGATTTTTGTGGTCCGTAATTACAGTGACAGGGTGGACTGCCCCCTCTAAGAAATGACGCCACTCCTCAAACGCAAGTTTAATAGCTAATAGTTCCCTATTGCCAATATCGTAGTTCTTTTCTGCCGCAGATAGTTTTTTAGAAAAGAAAGCACAAGGACGCCATTTGCCAGGAGACGGACCCTGAGACAACACCGCCCCCACTCCCACCTCTGACGCATCGACTTCAACAATAAAAGGCTGAGAGACATCAGGTTGGACCAGTACAGGTGCTGAGGTAAACCTCTCTTTTAGAGAGGAAAAAGCAACTTTAGCGGCGTCAGACCATTTAGAAAAATCAGTCCCCTTCCTAGTCATGTCAGTAAGCGGTTTTACAATAAGTGAATAATTTTTAATGAATTTCCTATAGAAATTCGCGAAGCCCAAGAACCGTTGTAGTGCTTTGAGGTTCTCAGGAAGATCCCAATCTAAAATTGCCTGGACCTTCCTAGGATCCATACGGAAACCTGACGCAGATAAAAAATAACCCAGGAATTGTATCTCCTGAACGGCGAAGACACATTTTTCAATTTTAGCATATAATTCATTCGTCCGTAGGACCTGCAGTACTTGTCTGACATGCACCTCATGTGTTTTCAGATCGGACGAATAAATTAAAATATCATCTAGGTATATTACCACAAACCTGCCGATTAGATGACTAAAAATGTCATTAACGAAATGTTGAAAGACGGCAGGAGCATTGGTCAGACCGAAAGGCATAACTAGATTTTCATAATGCCCCTCAGGGGTGTTAAACGCTGTCTTCCACTCATCCCCCTCCTTAATACGAATCAGATTGTAGGCACCCCTAAGATCAAGTTTGGAGAACCACCTAGCACCCGCAATCTGATTAAACAGGTCAGGAATGAGAGGAAGAGGGTATGGGTCTCGGATGGTTATCTGATTTAATTCGCGAAAATCTAAGCAAGGACGCAGGCCCCCATCTTTCTTTTTAACGAAGAAAAACCCTGCAGCCACGGGTGAAGAAGAGGGTCTGATGTGTCCCTTAGCCAAGCTCTCGGAGATATAATCTTTCATGGCTTGTCTCTCTGGACCCGAAAGATTATATAACCTGGTCTTGGGTAATTTTGCGCCGGGAATAAGGTTAACCGGGCAATCATAAGGACGATGAGGTGGTAACTTCTGACAACCCTTTTCAGAAAAAACATCCTCAAAGTCCGAAATAAATGTAGGTAGGGTAGTTATGGAGGCGACTAAGCAATTGCTATTTAAGCAATTTTCTCTGCACTGCTCACTCCACTCCAATATCTCCCTGGCCTGCCAATCCACCACTGGATTGTGCGCTACCAACCAGGGAAGACCCAGCACTACCGGAGTGGGAAGCCCCTCCAGAACATAACCTGAAAGCATCTCGTTATGGTGGTCCCCTACCCGAAGGTGTAAATTATGAACCATGTGCGTGAGGTTTCTCTGAGACAGGGGAGCAGAATCAATAGCGAATATGGGAATGGGTCTCTGTAAAGTACAGAGAGACAAACCCAAAGTGCGGGCAAAATGGGCATCTATCAAATTTACCCCTGCTCCACTGTCTAGAAAGAAAGAAATAGTCTCCGTCTTATCACCAAAAATAATAACCGCTGGCAACACAAATTGCGATGTACGTATGGAGGAAACGTATACCCCCCGGCTGACATCCTCCACACAGCCTGGGGTTAGTAGTTTTTCCGACGGTCTTTTGTTTCTGAGGAAAGAAGGACAGACATTAATGAAATGACCCCTCTCCCCACAAAAAAAACAAACCCCACGCCTACGGCGAGCCTCAGGAGGACGGACCTGACGAGTAGTTCCTCCTAGCTGCATAGGCTCGTCTAAGTCCGTACAGACTAACTGCTGCTTGGGAGGGGTTACCAATTGCTCCGGTTTTTTCAACCTGACCCTAAGGCGTCTATCTATTCGGATAGAAAGGGACATAACCGCATCAAGGGAAAAGGGGGTCTCATATAATGCAAGCGCATCCTTAACCCTTTCGGATAACCCAGAGCAGAACTGACTCCTGAGAGCCGGGTCGTTCCATTGGGTATCCGTAGCCCAACTACGGAATTCAGAGCAATACTCCTCTACCGGCCGCTCTCCTTGTAAGAGTCTCCGTAATCTTGATTCAGCCAGGGCGACTCGGTCAGGGTCATCATATACGAGACCCAAGGCCCCAAAAAACTCATCCACTGACCGAAGAGCCTGGGAATCAGTAGGTAAAGAGAACGCCCAGGACTGCGGATCCCCCTGCAGCAGGGAAATAACAACCCCCACCCGCTGATCTTCATTACCAGAGGAGTAAGGGCGCAGTTTAAAATATAACTTACAGGCCTCACGGAATGTCAAAAACTTGTCCCTTCCCCCAGAAAATCTGTCAGGGAGAGGGACCTTGGGTTCCGCAACAACCTGGTTACCAGTAGCAACCGCTGGGCTTGCAGTCAGTTGTAATTGCTGCTGTTGCTGGAGGACCGACGCCTTCAATCCTACCACCTCCAAAGACAGGCCATGAAATTGTTTGGACAGAGCAGCAATTTGATCCATACTGGATTCTAAGTAGGTAAAAAAAAAATTATTTTTTTACCTACACAAAATAATGGCCAGAGATAATGTAATGACCAACGACACGCACAGGGAGGAAAACAGGGAAAGCCCTGCCCAAGGGAGAGGGAAAGGTGGTGACCCCTAACTCACCTTGCGGCTGGCACCTGACTGCCCTGACGTCCCTAGACGGGTTCCTCACCCGTGCGGCGATCGCGTGCCTAAACCCTGGCTTTCCCTAATATGAGCCCTGGATAGTGAACAGGCCGGTGGGATCGCTAGTCCACACCACTATCACTAAGAGGGAAACACCAGGGAGAGGACAGACAAAACATACAAACACATACACCCAGGTGGGCGACCACAATAAACCAAAAAGGTCCAACAGGGATCTGGAGGGTAGCGTACTGGACCAACTACCAGCGAACGCAGCAACACAGCTCCAGAAGGTCAGAATAGATGTCCAGGCAGGAAGCTCTATCTCTGGCAACCAGAGAAGTGTGAGAGAGAAATATAAGGAGGTCTGGGAGTGCTGGACAAGGAACAGCTGAGGAGAAGGAGCTACGGATCCCTGAGTGAGCCAAAAGGGTTTGCTAAGCAAACCCAGAAAGCTACCATAAGGAAAACAGCCCTATCTTAAATAGAGCGTGCAGGCAACCGCTGCGACTTCCTGACCCCGGGTATAACGGAGTCAGGCGTGGTCCTCGACACCCTCGTGACAATACCACATGTGCAGGGCACGGCGGTGCTACGCTGTTCTGCACCTAGTTTGCTTAGGCGAACTGAGTCACACAGGGGAGGACCTTATCCACGTCCTTCATCAAGAAATTGAATCCTGGCTTTCTCCTTGACAACTCAAAATCCGAACCATGGTGACCGACAACGGGAAGAACATGGTGTCTGCACTGTGTCAAGGAGGGCTGAGCCATGCGCCCTGCATGGCGCATGTGTTCAATCTGGTTGTAAAGCGGTTCCTGAAGTCTTCCGACCATCTGCAAGACATCCTGAAAATGGCCAGGAAACTTTGCATGCACTTCAGCCACTCATACTCCGCAAAGCACACACTCCTGGAACTGCAGGGGCAGAACGGCATCCCCGAACATAGGCTGATATGCGACGTTTCCACCTGTTTAAATTCCACCCTCCATATGTTGGACCGATTATATGAACAGAGAAAGGCCATAAACGATTTCTTGATGATACAGGTAGACAGAGGTACTTCCCTGTGTAACTTCGATGTTAGCCAGTGGAAGCTCATGCATGACACCTGCCGATTGCTTAGGCCTTTTGAGGAGGCCACGTTATTTGTCAGTCGCCAGCACTACAGAATGAACAACGTCATTCCACTGCTTCATGTCCTGGAACAGATGCTGGTAACTGTGGCTGGTCAGGGGACAGGAGACGTGGCGCCTTGATCTCACGGCCACATGAGCCCTGTGAGGGCTGAACTGGAAGAGGAGGATGGGGAGGAAGACATTGGAGCACAGGCAAAGTGTAGCCAAATGGGTAGTTTTTCTATTCAGCTGATAGGAGAGAGGAGGAGCAGGAGCAGCCAGAGGAGCTACAGGGCGATGAGGAAGACGAGACAGAGGACCCGGACACACCCCTGTGCAACTTCGATGCTAACCAGTGGCAGCTCATGCTTGACACCTGCTGTTTGCTCAGGCCCTTTGAGGAGGTCACTTTATTTGTCAGTCGCCAGGACTACGGGATGAACAACGTCATTCCACTGATTCATGTCTTGGAACAGATGCTGCTAAATCTTGCTGGCCAGGAGAAAGGAGACGTGGCGACTACATCTCACGGCCACATGAGCCCTGTGGGGGCTGAACTGGAGGATGAGGAGGAGGACATTCGAGCACAAGCAATGTGTAAAGAAATGGGTAGTTTTTCTACAAAGGTGACAGTAGAGGAGGAGCAGGAGCAGCCAGAGGAGCTACAGGTCGATGAGGAAGATGAGGCAGAGGACCCAGACACACCGTGGCAGTATGCAGTGGAGATAGAGGCAGGGAGTCCCTCTGAGTCACTTGCGCAAATGGCCCGATGCATGATAACTTGCTTGTGTAGTGACAGCCGAATTGTCACCATTCGCCAGGGGATGACTACTGGCTCTCCACCATGTTAGACCCTCGCTACCGGTTCAAAATGGGGGCCTTTTTTATACCCGCTGAGAGGAAGGACAAACTGAACTACTATCGTAACATTCTATGTAGTCAGTTTTGTCCGCTGCCTATGTGCACCATCGCCCATATCCTCACTCAGGTTTGTCCGGGGGGCCCAGCGATGACGTTCCACTGCCATGGCTGCTGGGGGGGTAGGGGGGAAGAAGCAGTACCAGCTCCATCAGCAGCAACTTAATAGAAAAGAGACCAGAGACCCCCGGATGAAGGCACGCCGAAACGCGCGTCGGGGTAGGGCCATCCTGGTTTGCACAGCACACTGTCATTATTAGGCGAGTCTTTGACTTTTAGTCCTACTGGCACTGGGTTAAGGTGACCTCTTATACCTGGTGATCACTGTGATTTTACTCTAGTCTATACACTTTAGCATATATATGTGGTTTTAATACCTTAGCCATGTAGTCAATTTCATTGAGACTCATCCTGTATATCCTTTATATGCATAACTTATTGTATATTTAAATACTTTGTAATTCACATTACATTGAGATACGCTTATTACCTCTTTTGACACGTGTGCAGCGCCAGGATGGCATTTTTTCTGTCATTCTCCTTCATTTTTATGGCTTATTATATATATTTTAATCATGTTACAATAAAAATCATATATGTTTTACAACGGTACTGTGCGAGCTCCGTTTTCAGTTTTTTCAGCAGCAACTTCAGTCTAGAGTCGCTGATGAGCAGTGGATCAGCCAGGATTTTTAAACACCAGTGTCTGATGAATCAGACTAGATCATCCATGTTGCCACACCTACACTTTGACAAAAGAGGAAGAGGCCTGTTTATTTTTGATACCTTCTTCAGCTACTATTCTGATGCTGCCACCCGCCGGATGCCACACCTGATGTCAATGTGCTCCTACTGCCAGCCACCATCTTCAGCTGGTACTGGTATTGGCCCCCACCTCCCCACTCTGTCACTGTGCCACTCTGTGGTCTCCTCATGCTGCTGCCACCTCAACAACACTATGTTACTGGGCCACTCTGTGGTCTCCTCATGCTGCTGCCACATCACTACTCTGTGGTCTCCTCATGCTGCTGCCACCTGAACACTCTGTGGTCTCCTCATGCTGCTGCCACTTCTCCACTCTGTGGTCTCCTCATGCTGCTGCCACATCACTACTCTGTGGTCTCCTCATGCTGTTGTCACCTCAACACTCTGTGGTTCCCTCATGCTGCTGCCACCTCACCACTTTGTGGTCTCCTCATGCTGCTGCCACCTCCCCACTCTGTCACTGGGCCACTCTGTGGACTTCTTATGCTGTTCCCACTCTCCCCAGTCCATGACTGGGCTACTATTTTGCCTTTTTGGCCTGGTTGACATAATTTATTTGATCCTTCTTCTGATCTGTCTATATATGTAGCAGCTGTAAGGCCTGTATGACATGGTCCCTATTTTGCATCAGAATTGGCTTATGATTTGGTATCCAAAAGCAGGAGTAGGTACAAAACACAGAAGACATGCAAATATTCCATTCACGTGTCATCTCTGTTGGATATACTCCTGTTTTTTTTGGGGGCTTTAGCAATACTGATGGATTACTGAACAAATGTTGACCGAGTGAAGGCGGATGCTAAACAAACAGGATCCGTTTTTTGGGGGTTATTGTTCTGACGTATTAGAGGAAGGGCAAAATAATCAGTGATGTCAACACAAACTTACTGCTGACACCCTCTCCACTCTGTCAGGGGGGAATTCTACTTAAGCATTTAATAGAACAGGTTCTGTAGAAATCTATGTGGAATCAGCTGACGATGGTCTAAAAGGAGTGTGCTTCTTCTTGACGCTAACATCAACCTGTAAGGCTGAGTTCACACTTGAGCTATTTGGTCAGTTTTGTCCCCATAACTGCCCAAATAAGAGCGATGCCTGTCATCTGTGTGTCATACTGACTCACAGTTTTGTTTCAGTATCACAGCAGGCTCCCTATTCGTGTTACTGCAAGGCAGTGTTCTACACCACTATACAGGCTCTCTGCAGCCAGGAAATAGCTGTTTTTAACACGATTCGCCACGAATACATTTGGATCAAAACTTTTTGGAAATTTCGGCTAACCGACCGAATCAAATTTTTTAGAAATTCACTGATCTCTATTGGTTTCAGCAAACCAGTTTTCCAGGAGATGTGACTGCTTCTGTACTCTTCTCTAGGTTTCTGAATCTGAACAATAACATGTCAAGCAGAATGTGCAAAGCAACCATGCAATAATACACCACAAGACAACTACAAGTCTGCTTAGCCTGGTCTATTCTACTGTCTTCTCAAAAATGTCCTCCAAGCTGCTTCTTGTAGACAATGTAAGTTTATCACCATCTCTTCTTTCCTGTCCCTAACTGCAGTGAGGTAAACTGAAGATTGCACACAACTGTGACATGAGTGCTGCTGCTCAGAGCACAGTATGCAGCCTCTCCTGTGCCTTAGAACTTTATATGTGGTTGTCTAGCAAACAGATCACATTTTGAAAGATCTACTGAATTTGCCACACCTCCTTGATGCATGGGCAAGTTGTAATGGGGCATGTGCAGTACCCCAGTAGAAGGGGGATATCTGCAATTGATTGATAATGTACTGTTAAGGTAATTTCCTGAACTTCATGTAATGTAATGCACTGTATGCTCAGAATGTTCCAGCATGAGCTAGATGTCAGTACTAACTAATTCTGGCCCAGCCATCTCTGGAGCTTAGGGTGAGGGCTGGCCCCACCCCTAGTTCTAGAAGAGTGTTGTTCTAGGAGTAGTCAGTGTGAGGAGGCAGTAAGCAGACATTATGTGCAGCGTTGGACTGAAGTTCCTTGGGCTCAACAGGAGAAGTGATTCTGAGGGCCCACCCTCATATACACATTTCCTTTTAAGCCATTTTCCTTATCACTGCATATTCAGGGATTTATCATCTGTAAGGTTAAGGGCCAACACAACCATATTTTTCTGTCGGTACCTGTTCCACAATTTTGCAGATCAGATGTGGATCCATTAATTTCAATAGGGCCGCAAAAGACACGGAAAGCACACCGTGTGCTGTCCGCATGCGCATGTCCATTCGGTGGCCCTGCAAAAAAGATAGAACATGTCCTATTCTTGTCCGTATTTGCGTACAAGAATAGGCATTTCTATCGTGGGGAAAGACGTTCTGATCTGCTTCTGCTAGACCTCAGGTGCCCTGCATTATAAGAGATCCATTATTGTGTCAGAGCTTGGGCCTACCACTGGATCCTCTGGTACCCTAGTGGACTTGTCCAACCCTGATTATGTGCTCCTCTTTTCAGGCATTCATCTTCAATGCTTCCGGAGACTAACAGATCCCTGGGTGTCCTACCATCACAGAGAGAGAGAGAGGGAAGATTTTGGAGGATTTGCATGGCTGCGAGAGAGAGTCAGCAAGGTAACCAATGTAAAGTTATACAATCTAGATTAGCAGACTCAGAGGCTACAATGTTTTAGTCGGCAAGGTGATCAGCGTATAGCATTTCAGACCCTGCTGCAGTGGAGGAATAACGAGTTCAGACACCCCATACACTTCAGTTACGATTTTGGCCAGTAGTATTAATGGAACTGCGTGACCCCCCCCAGAAGTATAGACTGTAGCAAGAGAGAGTAATCTGAGGGCCATTGCTGTAAACATTTGTTTAGCTCATGCTTCATCATCTGGGAAGAATTTGCACTGTGTATGTAAGGTATGTCAAAATCAGGTACCCCAAAAAAAAATTACTAATACATATTACATTCCCAGCTTCAGCAATCCATGAGTATAGCTGTGGTAATAGAAAAGTCAAACTCATGGCATTTCTATTAAATCACTAGTAGATGGCAGAAGAGTGTTTAAAGCCTGAATGACGAGCACAGTTTCATATAACACTGCTAAATGCAGGGGGACCTAAAAGACAGACCTTTTGTTCCTGGGGGGACAGAATACGCAGTTGCTCTTCTGCCTACCCTGACTGAAGGTCATGTTTGTCATTGCAGGTAAGAGAACACATATTTAGGGCAATAAACAGGGCAAAAGTGATTTAATTCACATCCCTGTAATCAGCAAAGGCTGCTGGTGATGCTGTGTGAGTAAATAACACACTGCACAAATGTTAGTGGAGTACACTGACGTGTCACAGGGCGCCAGTGTACGGTGAATGTGATTGTTATAGGATCTTATGTTAATATATTATATTTCACTGCACTATTTGCCTACTGTGATGCAGATTGAGTAATAATAGATCTGCATATTGTTAATAGTTTATTATTTTATATAAGGACGTTATACCTGTATATGAGAATGTTATTAAAAAGATAGATGTGTATTAATATGTATGGACAGAATACGCAGTTGCTCTTCTGACTAAGAAGGTCATGCTTGTCATTGCAGAAAATGTTTCAATAAAAGCACTTCTGGTTTCACCCAGTACGCTCCCTTCGCACATTGGAATTATTGACCATACTTTCAGCATATGTGCAACATGTACATATAATTGCTGGATGTAATACAAATCGTTTGGTTAATCTGACCTGGATTCTGACTCTCCTAACACCACACGCTGGTCACTGCACCGTTTCAAACCCTGCCTTGCACCCATGTACACATTTAACATCAAGGGCACTCCAAAACTACCATTAGGCAGGATCCCTAGCTACAGGGAGTGCCCATAGGGAATATAGAGTGCCCCTCGACTGCACCGAGCCCAGGTAGCAAAAGCCTGAAGGAGTACACTGTGACACATCATCATCATCAGGGCCACTACCACTCCCATCCTCTGCTCTGGATCCTCAGGTGCTTGCTCCACTTGCAGTTATTAGAGCTAGAATAAGCCATAGAATCAAAATTCAATAATTCCATCCTGAATCATACACTGCTATGAGTCCAAGTTTTGTGAACTTTTCAGGGTGATGAGGTTGGGCTTACTCGCCTACCTTCATTCAGAAACTACAATACTGTGTGACTTGCGAACTATTCCATATGTCAGTTTCGGGGATAGCAGTATGATAGAGAACAACTTTTGCCAGTGGGAGCAAGTGGTCCAAAACAGATCTGCACAGATTTACTAATACTGTCTAAAATTTAGATAGCGCTAACTCTCTTCTGCAATAGTAAATATGCCCCAATTTGTATGGGAGAAATGCAATGTTGCAGGTAGGGAGGATATTGTCATTGGCCTGGGTACATCAGTTCATGCCCCTGTTAGGCCCCTTTCACACGGGCGAGTATTCCGCGCGGATGCAATGCGTGAGTTGAACGCATTGCACCCGCACTGAATCCTGACCCATTCATTTCTATGGAGCTGTGCACACGAGCGGTGATTTTCACGCATCACTTGTGCGTTGCGTGAAAATCGCAGCATGCTCCTCTTTGTGCGTTTTTCACGTAACGCAGGCCCCATAGAAATGAATAGGGGTGCGTGAAAATCGCAAGCATCCGCAAGCAAGTGGGATGCGGTGCGATTTTCACTCACGGTTGCTAGGTGACGATCGGGATGGGAACCTGATTATTATTATTTCCCTTATAACATGGTTATAAGGGAAAATAATAGCATTCTTAATACAGAATGCATAGTAAAATAGGGCTGGAGGGGTTAAAAAAATAAAAATAAAAATTAAACTCACCCTAATCCACTTTCTCGCGCAGCCAGCATCTCTTCTGTCTTCTTTTTTGCTGTGTGCAGGAAAAGGACCTGTGGTGACGTCACTCCGGTCATCACATGGTCCGTCACATGACTTTTACCATGGTGATGGATCATGTGATGGACCATGTGATGACCGGAGTGACGTCACCACAGGTCCTTTTCCTGTGCACAGCAAAAAAGAAGACAGAAGAGAAGGCGGGCTGCGCGAGCAAGTGGATTAAGGTGAGTTTAATTTTTAATTTTTATTTTTTAACCCCTCCAGCCCTATTTTACTATGCATTCTGTATTCAGAAAATAATACAATCTACAGAACACCGATCCCAAGCACGAACTTCTGGGTACCAAACATGCGCGATTTTTCTCACGCGAGTGCAAAATGCATTACAATGTTTTGCACTCTCGCTGAAAAATCGTGCATGTTCCCGCAACGCACCCGCACCTTTTCCCGCAACGCCCGTGTGAAAGAGGCCTTACGTATATACTGTATGTGAACTATCCGCATTTTACAAGTTTTGCCTGTAGGCCTCAAGCTAACCTGGGCTTTATGTCAAGAAAATCATGGGAAAGGTTACTTCTTGTTATCTTAAAGACCCCAAACATTCCACATTTATCTTTCTGTTATATATCACAGTATATTTAGAGAGCACAATGTTTATGTGACATATGTTGTTTTCAAAGCAGCTATGGGTCCCTAGGGTGAGATTTCTTGGTGGGTTCCTCAATGCTCCAAGCAAAATCTGATCACTTCTGCCTCTCTGTATCTTACTTAACTAGGTTTCTTCTCATTGTTGCAGAAAATGCTACTAGTATACATACAGTCATTGGCAAAAAAAAGTAATGCAGCAAGAAGGAATTGTTGGATTTGATTAAAACTTTCTATATGTGAATGTAATGATGATATATGTAAGTATTCTACAGTATATATAGCAAATGGATACATTTATTGAGGAAAACTGTATTTTCCCTTTTAGTATCCTGTTGGGCTTCCTCTAACCTGGATACAAGATAAGATATGGTTGGGCATGGAGGCATAGAGGTTCTGTACGGTATCTGTAGTGTACGGGAGCTGTAATGCCCGTCACTACAGAAGGGTCACTTGTGTGCTGTTGTTTCCCCTTCTTTATGGGGAGGTTGGTATAAATCATCTTTATAAAATATAATGTAATGCAATACTATGTACTTCCCTGTTACTGTAAAATGTGCATGTACAGGCCTGCTAGGGGTGTCATTCCAGCTCTTAGTCACTAGAGGGAGCTAGGGAGCCCTAGTTTATATAGCACCTCTATCTTATATAAGGCCCAGTCAGGGAAAGGAAAGAGGAGTAAGAGGAGTTGAAGAAGAGTTAAAGAGTGAGTTGGAGTTGGAGTTGGAGATTAGACTATGTCTGAGTCAAGTCCAGGCCTGAAGCCTGCAGACCAGGAGAGGGTATTGCAGTCCCTGTAACCGGGTTCCAGATCCAAGGAGAAGGTTCCCCTCCTGAGTTCATCTATGCAGAAGCAGGAACACCACAGTTAACCAGCCTGAGGAAACTGAGAGAGACAGAGGCAAGTCCAGAAAAGCAAGAGGTACTAAAGACAACAGAGGAGGTACTTGATAATTATAAAACCAAGGATATACGCCAGAGCTAGGGCATCGGGCCTTGGAGAAGAGTTTCTATGTTCCAGGATCAGTCAGGAATAGAGTGCAAGCCGTCTGTACTGCAAGTCCTGTGTTTAACACTCTGAAGTCACCTTGCTATATATACTGCCTGCATCAAATGTATTGAAACCAACTGTCTTCAAAGGAACTGCGCTTCCATCTATGTCCATGTATGATGACTACTAAAGTTTGAGTTCTGTTTTAACATCACGTGGTTCCTCAGTTATTCCTGCTATCAGCAAACGGCGTGCCACCGTTTAATTGGCACTGGCGTCACGAACATTACTTATCATCACCTGCCCTTGCAGAGAGTCAGCTGTCTCAGGTTAGTGTCACAATTGCACTACAACACTCAGGAACATTTTTAAACCTAACTTGAGTACGCTGCATATCCTGCTGCACATTTACCCACAGATGTTACAGCTGGGCCTGCAGATCCTGGATGCTTGTAGGTTGCAGAAGCTGGAGTCACTGCTGGTGCCGTAAATGCTTGATTGGCGATAAATCTGATCGAGCAGGACAAAGAAATGTTGCAATCTGGCAGAGACATTCTGGGAAACCCTTGTGTGGATGAGCATTATCCTGCTGAAAAGTGCCAGTTGGAAGCCCTGCCATGAGACAACACATGTGGCAGCAGGAGGTCCTGAACATATGGTTGAGCCGTTAGTGTCCCTTGGGTCACTACTAGGGGTGACCGACTCGTATGCGATGACTCCCAGAATATCACACCAGCAGTTGGGGCAGTGTGTCATTCCACATCAGAAGCAGGATTGAAGCACTCACCACAAAGCCTCTATAATTGAACCTGAGTGTCGTTGGATCCCAGACAGAGCCAGGATTCGTTCCAGTCTGTAGCAGTCCAGGTTTCTTGTTCATGACACCACCGCTCATGAAGGAGAGACTACCAATGGCAGGAAACGTAATGGGTGCCATGACACCAGATTTCCTTCTCCTAAATGCCTGGAAATGGTCCGGTCACAGACATAGGCAAGTAATGAAAGTGCCACCTGTGTCTGGATGATGAAATTGTGGGAGCTCCTCTCTATTGGTGTCTGTCTGAGCCATCTGGAGCCTGTTCACCATGTGTGTGTGCCGTCAGGTACGCAATGTTCTGAACACCACCTAACAGCTAGGTCAGTTCATCGAAACAACTATCCTGCTTCTCTCCAATTAATGTGCCTCCTCTCAAAGTCTGTCAATCCGGCAAAATGTCTTCAATTGTGTTTGAAGAACCCCAGACCTAGGGGTACTACAAATTGTATATTATTAGGCAGTTTTACCTTTTGCTTCTGGCTGTAGCTACCAGCAGGGAAAGGATGGCAAAGGTTGGCAGGAACAGGGTTAAGCACCCTGTTCCTCTCTTCTTGGTAGGAGTGAGCTGGTCCCACTCCCTGCTAAGAGGGGGAGTTCCTGTCCAGAGACAGAGAGGAGAGAATGCATATTGCAGAGCTCCTGCTCCTGTTACTAATTTCCAGAGAGAAATCCTCCATTTGTCCTTAAGTGAAGCCTTGAGATTCCAGACAGTAGAGTGACCTGCTACATCTCCAGCTACAGACACTGATGTAAGGTGAGGGACTACAGCCAAGACACCCATCACCAAACAACCACTAGGCCAGTTTCATATTAGATCAGAATTGCCACCAACCAACATGCCTCCAGATTCCTTGCTGGTGCAAGAGAAGAATTGCACTTAAAGGGAACCTGTCACTGGGATTTTGTGTATAGAGCTGAGGACATGGGTTGCTAGATGGCCGCTAGCACATCCGCAATACTCAGTCCCCATAGCTCTGTGTGCTTTTATTATGTAAAAAAAACTATTTGATACATATGCAAATTAACCTGAGATGAGTCCTGTCCCTGAGATGAGTCAGGGACAGGACTCATCTCAGGTTAATTTGCATATGTATCAAATCGTTTTTTTTACACAATAAAAGCACACAGAGCTATGGGGAATGGATATTGCGGATGTGCTAGCGGCCATCTAGCAACCCATATCCTCAGCTCTATACACAAAATCCCGGTGACCGGTTCCCTTTAAAGCCTGCTGCTACTGTATGCATTTCAAGTTCTAGGTTTGTTACTTTGTTACGTTTTCAGTACTATATTTCCACTGCACCGGACCCCAGGCCTGAGGGAGTACACTGTGACACAACACTTCATCAGGGCCACTACTACTCCTATACTCTACAGTGGCACGTTGTAGAGGTGTGTCTCTCACCAAGAGGTACACTAACCAAAAGTAGCCCCTGGGAGCCTTTCTGTAGGGCAGCTGGGCAAGACACATGGTCTAATAAGACCACACCTGTATTCATTTACATACCTGCCTGAGCCTTAACTGCATGCTTAGTTTTGAAGCAATCCAATCTATTTGGGGGGCGTTATTTTTTAGTTAATTTTTTATGAGTATATATAACATATTATGTCTTCTTATAGTAATACTCTTTGAGACTCCACTATTTGAGTGCTGGGATACTCGTAGCTCCTTGGCCTTTTTTCTTCAATTGTGTAAAGATCTCCATGGCATTTAAACAGTTTAAAGGTTAACAGGATGAACTCCCCAAAATCTACCTCTCTCTGGGAGTAAAGGAAATCACTTCACACCTCTCCAGAGACAGTCTGAACTTATTTCTGGCAAAGTTCTTGTGACCGCATCAAAAATTACTGTTTTAAATAAACGGCCTTTGCAAATTAAACTGAAAAGATACCACAAGGATCTGAGAACTAACAAGGAACAGCTGGACACGGGGAGATGGGTGGGCAGAGGAGGCTAGGAATGCTTAAGAAGAAAGGCATTGATAATAATGAAAAAAGGTCAAAACAGCACTAATATCGTTAGATGTAATAGCAAGATTTCACAGCTCAAGAAAATAAAAGAACACGATGCCTCGCTTTAATTTAAAGAAAACCTGTCACCTCTCCTGACATGTCTGTTTTAACAACTACTTGCATTTCTAATGTAATAGGAATTCTGGAGCATCCGTTTTTTTATAACTCTATGTAGAGTCATTCCTCTATTATTCCTACTTCTTCTAGTTTATTAGAAAAGGTACAGCTTTGTGTTACCAGTTGGGGGGTGTTCCTGCAACACATTTTTTTTTGTTTTTTACACTATTTTAAGTTAAATCGATTCACTACCGTGAAGCAAGAATAAATTCGGACTTCACGGTGAATCAAATGTATCCTGAAATTCGGATTGAAGTCCACGAAGTGGAACATGGATGAGATTTGCTAAAATCGTATCTTCTTTGTTGTTACTATAAACGTTGTAGAATTTATATCTGGAAAATCCTGATGAAAATCTGCAGATTATCTGCACCATGTAGCCATGCCCTAATAACTTAGGACAGGGATGATCAAACTGCGGCCTTCCAGCTGTTGTAAAACTACAACTCCCACCATGCCCTACTGTAGACTGATAGCTGTAGGCTGTCCAGGTATGCTGGGAGTTGTAGTTTTGCAACAGAGCCGGAGGGCCGCAGGTTGGGCATCCTTGGTTTAGGGGACTGGGGTCTGCATTTATTTAGAGGTCTAGTCTGGGGTATGGATTTATTGGTGTTGATAAAGAGGGTGGATGTCTGGGCAGCAAACTTTGCAGTCTCCAGGAGAAGTATTCCTGGAAGTCTGGCTCCTTTCATTTTCCAAAAGACTTGGGCAACAGCTATAGTGCACCACCAATGAGGCCAGGTGAGGTGATCACCTCAGGCAGCACCAGGTAGGGGCAGAGGAATGGCCATGGGCAATGACCGCTTTCATTGTGGCAAATGGGTTTGGTTAAGAAATTGGCATGGGGGGGGGGGGCACAGTTTCAGTTTTTGCCTCAGGCAGCAGAAAGGCTAGGTGCACCCCTGGTTTTAGGGGCACTCAAAAAAAAATAATGACAGGTTCCTTGACTTCCTAGGCAATTGGACCTTGTGGGTGTGTGGTAGAGCCATGGAATTTAGAAGGTGAGTCCCATTGTGATAACCATCTCTGTACAGCACTTCAGAGTATGTTGGCTCCATATAAGACTATAGGGAAAAGCGATAAGACCTCACCTCTCCAGGGACCCCATCACAATGGACGCCTCTTTAGTACACTCGTCATTGCCTATCAACTCTCCAAAAGATGGCAACCATAGTGTCCATTAGTACCAGTACCAGAAATGCCATGGTGGTCATAAATGGGCCACATTTAATTGATGCGGAAGAGGAGATAGAAGGACATAGAAAAAAAAAGGAATGAAGAGCGCATAGAGTAGAAAGAACTGCGAAGAACTGAAGACACTGGCAGATAAAAGGGAGATGATTCAAGCAGAGGGATGAAAGGGGGAAGTCTTCTAGATAGGAGAGAAGGCAGAATTTATCAAAGGAAGCCTCAGATGTTTGATGTGGAGCCGTGTCATGGAGCGCATGAACAAATAAAGACTCTGGCTGCAGCTGTTCATTTCTCCTGGCTCATAATTGTAAATTTCCCAGGAACAGCATGATGTAATGTTCTGCAGCTTCCACCTCCATGTGCGATATGCTGCAGGCGCTCAGTTCTGTAATCTGGCCATCTCTCATTTCCACACCATCTCTCCGCACAGAGCCGCTATCTAGGAGGATAATCTTTCATTAGTATTCAGGACAGGGGCTTCGATACAGGACAATACAATCGGAGGTCACATTGACCCCCAGGACAGGACGTAATGAAGGAAAAACAGATCAATTCTTGATACGCAATCACTAGACGGACCAACCGTGAACGCTGCAGAAGCAGCTCTGTTAAAGGGGAAATATTCTGTACCAGTGTAAAAATTTCAGCAGGTACCATAACTAATCTAAACCAGAGAGGGATTCTGTTTGATACCTTCTCTGTGACTACTGATGTTTCTTTGAAGAGGTTCTCAGGGTTAGGCCAGGTTCACATCACCGTCTAGTTTTCCGTTCTTCCGATCCATCATGGATTTTCGGCATCCGTTACACTCAGTTATGCACATTTTGCATCCGTTTTAGCCATTTCCATCCGAGATCCTTTATTTTAGACAGTAAAAGGTCCTACATCTTAGATGGAAATGGTTAAAACAGATGCAAAATGTGAATAACTGAGCATAACGGATGCTTAAAATATAGGATACGTTTTTTATTTTTGTCCGCGATTATGAATCCCGCACACATTATAATCTATGGGTCCACGAAAACCACGGACAAAACACAGATGCCATTGGTGTTCTGTTAGTGGTTTTCCTGGACCATTGATAGGAGATGCTCTGGAAATTAAATTTCAGGATTTTGTATCACACATGGACGGCAAAAAACGGATGTACCACTGACCATCTTGCCACGGATGTCATCACAGACATGTGAAAAGAGGCCTAAGGCTACTTTCACACTTGCGGCAGAGTGATCTGGCAAAACGTATGCCAACTGATGGCATTTGTAAGACTGATCAGGATCCTGATCAGTCAGAAAAATGCATTGCAATACCGGATCCGGAAAAACGGATCCGGAATTTATTTTTTCACCTTTTTTTTCGGTCTGCACATGCGCAGACCGGAAGGATGGTTCCGGCATTCTGGTATTTTGAATGCCGGATCCGGCACTAATACATTCCTATGGAAAAAAATGCCGGCATTCAGGCAAGTCTTCAGTTTTTTTAGCCGGAGATAAAAGTGTGGAGCATGCTGCGGTTTTTTCTCTGTCCTGATCAGTCAAAAAGACTGAACTGAAGACATCCTGATGCATCCTGAACGGAATGCTCCCTATTCAGAATGCATGGGGATATAACTGATCAGTTCTTTTCCAGTATAAAGCCCCTAGGACGGAACTCAGCGCCGGAAAAGAATAACGCAAGTGTGAAAGTACCCTAACTGTGCCTTGTGCATTTCCTCTGTTCTTCCTGTTGGGTGCTACTATTATGCTTGAGAAAGGAGTGTGTCCTTATACATTCGGACACAGGGTAAGGGTACTTTCACACTAGCATTTTTCTTTTCCGGCTTAGGCTACTTTCACACTTGCGTTGTTCTTTTCCGGCATAGAGTTCCGTCACAGGGGCTCTATACCTGAAAAGAACTGATCAGGTATGTCCCCATGCATTCTGAATGGAGAGTAATCCGTTCAGTTTGCATCAGGATGTCTTCAGTTCAGTCGTTTTGACTGATCAGGCAAAAGAGAAAACCGCAGCATGCTACGGTTTTATCTCCGGCTAAAAAAACTGAAGACATGCCTGAATGCCGGATCAGGCATTTTTTCCCATAGGAATGTATTAGTGCCGGATCCGGCATTCAGAATACCGGAATGCCGGATCCGTCCTTCCGGTATGCGCATGCGCAGACTGAAAAAAAGGTGAAAAAATAAATGCCGGATCCGTTTTTGCCGGATGACACCGGAAAGACGGATCCGGCATTTCAATGCATTTTTTCGACTGATCAGGCATTTTTAAGACTGATCAGGATCCTGATCAGTCTTACTAATGCCATCAGTTAGCATACATTTTGCCTGATCCGGCAGGCAGTTCCGGCGACGGAACTGCTTGCCGGATCTCTCTGCCGCAAGTGTGAAAGTAGCCATAGAGTTCCATCATAGGGGCTTTATACCGGAAAATAACTGATCAGTTTTAACCCCATGCATTCTGAATGGAGAGCAATCCGTTCAGGATGCATCAGGATGTCTTCAGTTCAGTCATTTTGACTGATCAGGCAAAAGATAAAACCGTAGCATGCTACGGTTTTATCTCCGGCCAAAAAAACTGAAGACTTGCCTGAATGCCGGATCCAGCATTTTTTTCAATAGGAATGTATTAGTGCCGGATTCGTCCTTCCGGTCTGCGCAAAAAGGTGAAAAAAATAAATGCTGGATCCGTTTTGCCGGATGACACCGGAAAGACGGATCCGGCATTTCAATGCATTTTTCTGACTGATCAGGCATTTTTAAGACTGATCAGGATCTTGATCAGTCTTACAAATGCCATCAGTTGGCATACGTTTTGCTTGCTGGATCACTCTGCCGCAAGTGTGAAAGTAGCCTAAGCACTGATTGGACAGTGCAAGAGTATGCACGAACACGCCCCCACCTGGTCACACCCTGTTGTCAATCTATTGCTAAATTTCGAGGAGGAATAACATGATCCGGAATTGTTATACTGTGGGGAATATAAGTATTCACTGATGTCAGGAGAGGGGCCAGGTCTGCTAGAATAGCACATACCATTTTAGCAGATGGGCATACGGTACAGGGACAATGTATTCATCTATGTGATGGTTATATATTCTCCTGTAGGTAACACATTCCAGGCGGCGCCTTCTCCCATAACCTACCTTATTCTTCATTATGCAATATCCTGCAGAGGCAAACACATGTTACAGGTTACCACCGTTTTTCTATGTAATACTTTTACATGCTATGTAATGGGTTGTGCAATGCTCTGCAGGTCTCTAGGGTCCCAAGGCTTCCTCTCAGCTGTTCCATAGCTGGCTCCCTGCTCTTCCATGCGTGAGAGAGGGAGGAGGGGGGTTGACTCCTGTTTTGTGACCTCTTCTCTCTGGTGCTAGGGATGTGACAGCTCATACAGATGCTGCTTGTCACCTCTGGTTCTGCATGGATCCACCAACTGTCACCCACGCACTCATCACACTGACTGACGCCTTAACCCATTGCTGTTGCCGGCTGTGAATGGGTTAAGCCAGAGAGCGGTATGGAGAGCTTTTAAGATAATCATTAACCTCCAAACTTTACAGGGGAATGTAAGCGAAATTCCAGGAATTGTATCAGGAAAGGGTCATTAGAATTGACTTTTATTGATGATAATTTTCTATTTCCTCTTCTAATCTGAGAGTCCAACAAAACCCAGCTGTCCAACCCCCACCCCCACACCTGACCTCAGCGATCTGATGAGGAATAACATCTTGCCTTCATATTTCCATGGATCCAGACAGTGTTGTGTGCTTGGCAGTCAGAACTAGTCACATACTACCCAACCCAAGCCCAGTAATGGAGCAATAACTTAGAGGGTGACAACCAGAAATATTCTCCCACACAGAAGTTCACATATCTCAAACACTGGGCTTCCAACCTCGAAGCCAAACAGCAAGAGGAGCCACTTAGACAGCGGTAGGTCTGTGCGTGATACATGTTTCCCATGGAACAGAGTGTTGGTCTTAAAGCCAGAGATCAGGGTTCTGACCTCTGTCAGTAAATATCTTCTCGGCGCATGTTACAGTTATTATTACATGTTATATTTTATATTTATTGCATTAGGGTATTCAGCAGGGAAATACGAGATGATGCTTAGGAATACAAATGGTAATGTGCAGAATAATTTGGTCTGACACGATGGGTCAATTGACTGGTTGGTGCTGATCAGTTCATAGCGTTGACCTTCATCATCTGAATCCTCTGGTTGGTGCTGATCAGTCCATAGCGTTGACCTTCATCTGCTGAATCCTCTGGTTGTTGCTGATCAGTCTATAGCGTTGACCTTTATCAACAGAATCCTCTGTGCAGAATAATTCACACATTGGGTCAATTGTGGTTGGTGCTGATCAGTCCATAGCTTTGACCTTTATCAGTTGAATCTTCTGGTTGGTGAGAACCCAACGTCTACTCAGCGTCGAATGTTGGATTAACACGGCCTGATGTTTCCTTCGATTGCTCATTACCATGACTCTGCTGGTCCGAAGGTGCTGCAGATCACCCGATGAACAAACAAAAAACGCTCACTGGGTGAAATCATCTGTGGTGTGGACACCTCAATCATCGTTTCCAGGCAGCAGATTGTGCTATCTAAAAGCACTTCACCTCCACTTAACAAACAGCCGATTGTCAGGAAGGAACACTTCGTTACCGACAATCAGCTGCTCCTCGCTACATCTAAATGTACATTAAGACTAAACTTACCAATTTATCCCAGCCTGTTGGTGGATACACGTGGCCAGCTTAACTGTAGGCAGGGGTGTAACTACCATAGTGGCAGACCATGCGACTGCTATGGGGCCCAAAGCAAGAGGGGGCCCAGTCTTAGTTGGGATTATCTCCTCTTCTACTGGAGGTGAAAACTTGGTCAGGACTCTACCCTCTAAAGGAACAACTTTTAGCAAATAAGGCAGTGAAAAAAATGGCCCAAGGGTCATTGAAAAGGGTTAGGCAGAAACCCTTCTGTCCTGTGTGGGGGCCCTTACTTCTCTATGTACGCCACTGACTGTAGGATCAGAAAGGGAGAGGGATGGTTGAAGAAGTTATTGCCATGTCATCATTGGCTCATATGGTCATTTAATGTGTGAATGATGTCATGATGTCACTACCAGAGGACTGGCGGCGGGCTAGACTGTGGTGCTGGAAACAGTCTTTCTTAAGACTGTTATATTCAAAAGTTTTAACTTCTTAATATCCTGCAAGGTACAGTGGTTTCCCAAAATCCACCAGTTGTGGAAAACTCCTATAATATACATTAGACCTGGAGTACTTTGATACTACAGTTTGCTGTGTGTACTTGTGCCTACTCCCAAACATCTTCATAAGCCCCCATTCACCCATTGGGGGTCAAGACATTAATTATGGGTGAAGAGCTGGAACAACTCCATACATACCAGAAGGTTGGTTGCTCCACCAAAATGAGGGGGGATAGGTTGTTCAGCCAAAGTTCATCTAATGTGTATTGCCACCTTAACACTCTGACAGCAGCATATCTCCTAGGGGAAAATAAGATTGGTGGATATCGAGATATTACATACTTGGTTCTATGTTCCTGCATTGTAAAACATCGGCGCCTTCAGACGACTTTAACCTAATACTTATGGCCAGCTGTTCTACTGAGACATCTGCTGCAATGAAAAGTTTAGCAAACACATGGCGATGTCATCAGCTCAAGCTTGGTTGTCCAAGAAGGATCTGTTTTGCCTGATTACTTAGTTGGTTGCTTTGTATGCAGACCAACAAATTAGGTTGTACAATTAGGATTTTCCTGGCAAGGTTTGTATTTCATGGACCAAACTGAAGTTGATAGAATTCAGCATGTGTGGACTCATATCCCAGTGGAAGAGGTATTCCCATCTCACCTCTTCCTTAACATAAACCCCTTTAAAAACATTTGATACATCTTCTTTTTCTCATCTTCAGGCCACAACAATTTCCCAAGTCTTTTTCTCATTGCAGAGTCTGGACCACTTACCTTAACTGAGGCTGGAGAGGACTTCAGATCCTCCTTTCTGATGTTTTAGTGACTCCAGCCTTCCTTGACTGATATATTAAGTTCCACAACATATTTTTTTCTGTTCTCATCTGTTCTCAATTATCCTTTGATCATGAAATAGTGTTCTTTAGTGTTCTTGCAGACAATTTGAGATGACAACTTTACTTTCAAGGTAAGTTACAAAGGTTGCAGCAAAGCTGAATTTATCACTTAACTGTATCTTGTACTGTAAATTGTTAGATGCAAGAGGTGGAAGGAGACTGATTCACAGGATAACGTCTTATAAAGGGGTTGTCTCACTTCAGCAAGTGGCATTTATCATGTAGAGAACGTTAATACAAGCCACTTACTAATGTATTGTGATTGTCCATATTGATTCCTTTGCTGGCTGGATTAATTTTTCCATCACATTATGCACTGCTTGTTTCCATGGTTATGACCACCCTGCAATCCAGCAGCTGTGGTCGTGCTTGCAAACTATAGGAAAAAGCACCAGCCTATGTGTAACCCCACGGTCCCGGGCTACCAGGCTGGCACTTTTTCCTATAGTGATCAAGCACCACCACCACTGATGGACTGCAGGGGGATCACAAGCATGGAAACGAGCAGTGTATAACGTGATGGAAAAATGAATCCAGCCAGTAAAGGTAGCAATATGGACAATCACAATACATTAGTAAGTTCCTTGTATTAACTTTCTCTACATCATAAATTCCACTTGCTGAAGTGAGACAATCCCTTTAAGGGATATTCTGACTAGAACAAGTTATCTCCTATCCACAGGTTTAGGGATACATTTTAGATTGTTAGGGGTCCTGCCCCTCATGAGAATGGGGGTCCTGTGCCTCTATGAATGGAGAGGCAGATCGAGCATATCTGCTCCATTAATTTCTATAGGAATGCAGTAGTTTAGCTGAGAACATCGGTCAGCCTTTTCCATCAGACCAGTAGACTTTGAACGGAGCAGCAGTGCGCATGCTCAACCATCACTCCATTCAAGGTAAGATCTCCGTTCTTGTGATTGGTGGGAGTCTATCTGGCTAGGCCTGTGATGGCTAACCTCCGGCGCTCCAGCTGTGGTATAACTGCAACTCCCAAGATGTACAATTGCTTGGCTGTTCTCAGAACTCCATAGAGATGAATGGAGCATGCTGGGAGTCGTAGTTTCACCGCAGCTGGAGTGCCATGTACCTTTATATACGGTATGTTTATATGTACATATGTGTGTGTTTATGTGTATGTACTTGTATGTATGTGTACCTATAGATATGGTATGTTTGTATGTAGATGTGTGCGTATTTATGTGTATGTACCTATGTATATGGTATGTTTATACGTAGATGTGTGTGTGTTTATGTGTACATTATGTACCTATAGATACGATATGTGTATGTACCTATATACGGTATGTTTATGCGTAGATGTGTGTTTATGTGTATGTACTTATATTATACGGTATGTTTATATGTAGATGTGTGTATGTTTATATATATATACAGTACAGACCAAAAGTTTGGACACACCTTCTCATTCAAAGAGTTTTCTTTATTTTCAGGACTATGAAGGCATCAAAACTATGAATTAACACATGTGGAATTATATACATAACAAACAAGTGTGAAACAACTGAAAATATGTCATATTCTAGGTTCTTCAAAGTAGCCACCTTTTGCTTTGATTACTGCTTTGCACACTCTTGGCATTCTCTTGATGAGCTTCAAGAGGTAGTCCCCTGAAATGGTCTTCCAACAGTCTTGAAGGAGTTCCCAGAGATGCTTAGCACTTGTTGGCCCTTTTGCCTTCACTCTGCGGTCCAGCTCACCCCAAACCATCTCGATTGGGTTCAGGTCTGGTGACTGTGGAGGCCAGGTCATCTGGCGCAGCACCCCTTCACTCTCCTTCATGGTCAAATAGCCCTTACTTTCAAAGTTTTCCCAATTTTTCGGCTGACTGACTGACCTTCATTTCTTAAAGTAATGATGGCCACTCGTTTTTCTTTACTTAGCTGCTTTTTTCTTGCCATAATACAAATACTAACAGTTGTGTAACAGCTGTGTATCCACCTGACTTCTCCTCAACGCAACTGATGGTCCCAACCCCATTTATAAGTCAAGAAATCCCACTTATTAAACCTGACAGGGCACACCTGTGAAGTGAAAACCATTTCAGGGGACTACCTCTTGAAGCTCATCAAGAGAATGCCAAGAGTGTGCAAAGCAGTAATCAAAGCAAAAGGTGGCTACTTTGAAGAACCTAGAATATGACATATTTTCAGTTGTTTCACACTTGTTTGTTATGTACATAATTCCACATGTGTTAATTCATAGTTTTGATGCCTTCATAGTCATGAAAATAAAGAAAACTCTTTGAATGAGAAGGTGTGTCCAAACTTTTGGTCTGTACTGTATATATATATATATATATATATATATATATATATATATATGTTTATTTCTACTTGCTCAAAACCAGTGATAAGAAGTATACATCTGATTTGACCAGACATAGTACAGTGAGCCTGTATGAAATGAATCCTTTCACAGACGAAGATCCTTGAGCCGCACGCTGTTTCCAGAGAAATAAATGCCAGCAGTGGAAGCAGATGGATTTTCCACCGTGTTGTTCGCAGGGTACACGTTTTTGTCCTCATTTAGAGCGGTTTAATTCACAAAATGTAAAAGTGTTGTAAGTAGCAATGAAATGCTGAGTTCTGATAATGTATCTGTCAGTGGTCCATCGATATGACGGCGGTCAACGTTGTGCCCTATGAATGACTGTAACTTTATAAGTAACCCCGTAAATGTAGAGGCTGGTCAGTGATAATGTGCTTCCTTTCCACATATGGAAAGAATTGAAGATTTGCCGGCTGGATCAATGTGGGGGAGGTGATAAGGAGCCTGAAGGAGTTCCCCCCAGCTAAATGCTCAGCTGTAGAACAGTGGTCTGTCTATGTAAAGCATGGGCTTGCAAGGAGGACCTACCAGAAGAGACAGATGAACGCTTTGAAGCTGCTCCAAGATTTGTCTAATGGAGTAGGCTCTTGAATGACTGCTCCCTTATGTATAAAGGTGGGTTTTCTAAACCAGACATACCCTTTAAGACCTGATGCATTCTGCAAAGCCATATTCACGGGGACTGTATGGTGCTCTGTCAGCAGATTTGTACCTATGACACTGGCTGACCTGTTACATGTGCACTTGGCAGCTGAAGGCATCTGTGTTGGTCCCATGTTCATATGTGCCCGCATTGCTGAGAAAAATGATGCTTTATTATATGCAAATGAGCCTTTAGGAGCAACGAGGGCGTTACCATAGCACCTAGAGACTCTGCTCTCTCTGCATCTGCTGCGTCCTCTGCACTTTGATTGACAGAGCCAGGATACTGCGGGAGTCCGCAACCTCTTCCAGCACTCCACATATTGTGAAACTGCAACTCCCAGCATGCACGCTCGATCGGCCGTTCTTGGAAATCCCATAGACGTAAATGTTGCATGCTGGGAGTTGTAGTTAGAGGTTGCTGACCTCTATTATACTGAACCATGCCACTAGAGTACACACCTTCTCCCTTGGTATAGTATTGGCATTTTGTCAGACAGCATTTACATAGAGGCCGACTCCATTATAGATCCAATAGTATGTTTTATTTCTATATCACAGTAAAACAGAACATTATATATATGGACAGACACATTTCGACACAATGTCACAGGCCAGGTGTGTATACATCTCTATTCCACAATTTCCGTCCCGCACCACCATCCAAACCACCTTCTGCCTAGAGTCGTACTTCTTTACCTGCGGCTTATGGGCCTCCTTACTGACATAGGGTGATAGCGTTTTCCAGCTGATATACTGCAATGTTAAGCTGTCGCCCACTTCTTTATAATGCTTTATCCCATAGAAATCTAAATTTTATTGTACATTTTGGTCCCATAGAGAATCTTATGATAACTGAGGATAAAAACAAAATGGCTGGTGGAAATGACTGATCCATTATATATAATATATATATATATATATATATATATTGGCCTTCATCAAGAGAGGACCAGCCAAGCAAGATTATGAGAAAATAAGTATAATTGCCATATACACGTGCAAGCCAAGCGTAACGGTGGGGGTCATAAAGTCGGGTTAACCCATTCACGTTTGTGAGTTACGCATCTCTTAAGAACCATCTGACTTATAGAACATGGGAAATATGGGACAGAGGGTAACAGGTCAAGGACAGTATCAAAAAAGCCTGGCTTACAATGCTAGATATTTCCAGCGGTAAAACATTACCCCAGCGGTGTACATGGAAGCCACATGGGGGTACATTAGATCCTCGTAATGATATGTCTTTGCTCCCTCCCATGGAGAATGACCGTGTTCTTTTGTCATATGTCCTAATGTATAAACTGTAGGTCAAATCAACCATATCGCTCTTTCCTGCCCCATCCCACCCTGTTTGTAGAAGACCCTGTAGTTATAACCCCATGCCCACCCAGCAACCCAATCCTATTCTCCCCACCACCCGTACTCCCCCAGCTGTCCCAGAGGTCTGAGATAGCTAGGATCTGAAGTCCTTGGCTTGGCTCTCTCTGGGAGATGGATGCGTTCACACTGAATTAGTGGGGTACTGTGTCCAGCCCACCTCCTTGTATGTTGCCAGTACATGACTGTATATGTGGCTCCGTAATTTGCTCCAAGCTAGCTGTACTTCGGGGGTGAAATCTTTGGCAAAGGCTTCTGCAATGACCTCCAGTATCACCCCAGTCAGGATCTACAGCAGAGAATGAGAAACTAATATTAGAGAGACATTCAACGACCATATAATATATCTCTACCTATTCACGTGTGGCCATGTCACGGGGCTCGACATGATGTTCCTTCGGCAGTCTGTTTGTGTAGCTCGTGACATTATTGTAACCTCCTTGCTCTCAGGATTAGCTAATCCTGTTGTGAGGTTCGGGTTTTGTTATGTTGAATATTTAATAAAACGCCCTTGAAATATGGTTATGATAATGCAGCGCAGACCATGTTCAAAGAAGGACAGGAAGACTGTAACAAGTCCAAACCCGACAGGAAACAACTTTAGAAATGTCAGCTCTTTGCAGAAAGACAGATGCCAGGAACCAGGACAGTGCAGTAATTGACATTTCCTTTAACTGCGCAGAATTAGGAGGCAAATCTATGCAGCATCACTATATTGATCATATCCAGTAGACACTTGGGGGGGGGGGATGTATTAAGATTAGCATTTCTTACACCAGCCTTAATAAAGAAATACACCACCGTACGTTGTGCCCAAATTATTAAGAGCCACAAGCATTTTAATAACTTTGGCAGATCATTCGATGGTTCGTGTGCAGGAAAAATAACATTTCTGTTTAAAATTGGTCTCGTTCATTTTTTGCAAAAGTTGAGAGGGTGCCAGAAAAGGGAGAAGAGTGCCAAATTTTTAAGCAAAACAGGACTTGCTTCAAGATTTGACACCTTTCTACGGCAAAAAACTGGCATAGAAGGTGTCTAAATTGGTGGGTCTAATGTATAAGTATAAAACGCTAGGCAAAACTCGCTAAAGCCCCTCTTGCACCCTTTATGTGCCCCTCCCACACAGTATAATGCCCCTTATGTGCCCCCAGAATAATGCCCTTTTATATGTCTCAACATAATATGGTGCGCCCTTATGTGCCCCCAACATAGAATTATGCTCTTTTATATGTCCCAACATAATACGGTGCCCCCAACACAGAATGATGCCCTTTTATATGTTCCAACATAATATGGTGCCCCCAACACAGAATGATGCCCTTTTATATGTTCCAACATAATATGGTGCCCCCTTATGTGCCCCCAACACACAATAATGCTCTTTTATGTGCCCCCAACATAATTTGGTGCCTCTTTAGTGACTCCAAAATGAATAGTCACCTAGCCCATGTTCCCATGACGAGCGGAGCAGATCTCTCAGTGCAGATCTGTTCCGGTACATCTGGGGACCAGGCGCATCTGGCGCAATGATGTCACTTCATCGTGCCTGCCAGTGCCAAACCAAGGTGCATAGTAGAGCAGAGAACTGACTGCTCCCTGCTTCACCTTCATATTCAACTGTATCCATGTCTTCGGAACGCACATGTAGTTAAAAGTGGTGCCCACGCCAGGGGGGCTGACTACCGGGGGCAGCAGGGTTCCCTCCCTGATCTCTGGGGCCACACACATTTTCAATGTCTGTGTCGTGGCCAAATCTGTCCCTGGTTTAGCAGTCTAATCATTCATCTTTTGCTGATGAGCTTGTGAAGGGCTACTGCTTACCCACAGAAGCCAGTCTGAAGAGGCAGAGCTGCAGTCAGGAAGGAGAGCAGCCTGAACCAATGATGAGCAAGGGGGTGGGTTTTAGACTACCTTCTAGACTCCCTGTAGGCACTGTAGGTAAGCTGTAGTCACAGATCACAGCTCTGCCATAGTGGACCTGAACTAAGTAGCTGCCGAGCAGCGAGCACTGATAATAATAAATAGCAGGTATCTTCTTAAAAAGTTTTTGACTGAAAATTTGGTTTAATGTGGTTTAACAGCACCTGGTATTTGTGAATAGGACTTACTAAAAAGGTTGACGACCACTATATTAGGAAGTGTTGATGCTAGTAGATTGTGTATTTTCAGTCAACTTGCCATTATGACAGCAAATTGATCCTCAGAATAATTATTAAAGGTTTTTCTGACTCTGGATAGGTGGTGGTCCGACATCTGAGACCCCCGCTGATCAGCTGTTTGAGAAGGCGCCAAGCACAGTGCCATACATTGTATAGTGGCTGTGCTTGGTATTGCAGCTCAGCCTCATTCACTTGAATGGGACTAAGCTGCGCTTAGGTCATGTGACCAATGAACGTGACATCACTAGCCTGGAGTAAGCTGTGAGAAGGTTGTGGCAGTCACAGAGGCTCCAATGCCTTCTCAAACAGCTGGTCCCGGCTGTCAAAACCCCATTGATCAGATACTGACGACCTATCCAGCGTCGGAAAATCCCTTTAAGGGCATTTCCACCTAAAATAAAAAATCCTAGTAAATATAAGACCTTGAATTCTCCTTTTCTATCAAGCTGTGACAAAATCTTTCTAGCCATTACTTGGTGATATCTGAGATATGCTCCTTACACTCACTTGGCAGCTTCCAAAGTAATTCTTACCTAACTTTCCTAGCTAATGAATGGAAAACCCTCCGAGCCCCATTATTACCACATTGCCCACTCCTATACTGTCACCTAAATGGAAATCTTATAAACGTAAATCGCAACGCAGTCCGAGATCTATCGTACACTAGACAACACTGGTGCATGATAGACCTCATTGACTTACATTGGGATCCGTTGCGTTCTGACGTTTTTAACCCAATGGAGTTTTACCTAATGGATAGTAATACATTCTTGTGGAGTCATTTTACATATAAATATTACATGTCTTCTCATCCTCCGTTACTGTACATCGTTTGCTATGCTCCACTCTTATCCCAAGCTGCATTCAGATCCAGTCTTTAAAGCAGAATTTTAAACGCAGCTTTGGATGTGAATGAAAAAAAAAAAAGAAAAAATGTAATAGAAAAGCATTACAAAACAGTCAGTAAAGCTACATGTTACATGGTAGAAGATCACCCACCTTTAGCAATAACCCACCTTAAAGAATACAGGGTCCACCTTATGTTTCACTGCATGGCTCTTCCCCACAATAGCCAAGACCGTAGCCACCTTTTCCGGATCCCCAAGGTTTTCAACCACACTGTTGATAGCTCCCATTACCCTCCGGCCGTGCTTGCGCAACTGAGTGCTGCGCTCCATCTCAAGGGGGTCTTCCATGTCCTTAAACTGGCTAAAGTACTGCTTGGCTTTTGGAAAGTTGACAAAGAACCTTTTATATGGAGGGAAGAGAAAGGGAAGAGAAATAAAAAGAATCAGATATGACTGCAAAATAATAAAGCACAAAAGGATAAAACTGCCATAGCTAACAACAAGCATTGCCTGGACTTGTATTGTGTAGTGAGTCGGGCTACCCTAACTGGTATCTAAGAATGGCGGTGCCTTCCCTGTTAAAACAATTTGTACAGGATGTGATGACATCTGAGAGCTTTACCCTTCCACTATCCACAGGATAGGCCATAAATGCCTTGTAGATGGGGGTCCACCTCAGGACTCCCACTCGTTGTGTCAATAGGAGTCCCCCGACCTATGTTTTCAGAATCAAAGCAAATTCTCCATTGACGTTTCATAAGCTGATCACGGCACTGCAAGCACATCTATCTCTCCATTACAACCAGTCATGGGTGGAACCCTATTCTCAAGCCTCTAGGGGATATCCATACGATATAAATCCCCCTTAGGAAATATTCTGTGCCTTGATTTGTATTTAGGCCGTATGCATGCTCTAAATCTCCCATGACTAGGAGTTGACCTGCAGTACCCCGGCATGGCCACATACAGCGGTCAGAGCCTTCTGCTTCCACCTCCATCCACTGTAAAGCTTCCCAAAACAGCTGATCAGTGGGGGTGCTGGTTGTCAGACCCCCCCAATAATTTGATATTGATGACCTATTCTGAGGATAGGTCATCAATATCCAAGTCCCAGAGAACCCCATTAACTGAGGGACAAACAGAACACTTACCTGGTGATCTCCTCATATTTTCAGCTGCAGATCCACCGATTCCCAGACTCTTCTTTGGTCAGCCACTTCTTAGACTACCTAGTCCATCGGTAGTCCAAGACACTTCTTGCTTGTCCAGCCTTGCTCGTGGATTGGCCAGCACAGGTCACCTGAGCAGTGCTGGCCAATCCAAGGACAGCAGGACGTGTCTTGGACTACCAAATGCACATTAGGCATCCAGTAGTCTGAGAAGCGGCCACAAATTGCTGCAGGGAGGTCACCATATTGTGGTCTGTTCATTACCCAGTTCACGTAATTAGATTTTTCTTAAGGGTCACTTTAATTCATTTTCTAATCTTTCATTCATTACATTATAGTAGTTGTTATCAATTCCTGCAACAGCAAATCAATGCACGCCCTATTATTTTCTATTCTTTATACAAAATCATTTCTGACCCAGTGTATGCCCCATTATCAGTCATCTGTCCTACCATTACACAATACGTTCTAGCCCATTACTTGTACCAGATCAATGTAATACGCCGTAAAAATATTTCCCATTACATGTTAAAATACAAATGATACAAATCTAAATTGCTGTGAATTTTTTGCACATATTCCATTACTATCTGAATTAGGCATTTCGGGTAAGTGCACATGATCGCCCACACATTGAATGCGCTTAAACTGGTCATAGGTATAAAAATTTCTCCCCATGGTTATATTTTTCATTGTTGGGTCAGGCAACAGCCTCCATGGTAATATATTTGTGATGATGAAAACAATTTTCCATGGGGATAATCATTGCTATTATGCCTTTGCCTTCTCGCTTGATTGCTGCTTGCAATGCATTTATTTTTATCAGTTTCGACATCAAACAATCACTGGTTGAACACATTAAAGGAACTGTCGGGTGGGCTGTGATGTCAGCGCTGAATATCTATATAGCCAGTCGTATTTTTGGTTTACCCTTTGCTAGTATGACTTGACAACTATCTCTTCAATTAAGTTTCAATTTGCCTGGGGTTATGATCGGGGGAACGATCATTGACCATTGTGAACCTGTTGACGATCAGGCAACAATTGACTGGATGACTTCATCTTTTGAAAAAAGCTCACAAATGAAAACTGCATGTGGATGACCGGGGGTTTGAGTTTCCCCATACAGTAGGATGACTGATACATTTAGTAGAATACTGATGACCTATCGTCATGATAGGTCATCAATATCTGATCAGTGGGGTCTGACTCCTGGTACACCACCCTTGAACTTTTTGAAGAGGCTGAGGCATTTCAATGACTGCTGCAGCCTCTTCCTAGACCAGTGACATCACGTTCATCGGTCAAGTGAATGGGGCTGAGCTGCGATATTAAGCGAAGCCCCTACACAATTTGCTTAGTGTGTTGTGGGGAGGTTGCTGCACTCAACGGAACACCATGGCCTCTTCAAACAACTGTTTGGTGGTGATGCCAGGTGTCACTTTAGACACTACATTACACTGTACTTTAGTTAGACATTGGCACAATCTAGCGAATGGACTCACAAATGACCCGTCCACTCTGGGCTGGGCTAGGGGAGGAGCCACAAGCAGGACAAAGAAATAGGGGAGGCAGTCACACCTCGGCCTTGGTGTCTGCAAGGATCCAAAAGGCCTGCCATAAAAGAACATACATTGTAGGTAGAGAGTAGAGATTTTGCAAGGAGCTTCTAGTTATTTACTAGTTATTTATTTTACAGTTTTACTCATCCTACTGTCCATTCACAGGACTTAAAAGGTAATTTTTAATGCACACAGTCATGTCAGTAGTACGTTCCATCATGAAGTTGGACATAGTTATTCTCCCAGCTACAAAAAGAAAATCTGCGTACTGCCCAAACATAAGGTTCAGGCTGTAGTCACAATTATACTTACATATTCTGATCTTGTTATACAAGCTATATAATTGACCATAGACGAGTATATATTGGAAACGTACAGCAATTTATCTCCAGTATGCTGTCAGACAGGCAACATAGAAGCTGGTCTTTGGGTGAATATATATATATATCTAGATAATTTTAATGATACAAAATATGTTCAGCTTTAATCAGTGGAAATTTGTCCGGCCATAAAAGATGGATTTGCTTTTGATAAAATGCTATGATAATGCAGGTACAGAAACACATCTAAGCTCCCACAGTGCCCTGAAGTGTAGTAACTGGAAACAAGCAAATACAAAGTTACTCATCTGTGCAACAAAACTAAAACCAAACAAAACAGATTCTACCTTTCATTTTCCAAAGGAGCTGTGAAAAATGAAAGTCGGAATCTGATTGGTTGCTATGGGTATAGTGGGTGAAAGGATTGCTCCAAGGTAGACCCACATTTTACAATAGTAAAGTGACTATACAATTATATTGTCAAATGACAATTAGTTGTTGGCCCCTGGGGAAGTATGTATGGGGATCCGCTAGTACTGTATTTTTGAGTCAAATAATTATTACTTAGGCTATGACCACGGGCGACAATGATGGGTTCAGCCAACACTCCAAAGTGTGAAGGAAGCTCCCGACTCTCACCCTACAGATGATGATGGGTGAAACAAGGATCGGGCAAATTAATATTTTTGCCCAATCCTTTTTTTCTCCCAGGAGATAGTTTGCTGCCTGAAGTGTCTCCCCATAGAATACACATATATTTTTGGCCAAGCAAATGTGTATGTGTATGGAGAAGCCAGGAGGGAGTTTGGAGAGATTGCTGTTGGCCAAATAATCAATTGGCTGATAGTTCTTGAATGTGTATGAGTGGCTTTAGGCACTGTTCACATGAGCGTTGTGGCTTCCATTGACTTATAATGGGTCCATTGTGTTTTTTTTCCTGAAATGAAGGATCAAATGTAGTTGTGGACACATCCTCAAACTTTTGTGGCATATCGCTAGGATGTGCCACCAGTGACCAATAGGTGGTAGTTCCACCTCTGGGACCAGCGCATATCTCTAGGAGATTCATTTCTATGGTCTCCATGCTATGGAGTACTTCTAGAAAGGCTCCATATAGGACTGGCCTCCTGAAGGCCTTTTAGCACCCTGCCAAAGCTTTCTAATTTAATAAAACACTTAAAGGGGGCTATCCCATGATTATCGTTAAAAATAAAAATCCAATATCATATGTTTCATGAAAGTCTCTTTTTAACAAAGCTAGAGCCAGCCCTGCACCTCACATTGGTCCAGAGATCTCCTCATTCATTGCTCCTATTGCTCTGCTAGATTTATTTCAAGCTGGCAACTTAGGGGGCGTGCACTTTCTCAAAGGGTGTGACCCGGTGTGTCTTTTCTACTGCAGCTGGTGGCAGTTGAAGGAGGGAACTGAGCATGTGCTTCCATCCCAGTGAGCAGGGCAGAGATATTAGATAAAGGGCAAACAGCAGGTGGCAATAAAACAGATAACTAAACTGCTGTACAAAATTTTTGTTAAATGCAATTACAAAAATATTCAGATCCAGGTGCTGGTTTGAAAAATTTAGAATATTTTTTTGTGGGACAATCCCTTTAAAGGAATTCTGTCATCAAGATTTTTGATATGGAGCAGTTCATATCATCCTCTCAGTCTCCATTATCTAATTAAAAATATACTAGTTTTACCCCCACCGGTCCTTTCATTTTCGATAAAAATTGGTTTTATTAATATGCTAATTACCTTACTAGCGTGCCCAAGGGGCTGTTCCTCCGGCCGTTTGTGCCCAGCCGCGCCCCTTATCTCGTAGCCCAGTTTGTGCACTCCTCTCATCGCCGATGGTGCGCCATAATCTCGCGGATTGCGCCCTAAATCCACTGGTCAGCGCCCACGGGCGAAGTGCGCAGACAGCTGGTGCATGCGCGCTTCGTTCACTGAGGCCGCTGCCAGGACACCGCGCGGGCGCTGACCAGTGGATTTAGGGCGCGTGCGCGAGATTACGGCACACCATCGGCGATGAGAGGAGTGCATAATTAGCAGTGGGGCACAAATGGGGCGCGGCTGGGCACAAATGGCCGGAGGAACAGCCCCTTGGGCACGCTAGTAAGGTAATTAGCATATTAATAAAACCGATTTTTATCGAAAATGAAAAGACAGGTGGGGGTAAAACTAGTATATTTTTAATTAGATAATGGAGACTGAGAGGATGATATGAACAGCTCCATATCGAAAATCTTGATGACAGAATCCCTTTAATGAGAAATAGTATCAGGTTTCTTCATGTTAACATATGAATTATGATTGTTTTATGTAAAAATCACTGCATACAAGTGGATGTTAATCACGACCATTGAAACTATTCTTAAATGACATTTGTGGCTAACAGGAGTCTTCTTCAGTCACCAGCAAAGTAATAACTGATCTCCTAATGCATTATATTAAAAAAAATTAGCTGCTCTTTGTAGGTGTACATTTTTTATATATTTTTTTTATAAACAGATCGCAAGTCCAGACATTGCAGATCGTACCAAGACAATTTATGCCTAGTGATCATCCAACTATGATATTCTTAGGGTGATATCTGGTCTATAGCAAGAGGAATGTGACAGCAAAAAAAAATGCCATATGGATTAAATGGGAGTCTGTCACCAGGAAATTCATAGACTATGCAGGAACTTGGCCCTTTCGATCAGAAAGGAGAGGGAGGGGCTGGCGGAGGAAGCAGGAGGAGCATGAGTGCACAGAGTGACTTGGGTCCACCCTCGGTGCACTTAACTGCTCATTTGCATATGGATTAAAAGTACCTTTTCAGATCGCTTAGTGAAAAGTATCATTACATTCAGCTGAGCTAGCCCTACAAGGCATTGTGCCTGGTTTATGAGTGAATTTGCTGGTGACACTCTCTTTAAAGGGTTTGTCTCATGAGGGAACCTCCTGCTGGCCTATGGATGTCATACAGTCAACTTCTTTACTAACCTAACTGAAAGTCCATGTATATATATGTCTTAGTTAAAAATAGAATATTCTGTCTGTTTTTGCAAGGGTTGGAGGACACATGGAATCAGTTTGCTATCCAAACAGAACATCTTCCAGCAAACCAAGTCTAGGGAGAGTCCATAAAGTTCAACCTTTCAAGATCCCAATGTCTATTGTCACTGAGCCAGGAGACAAAGCAACATTAAAGCTGTTTCCAAATGGCCTCTGGGTGGGAAGATTTTTTATGTGACTACTCCAGACTGGAGAATCCACCTGGGTCAACATAGTCTTGAAGGGGACCTGTCACATTGAAAATGCAGTCCAATCTGTGAGCAGAACGTTACAGAGCAGGAGAAACTGAGCAGATTGGTATATCATTTTGTTGGAAAATATTCAGTGCATTTTAGTCATTTAAACGTCTGCTCTTTCCAGGGTTAATAGTCCAGTGGGCGGTCCTACTCAGTGATTGACAGTCTTCCTTGTATGAGGGTACATACAATTACTGAATAGGGTCACCCAAGGGACAGATGTTTAAATGAATAAAATACAAGTTATATTGAGTATTTTCCTACAAAGCTCCTTCTGCTCTATAACATGGTGCCCTCGGACTGGACTACATTACAACATACTATATTCAACATTTATAGACATCCTAAAACATAGTAAAACTAAAAATCAATATGTTCAGTAGGTATAAAAAAAAATCTCCAAATGCTTTTAGGTTTTTAGTTTGTAGGACAAGGTATACCATTTCAGACCATTTCCCTTATTTAATGGAACAGTGTAAACGTTAAAGTCAATTCATCATCTCCGAACAGTAATTAGAATAAATGCAAAATCAAATAATATTATTCTAATTATCCCCATAGTTAAGCTAGGCCATGTACTTACTTATTTGCCCTACTCAGATTTTTGTGAGAGTGGAATTTTTGCCGGGATAAGCAAATTATTATTTCCAATGGTGAGAACAATATTTTCCATGGAAATTTTTTGAAATATTAGGAAATATACCTTTGCAATAGACCAAATGCAAGGCCGTAGGGTAGGAAGAGTGGACGTAGCCCTGGCTGGTCCCATGCCCTTTGCTATTGGGTGGTCAGAACTTGAGTAGGACTTCAATCTCTAACTAGATTGTTTGCAAGCAAGGGAGTGAGGAACTGGCCCAAGAGTGATGAAATGGGTGTTATGGTGAAAACGCACCACGCCGATTTGTTCTCTATCATCATAATGGTCTGCACATTGGCTGCGCGGTTGTCCACCAGTGGGTGATTGTTGTTAGACAAAAGGATTATTGTGATTGATTGTATAATCATTTGGAGTGTTACCTATAGTCCTCTATGGTGAACTTGAAAGATCGCCTTGGAATTATCTTGGTTGTGTCCTCCTGAAAATGGGAAAATGTTCAACTAGAAAATTGTTGACATACACAAAAATGATTCTCAGGTGAGGCTTGTAAAATCAAGAATTGTTTTAAAAAAAAGAAGTGATTTATCATGGAGAAATGTTAAGACCTTTATCAGTAAGTGCACAAAGTATGGCAACACAAGATTTGAGAAGACCAGGAGGGCCTTCCAAAACTGATCATGATGAAAGGAGAAAATGGAGTCTGCCACCTCCAAAATCAGTTTCAAAGTACGTATTTTTCGCTTTATAAGACTCACTTTTTTCCCTCCAAAGTGGAGGGAAAAAGTCAGTGCGTCTTATAAACGAAATGTGACCCCAAATGTGCAGGCTGCGGCAGCTCAGGAACTCTCACTGACGGATACTGAGCTGCCATTAAACTGTGGGCGGGCGGGACTTAGTGCCAGAGTGGGGACGGGACTTAGTGCGGGCGAGCGGGAGTTACAGGGTTTTTTTTTTTTTGCCTTCCTCTGGATCAACTTGCAGGATGACAGGCCGAACTGGATGGACAAATGTCTTTTTTCGGCCTTATGTACTATGTTACTATGTTACTACTATGTTACACTTAGCCTTCAGTGAAGCCTCCAGCTCGCGCATACATCGCAGCAAAAAGCAGCACCTGACGTGACGGGCGGCTTCACTAAATGCTGAATGATGCCGGCAGCCCGCGCTTTCATCTATACTATTGTTGGGCGGGCTGGCGGCTTCTCTGTATGCGCTGTACTGCCCGCACTGTCCTTCACTCACCACAGCGCAGCAGGAGGATCCCCTTCTCCTCTGTGCTGCCGGCATCCAACTGATTGGTGGGGAGCGCGTCCTGCTCCCCACCCCCACCTCCACCAATCAGCTCCCTACATGTCTATATTAAAATGACTATAAACCCCCTCATCCATAGGAATCCACCCATGTACTGCAGTATATGGGTGGATTCCTATGCATGTGGGGGTTTATAGTCATATTTAAAATAAACACTGTTCGCTTATTGGCATATGTCTATATTAAATGTGACTATAATCCCCCTCATCCATTGGAATCCACTCATGTACTGCAGTATATTGGTGGATTCCTATGGATGAGGGGGGTTATAATCATATTTAATATAGACACATGCCAATTACAAAACAGTCCCTGGACAGTGTTTATTTTAAATATGACTATAACCCCCTCATCCATAGGAATCCACCCATATACTGCAGTAGGTACGGTATGGTAGTCATATCAGTTACCTTAAGCTACGGTAATATAGGTACAGTCCCTGTGACTGTAACTCCCCTTATCCTTAAGAATACACTAATGTACAGTACCTACAGTACATCAGTGTATTCTTTAGGATGATGGGGGTTATAATCACATAACAGCGTCATCCACAGATTCCCTATAATAGTGTCATCCACACATCCCCCCATAACAGTGTGTCATCCACAGATCCCCCATAACAGTGTCATCCACAGATCCCCCATAACAGTGTGTCATCCACAGATCCCCCATAACAGTGTGTCATCCACAGATCCCCCATAACAGTGTGTCATCCACAGATCCCCCATAACAGTGTCATCCACAGATCCCCCATAACAGTATCATCCACAGATCCCACAGACCAGTGTGTCATCCATAGACCACCATTAAATCAAAACCCACCAAAAGAATACCTTTTGGTTCAATTTTTTTTTTTTCATATTTTCCTCCTCAAAAACCTAGGTGCGTTTTATCATCAGGTGCGTATTATAAAGCGAAAAATATGGTAAGCATACACCACGTAGGGTAGATACCCCTAAGCATAACCATATGTTTCTTGTGAAAATCTGTTCCTCTAATCCTGAGAAACTTTTATTTTTATTTTCATGCAAATAAGATTCTGGTTGCCACATGGGCTGGGCCGTTCTGTTGGTGCACCTGGTGTCCCCTGAGTCATCTTTACTAGCTCTGCAATCTTAAGGTAGGTTCCAGTTGGACTTAAGGGTGTATTACACCAACAGATTATCTGACCAATATCTGTCCAATCAGACCAATGTGTGTGTAATAGGCCATCTGACCAATGATTGGTCATAAAATCTGTCAGATAATCTGTTGGTATAATACAGCCCTTACTGGTGAAGCAATGTTACACCATACTGAACAAACCACCCCCATTGCTGAAAAAATCTTATGACAATAAAAATAAGTATTTCTCAGGATTAGAGGACTGGATTTTCACAAGAAAGGTAGAATTTTGTTTCAGGGCCTCTACCCTACATGGTAGTAAGGTTACTTTGAAACTGATTTGTGAGGTGATAGACTCTCTTAAAATGTCAGTCCCTTCATGTGAGAAAAGTCTCTTGTATGCTGGACCAGGGTCAGACTAGCCTACCACAGTACCAGAGGATCCTCTGGTGGGCCCAGTCTCTAATACTATAGTGGGCCCCAAATATCCAGAAAAAAAAATGAGTTGCCTTTGGAACCAACCACTTGCCACTAGGGTCTATTTCTTTGATTCAAAATCAGTTAAAATTTATTGATGACATAGGGGTTGGGCCTCGAGGATAATTTCCTCAGGCAGACACTGCTCGGCACTAAACTGGCAAACTTGTAACCGCTTCCTAGAGGAACCCTTAGTGACCACCCATACATGTTTTTACAGCGGTCACTAAGGGGCCTTGGGCTGGAGCGCTGCCTTTTTACGGCGGCATTTCAGCCCAAGTTAGCGCTTAAATCAAGCGCTGGAGCTCCATGCCGCAGCTACCTGAGGACTCGGGGCAATGATCAGAGACCGTGACAAGCGGTCTCTGATCACGTGATCGCCGTGATACACTGTAAACTTTCATGTAAGAGAGGAGGGAGAAAGCCTCCGGTGCAGCGATCGGGTCCCCCAGCTTCCCCATACGGGAAAGCTGGGTCCCGATCCTCACCCCCACCCCCCTGCCCACAAGAAAGATGGCGGCAGCGGCCGACGCATGCGCACACTGTAGGCCGGCTGCTGCCGCCCCTGCACCAGAGTAATAATGATGCCCCGATCGGCTCCGGCAGCAAAAATAGCCCCAAATACATTTAAATAAAGGGCAGGACCCCCCATCCCCCTTCCCCCCCAGTGTAAAAAATAAATAAATACAAAATGGTGCCGACATGCGCACTGGTTACTGTGCTGAAGATCTGCCTTCAGCACAGTAACCATCAGGGACCAATAATAATGGTCCCTGATCATGTGGTCTCCATGATAAACCTATCATGGAGATCACATCCATTATATTTACTAAACACATCCAGGACATGGGCTGTGCTTCTCTCTCCCCTCAGCGCAGTTGTTCTGTGAGGAGAGAGAGAGATCAGAGTTCTGCCCTGGCTGTGCGATTTACTGTTAACTGGTGGGTGTCCGTAATTAGGCGTCCATCATAAGACGTCAATTAGTCAATTATTTTCATTAGGGACCCTGTGTCCGTCTGTTACTGGCGGTCAGTGGGTGTCCGTCAGTGGGTGTACATCATTCGGCGTCCTTCATTATGCGTCCGTTATTAGACCTCTATTAGTGACGATCAATTATTTTCATTAGGGACCCTGTGTCCGTCTGTTACTGGTGGTCAGTGGGTTTCCGTCACTAGTCTATTAGGGACATCAGTTATTTAAAACATTTTCTGAGCTTTTAAAAAAAAGAAAAATGGCTCAGAGATTGTTCAGTGCAGAGCAGGCATATGAATATCTCTGCTCTGACCACTCTGAGTCTGACACCGCTTCAGAGGCGGAAATATTTTCAGATAGCGGGGACTCTAGTTCTGCTTCCATCCCGAGACCCCATAGCCCTATGGTGGTAGAAGTCACCACCTCATCTCATTCTCAACCCAGCGGTCCCGTTGCTTCTACTATGTGGGTTTCTGCTTCAAGTGCCCTAATTTTTATCCACTCCCCAAATTAATGTGGATGTCACCAATTTTACCCCTTATGATTTTTTTTATTTTTATTTGTGGACGATAAAGTCCTTGAGTTAATTGTGCAGCAAACTAATCTGTACGCCACACAGTTTGCTGTGCAATAGCTCATGTCTATCTATACAAGACGGTGGACCCCACAAGTGTCCCTGGAATTTAAAAAAAATTTGGGACTTACCCTGGATATGGGCATTGTAAAAAAAAACATCTTTCCGATCATATTGGGCTGCGAGTACTGTCCACTCAACCCCTGTGTTTGCAGCAGTTATGTCCTAGAAACCGCTATGAAATCCTAATGCGGTTTATGCATTTTTCGGACAATTCCCAACCAGAACTGACCCAGCCTACGACCACCTAAATAAATTTAGACCGTTTATTTCCCTCCTTACAGACTTATTCTTAAAATTATATACCCCTGAAAAAAATCTGTCGATGAATCCCTTTTTAGTTTTAAAGGTCGCCATTCCTTCCGTCAGTTTATTCCCTCCAAGCGTACCTTATATGGGGTAAAATTATACAAGGTGTGCGAGAGCACAAGCGGCTACACCTGCGGTCTGTCTGCTTATGAGGGCAGGGACTCCCAACTTAACCCCCCAGGCTTCCCCGAAAATATTGGGACATTGGGAAAAATTGTGTGGGATCTATTGGCGCCATTCCTACACAAAGAGTACCACGTCTACACGGATAATTTTTATAGCAGTATACCCCTTTTTAAATCCCTCTATGCTGCAAACACAGGGGCTTGAGGTACAGTGTGCAAAAACAGAGTGGGATACCCACAACCGCTCGTGTCCAAGCGTTTGGAGAAAGGAGCATCCTTCTCCCTTGCAAGTGACCAGCTGCTTGCAGTGAAGTGGAAGGACAGGAAGGATGTCTACATGCCGACCACCATGCACGCAGACACCACAGTAGCAGTTAGAGAGAGGGGGGCTACTGCGGACAAACACAAACCGGTATGTGTGACAGACTACAATAAATTTATGGGAGGTGTAGACCTCTCGGACCAGGCACTTCAACCCTACCTGGTGAAGCGAAAAAACAGGGCCTGATATAAAAAGGTAGCAATCTACCTCATTCAGATTGCTACCTATAATAGTTTTGTTTTATTTAAAAAGTCCCAAGGAACCCTCAACTTCCTTGAGTTCCAGGAAAAGGTGGTTGAGAGTCTCCTGTTTAAGTCCCCCGCACCTGGGCAAGCCTTTGAATCTGAGGACATTCGAAGGCTTTCAGAACGCCACTTCCCTCACCCCGTCTCTGCCACTACCAACAAGACATATCCTCAGAAACGATGCCGGGTGTGGAGCAAACACAGAAGGAGGAGCGACACCCGAATTTTCTGCCCCAGTTGCCCATCACAACCAGGCCTCTGCAATTACCCCTGTTTTGAGATGTACCAAACGGTTGCTAATTATTAATTTGATTTAATACCAAAAAGGGTGGGAGGGGGGGCTTTTCAGAAAGTCAATTTATTCTCTTTTTCTGTTGAGTTTGGGGGCTTTCCAGGGAGGGAGGGATCCTTTTGGGATGGGTTGTGGAGCTAATTAGTTTTTTCAGACATTGAAACAAATTTGACCTTTTCTGATTTGTTTTCTTAATTTTCCTGATTTCATTTTTTATGACTATGTCCTGCCACACAAAGCTGTTAATTCCATTCACATTACTGTATCATGATATTGGCATGATATTTTTTTATTTTGGAGGATCTCTAATGATTGAGTTGTTCCTCACCAGTACGCTAAGGGCATTATTAAGAATTTATTTTTTGTGGACACCCCACAGCACGTCTAGAAATATTGACATGATTTTGGGAATTAGTGATCCATTACTGTTCCTACAGACGGCTCTGGACACTGTCCTTTTATATATTCTGTAGGTGACTGGTTGATTGTGTGCATAGCGGTTTCTACCTTGCCAGGCAGGGGTCTGTTATGGTGCACCACGTCACTTAGCACGTTCGGCTCTCATATAGGGATTGATGGGGCTAAAGAGACGTTGTACGACCAGTCACTGTCCTTGAATGCCAGCCTGTCATTACAGTCCTATCGGTGTTCTTGTTTCTTGTGAACAAACTGGAATTTCCAACATAGTTGGAACCATTTTGCTCCGCGTGGCGGATTTCTAACAATTTGAATAAAACCATATATACTCATTATTTCATCCTATAATAATTTTGCACTCCGCATGCTTACTACACCACTAGATGCATGCTTTAAGGCATCTAGTTTTTAAAATGGGGTCATTTATAAGGGTTTTCTATCATTTTGCAGCTCAACGCCGTTACATGTGTGCAATGGGGCCTGAACCATTTTCAGTTTATTATCCGAAAGGCCCCAGGTGCTCCTTTATGTTTGGGCCCTGCCGTGTGTCAAGACATAAGATTAGGGCCACAAAGGGGATATTTCTGAAGACAGGAGAAATGGGGTGATACATTTTGGGGTGTACCTCTTCATTTTCATGTGCTCTGTAGAAAAAAATCTGTCTTTAAATTAACACTTTTGTGCAAAGAATGAAAAATATATATATTTTTTTGCCTGCTTAGAATTAATTTCTGCAAAAAACTAGGGGGTCTAAAATCTCACTCAACCCCTAGATGTATACATTTGGGGTCTAGTTTTCAAAATGGGGTCATTTATGGGGGTTTATATAATTTTGGCAGCTAAACGCCATTACAAGTGTGCAATGGGGACTGAACCATTTTCAATGTATTATCTTAAAGCCACTGGGTTCTCCTTTATGTTTGGGCCCTGACGTGTGTCAAGACATAACATTAGGGCCACAATGGGGGTATTTCTGAGGACAGGAGAAATGGGGTGATACATTCTTGTACTTCTTTATTTTCATTTGCTCTGTAGAAAAAAATAGTCTTTAAATTGCCACTTTTGTGTAAAAAATTTAAATTATATTTTTTTCCACCTGCTTAGCATTCATTTCTTTAAAAGACTAGGGGGTTAAAAAACTCATTACACCCATAGATAAATACATTAAGGGGTCTAGTTTGCAAAATGGGGTCTCTTTTGGGGGGGGGGTTCTATTATTCTGACACTTATAAGCCTCTGCAAACTTGGCTTGTTGCAGGAGAAAATATTTAAAATTTATGTAAAAATGGTAAGTCTCCTAAATAAAAAATAAAAAAAGTTAAAGTGCAGCCAAAATAAAGTAAAGATGTGGAAATATATTTCTGATAAAAATATTGAATAGTATTTATGTATGTATGTGAAATATTGCAGTGAAAATAGGAAAATATGGGATTTTTTTTAAAAATATCATAGATTTTTAAGTTTTTTAATAAAGATACGCCTATTTTATCGGTAAAATTTTACCACCTAAGTAAAGTACAATATGTGATGAGAAAACAATGTCAGAATTACTTTGATGCGCAAAATCTTTAAGAAGTTATTCTCTGCTAAAGTGACACATGTCAGATTTCCAAAATCTGGCTTGGTCATTAAGGCCCAAACAGGCTTGGTCACTAAGGGGTTAAAATTAAAAAAAAAAATGTATTCTACCAGTACAAAACATGTGAAGCAGGGCTTTAACAGGATAGTGATTTAATAGGACCTGAGGGGGAGGTGCATGACAAAGGATTCATGATTCTGTAAATCTCTGTGTCCTCTTGGGCCGGTCACTAGGCATAACACAGTAGAGCATATTTACTAAGCGAAATGCATTAGAATTCTGTCTCAATTTGCACCCAAAAAACTGGTCTCCATGCCTTGTGCCAGATTTATTAGGTGTTTTAGATGTTTTGTGCACCTTGCCAGACAAAGGGGTTTTGCTTAAAGGAAAGTGGGCATGGTTTAGAGGAAATGGATGTGGCTCAAAATCTCCACCAACCATGGAGAAGGGGCTTCTAAATATTTCTGTCTCCAGTTATCTCAAGGTTAACCCCCCCCCCCCCCCCCCCCCCAAAAAAAAATTGGTTGGAAAAAAAATACATTCTGTTGGATCTAGTTGCTTAGGATCGGACAACAAACATAATGCCTAAGGCCAGTTTAAAGGAGAACCCTTCATTATTTGCTTACAGGATTATCCCAAGTTATCCAAAAATGTGGCTAAAGGCAAGGACTGCGATGACAATGAAAACCCTATACTTAGCCATTTGTTCCCCAGCCGCCACTGCTCAAATGTCTTACTCTAGTCCAGAGATGGCCAGCCTGAGGCTCTCCAGCTGTTGCAAAAGTACAGCTCCCAGCATGCCCAGACTACCTACAGCTACAAGCCTACAGCAGGGCATGGTGGGGGTTGTAGTTTTACAACAGATGGAGAACCGTAGGTTGGCCATGCCTGCTCTAGTCTTAGGGCGTAGTTTACACTTCAGTGATTTGATCAGTGGTTTCTATCTATGATTGTGAGCCAAAAACAGAAGTGGAACCTACACAAGGTGTAATGGAAAGATCTGCACCTGTTCTGCCTTTTCCACCCCCACATTGGTTTTGGCTCGCAATGACAGAAATCACTGACCAAACACTGACCAAATCACAGAAGGATGAACAAGGCCTGGTTTACTTGACTGCAGCAGTGTTGTTCCCATATGCACATGAAACTGCTGTAGCAAAACACTGGCGTTAGCACTGTATGGCATGAGACCTCTGAAGCCAGTGATTGGCTGCAGCCTTCACCTGCGTATACGGCACATCATTGCTTCAGCCAAGTAAACAGAGACCTGAGGGAGGCACGGGAGCGGCAGTGCTCGAAGTGGCGGGGGATCAAACAGGTAAGCATTAGTTGTCTTGTTATGGTAGCCTTTGGCCACATTGTTGCATAACTCAGAAAACCCCTTTAAAGGGGTTCTCCGGGCTTTTAATATTGTTGACCTATCCTCAGGATAGGTTATCAATATCAGATCCGCGGGGTTCCGACACCCGGCACCCCCGCCGATCAGCTGTTTGAAGAGGAGGCGCGCGCCATGCCAGCGCTACCTCCTCTTTTTTGTGTACCTTCTGCAGCGGTGAGCAGGTGTAATTACACCCAAGCCGTCCCATTCATTTCAATGGGACGGATCATTCCCATACACTTGTATAGGAGCAATCCGTCCCATTGAAATTAATGGGACGACCTGGGTGTAATTACACCTGCTCACCGCTGCAGAGGCAACGGCGAGAAGGTACATAGAAAAGAGGAGGCAGCGCTGGCACGGCGCGCGCCTCCTCTTCAAACAGCTGATCGGCGGGGGTGCCGGGTGTCAGACCCCCACCGATTTGATATTGATGACCTATCCTGAGGATAGTTCATCAATATTAAAAGCCCGGAGAACCCCTTTAACATTATTTTTGCTCTATGTTTGTCCTGTTTTCTGCTTCCGCTTTCTCAGCAGCCACTTTTCTCTTACCAAACATAAAAAAGAGGATACCATTGGCTAGGATAACACCAAAGATTAATGTAAAAAAGGAAAATCACCGATCATATAGTACTAGAATGATAATCTCTTTCTAACAGCCCTGTACCTCACATGGATCCAGTGATCTCTCCATACTTTCCTCCTACTGCTCTGCTAGATTTATTTCAAGCTGGCAGCCCAGGAATTTCCTTTCTGCTGCAACTCTCTCCCTATTACAGCAAAAGGGTGCATATCCTTTCTACTGCAGCTCTCTTCCTGTAACTGTCCCAGCTTCTAATAGTAGGTACGGCTGGTGGCAAGTGAAGGATGGAACTGAGCATGTGCGTCCATCTCAGCGAGGTGGACAGAGAAATAAGGAAAAGGACAAACAGCAGGTGACGCTATACAGATACCTTTTATTGAACAGCTCAGCGGCTATACAAAATTTTTATTTGCATGCAATTACAAAAGTATTCAGATCCAGGTGCTGGTTTGTAAACTTGTAGACTATCTTTCATTGGACAACCCTTTTAGGAAAGAACAGGCCCTTAGCCACCCCACAGCAATGGGACCCGTTGTGGGCTTTTTTTTTTTTTAAGACCAGTCCACCCATTCTCATCTTGTTTATATTGTAGAAGAGACCTACACGTGTTCACACTACCCATGTAGAAGAATAGGTCCAGCTTGAGCTATCACTTTCTCCATTGCAGCCTTAGGGGTTCCTGTTACTTCAAGTCACTGTTCGGTGCCCTGATTGAATCTCCAGTAGTATAAAAGAAACATCAAGGAGCATTAAAAAAATAACATTACTCTAGTCTATGTTTCCTGTAGCTCTTCTTCATGCCAACTGCCTCAGAATGGAGTTGGTGGGCAGCTCATGGTGAGTGATATCACCAGCTTTAACCAGCTACTCCATTCATGTCTAATTACCCATGTAAGTAGTCTTCATTGTGACCCTGCCATGCATTCATGCAATCTGATAAATGCACATGCATTAATACTGCATTAGCGGGTGTGCACGACCTGTAATATTGTGCGCTAACGTTCTTATCACTATATTCTTGTTCCATACTGTGTGTCTATATTTAAAGTATCACCGTCTCTGAACATCTCCGCACACCACCGTTGGTATCTGACAACCTCCCTCTGGCTCTGTGGGTGACAAATTTTTTATTTTTTTTTCAAAGAAAGAGTTAACAATATGCAAGACCGGAGGGGCCTGAAATTCATTAATTGCATGAATGCCCACAAGTATATACGTTATATAAACACATTATATATTAATATGTGTGCACAGTGGCAGGGCCTGGCCCATCACAGCTAGCATGTAATTCCAATTTAATGAGCAGATGCTAATTAACTATGTAATTATAACAGCCGCCCTCGGCTAATTCACAAATGTTCCAGGAGATGCCAGGGAAGCAGCAGGAGACAGATAGAGAAGAGGAGGAGAAGAGAAGGGTCTCACAGAAAATATAGTAGGAGGAGGTAACAGGTAGAGAGAATGCGGGGGATTATACAGGTGACAGGAGGAGAGGGGATGACCGTCCTACAGGGGCTTCCCTAAAATGCTTTGCTCATCTACTCTTCCTACCACTGTATATAGAGTAGGCACCCATAACAGTGAAGATGCAGGTGAAGCCAATGGTGGAGGACAGCATCACTTCTCTGCCGTAAGCTAGCTGATTACCATTGTCCCCTGGGTGTAGGTATAGTACCGATATCCCCTGTACGTGTTGTGTGACCAAGGATGGAGTCAGTGTGAAGCCAGCAGAGGAAGATTGGAGCTTTACGTGTGGTTGTAATGGAATCAGAACTGACAACATGACCTATTTCCTATAATGTTTTTCCTCTCTTCGTTTTTCCTTACCTAATTTCGAAGTAAATTGGAGTGCTACCAGCTACAAAAGACATACAGAATAATAAATATAGAATACAAGTCTGGATTCATCTAACGGCGAGAATGAAGGACCTGCAGAATAACTGAGAGAATTCTCCTGTGTACACAACACTGAGAAGGTACCGGTTTCAGTCATGTACTGCACTATAAGACAGCCATCTTATCAGAGGGATGTCCATCTATAAATGATACTAAACACAATCCTTTTCAATGATATTTATAGAATGGTGGGTGGTCTATGATAGACCTCTATTTTTGGATATACTTTACACTTAGATAACATATGAGGTTCATAATGAGGTTCTCTGGTATCTAATGGAGAAGATGTACCTTGAGCTTCTTCTTTGATGTTTTCTTTAGCATCTAAAGAAACCCCCTTTAAGAGAAGCCATTAGAGATAGCATAGAGCCCTCACAGACAAGATTCAACTCCTTAACTGTGTTTATTTTACAATGTCACACCAGGGAGGTCAGATTTTACGATCTCTTTTGGAGGAATATTAGATGCCAGAATGTCCTCATAGTTGGCATTCTTGCTCTTGCAGGAATAGCCATACTACCTAACAAGTAGATAGGTCTCCCATCTCCATTTATTTATTTGCCGTTCCTTATATCATTCCACAAAGATTTTGACTATTAACATCAGTTCCTGTCCCCAATGGGGTTCACAATCTAATTCTCCTATATCAGATGCGCACACTAAAGTAAATTTCAAAGATAGCCAACAAACTTAATACTATGGTTTGGCGTGTAGGAGAAAACTGGAGAACCTAGAAGTCCATGGAACCATGGGCAGAAAAAAACTTAATGCAGACGTTGTCCTAGGTTGGATTCCTACCAAGGACTACAGTGCTGCAAAGCAATGGTGCCAACCACTAAGCCACCATGCTACCCAAACTTAGGACAAGGAGAACTCTCCTTGGACCTTACCATAACCCATTACAATCAAGACAAGATATGTATATAATAAAATACACCACACTCTAAAAAAAATTATGTGCATATTGGTACAGACACACCACTGCACAGTGATATCTCTAGTTCTGTTATTACAGATATCCTGTGTGTCCCCATATATAGGGGTAGGGTACATCATTAATTTCTATATATGCCATTGCTTAGTGTAACGGAGACATAGTGGGTAGGTATCCAGTGCTGTAAGTATTTCTTAGACAAACTGATAGTAGGCACACGAGAAGAAGATTGGTTCTTTAATTTCTAGAATCCGTGTTATAGGCAAGCATTGCAGCCAACTAAACAGCATAATAGATCTTAACTTCAAAGAACTCTTCACGTAGGAAATCAAGATATGGAAGCTAAATAGTGAGTTTAAAGAGAATCTGTCACTATGAAAATGATAGCCAATCCAGTGGTATTATGGCACAGAGCAGAAGGAGCTGAGTAAATTGATATTTGTTGTATTGAAGGAAAGGATTCAGTATAACCTGTAACTTCGAAGTTCAAATTCCTTCCCTTTTTGTGCTTAGGATTCAGTAGGCGGTCCCAATCAGTGCATGCACAGATGACTCTCAATCGCTGAGTAGGACCACCCACTGGACTCCTAAGCCCAGAATGAGCAGAGATTTCAATCAATACGTTACAAGTTATACTGAATCTTTTCCCACAAAACTATATGTCAATCTGCTCAGCTCCTCCTAACATGAGATCGGTAGACTGGACTTAATGACAGCTTCCTGTTAAATGAGTTTTCTGATGACGCAAAGCTCTGAGAGAAACAGGAAAGGTGGGGGGCTAGTGATATATTTTTGATAGTGTCTTACATTAATGTTGAACACTATAACTATTTCGATCTATCTATAGGACTATGGACCTGTATGGACCACTGACAGATATGTTTAGTACAGCGATCAAATTTCGGGATACTGACAGAACTCAGTATCCCATTTTTCTTGGTCATTTTTATCTTCTCCTTCTACCTGCCTGAGATTCCTTTTTAATCACTGTTATATTACATATTCTAGTGACCTACGAGCTTATACCTGGATTCTGAAAAGGAAGACCTTACATCATAATGACCTCTTTACCCTGGCTACAAGATTTTTGATGAAACCTGGATTAACCTTCCTTCTCGGGTAGGTTCTATCTTTGATAGATCCAGGATACAAGCATCCTCTCTCTCTTTTAGAGACATGTGCTTGCAGAGAATATGTCATCCTTGGCGCCCCTATGACTGTAAGCAAAAGTAGCATTCCCAGAATCCTCCTCTCGGCGCTGGACGATGCCAAGCTTAGCACAGGGAACAGTAAAAAATAGAAAATTTAACATAAACACAAGTCAGAGGGTTAGATCCCTCAGGATACTGTGACATCAGAATCTCAGATCCTAAATCATTCACCTACTTTACCCTTCTATTTAACTCTGAATGCTTTGCTCAAGGAAGAAGATAGAAGTATGACTGACGGGGTGAGACCCTATTCTGTAGGTGGCATCAAAAAGTATGATATTAGTTATAAAATTGGAATATTTATGGACAGTAATCTTGTAAACATGTCTCTGTTGCCTGAATTTGCCATGTAGCTAAATGCAATCTACCGTTTTCTGTAAGCAGCCATTTTAGGGAGGCTGACTGACTCCAGAAAAACGTCTGTCCCCATAATCAATACTTTAGCTCACATATTTCCAGTTCTGAGAATTTTCAGAACCATTTATGGCCATTGTGGTATTCCATAACGTGTTGTTTGATTCGTAATATAGAACCAATAGACTGCTATGGGTCCATCCTTTACTGGTTTTATATGAAGACCAATGGAGTTTTTTTTTTCTTAAGAATTTATGCAAAAGCCTTGAGGAAAAAATTGTTTCATGCTCCATTATGGGGATGTCTCTAAGACACAAGGTATGGTGGCAGTGGCACATTTCTTATAATCTGAATGCTGTCTTACAGGTTTTGGTCATAGACCCATACATTATTGTGAATGACTTAGTAGTTATTGTTGCAAGCTGCACTTTTATAAGCTGCTGACTATAGGTTTCATGCTCTTTTAAAGAATTGTAACGATGTAGTGGGGAAGCCCTAGCGGTGAGTGTGACACTAGCAGGCAGAGCGTGCCCCTTGCTCAGTGCATGTGCTACCAACAGACTGTGCACAGGTCCTCTTCCCTGGCAGAAGGTCCTGGTGACACATGGAGGGATCTCCCTCTCCTACGTGAATTCTGGTCACACTGACTGATTTCCAAGTCCTGTGTTTGTATGAGATCATACCACACTGAGAGATCCCTTGTCCTTCTGCACATAATACAGTCAAGCATTCGCACATTTACCTTATCAATATAGAGACTCCAACGTCCTCACAGTTGGTATACAAGCGTGCCCAGGTCTCCTTGATGATGTCCCTCTCGCTCTCCGTTATCTCCTCCGGTCTCTCCCATCGCTCCGTCTCATTCTCCTCTTGGACTTTCTCCATGGACCCGTCAGGATGAAATCACACACAGCCCCAGGCAGGAATCAGAGCCCCCTGCAGAGATCAGGATGTATGAGAGGGAGGGGATGATAAGGGTTGTCTGTTCAGAGAGCTGCCTAATTGTCAGATCTCTGAGCTCTGTCCATTGCTGCCGTGTGTATGTGTGTGAGAGAATCTCAGCCCAGAAATAAACTGATCAAAAGTAAGATATTTCAAGGCATTGTCAGAATGTGAGGCAGGGAACAAATCTCCTGTCCCTCCTCTTCCCCCTCCTCTTCGCTCCTTCTCTGCTTTCAATCCCAGCCTTCTTCCCTCCCCTTTCCACCTTCTTCTGTTTCTTAACTCTTTCTTCCTGCCCTTTTTTTTCGCTTTATCCTATGTGCCTGCTTCTTTGCCACCCTCTTGTTTTCTTATTCTTTGTGCCTTGTCCTATTCCTCTAGTCTTTATTTTTTCTGTCACTTCAGCCACATGATTCACCTTCTTCTACTGCCCACCTATCTTCTTAGGTGGGTACTCTAGCTTCATCGTACTGTCAAAACATCCTTGGATTTATTGATTTCGTCTGACTCTGACTATTGTATAGGTGTGCTTGAGCTCAGGAGATAAGACTGTGAACTCCACCAGCACATAAATCAGAATGAACACCTGCTAACTTTCTTCCATTCTTTACCCACCTAATTAAAACCTTGTTTGATCAGGTTCATCTTTAATCTCTTGCATCTCATCAACATCTCCATCCACTTTCCCCTTCCTACCATTGCTCATTTATGTCTTACCTAGAAGCCAAGTTCTCTCCGTTAATTCTCCTTAACCCATGCGTCAGCGTCATCCACGGTTATTCATGCATTTATCATCTTGCACTGCATTCCTCAGCCTTGAGTTTCTTATCCCCTTCCCATCATGTGTCCCCCTCTTGTTTCCTATTTTTCCCTTTGCTCCCCCCCCCCTTCCTCCTTGGCTTCTCTCTCATTCTCCTTCAGACATGACCTTGCTCTATGTTCCCAGGCCACACACAACTCTACTCTTTCATTCAGTAACATCTATCTTGTACATCCCTGGGAGTATCTAGTAACACTAGCATGTCGGTCTAAAGGAACATAAAGTTACGAATGTCTACAGCCACACTTGACTTGACTGGATGATTAATGTCTTCTCCTTTCTCCCATTGCTAAGAGACCACAACAAAACCTTCAACAATTATCTCTCAAATCCTGATACTCTTATATCTGACATTTCCATCCTTCTTCTGCTCTCTGGGGTAAAACTGACTTTTTACTTCTTGCAATTTTTTTTCTAAGAAAACAATAATTATCCTCCACCCCCACTTACCCCTCCAATTTCCGTTCAATTTCTTTCTCTCCCTGATGGGTTCATGTTGACTCTTATTCTAGTCCTTCCTTTTATACTCTACATAGCCTTTACTACCCTCCCTCCGGCCTCCACCACATGTTTATCATCTGTTTGCTTCCCTTGTAGCTTTTATGGTCTTCACATTTATTAATCATCCTTCTACTCGGTTTCCCTACCTTTGCCCTACTTTACGGTCTGGTATTATTCATAGTGTCATCTAATACAAATGCAGTATAATAATACAATACGATGGAACGACGCAAGGAATGAAGGAACAGTCAGACCCTATATATCCCCTCACACAGTTTATGTACAGTATTAATACATGCACATTTGACAGCTAATTTAAAGACCTGTCATGTCCTCCAACCATCAGTTAGGTTTGGCTCCCAATGTCCTATAGTCTCCCTCCCTCCCCTGTACTTAACTCATTGGCTGCCAGTGCGGCCGGCCCCCCTCCCTCCCTCCCCTGTATTTAACTCATTGGTGGCCGTGCGTATCATAGCCCCCTGTAAGAGATCAGGTGCTGCCAGGCAGGAGGGGGCAGACCTCCCTCCCTCCCCAGTTTTAAATTCATTGGTGGCCAGTGCGGCCCCCCTCCCTCCCCTGTATTACATTCATTGGTGGCCAGTGCGGCCCCCCCTCCCTCCCTCCCCTGTATTACATTCATTGGTGGCCAGTGCGGCCCCCCCTCCCCCCCCTCCTAATTAAAATCCCCCCCATCATTGGTGGCAGTGGAGAGTTCCGATCGGAGTCCCAGTTTAATCGCTGGGGCTCCAATCGGTAACCATGGCAACCAGGACGCTACTGCAGTCCTGGCTGCCATGGTTACTTAGCAATTTTAGAAGCATTATACTTACCTTCGCTGTCTGTGGCCGGCCGGGCGCTCCTCCTACTGGTAAGAGACAGGTCTGTGTGGCGCATTGCTTATAGCACAGACCTTTCACTTACCAGTAGGAGGAGCGCCCGGCCAGTCACAGACAGCGCAGGTAAGTATAATGCTTCTAAAATTGCTAAGTAACCATGGCAGCCAGGACTGCAGTAGCGTCCTGGTTGCCATGGTTACCGATCGGAGTCCCAGCGATTAAACTGGGACTCCGATCGGAACTCTCCGCTGCCACCAATGATGGGGGGGGAATTTTAATTAGGAGGGAGGGAGAGGGGGGCCGCACTGGCCACCAATGAATGTAATACAGGGGAGGGAGGGGGGCCGCACTGGCCACCAATGAGTTAAATACAGGGGAGGGAGGGGGGGCCAGCCGCACTGGCAGCCAATTAGTTAAATACAGGGGAGGGAGGGAGGGGGGGCCGGCCGCACTGGCCACCAATGAGTTAAATACAGGGGAGGGAGGGGGGGCCGGCCGCACTGGCTACCAATGAGTTAAATACAGGGGAGGAAGGGGGGGTCTGCCCCCTGCTGCCTGGCAGCACCTTCCAGGCAGCAGGGGGCAGTCATGTACACAGTTCTTTTAGTATATTCTAACTTGAAGCATCCCCATCACCATGGGAACGCCTCTGTGTTAGAATATACTGTTGGATCTGAGTTTTCACAAAGAGAAAAATCTGATCTGGTTATGCAGACGGATCCGTTCTGAACGGATGCAAGCGTTTGCATTATAGGAGCAGATCCGTCTGTACAGACACCAGACGGATCCGCTCCGAACGCAAGTGTGAAAGTAGCCTAAGTTAGGCAGTGCAGTGCAGTCATGTGTCCTGTGCACTGCAGTGCAGTTCAGTTCCTGGTTGAGGTGAATCCAAACCAGTGCAGATGAGCTCAGGTAAATCCAAGTGTTCAGTTCAAAGCAGTTCTCTAATGAGCCTACTCAGAAAGCAACAGCCATGTAGCTGAATACCTGGAGGGAGGCAACTTCCTAGCCTCTCTGCTCTGTCCCTGTCGGTTCCATAACCCAGGGTTAAGGCCTGCAATTATTCTTCCTAGAGGTGAGCAATCCACTCCTATAGATCGCTCTTCCAGGGTGACCAATGTCCAAGCTGCATGCAGCCGAGTATATAAGGAATTATCACGTTTATGCAAGACAAAGGATTAGCAAGATAGTCATTACCTGAGGACTTATTAGGCACCTTTGTAGTTAGTGTAAGAGACAGCATGAAGCATCCACATCTCCAGTTCAAATCCTGAGGACAGTCAGACCAACTGTCAGAAATACATTGGAATAGAAGTTTCAGGATTCAGAAAAGCACCTTTTTATTCAAGGATCAGAATCAGGCCGGAGTTGTGACCAGTGTAAGACCTTCATTATTACCAGCCTTGTCTGAGCAGTAGCTTTCTTATGTATTACAAGAGCCTGTACTTCATTATTACCAGCCTAGTCTGAGCAGTAGTCTTCTTATGTATTACAAGAGCCTGTACTTCATTGAGGATTGGCATTTCCCTTTCCCCATATGTATGGGAGATTGTGCTTAATGCCGGATTGTATCAAGAGACTGTTTAATGCCTATGGATGTATTGTAATCAAGAGTCATAATCAGTAAAGTGCCATTTGGAGTTTCACCCTGGTTGCCTTAGACTCAGTTCTTCTATTAATACTACGGTAAATGGTTGTACCTCCATACAAAAGGTACTGGGCATCACGATTCCAAGGGACATTGCCACTGGCACATTAATACAGACCACCAAGGGCACCTCAAACCACCATCTGGCCAGTGTCCCTTACACCAGAGTGTGCCCCAGAGAATCCTTGTGCCATTCTCCTTTTCACTCTTATGCGAGCCTGCCCAGGGACGACATAACTGTGAGTAACCAGAACTGTATTTACCTCGGCCCACCTATTGCTCACACCGTGACCTCACACATAATTCCCCTGCTAGGTCTGGCATACTGCACCCAGAGCTTTTAGTTACGCCCCTGGCCATGTACTATCAAGAGGGTGGTTGCTGGGACAGCATCAGAGCGCTCTGGTTCACTCCCTTTTGGGAACTCATTATCAGTGAGCAACCCTGACATCAATCAACGTAAGTGTCAAGTCAACAATTCTTAAATCTGTACACATCTACTTTAAGAACTTCAAGGCTGTGCGGCCAACTACCATAGGGCATAACTGCATGCTTTTGCTGTCAGAGAGCGCCTCAATTTACAAATGGGGTCATGTCCTAAGGATGCAGACACAGACGTAGACTTACAGGAAACCGCTGCTGAAAATATCCCTTTAACCATTAGGGCTGGGCACCTGCACATGGTGTCACAACGTCAGGAGAGAGGCTGCGTCAGGTTGTTTACTATACGATGTCCACTATACGCATGATAACCAACTACAATACACAATGGTACAATATGAGAGGGATTTTTAAGAAATTCTGGCCAATCCTGAAATCGGATGTGGATTTAGGGAAAATATTGAAACCTACCCCAATGTTTGTGGCTAAACGCAGTAGGAATCTTAAGGATATCCTGGTGAGGAGCCACTATATACCACCAAAGTCTGGATTCATTTTTTGATTCCAAGGCTCCCAAATGGGGATCAGTACCATGTGGACACTGTACAACATGCCGAGCCATTATAAAGACGAAAACCTTTGAGGACTCCCCTGGCAGAGTGAGCTACAATATTGTGCACTTCATTAACTGTAGTGTTACAGGTGTTATATATCAGGCCACATGTCTATGTGGCCTGATATATATCGGTATGACGACCCGTGAACTACGGATCCGCATACAAGAACATCAAAAAGATATTCGGGCGGCAGCCAAAATAGGTGATTGAGATAGGGACAAGCTCCTAAAGTTATAAAACTAATTGCGAAACATTTTCGCCAAAAACATAACAACTGTTGGAAAGATCTAAAATTTAGTGGGATAGACAGGGTCTCTCTAGGTGCGCGAGGCTGGTTGAAAGCAAGTGGATTATAAAATTAAATACTCAGGTTCCATATGGCCTGAATGACAAGATCCCATTTGCTTCGTTTCTGTAGGATGCAGCATCATCCCTGAGTTGTGGTGTTTTAAGTAATAAAGAATTATTGTATTTTAGGTTCCTGTAGCCGGGATAATGTGGTCATGTTGTATGATATTTACTAATATGTTTCCCTTTTATTTTGTATGTGTAGGATTTTTTGGTAATTTGGCCATGGAATATGAATATTGAAAACCCATCTTGTCCATGATGACTCCACCAGCATCATTTATTCTATGTGGGATTTATAACAGACAAATAGCTTGAATTAATTTGCCTTATGTAATTACACATGTTTTGTACATGATGAATATGTGCTTGGCATCTATTTTTATCTTTTGTTTTGCTTTTTATGATAATGAGTGTAAGGGTGGAACGTGGGGCTGTGTGATCCGGTTCACCGGATCACGCACTCCCAGTTCCTATGGATCCCATGTAGTCATATATGTACCTCTTACTTCTATGTACATATACATATAATTTGGTACCCTTCTTTTCCCTCTGTCACCCTGACACAATCACTGCCTAATGTGTGGAAGGAATTGTAATTTTAATGAACACTTGTATTGATAATGTATTTTTAAAGTGTGGTCAATGGGTTATAATGTATATTGTGCTATAGTATGTTAACACAACTGACTATGGTTAGCTTTTTATGATCATTCAATTAATGTACTGTCACTGTATGAACACCCCTATAATCATGTAGGATCAATTATGTAGGAAATGTTTGGAGATACCATATACATACTCACTGTCACTACATGCACCGCATGTATTTACTTGCGCTTATTTGATAAATTGGTGAATGTTATACATATTCATGGAGAAACGTGCCATATTCTATACATGTATTTGTGTAATGTTTGAAAAATGGACATATGTGGATGATGGTCATATACATATATAGATGGGGCGTGACAACCATTTTCCCTCACCAAAGATGGGGCTCGCGGTGCGCGCGTCCTTCTGCGCAGCCGCGGGCGTGCTGACGCTGTCGCGGCTCTGACGTGGGACGCTCTGTGCTCCAAGGAGCGCGGCCGTCCTACGTCATCGCTGCGACAGCGTACGCAGGCACCGGCGGTGCGCGCGCCACACTAGACGTTGCCTTCAATTTAAATCTATACAGGTGAGGATTCACAGGTTCCGGCCCACTATTGAAATGACCATTATTCATTGGTCCAATACAAACTATCCCGCCCACTTCTGTGACCATATATACCCGGCTATGTAGTTATTGTCATTACCCCTTGAAAAAGCTGACGGCGAAACGCACGTCGGGGCACAGTCTGACGGTGTGACAGATACCTGGGTCAGTATGCATAGCTTTTTGCTGATTGTACGATTGTACTACTAGCAAAGTAGTGTGTTTGATAGTGTCCGTAGGATCCAGGGTCGGCATTTTGATTCTGTGACCATACATTGTGGACAGAACAACACTCTTTATATGCACTGATTGTACCTTTCCATATATACTTTTGCACTAGCACTTTATTTATATGAATGGTAACTGCCATACACCCGAAGTCTGATGGTTGATTTTAAATGTTCTTAATGTCTGTGAGGCCAGCAATGGTTATAACTCTGTGAGTACCAATAAAAATGATGATTATTTGAAAGCAATTGTTGATGGAGTTATAATTTGTGATTTAATCTGATCTATGTATCTATGATTGGTTGCGCTAATGGTGATACTGGATCGCTAATATAATAAGTTTAAGGGAAATAAGTGTTGGTTGTTTTTTCATTATTACCAGCCTAGTCTGAGCAGTAGTCTTCTTATGTATTACAAGAGCCTGTACTTCATTGAGGATTTGCATTTCCCTTTCCCCATATGTATGGGAGATTGTGCTTAATGCCGGACTGTATCAAGAGACTGTTTAATGCCTATGGATGTATTGTAATCAAAAGTCATCATCAGTAAAGTGCCATTTGGAGTTTCACCCTTTTCGCCTCAGACTCAGTTCTTCTATTAAGGCCTCATGCACACGACCGTATTTTTTTGCGGTCCGCAAAAACCTGTTCCGTTTTTCCGTGATCCGTGACCGTTTTTTTGTCTGTGGGTCTTCCTTGATTTTTTGGTGTCCACGTGGCCGTGCGGAGCCAAACGGATCCGTCCTGAATTACAATGCAAGTCAATGGGGACGGATCCGTTTGACGTTGACACAATATGGTGCAATTTCAAACGGATCCGTCCCCCATTGACTTTCAATGTAAAGTCAGGAGTTAATATACCATAGGATCGGAGTTTTCTCCAATCCGATGGTATATTTTAACTTGAAGCGTCCCCATCACCATGGGAACGCCTCTATGTTAGAATATACTGTCGGATATGAGTTAGATCGTGAAACTCAAATCCGACAGTATATTCTAACACAGAGGCGTTCCCATGGTGATGGGGACGCTTCAGGTTAGAATATACTAAAAGAACTGTGTAAATGACTTCCCCCTGCTGCCTGGCAGGTGCTGCCAGGCAGCAGGGGGCAGCCCCCCCCTGTAGTTAACACATTGGTGGCCAGTGCGGCCGGCCCCCCCTCCCTCCCCTGTAGTTAACTCATTGGTGGCCAGTGGGCCCCCCTCCCTCCCCTGTAGTTAACTCTTTGTTGTCCAGTGCGGCCGGCCCCCCTCCCTCCCCTGTAGTTAACTCGTTGGTGGCCAGTGCGGCCGGCCCCCCTCCCTCCCCTGTAGTTAACTCGTTGGTGGCCAGTGGGCCCCCCCCCCTCCCTCCCCTGTAGTTAACTCGTTGGTGGCCAGTGGGCCCTCTCCCCTCCATCCCCCTCCTAATTAAAATCTCCCCCCCTATCATTGGTGGCAGCAGAGAGTACCGATTGGAGTCCCAGTTTAATCGCTGGGGCTCCGATCGGTAACCATGGCAACCAGGACGCTACTGCAGTCCCGGTTGCCATGGTTACTTAGCAATTTGTAGAAGCATTATACTTACCTGCGAGCTGCGATGTCTGCGTCCGGCCGGGAGCTCCTCCTACTGGTAAGTGACAGGTTTGTGCGGCGCATTGCTTAATGACCTGTCACTTACCAGTCAATGGGTACGCGAAAAAAAACGGAAAACGGCACAACGGCCACGGATGCACACAACGGTCGTGTGCATGAGGCCTAATACTACGGTAAATGGTTGTACCTCCATACAAAAGGTACTGGCGTCACGACTACAAGGGACATTGCCACTTGCACATTAATACAGACCACCAAGGGCACCTCAAACCACCATCTGGCCAGTGTCCCTTACACCAGAGTGTGCCCCAGAGAATCCTTGTGCTGTTCTTCTCTTCACTTATGCGAGCCTGCCCAGGGACGACATAACCGTGAGTAACCAGAACTGCATTTACCTCGGCCCACCTATTGCTCACACCGTGACCTCACACATAATTCCCCTGCAAGGTCTGGCATACTGCACCCAGAGCTTTTAGTTACGCCCCTGGCCATGTACTATCAAGAGGGTGGTTGCTGGGACAGCATCAGAGCGCTCTGGTTCACTCCCTTTTGGGAACTCATTATCAGTGAGCAACCCTGACATCAATCAACGTAAGTGTCAAGTCAACAATTCTTAAATCTGTACACATCTACTTTAAGAACTTCAAGGCTGTGCAGCCAACTACCATACGGCATAACTGCATGCTTTTGCTGCAGTTTAGCAATTTACATTTTTTGGCCTTATGATTTGTATTGGTGAAACATATTTTAAAAACATGTGTTTCACATGTAAAAAAACGTGCGACGAAAAACCGCATTTAAAAACCATGGCAAACACATGGCTCAGAAATTGGCCGCAGGCAGTAGCGGTATTTTCCACCACGCAAACCATGTCATTGCTGGGGAACCTGACTGTCAAGTCAGAGAGCACCTCAATTTACAAATGGGGTCATGTCCTAAGGATGCAAACACAGACGTAGACTTACAGGAAACCGCTGCTGAAAATATCCCTTTAACCATTAGGGCTGGGCACCTGCACATGGTGTCACAACGTCAGGAGAGAGGCTGCGTCAGGTTGTTTGCGCAGCACGCAGAGGTCTGGGGCATGGAATAGGAAGCGTGAGCGGAACGCAGCAGTTTCCCTCATTCACATGAACGTAAAAAATGACCCTGTAACGGCTATTTAAGTAATGGCTATCACACGGCCATTTTTAGAACGAGTTGAAGTTAATGGAGCTATTCATGTGGCCAGTGAATAGCGTTCTGTCAAAAATAGGACCTACTATTTTCAGCCATTTTCATGGCCAGACGGCCCCCACTAAAATTAATGGGACCATTTTTAAAGACAAGAGTGCACCCGTTTTATGGCAGTTAAAAAAGGGTACTCTGTGAAAAAAGGGCCCTTCAGGAGTTTAAATTAAAAAAAATAATCACCTCATCCCCATGAACATGTGGGAACATTCGCTCCTCATTGCAAGCATCAGGACCTGACAATCCCAGCATGGTGATGTCACATGATCATGCTGGGAGCGCAGGTCCTGCTGCCTCTAGTTTGAAGCGAGTGTTCCAGCACGTGCAACTGGTTGAGGTGAGTATATATATTTTTTTTGTTCGGCACTGTACTAGGGGCCACTAAGGGGAGCATTAACTATACTGGGGGCCACTAAGAGGGGTATTATATATACTGGAGAGAACACTAAGAGGAGCAGTATATATATTAGGGGCCACTAAATGGGAACATAAACTTTACTGGGGGCCACTAAGAGAGGCATTATATATATATAGGAGCATAAACCTTTCTGAATACAGGGAATTTAGTAGATGTCATCTGCAGTCCTATGTAACACCACAGGTAGCACAGTGATAACTCTCTGAGTACAGGTAATGCAGTAGATATTATTTGCAGTCCTATGTAACACCACAGACAACACAGTGATAACTTTCTGAGCACAGATAATTTAGTAAATGTCATCTGCAGTCCTATGTAGCACCACAGATAACACAATGATAACTTTCCTAGTACAGGTAATGCAGTAGATGTTACCTGCAGTCCTATGTAACACCACAGATAACACAGTGATAACTCTCTGAGTACAGATAATGTAGTAGATGGTACCTGCAGTCCTAATCCACACCACTGATAGCACATTTATAACTTTATTAGTACAGGTAAGGTGGTAGATGTTACCTGCAGTCCTATGTACCGTAACACCACAAATAACATAGTGCTAACTTTTCGAGTACAGGTAATGTGGTAGATGTTACCTGGAACAGACCAGAAGAACAATGCAGAAGATAAGCCCAGCCAAATGATGCAATAGCACTCCAATTTTTTATTTATTTTTTGCCCAGGGGACTCCACCATCCCTGACCTGTACCGATTACTTATAATTGAACAGAATACTTGTGGGTAGTGCGAGGCAAGGCAATAATGTACAAAGTCTATGCTTCCACTGGCCTCGGGGGATATTCTCCAGAATTAATCTTGCCGCCTGTTACCAGCAGCAGAGACACAATCAGGTTCAGATACCTTGTTCCTCACTTTCGTCTGAAGGTGAAGCGTGGTTAGAAAGATTGAATATTTGGCTATAAGCTATGAATTTAGTCTTGGTCTGTCATATTATTCTGCGCTACACTAGAACAAGGAAAGATCATTCATATGTATTTAATTTGATTATTAATATTCCTTTTGATGTTTTTTTTTTACTGAATGCTCCATATGAATGTGGTAAATAAGAGATGTGGATTGTTTTTGTACCCTGCTAGCTAATTGTAGCATTATGTGAATTGGCAGCAACGCAGTTCCTTGGATCAGACCACCTGCTTGGGTTTTTACATGAGGTGGTTTAATGAGATCAGGAAAGTCCCAGCAGTGGCAAATTAAAGGCCCAGGGCGGTGATCAAGCGCAGACCCCCCACTTCCTAAAGTTTATCATGCTTTACCTCCCACTGAAAGAGTCATTAAGTCACTCATTACTATATGCAGTAAGCATCATGCACCAAGTAATTGCTCTGAAAATACAAGAACATCTTAATTCTTCCTAATATTGTATACCTGGTGTTATAGTAGACACCATTATCATCCATAAGAGTTCAACCGCAGGGACATCAGAATCCACGGAAACCAGGGATGGACAAGAGGTCTCCTCTACAATATGTCCAGAGGTGGACCTCATGGCTGTAGGAAACATGTTTAGAGTTGCGTACAATGGCAGGTGTCATTGCTTTTGGTAGGATAGGACATCACATAACTATTTGGTGGCTGAAGGACAATTTCCGCAAGTGCTCAGACATCCCCTATTATATTCGACAACTTCGATTATGAGAAAGATGTAAGGGGGTTAGACTATACAGAAAGGATCTTTTTGGCCTTGAGTGGTATGTATGGCAACCCACCACTTCAGGCTGCCTGTGACATCTCCCACCAGAATTAGGCTATGCACAGGCGCCTGTGTACACAGGGCATTTTTACCCACATATCTGGTTAACTAGATCTTGTACCGCTTTAGGCACCAGAGCCCTTGGGCGACTATCACTTCTGCACCCCTCCTTGCTAGTCCTCTGCAATGACTGATACCACAAGCCAAATACTATAAGCGTATATTTCTGCTTAAAGAACTTCCCATATTTCAATTACTTTGAACAGAATATTTTTAAATTCTAAATGTAAAAATTTGTGGGGTCATTTATCTAACTAGTGTAAAGTTGAACTGGCTTAGTTCCCCATAGCAACCAATCAGATCCCACCTTTCATTTTTCACAGCTCCTTTGGAAAATGAAAGGTGGAAGCTGATTGGTTGCTATGGGCAACTCAGCCAGTTCTACTTTACAACAGTTTGAGAAATGACCCCATAGATCTTTTTCTTCTAAAGAATCTAAATTAAAACTAAAGGCCCCCATACACATTATTATATTGTCGGACGAACCCACCCAAGAACAGTAGGTTCAGCTGACAGTCTAAAGTGTGTGAGTAGCCCCTGACTCTCCCCCGACAGATGATGTGAAGTGAATATTTTCGCCCGATCTTTTTGTTCTCCCTACTCCCCATGGGATTATAGATCATATAACTTTCCAATTAAATAGCTTAAACCAATAACTATAAACTATAATAAGATACGTGGACACATAAATGCATTGATAAAATGAGGCCATGGCCAACTTTATTAAAGAATAGCTTACACAATCGATAATAAATAAATAACTTTAAAACAACAGATTAGACCAGCCATAAGCTCGGCCTAAATACCATAATCAACTCATCCACTCGCAACAGCAAAATGCGGAACGAAATTGCGGACCCATTCATTTCTATAGGGCAGCACGATGTGCTGCCCGGACACGGAATTGCGGACCCGCACTTTCGGGTCCGCAATTCCGTTCCCGAAAAAAATAGAACATGTCCTATATAGGCATATTCTATTAGTGCCGGCAATGTGCGGTCCACAAAATGTGAAACGCATATTGCCGCTGTCCGTGTTTTGTGGGTCCATTCACATGTCCGTAAGTGTATTGCGGATCCACAAAACACGGACACCTTCAATGTGCGATCCGCATTTTGCGGACCGCACATCACAGACACTATAGTAGAAAAAGGGTGCCCAAAAAAACGGAATGTACTCCATATGCATTCCGTTTCCGTATTTCCGTTTTTCCGTTCTGTTGAAAGATAGAACATGTCCTATTATTGCCCGCAAATCACGTTCCGTGGCTCCATTCAAGTCAATGGGTCCGCAAAAAAAACGGAACACATTCAGAAATGCATCCGCATGTCTTCCATATCCATTCTGTTTTTGCGGTACCATCTATTGAAAATTTTATGCCCAGCCCAATTTTTTCTATTAATTACTGTATACTGTATATGCCATACGGAAAAACTGAATTTAAATGGAAACACAATGGAAACAAAAAACGGAACAACGGATCCGTGAAAAACAGACCGCAAAATACTGAAAAAGTCATACGGCCGTGTGAAAGAGGCCTTAGGGCTCATGCTAGCCAGGCCCATGCTGCGGACTCCAAATTGCCATCCGCAATGCACGGGCACCGACCGTGGGGCCGCCGCATGCGGATCATGGACCCATTCACTTGAATGGGGTCCGCGATCCGCATCCAAAGGCTGGCACCCACAGAAGCACTCCGTAGTGCCATTAAAGTGAGTGGGTCCGCATCTGTGATGCAGCGCCAGAACGTCCGGGGTCTGTATTTTGCAGACCCGCTGTTTGCGGGCCGCAATACGGGCTCGGCCAGCACACGGTCGTGTGCATGAGCCATTATGCAGAAACTCTCCCAACATACTTATCAACTTAAACCAACATAGGCTACTTTCACATCTGTGCTTTTGCTGTCCGGTTTTGAAATCCGGCATAGGATCTCAAAACCACAGCAAAACGCATCCGTTATAATACAACTGCATCCGTTCTGAAAGGATCCGGTTGTACTATATCGAAAAAATGAAGAAACCGGATATGGCACCATTGGCTTACACGGCTTCTTCAGTTTCCCATGCCGCACACAAACACACTGCTTCCGGAACGGAATGCATTCTGGTGCACTCCGTTCCGGTTTGTTCAGTTTTGTCCCCACTGACAACGAATGGGGACAAAATTGAAACGTTGTGCTGTGGTTTTGAGGGCTTGTGCTGGATCTCAATACCGGACAACACAACACAGATGTGAAAGTAGCCATAGACATAGACATCAGACATAGACATAATCTGGATCCCTGTATAAAAACGGAATAGAGACAGTTATGTAGATTGAATCTGAACAAAGGTCCTCAATTACTACATACTAAAGTAACACCATTTTGATCCCCTCTTTGCTACCTGCGCCATTGTTTTGCAATTAGAAGAACTTGATCTCAAGGACTGTTCACATTGAGCACAGCAACACCAAAAGAGATGTCAAGTTCCAAAGGTGAATATATAGTTGATAATAGGTGTGCACTGCTCTATAATCCAGACGGAATCGTCAGTAAGAACGTCAGATTCTCTCCAGTTTGCTATTCTTCTATTTGCACAGCAAAGTCCACAGAATTCCACCACAATGAGCAAGCGGCCAAACCTTAACCCACTCTATCCTAGAGAATACAGGCCGCGGACATAGTGAGATACCACCAGGATATGCACTCCATGCAAGTTCGTATTAGGCTAGGGCTACACGGCGACATGTGTTGCGCTACTTCTGGTCACAGGAAAGTCGTGCAACGTTTTATAATTATAATCAATGGTGTCACACTGCGACATGCTGCGACTGCAACTCCACAGTTGGATTTCTGTGCGACTCCATTGACTATCATTATAAAAAAATATTGTGCGACATGAATGTCACGCGACACATGTCACAATGTAGTTTTACCCTTTTGGTCACGCGACACATGTCGCCAAGTAACCCTATCCTCATACTTACAAGATAAAAATTAACAACAAGCAGGGCCGTCTTTAACGCGGGGCAAAAGGGGCAGCTGTCCCGGGCCCAGTTGCTCCTGGGGGGGCCCAAGGCAGCTGCCTCTTGAGCCCCGCTGGCCACTGCCCACAAACTCAATGACATCATCCAGAGGTCCAGGAAGCGGTGAAGGCTTTGTACTCACCGCTTACTGGTCCTCGGCTGTCGGCTGTGCAGGGCTGTGCACAGCGTGAGGTGCTCTGGGACGTCACGCTGTGCGCAGCCTTCACAGCACAGCCGACAGCGCTGGAGGAGAGGAGCGGCGGCATCCGGAACAGGAGAGGTAAGTGTTTTATTTTATTTTATATTTATGAGGCTGATGGACACTTCTGGGGGCTCATGGAAAGGCTGCTGGGGGCTGATGAGAAGCTACTGGGAGCTGATGAGAGGCTACTGGGGGCTGCTATAAGGCTACTGGGGGCTGATGAGAGAGAGGCATGGGGCTCTTATCTGAGGTCTGATTGGGGGTCATTCATATTGGGGTCTGAGCTGAGGTCTGATTGGGGGTCTGATATGAGGTCTTATTGGGGTCTTATTAACATTGGGGATCTTATTGGGGCTGTTAGTTGAGGTCTGATTTAACATTGGGGGTCTGACTGGTGGTCTGACCTGAGGTATAATGAAAAATATATTTTTCTTATTGTCCCCCTCTAAAACCTAGTGCCCTTTGCGTACGCCGCGCGCCGTGACGTCACGCGGAGACATTGCAATGCTAGGGTGAGCTGAGCCCCGGTCTCCTTCCTGAACTGCAGAGCAGTGCCCACTTCCAGCCATGAGCCCAGCTGCCCATTGCCCAAAGGACTGATCCTAAGCCTGATGGAGTCTTCAGAACTGGAAGTATTTACAGTAATTCACTGTAAGCTTTACTATATATATATATTACTTGTTTTATGGGAGTAAGGTTGCTGAGTGGTTGGAGAAAGGGGGGGTGGACAAGGGGAGGGAGGGTGGATGGAGGGGTTAGTAGTACAGTACTATCTGCACATTGTAAAAAAAAAAGTAATCTGCAAAATACTATGTATTTGTGTCAGATGTGCTTTTTTAATTTTTAGAATACTGATACAGCAATTTTATTTGATACTTTTGTGCTGATTCTTTTTTTTTCTCTATTTTAAGGAACAATATAGTCACCAGAACCACAACAGCTAAAGGTAGTAGTTCTGGTGTCTATAGCATGTCTCTGCAAGCTTTTTAATGTAAACACTGCCTTTTCAGAAAAAAAAGCAGTATTTACATTACAGCCAAGGAAAACACCTCTAGTCGCCACATGCTAGGGTGTGGGAAGACGGGATCCAGGGGGCCCAAGTAAATTCTTGCCCAGGGTCCAATCAATATTAAAGACGGCCCTGACAACAAGTATATACAGCAATGTGCTAATATCAGGTGCATAGCTATAGGGAGTGCAGAGGTAGCAGTCACTACCGGACCCAGGAGCCTGAGAGGGGCCCAAAGACCCGTGTGCTGCATAAGAAGTCACTGGTATTATAGAAAGTGCATGCTGGTCAAGTTACACCTCTGCCTGGAGGGAAGGGGGTTAGGTCAAGAATTTGGCATGGCATTAAAATTTTTGCCTCAGGCAGCATGAAGGCTATATGCTCCCCTGCCCCTGACCACAAAGCACTGAGAGAAGGGGGGCCCAAGGTGAACTCTTGGACCAGGACACATGAAGGCTTTAGCTACGTCCCTGACTAGCACATTCCAGAATCGAGTTTCACATTAGCTTCTTCTGGGGCATCATGCCATGGAGTATTGGCAAATGCTATATGCTTGATGTTAATGTTTATAGATAGAAGAACAGCACCTCGGAGAGAATCTGAAGTTCTTACTGGCGATTCCGGCCAGAATATACGATAAGTGACCTTTGTACTTTGCATTATAGAGCAGGGCACAACTATTTTTAACTATACATTCTACAAGTGAGAACAGAGCATAACCCTCCAACTTCAGATCCTGAAGCCTGATCTGTCTCCATATGACAAGTAGGAGACACAGAACTATGATAGCTCCTCACTCCCCCTTTGACCACCCCTCTCCCCCTTATACAAATTTCACCCTTTACCCATTTTTCACTTGTACGTACATAGGTACAAAGTTTCTGGGGGTATCCACAGCAGGACAAATCCAAATGTATGTGAGTTGAAGGTTCGTTGTTCTTAGAGGGAGTCTGTCACCAGTGATAAACCAGTCTCAGTGCCTTGTAGGACTAGCTCAGCTAAATGTAGTGATACCTTACACTTAGTGATTTGTATCTTCATTCTGAAGAAAAAGGACTTTTAATCCATATGCAAATGAGCAGCTAAGTGCACCAAGGTCCCTAAGTGCACCCTTGCTCCTCCTGCTTCCTCTGTCTGCCCCTCCCTCTCCTTCTGGATTGACAGTTCCTATATAGTCATCTCACCTGGCCCTGTCAATTGAGAAGGAGAAGTTGGGGCAGGCAAAAGAAGCAGGAGGAGCAAGGGTGCACAGAGTGGCTCCTCCTTCGGTGCACTTAACTGCTGAGTTGAATATGGATTAAAAGAATGTTCTCTCCAGAACAAAGCGACCGATCGCAAAGTGTAAGGTATCATTATATTCATCTGAGCTAGTCCTACAAGGCATTGTGTCTGGTGTGACAATGAATATCCTGCCGACAGGACAATCTTCACTGCATCAACTACTAATAACCATTACAATCTGCTTCACAAAATCCGGATATTTTATGCATCAGGTTCTGTAATCCTGGCTTACTACCACAGTGTGAAAAGTCCTAATATTCTTTATATACCTGGGGTTTATCTCTTATACAGTGATCCCTTAAGATACAATGGCCTCAGGGTACAGTATTTTCAACATATAATGGTCTTTTCTGACTCATCGTAAGTTGAAACCAGACTCAACATACAATGCCTCAGACTCAGATCCAACCAATCAAGGCCACCTCTCTAGTAAAATAGCTGGATTAGGCTACTTTCACAATAGCGTTTTAGTTTTCCGGTATTGAGATCCGTCATAGGGGCTCAATATCGGGGAAAAAAACGCTTCAGTTTGGTCCCTATTCATTGTCAATGGGGACAGAACTGAACAGAATGGAATGCTCCAAAATGCATTCCGTTCCGTTTAGTTGCGTTCCCATACCGGAGAGCAAACCGCTACATGTTGTAGTTTGCTTTCCGTCCTGGGATGCGGAGCAAGACGGATCCGGCATGACCCCCAATGCAAGTCAATGGGGACGGATCTGTTTTCTCTGCCACAATAGAAAACGGATCCATCCTCAGTTCATGACGGATCCATCTTGGCAATGTTAAAGATAATACAACCGGATCCGTTCATAACGGATGCAGATGGTTGTATTATCAGTAACGGAAGTGTTTTTGCTGAACCCTGCCAGATACAGCAAAAACGCTAGTGTGAAAGTAGCCTTGGTTTCTAGCTAGAAGCTATTCATGAGTGTTATATGTAAGGACTTGTTTTATCTGTCTTAGGCTACATGCACACGACCGTATGTGTTTTGAGGTCCGCAAATTGCGGCTCCACAAAAAAAAACGGATCACATCCGTATGCCATCCATTTTTTTTTTTTTTGCGGATCCATTGTAACAATGCCTAAAATGGACAAGAATAGGACATGTTATATATTTTTTTAGCGGGGCTACGGAACGGACATACAGATGCGGATAGCACACGGTGTGCTGTCCGCATTTTCTGCGGACCCATTGAAATGAATGGGTCTGCATCCTATCCGCAAAAAAAAAAAACGGAACGGGCACGGAAACAAAATACGTTTGTGTGCATGTAGCCTTAGTTATCTGCTTACTTTCCTTGAATTTTCGTTTTCTTTTATCTTGGATGACATTTTGGGCTTTGGAACCGATTACTCAAGTTACAATGGTTTCAACATACAATGGTCGTCCTGAAACCAATTCATATTGTAACTTGAGGGGCCACTTAATCATCATGTTCACTGTATGGATCCTCCCCCACTCAACCTCCAGAAGCTGTAGGGTGCACTGCAGTCAGCATAGCTCCAGATACCTGTGACAACCTACCAGGACCGTATTGAGTCACTCCCTACCCGTCTAGCTGGTGTCAGTGCTGCACACAGCTATTTACTCTGGATATTAGCTGGAGGTCATTACAATGTGACTTGACTGTGTACATCTGTGAGGAAAATGGATTATTATTTACTAGCAGCCCTGATTGTCATTTGATTCACCTTTTGGCATGTACATCAGTGTACATGCAAAAGAAGTTCCCACCCCCCAGCCACCTGACTGTCAGCTGGCAAGGAAGAAAGCCCCAGGGGTCCAGGCTTCAAGGAGGCCCCAGGTGGAGAAGGTCACACCTCAATCAGCCAGTTTGGAGGCAAGCTAAATCCTGCAGGAAAACCCCCCAGCAGGATCAAGGATACCTTCCAGACAGGTTGGCACCTACATTTCATAAGGAATTATGAATCGCCCGGCAATCGCAGGCGCAAACCGGATACATATTTGTGTCCCGGTGGCCACGATGTAGGTGCCCATGGTCTTTGTTTGATGGGGGAGTGCCAGGGAAAGGAGATGTCCATATCTCCCCACATAACCAAATACCGGTACCATGTCTGGACTCTAGTTGTAGCCGTAACCATCTTCCTGCAACATTCTGGTCTGGGGCTTTGAGCCCTAAGGGGATTTATGGGTCATTTGCTCCCAGAACCAGAGAAGGAGGGGTGGACCCTACCCATAGGCGGGGAGGGGAGCGGCCGGCTACAGGTCATAAGCCCATGCAAGCCAGAGGGCAGTGTCTTTTCTCTGAAAGGGCGTCACATCGTGCAAATGTGTTTGGAGAGAACTGGAAACCGCTGACATCACCTCCCCCCCCCCCCCCCCCCCCCCACGTGACTGCAGCTAAGGACTATTCCATCATCATAGAACTTTCAACTACCCAGTAACTGACTTTTACTCTGCTTAATCCTGTTGTACCCACATAACCTGTATCTGTAACCTCAGACCACTATATATATTCTCTGTGTATATTGTGTAATATCTAGTGTGTCCTTAAGGCGATTAAATATATAATTTAAATCTTGTGCTATCTTGTATCTCGATCACGAATCCCCACGTCTGTGTTTTGGCCTAGTTATAAGCTACCGCGGGTTGGTTTCTCACCCGTTAGCGGACCGGGCTTATATTACTCGAGAAGCCGGTGGCAGATTTCCCGGGCTGAGACAGCGCTGTTTTCACTGCGGCAGTGAAAAGGCTCTCTCAGCTTGTTGCCTCTCTGTGCCAGCGTGGACAGGAGGTGTATGTGTAAATTGTACCAAGCTGACCTTACTTGCTCCTCTGGAGGGCGTAACGTCACGTTTTGGTAACCAGTGACCATACGGCGTCTCGTGAGCTCGATGTAGGCGACGTGAAGTGGGCACGAGGTGTGATATTCGTCACATATTGGTGGCAGCAAAGTGGGATCGAGATAGTATTGTGTGTGAATGTGAGACCCATACTCCCAGACACTAAAGACGACCAGCAGTAGCTTTTGCCGCTGGAGTCTTAAGATCAGCTCAACACTAGACAGTCTGAGTGCAAATACTATAAGGTGTGTGGGCATCAGGTTGCAGTCTGTGTCAGTGACCATCCGTTGCAATGATGGCCAGTATCACAAGGAGCAAAGCTAAGGAGATGGCCGATGCTTTGAATGGTGGCATGGAGGAAGCAGTCCAGATGGGGGGCGGAGAGGAGGTGGAAGGCGAGGGGGAGCACAGCCAAAGCTCCCCAAGGAGCCAGTTGCCAGAGGTGAGGTCCGCGGTGGGCCTCACTCCACCTGCCCATCCCCTCAGCTGCTCTTCTACAAGCTGCCATGGACCGTCTCCAGGCCGGAGACCAGGCAGCCTCTGAGCTCCTCCTGGCAGCTGCAGAGTTTCGTGAGCAGGCCGAGCGTGAGCACCAGCTACAAATGCTCCAGCTGAAGCTCCAATTCCAGCAGCCCTCCCCAGCCCGATGTGAGTCTCCAGAGGTCCGGATTCCCAAACTGCGAGCGGAGGACTTTCCCCTGCTGGACAAGGATGGGTACCTGGACACCTTTTTGTTGGCATTTGAGATGGCCTGCCATCAGTACCAGCTGCCAGAGGACCAGTGGGTCAGATTCCTCACGCCACGGCTCAGGGGGAAAGCCCTTGAAATCTTCGGGTACCTGTCCAGCGAGACCATCCTGAGCTATGAGGACATCAAACAGGCTCTGGTCAGGCAGTATAACTTTTTTTTTAAAAGGCTTTATTTTTCCATTTTCACAAAAGAAAAAAGAAACCCATTAGATAGGGGAGAGAAACAACCCCCACAACAAGGTGCAAACCTCAACCGTCACATTCAAATTGATAGACATGATAATAGGATTACATATAGATGCTGCGCCTTCAAGCATAAAGGCTGCCTAAACATTTCGCAACAGCCATGAAACAGAATTATTTCATTAGGGCCTGTCCCCATTCACACACACATAAAAAATGAAATAGGACAGCACCACTTACTGGAACAAATAGTCCGTGTTATGGTGGCGGTGCTCGTGGCGTTAGGTCCCGGCCTCAGAGACCTCTCATATGTAGCTTGACAAAGACCTGTGCGTCGAAACGTTGCTGTATTTTTTGGTGTGGATAAACACTAGGATTTGATTCAAGATTGAGAGTGCCGTGACTTCCCTGAAGGTTTCTTTACATTCACCCACACATGCATACTGGCAGTGACCTGGACATATCTTAACTACTCCAGCCCAATCACACTGTAACCGAGTTTGCACTCAGCCAGATATCCCAAATCTTCCTGAATTTCTCCGGTATACCCGTGGCTTCATAAGTTAGTTTATACATTAATAATGTAGCATTAATAAGCTGGATCCAATGTGACAGCATTGGTTTTTTGGGGGGCTTCCAATTAAGCAGAATTGATTTCCTCGCATAGAACAGCAGCAGCCTATAAAGGATTTTGGTATGTTTAGTTGGGATAATATCATTAACAAGACCCAATAGACTAACTTCATGTGTTACAACTGCTGGGAGCTCCAGATGAGCATTAAGATACTTATGCACCTCTATCCAGAACTCAGCAATAACCGGACACTCCCAAACCATATGTAGTAGAGTCCCTCTGTCATTATTACAGCGTGTACAGGTATCCAAAGCAAGTTTATACATGCGCACTAATCTTACTGGGGTAAAGTAGACTCTGTGTAACCATTTGGCCTGAATCAGCTGATCCCGTGCACAAATCACCATCCTCCTCCAGGAGACTGACAGCTCTTTCTCATGGTGAGCTTCCAATATAGGGATATCTGCTTGCCACTTAAGAAAAGCCCTTGCCATTGGCGAGGGTCGAGAGGATAGAAGGAACCCATAGAAAAATGAGACCATCTTAGTATGATTTGCCAGTCTGGCAATTTTGTGGGGCCAGCAAAATATCTCTAGCTATACGGGGTACTGATTTATTCCATAAAAAGGGCGTTAGCATATGATCTAGAGTCTGAAAGTGAGATTTTAGCAAAGTCAGGGGGGTCGCTCTATATAAGTACAGTAACTTAGGAAGAAGAACCATTTTAAATAGGTTGATGCGTCCGATCAGAGATAGCGCCTCCCAAGCTTTCAGCTTTTGCAAGATGTATTTCACTACCGGGTTTACATTGAGAGCAATAAATTGGGTGACGTCTTTATGTATAACTATCCCCAGGTATGGGAAGTTATTCACCACCTGGAGCGATGACCTGGATGAAACGTTCTGAGGGGAAATTTCGTCAACTAAATATAGTGCCGATTTGGCCCAATTAACGCGTAAGGCTTCCAGAGAAAGGCCTACATCCCCTAAGTATATCAGCATATCATCCGCATATAGTGAAATCTTTTCAGAGATACCTGCAATATCCCAACCTTGTATTCTAGTACTACCCGCTATATACGCCGATAACGGTTCCATTACTAGAGCAAACAGAAGGGGTGACAGAGGACACCCCTGTCTGGTGCCCCTTTTCAGCGTAAACGACTTGGACAAGTACCCATTAACTCTTACCCTAGCCGTCGGTTGTAAGTATAGCAGATGTAGCCACTTGAGGAAATTTTTGGGAACTCCCATTTTCTTTAAGACTTCCCACATAAACCCCCATTCTACCGAATCAAACACCTTCTCATTAACAAGCAAGGCGATCGCTCTGTTGCCAGCATTATCATAAGTGATTTGTAGGTTTGTAAAAAGGCGTCTCAAGTTTATGTCCGTAGTTTTCCCGGGCATGAAACCGGATTGATCCATGCCCACTACAGATAAAATGACTGACTGCACTGGTCCGGAGGCTTCCCCGCTTTGTGTATGACCACTATAGTAGCTTCATGGAACGATGCCGGCAAGGCCTCACCCTCCAGAGCAGGGGTCTCCAAACCCCGGCCCGCGGGCCACAACCGGCCCGCTTGTGCGTTCGATCCGGCCCGCCCGCAGCTGGCAGGTTGCAGGAACCAAATCCGCACAACCGCCCATGCTGTCACGCTTGTGTTGTGTGTTCGATTCCGCGCCCGCCCGCAGCTGACAGGTTGCAGGAACGAAAGCCGCACAACCGCCCATGCTGTCACGCTGTGCTTTTTGATTGGCTGCTGGGACCGCCGATGTCCCGGCAACCAGTGACGTCACAGGTGCGGCACCTCCCCTCTTCCCGCCCGCTGTTTGAAATAACAAATCCACGTGTGTAGCAGCGGGCGGGAGTCGGGACTCAGGAGTCCAAGAAGAAAAAAAAAAGAAGAGGAGCAGAAGCCGGCTACAGCGGAGGCAAGTGTTGCACAACGCTGATGGGGACACAATGGGGAACGCTGACATTGCTGTGCTGCGCTGATGGGGACACAAGCTGCTGAGGACACATACTGATGGGGATATTGCTGTGCTGCTGGGGACACTGCTGATGGGGACTTTGCTGTGCTGATGGGGACATTGCTGTTCTGATGGGGACACCGTTGATGAGGACACGGGTGTCCCCATCAATGGTGTCCCCATCAGCACAGCAATGTCCCCATCAGAGGTGTCCCCATCAGCGATGATGGGCACACTGCTGATGGGGACAATTCTGTTCTGATGGGGACATTGCTGGGGACACCGCTGTTTGGCACACTGCTGATGGGGACATGGGTGTCCACATCAATGGTGTCCCCATCAGGATAGCAATGTCCCCATCAGCGGTAACCCCATAATCGATGTCCCCATCAGCACAGCAATGTCCCCATCAGAGGTGTCCCCATCAGCGGTGATGGGGACACATGCTGCTGGGGACACCGCTGACAGGGACATTGCTGTGCTGATGGGGATGTTGCGGTGGACACTGCTGATGGGGACATTGCTGTTCTGATGGGACATTGCTGGGGACACCGCTGATGGGGACATGGGTATCCCCATCAGCGGTGACCCATCATCGGTTTCCACATCAGCACAGCGGCGTCCCCATCAGCAATGATGGGGACGCTGCTAATGTGGAAACTGCTGATGTGAACATTGCTGTGCTGATGGGGACATTGCTGAGGACACCGCTGATTGGCACACTGCTGATGGGGACAAAGGTGTCCCCATCAATGGTGTCCCCATCAGTACAGCAATGTCCCCATCAGCGTCCCCATTCTGATGGGGACATTGCTGTTCTGATGGGGACACCACTGATAGGGACACGGGTGTCCCCATCAACCGCGTCCCCAAAGGCAGTGTCCCCATCAGTGGTGTCCCCATCAGCTGCTAATGGGGACTCCGCTGATGGGGACATTGCTGTTCTGATGGGGACATCATTAATGGGGACATTGCTGTGCTGATGCTGACATTGCTGTTCTGATGGGGACATTGCTGTGCTGATGGGGACACCGCTGATGGGGACATTGCTGTGCTGATGGGGACACCGCTGATGGGGACATTGCTGTGCTGATGGGGACAACGCTGATAGGGACACGGGTGTCCCCATCAATGGTGTCCCCATCAGTGGTGTCCCCATCAGCACAGCAATGTCCCCAACAGCAGCGTCCCCATCAGTGGTGTCCCCATCAGCACAGCAATGTCCCCAACAGCAGCGTCCCCATCAGTGGGTGTCCCCATGATGGGAATATTGTTTTTCTGATGGGAATATTGTTTTTTTGATGGGAATATTTTTTTTTTTATGGGAATATTGCTTTTCTGATGGGGACATTGCTGTTCTGATTTGGCCATTGCTGTTCTGATGGGGACACCGCTGATAGGGACACGGGTGTCCCCATCAATGGTGTCCCCATCAGCCGCGTCCCCAACAGCAGTGTCCCCATCAGTGGTGGCCCCTATCAGCTGCTAATGGGGACTCCGCTGATGGGGACATTGCTGTTCTGATGGGGACATCGTTGATGGGGACATTGCTGTGCTTAAGGGTGACACGGCTGATGGGGACATTGCTGTGCTGATGCTGACATTGCTGTGCTGATGCTGACATTGCTGTGCTGATGGGGACATTGCTGTGCTGATGGGGACATTGTTGTGCTGATGCTGACATTGCTGTGCTGATGCTGACATTGCTGTGCTGATGCTGACATTGCTGTGCTGATGGGGACATTGCTGTGCTGATGGGGACATTGCTGTGCTGATGGGGACATTGTTGTGCTGATGCTGACATTGCTGTGCTGATGCTGACATTGCTGTGCTGATGGGGACATTGCTGTGCTGATGGGGACATTGCTGTGCTGATGGGGACATTGTTGTGCTGATGCTGACATTGCTGTGCTGATGGGGACATTGCTGTGCTGATGGGGACATTGCTGTGCTGATGGGGACATTGCTGTGCTGATGGGGACATTGCTGTGCTGATGGGGACATTGTTGTGCTGATGCTGACATTGCTGTGCTGATGCTGACATTGCTGTGCTGATGCTGACATTGCTGTGCTGATGGGGACATTGCTGTGCTGATGGGGACATTGCTGTGCTGATGGGGACATTGCTGTGCTGATGGGGACATTGCTGTGCTGATGGGGACATTTTTGTGCTGATGGGGACACCGCTGATAGGGACACGGGTGTCTTTGCGTTGTTTTGCTAAAGTTTTTTCTCTTTTGTTCTCAGTCATATCATGCTGATTACAAAAACGATCCATGTAAAATATATACATTTAATTTAATACATAACTGATTTTTTTTTTCCGGCCCCCGAATACTTGTAAAATCTTCAATGTGGCCCTCCTGTTGAAAAGTTTGGAGACCCCTGCTCCAGAGCATACATAAATAGTTTACTGAGCCTCTGGCTCACCTCCTCTATCTGAAAGTTGTACCACTCCACCGGGAAGCCATTCGGGCCAGGGGTTTTCCCCTTTGTCATGGACAGTATTGCTGTCACGAGGGTGTCGAGGACCACGCCTGACTCCGTTATACCCGGGGTCAGGAAGTCGCAGCGGTTGGCTGCACGCTCTATTTAAGATAGGGCTGTTTTCCTTATGGTAGCTTTCTGGGTTTGCTTAGCAAACCCTTTTGGCTCACTCAGGGATCCGTAGCTTCTTCTCCTCAGCTGTTCCTTGTCCAGCACTCCCAGACCTCCTTATATTTCTCTCTCACACTTCTCTGGTTGCCAGAGATAGAGCTTCCTGCCTGGACATCTATTCTGACCTTCTGGAGCTGTGTTGCTGCGTTCGCTGGTAGTTGGTCCAGTACGCTACCCTCCAGATCCCTGTTGGACCTTTTTGGTTTATTGTGGTCGCCCACCTGGGTGTATGTGTTTGTATGTTTTGTCTGTCCTCTCCCTGGTGTTTCCCTCTTAGTGATAGTGGTGTGGACTAGCGATCCCACCAGCCTGTTCACTATCCAGGGCTCATATTAGGGAAAGCCAGGGTTTAGGCACGCGATCGCCGCACGGGTGAGGAACCCGTCTAGGGACGTCAGGGCAGTCAGGTGCCAGCCGCAAGGTGAGTTAGGGGTCACCACCTTTCCCTCTCCCTTGGGCAGGGCTTTCCCTGTTTTCCTCCCTGTGCGTGTCGTCGGTCATTACATTATCTCTGGCCATTATTTTGTGTAGGTAAAAAAAAAATTAAAAAAAAAATTTTTTTTACCTACTTAGAATCCAGTATGGATCAAATTGCTGCTCCGTCCAAACAATTTCATGGCCTGTCTTTGGAGGTGGTAGGATTGAAGGCGTCGGTCCTCCAGCAACAGCAGCAATTACAACTGACTGCAAGCCCAGCGGTTGCTACTGGTAACCAGGTTGTTGCGGAACCCAAGGTCCCTCTCCCTGACAGATTTTCTGGGGGAAGGGACAAGTTTTTGACATTCCGTGAGGCCTGTAAGTTATATTTTAAACTGCGCCCTTACTCCTCTGGTAATGAAGATCAGCGGGTGGGGGTTGTTATTTCCCTGCTGCAGGGGGATCCGCAGTCCTGGGCGTTCTCTTTACCTACTGATTCCCAGGCTCTTCGGTCAGTGGATGAGTTTTTTGGGGCCTTGGGTCTCATATATGATGACTCTGACCGAGTCGCCCTGGCTGAATCAAGATTACGGAGACTCTTACAAGGAGAGCGGCCGGTAGAGGAGTATTGCTCTGAATTCCGTAGGTGGGCTACGGATACCCAATGGAACGACCCGGCTCTCAGGAGTCAGTTCTGCTCTGGGTTATCCGAAAGGGTTAAGGATGCGCTTGCATTATATGAGACCCCCTTTTCCCTTAATGCGGTTATGTCCCTTTCTATCCGAATAGATAGACGCCTTAGGGTCAGGTTGAAAAAACCGGAGCAATTGGTAACCCCTCCCAAGCAGCAGTTAGTCTGTACGGACTTAGACGAGCCTATGCAGCTAGGAGGAACTACTCGTCAGGTCCGTCCTCCTGAGGCTCGCCGTAGGCGTGGGGTTTGTTTTTTTTGTGGGGAGAGGGGTCATTTCATTAATGTCTGTCCTTCTTTCCTCAGAAACAAAAGACCGTCGGAAAAACTACTAACCCCAGGCTGTGTGGAGGATGTCAGCCGGGGGGTATACGCTTCCTCCATACGTACATCGCAATTTGTGTTGCCAGCGGTTATTATTTTTGGTGATAAGACGGAGACTATTTCTTTCTTTCTAGACAGTGGAGCAGGGGTAAATTTGATAGATGCCCATTTTGCCCGCACTTTGGGTTTGTCTCTCTGTACTTTACAGAGACCCATTCCCATATTCGCTATTGATTCTGCTCCCCTGTCTCAGAGAAACCTCACGCACATGGTTCATAATTTAGACCTTCGGGTAGGGGACCACCATAACGAGATGCTTTCAGGTTATGTTCTGGAGGGGCTTCCCACTCCGGTAGTGCTGGGTCTTCCCTGGTTGGTAGCGCACAATCCAGTGGTGGATTGGCAGGCCAGGGAGATATTGGAGTGGAGTGAGCAGTGCAGAGAAAATTGCTTAAATAGCAATTGCTTAGTCGCCTCCATAACTACCCTACCTACATTTATTTCGGACTTTGAGGATGTTTTTTCTGAAAAGGGTTGTCAGAAGTTACCACCTCATCGTCCTTATGATTGCCCGGTTAACCTTAAAGACCTTAAAAAATTACCCAAGACCAGGTTATATAATCTTTCGGGTCCAGAGAGACAAGCCATGAAAGATTATATCTCCGAGAGCTTGGCTAAGGTACACATCAGACCCTCTTCTTCACCCGTGGCTGCAGGGTTTTTCTTCGTTAAAAAGAAAGATGGGGGCCTGCGTCCTTGCTTAGATTTTCGCGAATTAAATCAGATAACCATCCGAGACCCATACCCTCTTCCTCTCATTCCTGACCTGTTTAATCAGATTGCGGGTGCTAGGTGGTTCTCCAAACTTGATCTTAGGGGTGCCTACAATCTGATTCGTATTAAGGAGGGGGATGAGTGGAAGACAGCGTTTAACACCCCTGAGGGGCATTATGAAAATCTAGTTATGCCTTTCGGTCTGACCAATGCTCCTGCCGTCTTTCAACATTTCGTTAATGACATTTTTAGTCATCTAATCGGCAGGTTTGTGGTAATATACCTAGATGATATTTTAATTTATTCGTCCGATCTGAAAACACATGAGGTGCATGTCAGACAAGTACTGCAGGTCCTACGGACGAATGAATTATATGCTAAAATTGAAAAATGTGTCTTCGCCGTTCAGGAGATACAATTCCTGGGTTATTTTTTATCTGCGTCAGGTTTCCGTATGGATCCTAGGAAGGTCCAGGCAATTTTAGATTGGGATCTTCCTGAGAACCTCAAAGCACTACAACGGTTCTTGGGCTTCGCGAATTTCTATAGGAAATTCATTAAAAATTATTCACTTATTGTAAAACCGCTTACTGACATGACTAGGAAGGGGACTGATTTTTCTAAATGGTCTGACGCCGCTAAAGTTGCTTTTTCCTCTCTAAAAGAGAGGTTTACCTCAGCACCTGTACTGGTCCAACCTGATGTCTCTCAGCCTTTTATTGTTGAAGTCGATGCGTCAGAGGTGGGAGTGGGGGCGGTGCTGTCTCAGGGTCCGTCTCCTGGCAAATGGCGTCCTTGTGCTTTCTTTTCTAAAAAACTATCTGCAGCAGAAAAGAACTACGATATTGGCAATAGGGAACTATTAGCTATTAAACTTGCGTTTGAGGAGTGGCGTCATTTCTTAGAGGGGGCAGTCCACCCCGTCACTGTAATTACGGACCACAAAAATCTTCTGTACCTCGAATCAGCTAAGCGTCTCACCCCTAGACAGGCTAGGTGGTCGCTATTTTTTACCAGGTTTAACTTTGTGATTACCTATCGTCCTGGGGCAAAGAACACCAAGGCTGATGCACTATCTCGTTGTTTCCCTGGAGGGGGTAATGTGAGTGATCCGGTACCCATTCTTCAAAGAGGAGTGTTTTTTTCTGCGGTACACTCTGTTTTGGAGGGGAAGGTGTTAGAGGCCCAGGGGGACGCCCCGGTCTCTTGCCCCTCAGAGAAATTGTTTGTACCGTTGAACTTACGTTTCGAATTATTAAAGGAACATCATAATTCGGCACTTGCTGGGCACCCGGGTAGTAAAGCAACCTTGAAACTATTGTCTCGTCGTTTTTGGTGGCCAAGGTTGCGTCAGGATGTATTGGATTTTGTGTCTTCTTGTTCTACCTGTGCGCGCGCAAAAGTTTCACATACACGTCCTGCAGGGTCTCTATTACCACTCGTCATTCCCAATAGACCGTGGACACATCTGTCAATGGATTTTATCACTGACTTACCTTTGTCTGCGGGTAAAACAGTTATTTTGGTAGTAGTGGACAGGTTTAGCAAAATGGTACACTTCATTGCGTTACCCGCACTACCTAATGCTAAGACTCTTGCTCAGGTATTCGTCAGTGAAATCGTGAAGCTTCACGGGGTCCCCTCCGATGTTGTTTCGATCGGGGTACCCAGTTTATTTCTAAATTTTGGAAAGCTTTTTGTTCTCGTTTGGGGGTACACTTGTCCTTTTCCTCTGCTTTCCATCCTCAGTCGAATGGACAGACTGAGCGTACCAACCAAAACCTTGAGACATATCTAAGATGTTTTGTGTCTGAAAACCAAGAGTTGTGGTCATCATATTTACCGTTAGCTGAGTTTGCCATAAATAATCGTCGTCAGGAATCCACTGGCAAGTCACCATTTCTTGGTGCATATGGTTTTCATCCCCAATTCTGTACTTTCAAAGAGGGGGGGTCTTCTGGGGTTCCCGAAGAGGAACGGTTTTCGTCATCTTTCATCGGTATGGCAGAAGGTGCAAGCTAACTTGAAAAATATGGGAGGTAAATACAAATGCATGGCTGATAAGAGACGGTCGCCAGGTCCGGACCTAGGAGTGAATGACTATGTGTGGTTGTCTACTAGGAATATTAAATTGAAGGTTCCCTCTTGGAAACTGGGTCCTAGGTTTATTGGCCCTTACAAAATTGTAGCCATCATCAACCCCGTGGCTTTTCGCCTGGAGTTAACTCAGACTTTTAAAATTCATAATGTTTTTCATAAGTCGTTACTCAAAAAATATGTTCCACCTCTAGAACCATCACCGCTGCCACCCCCTCCTGTTGTCGTGGATGGTAACCTAGAATTTCAGATATCCAAAATTGTTAATTCTCGTCGGGTCCGCCGCTCTCTTCAATATCTGGTGCATTGGAGAGGTTACGGTCCCGAGGAAAGAATGTGGGTTCCTGCGTCTGAGGTAAACGCCGACAGGTTAGTTCGGGTTTTTCATGCCTCTCATCCTGGGAGACCTGGTCCTGAGTGTCCGGAGGCCCCTCGTAGAGAGGGGGGTACTGTCACGAGGGTGTCGAGGACCACGCCTGACTCCGTTATATCCGGGGTCAGGAAGTCGCAGCGGTTGGCTGCACGCTCTATTTAAGATAGGGCTGTTTTCCTTATGGTAGCTTTCTGGGTTTGCTTAGCAAACCCTTTTGGCTCACTCAGGGATCCGTAGCTCCTTCTCCTCAGCTGTTCCTTGTCCAGCACTCCCAGACCTCCTTATATTTCTCTCTCACACTTCTCTGGTTGCCAGAGATAGAGCTTCCTGCCTGGACATCTATTCTGACCTTCTGGAGCTGTGTTGCTGCGTTCGCTGGTAGTTGGTCCAGTACGCTACCCTCCAGATCCCTGTTGGACCTTTTTGGTTTATTGTGGTCGCCCACCTGGGTGTATGTGTTTGTATGTTTTGTCTGTCCTCTCCCTGGTGTTTCCCTCTTAAGATTCATGCATTTTATAAATTTTTCCGTTGAGATTTATGAAGGCTTGTTCCATGGTGCTTTACATCAGGAGGGGGTTACACATACATAGTATAAAAAATACGATAAACATGAAAATCCGATAAACATGACCCTGCCCGCAAGAGCTTACAATCTACAAAGAAAGGAGAAGGACACAGTAGGGGAGTGTAAAAGATGCTTATCTGGCTGTGTAGTGGCGGCATGCTTATCGCAGGCGGTAGGCTACTGCAGCTGGGTACACTTCTTTTTTTTGAATCAAATCGTTTTTATTAAACAATAAATACATATTATAACATAATACAATATGTTGACTTTTTCTTTCTTTAAATTATCCACGATGCAGATTCAGTGAACAACAATACTCATAAGTATATCACCACTCAGTATTATCATGAATCCATACACTACATATACCTTTGCTAAAACATATTATGGGCAAAAAAAAATTACCAGAAACTTGACCTTTCCAAACTCCCTCCCCCCCTTACCCTACCCTAACCCCCCAACCCTAACATTGGTCTTGACCATCACATGACTATATAACCACGTGGGTATGAGATAACCATTCAGTCCACATTTTTTCAAACTTCTGAGGGCACCCTCTCTTCACAAACACCCCTTTTTCAAGTACCAGCATGTCATGCACCTTCCGTTCAAACTCACTCAGTGTGGGCGGACTCCCCTGGATCCACCTCATAGCGATCAGTTTCCTGGCCACATATAGCAATCTCCCCGCAGCTACCCTAACCGGTTCATTTCCTCCAATTTCAGACACATACCCCAGAATACACACCTTAGGATCTTTTTGAATTCTTAATGTCAATTTACTATTAATCATCTCTACAACTTCCTCCCAATAATTAGCAACTACTGGACAAGACCACAACATATGTAATAAGTCTGCACCATCTTCCATACACTTTGGGCACTTGTCATCACCTCTTACTCCTATCTTTTTCAGGAACACCGGTGTTTTGTACACTCTGTGTATAATAAATAGTTGGGACAGTTTGCCCTGTTCACTTAGAGACACCTTGGGGACTGCTTCTAAAATATCTTCCCACATATCCTTAGACATATCCCCCACGTCAGCCTCCCACTTTTTCATTCTTGAAAGCGGATATCCCTCTAAGAATTTTTCCATTAGAAGAGCGTACACCTGTGATATTAACCCTCTTTTTCCCCCTCCCGACGGAAGAACAAGCTTATGGACCACCTCCATTTGAGCTATCACACATCCCTTCCGCATCGTGACCCCAAGGGCATGTCTTATTTGAAGATATTTATAAAACCACTCCTTGGGGATATTAAATTCCTGCTGCAGGCTTTGAAATGACTTACATGTCTTGTCCTTAATTAATTGTCCAATTCTCGTCACTCCATAAGTTTCCCAGTTCCTAAGTCCTGGTATGGCCAATAGTTCTGGCAACAAGTGGTTCTTTCCAATAGGTGAAAGTTCACTAATACCTCCCACTCCTCTTAGCAGCTTCACTTTTGCCCAAACTTTTTTCATGAGTTCAATCAGAGGAAGTTTTTCCCTCCCTGCATGCATTCCTAAACCTTCCAGAATGCCCATGAGGTCACGACTGCCCAGCCAATGCTGCAATATCTGCCCAGCCATATCCGGTGCTTGTAGATCAATCCATCCCTTAAAATGCTGACATTGGGAAGCCAAAAAATAAATCCATGCGTTAGGGACAGCTAAGCCCCCTTCCGACTTAGAATACTGCAATGTCTCCAGTTTGATCCTAGCCTGTCCATACTTCCAAGTAAGATCTCTAAATATAGAGTGAATTTTCTTAAATCTATCCAGAGGGATCCAAACTGGAGCATTATTCAGTATATATAACAGTTGGGGCATCATAACCATTTTTAAAAGGTTAACTCTACCTACCACCGAAAGAAAGAGCCTACACCATGACCTCACTTTAAGCCTAAAAGTAGCTAGCAAAGGGGATAGATTTAGTTCTTCAAAATCCGCTAGTCTCGGTGTTATATGTAATCCCAGATATTTAAATTTATCCACCCAGGGCACCAAACTATCTACTTGTCTGCCTACCAGGGCCTGCCCGTCAATTGGCATCAAAGAGGATTTCTGCCAGTTTATCCGTAGTCCGGAAAAGCTACCAAATCTGTCAATCAATGCCATGGCCGCATCCAGGGACGCACCAGTATCGCCCAAGAAAAGTAGGGTATCATCAGCGTACATAGCCACTTTATTATGCAGTTCACCATATCTAAACCCCTCTATACTTGTAGATAAGCGAATATGCGCCGCCAACGGCTCTATTGCAAGAGCAAACAATAAGGGCGACAGTGGGCATCCCTGTCTGGAACCCCTGGCGAGGGGAAAACAGTCTGATAATCCTCCATTAGCTCTAATTCTCGCCTTAGGGCTAGAATACAGAACCTGTACCCACTGAATGAACCGTTCACCAAAGCCCATAATTCTCAGGACCCCCCACAAATACCTCCATTCCACACTATCAAACGCCTTAGCGGCGTCAAGCGCAAGCAAGGCCCTGTCACCACCATTATCCGCCGGAATATTTAAGCTAGTGTACAGCCTACGAAGGTTAATAGCCGTTGATTTTCCTGGCATAAATCCCGTCTGATCCGGATGTACTATGGTCAGAATTACCTTGGACAGCCTGTTCGCCAACACCTTCGCCAGTAGCTTAACATCAGCCGTGAGAAGTGAAATTGGCCTGTAGGAATCCGGTATTTTAGGATCCTTCCCAGGCTTAGGCAAAACCACAATTATAGCTTCCTGCATCGAATGTGGTAACGAACCTGCCTCCAATGAGTGCTCAAACACCTTAAGTAATTCAGGGAGTAATATCCCCTGTAGTTTTTTGTATATCTCTACTGGGAGACCATCAGCTCCAGGGGCCTTACCACTTGCCATGTCCCCAAGTGCAGCTTCCAGTTCCTCTAGTGTAATCGGCTCCTCTAGCCTCTCTCTATCTTCTTCTGACAGCACCGATAACTGCGCCTCCTCTAGGAAATCCTTCAGGGCCTCATCAGAACTAGATCCAGTGGAAGTATATAGAGATACATAGAAGCTTTTTAAAATTCCTAATATTCCTTTTGTGTCCTGACAACTGTTCCCCCTGTCATCTCTCAACTCCTGAATACAAGAGGAGCCTCTCTGAGCCTGCGAGACCACTGACAACAAATGACCCACCTTCTCTCCTTCCTCAAAAGATCTCTGACGGTAAAAGCTTCTCTTTCTATCTGCGGCCTGTACCAGATGACATCTCAGCTGCTCCTGAGCAACCTCCAGCGCCTCACTACTAACCATGGTGGGGGATCTACTAAACTCTCTCTCAGCCTCGGACACTAGTACATGCGCCTTGACATCCGCCTCTCTGGTCCTGGATTTATGTTTGTTGATTTCTTTCATCAGAACTCCCCTCAGAAATGCTTTCATGGCGTCCCATACACCTGGTATCGAAGCCGACCCTGTATTGATATCAAAAAATTCCTTAATTTCCATAGAAATCCCAGATAGGTCACCCAACACATTCAACCAATGAGGATTACACTTCCACAGCCTCGGTCCCTGTCTGAGCACCCCCAGGCACAAGTCAATCTGCACCAGAGAATGGTCAGACAACGACCGAGGATGATAAACAACATCCCTAACTAGTGGTAGCATTATGTCGTTAACAAGGGCCAGATCTATACGCGATAGTGAATGGTGCGTGGCGGATCTACATGAATATTCACGCTTATCCGGGTTACGCCGTCTCCATACATCTTGCACTCCTACCTCACCCAAAATATTCCTGAGAGCCGCACTCCCCGGTGAACCACCTGCTCCCTCCACCCGGCATCTATCTAGGGAGTCATTCATCGTGCAATTAAAGTCCCCAACCAACAGCCACGGCAGCCCAGGGAAGTCCGCCACAAAGCCCATGATCTCTCTTATTAATGGGGAAGCAAACGGTGGAGGCACATACACAGACACCAGCACCAGCTGTATTCCATCTACCTTACACACCACACACACATACCTGCCCTCAGCGTCCACACACTCCTGCATATGTTCATACCTGATACTCCTATGCACAATCATACTTACACCTCTAGAATGAGAGGAATGAGTTGAATGTAACGCATGGATCACCCAATTTTTATTCATCCAGTGTAAATTTTCTCCTGTCAAATGCGTTTCCTGAAGACAACATATAGCCGGCTGAAACCGCCCCAGATACTGAAAAATACACTGTCTTTTCCGTGCTTCAGCCATCCCTCTCACATTCCAGCTTAAGATTCTAATCGCCTGTGACATGGTAAAATTTTAAACCATATTTGAATCTCACACCCCATTCAGATAACACTCGCTCATAGTTCAAGACCCTAACCTTCCCCCCCAACCTTTTCCCTACCCCCCCACCCCCCTCCCTCCCTCTCATACTCAGGTTACTGTAGCTGGGGAAACCTTTCCCTTTCTTATCCACTTCCCACATTAAAACAAGGCAATCCGAGAGCAACATGCCCTTCAACCTACAATAAGCATAACAATTTATAACACTTTTCCTCAGGTAGAGAATCCTCCCCACAACTGAGAAATACATTTTACTATCATTACCGCCTGCTCCCTCCTCAGGAACTACCATTTGGTAGCATTACATAATACACTCCCTAACTGGTGCAACATTTAAAGCAATCCTAGAGTGTAAATGCATATATAACTTGAACATAAGAAACGTATATCTGCCTCCTTCAAGTGTCCAGGGCCCCACTTCTCAATTGTCGCTCGTGGACGTCCAGCCACTGCGTCGCCTCCTCCGGATCTTCAAAAAATCTGGTGGATCCCAATGCCACCACACGCAGTTTAGCAGGAAACAGCATAGCGTACTGGACTTGTAGAGCTCTCAGCCTTTTCTTTATATCCATAAATCTGCTTCTCCTCCGCTGCACTTCGTTGGAATAATCCGGAAATATGGATACTTTCACCCCATTCAGGACCATCTCCTCATTGTCCCTAGATTGTCGCAGGATAGTGTCCCGGTCTTTAAAATGGAGTATCTTCGCCAGTATGGGACGGGGAGGTCTGCCAGGCGGAAGCGGCCGCATGGGGACTCTGTGCGCCCGCTCCACCGCATATAATGAGGATAGACCTTTTTCATGAAATAATTGGTGCAGCCATTTTTCCACAAATTCGGTGGCATTATCCCCCTCCGTCTTCTCTGGCACACCCACAATCCGCAGGTTATTCCTTCTGGACCTGTTCTCCAGGTCATCTGTTTTGGCGTATAACGCCGCTATATCTTTAGCAGATGATTTTGCCGCCATTTGCATAGGCTGGATAACGTCCTCAATAGTGGACACCCTCTTCTCCAATTCAGAGGTGCGTTCTGTGATTTTGTGTAGGTCATGCCTAATTAAAGACACATCCGACCTCAGGCTGCCAACCTGTACTGTAAGCACCTTCAGTGTGCTGTTACAACTGGCCACAGCGGCCATAATATCTTTTAGAGTAGGCTCTGCTCCATCCACAACTTTAGGGCCTACCGCGTCTTTTGCCGGCCGTGCAGGGGTTAATGGCGGCCAATTTACCGCGTCCAGGGTCTCCCCGTCGGTGGATTCATCCTCTTGTCCAGAGGAAACCTGAGCGTCCATCTCCTTCTCCTCAGCCCAGTCTCCCCCAGCACTCTCCGTGCGAGCAAACCTGCTCAGCTTTGCGGCAGCCGTCTGTCTCGTCTTGGGCTGTAAGGCCGGCCCCTCTTCTTCCTCGGCGCCATGCCGACTCTCCTCTGGCCTGTCACAGCGCGGCCCTTTACCGGACTTTCTAGGCATGTCGGGACTCAAAAGATCAGCACCACACTCTCCTGTCTCCTCTCAACCACCAGGTAGGCAAGGATCTGCGAAATAGGGGGTTGCTACCACTCTAAAATCAGGATGTCTGCAGGAGCTCAGTGCGGTGCGACCTACTCCATGCGCTCTCAGGCCACGCCCTCTCCCTGGTGTTTCCCTCTTAGTGATAGTGGTGTGGACTAGCGATCCCACCGGCCTGTTCACTATCCAGGGCTCATATTAGGGAAAGCCAGGGTTTAGGCACGCGATCGCCGCACGGGTGAGGAACCCGTCTAGGGACGTCAGGGCAGTCAGGTGCCAGCCGCAAGGTGAGTTAGGGGTCACCACCTTTCCCTCTCCCTTGGGCAGGGCTTTCCCTGTTTTCCTCCCTGTGCGTGTCATCGGTCATTACAATTGCATTTTGGATTTCCTGCGAGACTATGGGGGCATCTAATAATTGCTTCTCCGAGTGCGCTAACTCAGCCATAGGGATAGTATCAAGAAAATGCGCTATTTCCTCTGCAGATCTAGTAGCTTTAGAGGAGTATAGAGTTGAGTAATAGTTGACAAACTGATCAAACACCTCTTCTGGTGCAGTAAAAAGTTCACCCTGCCCATTCCTAAATACTGCTACTACCGTTTGTGGAGTTTCTGTTTTAGCCAGATATGCCAGGGTTCTCCCACTCTTATCCCGCTCCGCAAAGATATTTTGCTTCTGAGCTAGCAGGCGTTTCTGCGTAAATTCCGTTAAATATAAAGTATACTGCCTTTGAGCTGAGAGCCATAGTGATTGATGTTCTGGTGTGGGGTCAGCTATATATGCCTTTTCTGCAAGATCCAATTTCTCCTCTAATTTCACCCGTGAGGAGAGCAATTGCACTCTATGCGTTGCTATCGCTTCTATTAGTACCCCTCTTAAAACTGCCTTACATGCGTCCAACTCCAGCAGGGGACTGGAGGAGCCCTCGTTATCTTCCCAAAAGGACAAGATAGCTTCCCTACATGCTACCCTCACAGGAAGAACGTCCAACCACGCCAGATTGTAAAGGCCAAGTCAATGCGGGATAATGAGTGAACTGAGTCCGAGTGACAAGAGTTTTGCCTTGTATTAGGGTAAAGACCCCTCCACATCTCCGTAAAATGATGCGCTTGAGCCCAATATAGTAGTGCAGGGTTATGCCTAGAAGACGGCCTAAGTCTGTCAAGATGACTATCTAGCGTGGCATTAAAGTCTCCCAGTATAAACAAGGGAACCGCAGGAAGAGTAACCACTCGGGCCATGATTTGGTCGACCACTTCCCTCTCAAACGGCGGGGGAACATACATTCCTACTATTAAGACCTCACAACCTCTAATGTTAGCCTGCAACAGCACATAATTCCCTGCCGGATCAATGTGCACGGATATCAGCTGAAACGGAAGAGTCTTACTGACCAGTAAGGACACCCCTCTAGCATAGTTAGAGTAGGTCGCATGGTACACGTGTCCCACCCACGGTCTTTTTACAGCCAACACTTTTTGACCTCAAAGATGAGTTTCCTGAAAAATAGGAATATCTGGGTTATACTTCTTAATGTAATTAAACACTAGCGCTCTTTTAACTTTGTCATTTAACCCCCGGACATTCCAGGAAATTAGCTTACATATAGCCATTGTTGTTAAAGAGATATACCCCACCCCCCTCCAGGTCTGTCAGCGTCACTGCCCCATTCACATATACACACATTCCAACTTGTAATTAGAGTAGAACTTCCCACCCTACACCTCCCCTGCCCAGACATCCCCAACTCGTCTAAGCTTCTATATCCCTAACGGATTGTTCCTTTTTGTGTAAACTAAGGAAGACTCAGTCTGCCCAACTATACCAAAACATAGTATAAGACCTAAGTCCCTCCAAACTTTTCAATGCAAGGAGTGTAACTCTGAACAGAGACTAACCCATGTCAGAAATAATACTATACAATATTTTTAGACTATCCTACTATCTGCACGGAGAGTCACATCTGCATAACAGTAACTGAAGTGCTCCGAAGGTCGAGGTTGGTATGTCCAGTACCCCATTAGGAGAGTAAAATGCTTGTATCAGTTCTCTGCAATCTCATAGGCCCTCTCTTCATCTCGAACGTTGTTGATCAATCCAATCAGCCGCTTCCTCCTGAGTTTGGAAGAATCTGTCTCTGTCTCCCTATTGGATTCTCAATTTGGAGGGGTATATCATTGCGTACTTGATTCCCAGCTCACGGAGACGCGCTCTTACATTTGAAAACTGTCGCTGTTGTTTCTGGACTTCCGCTGTGAAATCAGGGTAGAAGGATATCTTCGCATTTTCAATTTGAATGTCCTTCTTTCGTCTGGCAGCCGCCAGAAAACCATCCCGATCTCTGTAGGTTAATATTTTCATTATGAAGGGTCTGGAAGCAGCACCTGATGGGAGGGGTCTTGTAGGGATCCTGTGGGCTCTCTCCACCACAAAGCTGGATGACAACTTAATAGGACACAATATAGTGCGGATCAATTTCTCAGCATATATCTTTGGGGCGGAACCTTCCATCCTTTCGGGTAATCCCAGGATTCTGACATTATTTCTTTTATTACGGTTTTCCACATCTTCTACTCTGGCAAGCAAGATTTTCACCTGTTGTTGCAGGTTCCTGGTAGTTTCAGAAGTGGTGTTTGCAGAGTCCTCCACATCTCCCAGGCGGCGCTCAACCTCCTTAGTGCGGTCCCTCATTTTGTCCATATCATGACGTAGACAATTAATGTCGCTCTGTAAGTGATCAATCTTTGTTGCTCACAAATTCTGGGGAGGGGGTATAACCGGTGCCTCTAGAATCTTCAAATAGTATGCTGAAGCAGTCACCAGTGGTAGTCACAAAAAGGAGGGGACATAGACAGTATTACAGTCCTTTATCAGGATGAACAGTCCCAGATGCCAAGGTTCCCCTTGATAGAGATTACATCCGAGGGTGGGTGTCAGTTGTGGCCTCTCAGCCTATATTACAATGGGGTGCTCAATGTGCGTTCTGGGCCCTGGGCCCCCTGCTACACCACCTTCCAAGGGCAGCTATACAGTCCCCAATCACCCTCCTACCTCTTCAGGGATGACTCTCTTCCCCTCTGCTTATATGGCACCTTGTGTTGAAATGGTAGCCACCTCCTCACCACCGATATATTTCAGGGTGTTTCCCCCGTGAGCGACTCTCTAGCTGCTTAACAGGAGTGTCCGCTACTTGCAGCCACCGAAGCTGCCCAGGTTCCCGCACACGTGTCTCTCCTTTCAGCGGGTAAGATGTCAGGTCTCCTCCGTTGCAGCGCTATCAGCGGCTCTCGTCAGAGTATATGAGACCCACTGCCGTATGGCCACCAGCCCCCTCTTCTGATTCCGCAGGTTGTGGATCGATGTTAAGCCCAGGTTCTCAGCCACACCGTTCTGTCAGGGCCCACCGCCTCACCATCTCTCTCTCAAAAGATGGCCGACCTCCGTAATAGAAAAGAACCAGCCTTCCTCTTCCCTGGCCACCGGAACTTCAGGGACACCTCCACTCGCTCGAACCACTTCACCGGGTATTATTTATGCGAAATATAGCAGGATGATCTCAGGATGGCAGGGGAGCTCAATCAGCACACGTCCTCACTCCATGCCCGGCAGACCACGCCCCCAGGCAGTATAACTTAATTCCTGAGTCCCTGAGCTCAGGAATTTGCAGAGGGGTTCTACCCAGAGCTGGGCCAATCACATGCGGGCCTTGCTGAGAGCGGTCGACCAATGGACCAACCGATTGGAGCTCACCACCGTCTAGCAGCTGAAGGAGCTCATCGCCACAGAACAGTTCTTGAGGAACTGCCCAGAGGACCTACAGCAGTACCTCCGAGACCGGAAGCCAAAGGGGGCCTCCGCAACAGCAGCCCTAGCCAACAACAGGACTTCAGAGGCCTGTAAACCTGTCGGCTGGACAGGGGGTAAGACACACGCTGCACCTGCTACCCCTGCCCCTAGACCCAAGTGGGCACCAGCCCCTGCTACACTTTCCATGTCAGTGGGGGAACTCCGACTGTGCCACCTGTGTAAGCAGCCAGGACAGTTCAAAGCCATGTGTCCCCAGCGCCCGAGGGATCCGCCCCAGTCATCAACCCGGAAACTGTTCACTGTGTTGTGTGTGTGGGTGGGGGTGGTGGGAGATCCCTTTCCAATGTTCAACCGGTCACCGTGGTCCAGGCCGTGGCCATGGGACTTAGAGACACCGGTGCTGAGATGACACTGGTACGGCCTGAACTGGTGGCACCCTATGATTTACTGCCCGGGAGATCCCTTACTGTCTCCAGGATTGGAGGAATAGAACCGGCGCTGCCCGTTGCCAAGGTCTATTTGGACTGGGGCGCCGGTCGAGGAGTAAGAGAGGTGAGGGTATCCGCAAATATCCCCACCTGGGGCGGCTTGTGTCTAAGTACGCGGCCGCTGACACCCCGAGGTCCGATTCCCCAGAATGTGATGTAATGACCCCCCCTGAATATACTGTGACTGTACCTAACATGCCTGTTGATGGGGATGTGGGGGTGGGAGATGTAATGTGTGCCTCTCCCCTTAGTGGGGAGGGGGTCATTCCTGCCAGCTGTGCTAAAGCCCCAGGGTGTGGCCAGCAAGCCTGCTGGAACCTGTTGTCCTCCAGTGTGGTGACGGAGGGGACAAGCAGGGGGCAGACAGCTGTGGGGGAGGAGGATGCAAATGAGGCCAGGGCTGTCCCAGGAGAAGTAGGACTCCCAGGTAAAGCCTCAGTACAGGGTTCCTCCACAACTGGGATGTCTGATGGCCAGGTTAGTCCATCTGGACTGGTGACTTGGTCGGGAGCTGAGGGGAAGCAGGCACTACCAGTGGTGGCAGCGGCTGTCACGCGCAGTGGGAGTGCAGAGGCCCTCGGGGCCCCTCAGGGGTCTAATGGCTTTCCCCCTTCCGACCAAGTGGCTGCCGAGTCAGATGGAGGCCCGGAGACAGGTCCCAGGCACCTGACAGAGGACGTGGCAGTCTCGTCTATTCTGACCACGTCCAGTCAGGGGTTTCAGGTGGCGTTAGTGGCTGACGCCAGCCTGAACGCCCTCAGGGAGCAAGCGGCACTGCCTCCCTCGGACTCAGACCTCGAGCAGGTTGTCTGGGACCAAGGACGGCTGTGCCGGGTCACGGTCCAGCAGGGCTCACCGGAGGAGTGGCCTAGGGACCGGCAGTTAGTAGAACTGACAGGGGACGTTGCAGTCTCATCTATTCTGACCACGTCCCACCAGGAGTTTCAGGCGTCGTCAGGGGCTAGCGCCAGCTTGAAAGCTCTCACAGAGCATGTGGCATGGCCTCCCTTGGATTCAGACCTCCAGAAGGCGGTCTGGGACCAAGGACGGTTGTGCCAGGAAACGGTCCAACAGGGCTCACCAGAGGCGTGGCCTAGGGATCGACAATTTGTGGTATCCTATCCGTTCAGGGTGGAATTTCTGTGGGCTGCGCATGAGATTCCGGTGACCAGATACCCAAGGGCCGCTAAGACAGAGGCCTGGAGGGGAGATGTAGCCACCCCTGGGGCACCGGTCATCGAGTGTGTCGTGCGCTTCCAGTAAAAGGCGCAGGCCTTGTCGCGATTGGTGTATGGCAGTATGGGGCAGGCCCAGACCGATCAGAAACGGGGGTACAGCCAGAAGTCTTGTGAGAGGACCCACCACGTGGGTCAGCAAGCGTGGATCCTGGTCCGAGTACCTCAGGACAAGCTTCAGGCGGCATGGGAGGGCCTGTACCTCGGACACCAGCGGCTCAATGCCAGGATGTACCTGGACACCCTGGACCACGCCCCTGGGAAGGCAGAAGGCGCGGGAGGCAGGTGCCCTCCCAGAATGCCGCCCCTTCCAGGAAGAATGCCGCCCCTGACGGACCGCACCAGGAAGAAGCTAGCCTCCGCAGTCGATTGGACAAATGACTGCGAGACAGCCTTTCAGGCGCTGGAGGATGCCCTTTCCAGCCTCCCGGTACTACAAGAAGCCGACTTCACGTGGCCGTTTATAGTAGCGACTGATGCCAGTAATTGTGGCCTCAGTGTCGTGCTCGGTCCGGGTGACTCTATTGGCCAAGAATGAATGGGAGGTGGGTATGCAGGAGCCCGGCGCTCAAGCCGTGCCCCTTGGCCATTCGCCACCAGAGAGGGTGCGGATGGGCGCACGGGGAAACACAGGAATGTGCTTCCCCTAGCGCCCTCTAAAAGGGGGAGGTGTGAGGAAATTGGATTATTATTTACTGGCAGCCCTGATTGTCATTCGATTCACCTTTTGGCATGTACATCAGTGTACATGCAAAATAAGTTACCACCCCCCAGCCATCTGATTGTCAGCTGGCAAGGAAGAAAGCCCCAGGGGTCCAGGCTTCAAGGAGGCCCCAGGTGGAGAAGGTCACACCTCAATCAGCCAGTTTGGAGGCAAGCTAAATCCTGCAGGAAAACCCCCCAGCAGGAGGTATCAGCCCTTGCCAGGATCAAGGATACCTTCCAGACATGGAACTTTCAATTACCCAGTAACTGACTTTTACTCTGCTTAACCCTGTTGTACCCATATAACCTGTAACTGTAACCTCAGACCACTGTATATATTCTCTGTGTATATTGTGTTATATCTAGTGTGCCCTTACGGCGATAAATATATAATTTAATATTGTGCTGTCTTGTATCTCGATCACGAATCCCCACGTCCGTGTTTTGGCCTAGTTATAAGCTACCGCGGATTGGTTTCTCACCCTATATAATCCCGTTAGCGGACCGGGCTTATATTAAACGAGAAGCTGGTGGCAGATTATCCGAGCTGAGAACGCGCTGTGTTCACTGCGGCCGTGAAAAGGCTCTCTCAGCTTGTTGCCTCTCTGTGCCAGCGTGGACAGGAGTGTCACGGAACCATGAACCAGACGTACAACAAGAGATAAGTGAAAATAAGAAGGCTTTATTGAAAATAAAGCTGTAAAGCAAAAGTCCAAACGGATGGTGAAACCGAAGCAGAGTCTTTGAGAGGCCAGAGGTCAGGAACCAGAAGGGTAGTCAGACGAAGCCAGGATCAGGAACCAGCAGGGTAGTCAGACGAAGCCAGGATCAGGAACCAGCAGGGTAGTCAGACGAAGCCAGGATCAGGAACCAGAAGCAGCAGCAGTCTTAGAAGCATGTGAACACAGGAGGACCAAGCAAGGAACTGAAGCCACAGACCTCCTATATATATGAGCTAGGCATCCAGCTCCTCCCAGTGGGAAGGAGGAGCCGCAGGGTGGAAGGCTACAAGAAACCCAGAAACCAAGATGGCCGCCAGCACATGTCAAACGAAGGAGAACAGCAAGAAGGTAAGACCATGACAGTACCTCCCCCTCAAGGGCCCCTCCTCCGCGGAGCAAAAAACGGTTTCTGAGGGAAGCGTGCGTGGAAGGCTCGGAGCAAGGCAGGAGCATGGACATCTGCGGAGGGAACCCAGGAACGCTCCTCTGGACCATAACCACGCCAATGGACCAAAAACTGCACCCGACCGCGGACCAGGCGTGAGTCCAGGATATTGCTCACCTCATACTCCTCATGATTGCCCACTCGGACCGGACGAGGCCGAGGAACCGAGGAAGTGAAACGATTACACACCAGTGGCTTCAACAGGGAGACATGAAACACGTTAGAGATCCGCATGCCAGGAGGAAGCGCAAGGGCATAGGCTACCGGGTTTACCCTGCGAAGCACTCGGAAGGGACCAACAAAGCGAGGCGCCAGCTTGGGAGTGGGCACTTGAAGGTTGAGGTTGCGGGTGGACAACCATACACGGTCTCCGACCTGGTAGGAAGGAGCAGGCGCTCGTCTGCGATCAGCCTGGAGTCTCTGGCGCTGCGCAGAGGCCTCAAGGGACTTCTGGATCTGTACCCAAGAAGCACGTAGGACGGAAAGGTGATCCTCCACAGCCGGAATATCCTGGGGAGAGAATACCTCCGGTAACACGGCAGGTTGGAACCCATAATTGGCCATGAAGGGTGACGTCCCAGAGGAAGAGTTCACCGCCGTGTTCCTGGCAAACTCAGCCCAAGGCAGGAGGTCAACCCAATTGTCTTGGTGATCGGAGACATAGCAACGAAGGAATTGCTCCAAGGCCTGATTGGATCGTTCTGCGGCCCCATTGGACTGAGGGTGGTAGGCCGAGGAGAAGGAGAGATGAATCCCCAACTGGGAGCAAAAGGCGCGCCAGAACCTGGACACAAACTGACTCCCCCGATCCGACACAATCTCCTTGGGCAAACCGTGCAACCGGAAGACCTCCCTGGCAAAAATCGTGGCCAACTCTTGTGCAGAGGGTAACTTCTTGAGAGGAACACAGTGGCACATTTTGGAAAACCGATCCACAATCATGAGAATGACCGTATGGCCTCGGGATGCAGGGAGGTCCACAATGAAATCCATCCCCAGGTGTGACCATGGGCGCCCCCCGGTGGCTATGGGTTGCAGAAGGCCCAACGGAAGGTGCCGAGGGGACTTACTCTGGGCACAAACGGAGCATGCCGCTACATATGCGGCGATGTCGGAACGTAGGGAAGGCCACCAGAACAGACGTGAAACAGCCCAGGACAGCTGATTCTTTCCAGGATGCCCCGCGGTCTTGGAGTTATGGTAGGTTCGCAACAACCGAGTGCGCAACTCCTCAGGCACAAAACATCTGCCGTTGGGTCTCCCAGAGGGAGCACCAGATTGAGCCGCCAAAATCTGCTCACCCAGGGGAGAGGTCAGGCTGGTGCGAATGGCGGCCAGGATCTGATTCGGAGGTATGACCGAAGTCGGAATCGACTCCTCCCTGGACAGCTCGGAGTACTGCCGTGATAGGGCATCCGCCCTGATGTTCTTGGAACCGGGTAGGTAGGAGACCACGTAATTAAAACGTGACAAGAACAGAGCCCATCTGGCCTGACGTGGTGTCAATCTCTTGGCCTCAGAAAGGTAGGTCAGATTCTTATGGTCCGTCAGGATGAGAACCGGAACCACCGAACCCTCGAGCAAGTGCCTCCATTCTTTAAGGGCCTGCACGATGGCCAATAACTCCCTGTCACCAATCTGATAGTTGCACTCCGCGGAAGACAGTTTCCGGGAGTAAAACCCACAAGGAAGCAGAGGACCCTCTGGTGTTCTACGCTGAGACAGAAGGGCGCCTACTCCCGTCTCAGACGCGTCCACCTCGAGGACAAAGGGCAACCCAGGGTTGGGATGCGACAGAATCGGAGCCGACACAAAAGCGGACTTTAGGGCCTCAAAAGCTCGGATGGCCTCGAGCGGCCAGACCTGGGAATTACTGCCCTTCCTGGTCAGATCCGTGAGAGGCTTGGCCAGCATGGAAAAGTCCCTGATGAACTTCCGATAATAATTGGCGAAGCCCAAAAAGCGCTGCAGGGAACGAAGACCACTGGGCTGGGGCCACTGTAAGACAGCCGAAACCTTCTCAGGATCCATGGAGAACCCCTCAGCGGAAATGATGTAACCTAAGAAGGTTACCTGGGATCGGTGAAATTCGCATTTCTCAAGCTTACCGAACAGCTTGTTCTCTCGTAACCGTTGCAACACTCGTCTGACATCCAGAATGTGGGCCTCCATGGATTCAGAATATACCAAGATGTCATCCAAATAGACCACCACACACTGCTGCAACAGGTCACGGAAAACATCGTTGATGAATTCCTGAAAGACTGCGGGCGCATTGCACAACCCAAAGGGCATAACCAAGGATTCATAATGACCGGTCCTGGTGTTAAACGCGGTCTTCCACTCATCGCCCGCCTTGATCCTTACCAGGTTATATGCCGCCCTCAGGTCGAGTTTGGTAAAGACCGTGGCCCCTTTAAGGCGATCGAACAGCTCGGAAATCAAGGGTATCGGGTAAGCGTTCTTGATCGTGATGCGATTGAGACCCCTGTAATCGATGCAAGGCCTCAACTCACCGCCCTTCTTTTTCACAAAGAAAAATCCAGCCCCTGCCGGGGACGAGGATTTGCGAATGTGTCCGCGTGAAAGCGCCTCCCTCACGTACTCCTCCATGGCCTCATTCTCCGCTACCGACAGTGGATAGACTTTGCCACGAGGAGGAACGGCACCAGGTTGTAACTCTATGGCACAATCGTATGGGCGGTGCGGAGGTAGGGCAACCGCGCGCACCTTATCGAATACATCCCGGTACTCCTCGTATTCAGGAGGCAACAGAGAGTCCGTGGAAGTACACAGCAACTTGACAGACCCATGGATGCAACTAGCCCCACACTGCGGTGACCACGAGAGGATCTCGGCCGATCTCCAATCGAAAGTCGGATTATGCTTCTGGAGCCAGGGGTACCCCAAGACCACCGAGTAGTGTGGAGACGAAATAACCTGGAGGCAGACCGACTCTCTGTGAACGGCACCAATGGCTATCCCCACTGGAAGGGTCTCATGAGTCACGTGTGACGACAGAAGGGGTCTGCCGTCTATCGCCTCAAGAGCCAGTGGGGAACCTCGAGCCTGCAGAGGAATGGAATTGGCGGCAGCGAACACACTATCAATGAACAAACCACCAGCACCAGAGTCCACCAACGCCTGGGTCGTCACCGAGCCCCCGACCCAGGAGAGGACAACAGTGATCAGTGGTTTGTCAACACGGGAAACCGGGGACGAGGAGACTCCACCCAAGATCTGCCCCCGACAGGATCTCAGGTACGAGCGTTTCCCGGACGGTTCGGACATGCCAACCGAAAATGCCCACCGAGACCACAGTACATGCATCGGCCCTCGCGTCTCCGGAGTACCCTCTCCCCCTCGGACAGGCGAGCAAACCCCAGCTGCATGGGTTCACCCCCAGACAAGTCATCCCCAGGAGGCGTGGGAGGAGAGGGAGGCACGGGTGGGACAGCAAACGTAGGCGCCAATCTGTTAGAAGACCTCCGCAGGCTCTCCTTAAAGGAAGGTCTCTCCCTGAGTCTGGTGTCAATCAAAATCAGGAAAGAAATAAGAGACTCGAGCTCCACTGGTAGGTCCTTAGCTGCAACCTCATCCTTCAAGGCATCCGAGAGACCATGAGAGAAAGCAGCGACCAGAGCCTCATTATTCCAGCCCACCTCTGCTGCCAGGGTACGAAACTCAATGGCGTATTCAGCTACGGATCGTGAACCCTGTCTGATGGACATAAGGAGCTTCGCAGCAGAGGCAGCACGAGCCGGCACATCGAATACCTTCCGAAGAGAAGCAACAAAACCGGAAAACTCGGCAACCACCGGATTGTTGTTCTCCCATAAAGGGCTGGCCCAGGCCAAGGCCTTGTCCGAGAGCAGCGAGATCAAGAAGCCCACCTTTGATCTCTCAGTAGGAAAGGCATGTGGTAGCAACTCGAAATAAATGCCCACCTGGTTAAGGAAACCTCGGCACTGAGTTGGCTCTCCCCCAAAGCGCTGTGGAAGAGGGGCAGAACCGATCATACCCCGAAACACCGCAGGCTCAACAACAGGTGTCGGGGTAGACTCTGGCGCAACAACCGGAGCGGCAGTAGGAGCGACAACCGACCCATCGGCAATGGGAGCGAAATGAGCCGTGCGTTCAAGCAGGGTTTGCAACGCCACAGCGAACCGACCCAACAGGTGATCCTGCTGATCAAGTCTGGCAACCAGCATGGGTAGCGAGGATGGCCCTGTACCGTCAGAACTCATGGCTTGGTCCTAATGTCACGGAACCATGAACCAGACGTACAACAAGAGATAAGTGAAAATAAGAAGGCTTTATTGAAAATAAAGCTGTAAAGCAAAAGTCCAAACGGATGGTGAAACCGAAGCAGAGTCTTTGAGAGGCCAGAGGTCAGGAACCAGAAGGGTAGTCAGACGAAGCCAGGATCAGGAACCAGCAGGGTAGTCAGACGAAGCCAGGATCAGGAACCAGCAGGGTAGTCAGACGAAGCCAGGATCAGGAACCAGAAGCAGCAGCAGTCTTAGAAGCATGTGAACACAGGAGGACCAAGCAAGGAACTGAAGCCACAGACCTCCTATATATATGAGCTAGGCATCCAGCTCCTCCCAGTGGGAAGGAGGAGCCGCAGGGTGGAAGGCTACAAGAAACCCAGAAACCAAGATGGCCGCCAGCACATGTCAAACGAAGGAGAACAACAAGAAGGTAAGACCATGACAAGGAGGTGTATGTGTAAACTGTACCAAGCTGACCTTACCTGCTACTCTGGAGGGCGTAACGTCACGTTTTGGTAACCAGTGACCATACCGTGTCTTGTGAGCTCGACGTAGGCGACGTCAAGTGGGCACGAGGTGTGGTATTCGTCACAACATTTATGAATAGCCAGGGTAGCAATCTCAAAAGTAGTAACTAAGCTTTCTTTCACCTAGACAAACATTTAGGTTGCCCATTCTCTAAAATCCATGGTCAAGGCTTGTTGGCATACGCCAATGAGGCCAGGTGAGGCAATTGCCTCATGCAGCACCAGGTAGGGGCAAGAGGGGGACAGCGGAAGGGCCATGGGCAATGAATGCTTTCATTGTGGCAAAGGGGTTAGGTTAAGAAATTGACATTGGGGGGGTGGCGCCATTTCAGTTTTCGCCTCACACAGCAGAAAGGCTAGGTGCACCCCTGCCTCTGGGACTTCACACCTGGGGCACATGCCCACCAGCCTTTCCATGTAGTTATTTTGCTGTATCTCAACAACAACTTGCCAGATCAAGTCCATCTGATGCAATAGTAAAAGATTACTAAAATAACCCATTGCACATAAGGTAAAACATAAGTTAGAAACCTTCCCCAAAGATATCAGCAAACTAACATGCAAGTAAAAGACCTATAACACAAGACTGCCCTACAGAAGGACCCTATTTACATATAAGCCGGTTTTGAATTAGTTTTTGGATTCGGTTTCTAGGTAGAGTTCTTTCACCGGGCGAAGATTCAGTTTGATGCCCTAGAACTACTGTAAATGCCTTGGCCCAGCTGGGCTCCCATCAGCTGGGTCACATGCAACCTCAAGTTACACCTTCAATGACAATCTGTACATGTATGTATATCTGTGAGCATATATGTTTTTTAGTGAATGCTGAGGTCTCTATAATAGATGGCCTACTAAATAGAAATGACAGGAGTTGTCAGTAGAAGGTGTAGGCAAGAGAGTTTAATAGCACTAGTAAAGAATTCTTAGAATAGTCACATCTTTTATGACTCTGGTCAACTGCAGAATGATGGCCCCTAGATATGTCACGTGTGATAGTTTACAGGCAACAGATTGATAAAATAATATGCTAGTAAAGTATTAAGTTCAGTGTGGTATGTGGACACATATCTGTTTTTTTGCTGCCTGCCCTGACCTTGGACTGTTTACAGTAATGCATAAATTCCGCCTGCCCTGACCTTGGCCTGTCACTGACTATGATTTTGTCTCTGACCCCCATGAGTCAGCAGCCAACATACAGTCGTGGCCAAAAGTTTTGAGAATGACACAAATATTAGTTTTCACAAAGTTTGCTGCTAAACTGCTTTTAGATCTTTGTTTCAGTTGTTTCTGTGATGTAGTGAAATATAATTACACGCACTTCATACGTTTCAAAGGCTTTTATCGACAATTACATGACATTTATGCAAAGAGTCAGTATTTGCAGTGTTGGCCCTTCTTTTTCAGGACCTCTGCAATTCGACTGGATCAACTTCTGGGCCAATTCCTGACTGATAGCAACCCATTCTTTCATAATCACTTCTTGGAGTTTGTCAGAATTAGTGGGTTTTTGTTTGTCCACCCGCCTCTTGAGGATTGACCACAAGTTCTCAATGGGATTAAGATCTGGGGAGTTTCCAGGCCATGGACCCAAAATGTCAACGTTTTGGTCCCCGAGCCACTTAGTTATCACTTTTGCCTTATGGCACGGTGCTCCATTGTGATGGAAAATGCATTGTTCTTCACCAAACTGTTGTTGGATTGTTGGAAGAAGTTGCTGTTGGAGGCTGTTTTGGTACCATTCTTTATTCATGGCTGTGTTTTTGGGCAAAATTGTGAGTGAGCCCACTCCCTTGGATGAGAAGCAACCCCACACATGAATGGTCTCAGGATGCTTTACTGTTGGCATGACACAGGACGGATGGTAGCGCTCACCTTTTCTTCTCCGGACAAGCCTTTTTCCAGATGCCCCAAACAATCGGAAAGAGGCTTCATCTGAGAATATGACTTTGCCCCAGTCCTCAGCAGTCCATTCACCATACTTTCTGCAGAATACCAATCTGTCCCTGATGTTTTTTTTGGAGAGAAGTGGCTTCTTTGCTGCCCTTCTTGACACCAGGCCATCTTCCAAAAGTCTTCGCCTCACTGTGCGTGCAGATGCGCTCACACCTGCCTGCTGCCATTCCTGAGCAAGCTCTGCACTGGTGGCACTCCGATCCCGCAGCTGAAACCTCTTTAGGAGACGATCTTGGCGCTTGCTGGATTTTTTTGGACGCCCTGAAGCCTTCTTAACAAGAATTAAACCTCTTTCCTTGAAGTTCTTGATGATCCTATAAATTGTTGATTGAGGTACAATCTTAGTAGCCACAATATCCTTGCCTGTGAAGCCATTTTTATGCAACGCAATGATGGCTGCACGCGTTTCTTTGCAGGTCACCATGGTTAACAATGGAAGAACAATGATTTCAAGCATCACCCTCCTTTTAAAATGTCAAGTCTGCCATTTTAACCCAATCAGCCTGACATAATGATCTCCAGCCTTGTGCTCGTCAACATTCTCACCTGAGTTAACAAGACGATTACTGAAATTATCTCAGCAGGTCCTTTAATGACAGCAATGAAATGCAGTGGAAAGTTTTTTTGGGATTAGGTTAATTTTCATGGCAAAGAAGGACTATGCAATTCATCTGATCACTCTTCATAACATTCTGGAGTATATGCAAATTGCTATTATAAAAACTTAAGCAGCAACTTTTCCAATTTCCAATATTTATGTAATTCTCAAAACTTTTGGCCACTACTGTACACTGACTACTCCAAGAGGTAGCAGCCTGGTGCGTTCTCTGCAGTAAAGTCCAGACCCCTGTATTAAGGGTTAAAGGGTGAAAACCAGGGAACCACCAGGATCATGACCTTAGGTTTAGCCCTAAGTCAATTTTTTGATTGGCACAGTGGTTCTAAACCCAATCTCCTAACACAGGGTAGAAAGCCATATCTGTTGGCTGTCCTGCAGTCAATAGGGGATCACTAGGATGTGCACACTACGATAGACTTTGAACACCAGATGGCACCATTCTATGTAAGTAAATGTAATAACTTCATTGTAACATTTTTAACAGCAAGTTAATGGCAAATAACATTCATTTTTCATTATCTATACAACGAATATGATATTAATGCTGACAACTCTTAATATTACAGTGATTATGGCAGGGATTGTTCCAGCTTGATTAAATATAACTGCAATGGTGGCACAACCCCTTTAACTGGGTCTCCATAGCAGGGCTAGGGGCTTCTATGGCAGTGGTCTCCAACCAATCATGATCCTCATTGAACTTGGAAATGGAACAATCATAGCAAACACCAAAAGAAAAAATTGAACACGTGCACATAAAATGTTAAGTAGGTATTTGCCATATTGCCACTATCTCTAGGGATACAATATATCTGCAATATTCTGAATGTGGATGGTATCATTAACAAATTCTAACGTGAATCCGAAACTTTTGTGATGTGTCCTGTATGAATAGCTCAAAATGTTGATCACCATTTTACAGATCAGAAGACAGAAAAGAAGACATCTGCCACCAAAAAAGGACAATTTTTGAAGTTTTTTAATAAAAATAAATACAAATCTGACAGCCTAGTGTGTTACCATCGCCTACCATTCATTTGCCTATAGGCTTATACATCACTATCACTTTGACATTACTAATGATGTCTTGGCATTAAAGAACTTGAAAGATGTTGGATACAGTCCTAGGGGACCTCAGAGTGCCGTACATGATTATTCAGGGCAATTTGGGGCACTTTCAATTTGGGTCAAATTTATTGGGACCAAACTGAATCTGACATTGCTTCAACTGAAACGGATCCAAAAAGAATTTTGTAAAATTCTCTCATCTCTAATGATGACACCATCAGTTTTTGAACCAATTAGCACAATTAAAACCTGATAATCTGTCATATTAATCTTTCTTTTGGCTGAGCTACCCCGATGTAAGTTAATTACAAGTCGGATGCAGATAGAAGGAAGTGTGATTACAGGATCAGACTACACAAGGATTGTTTGTAGTCTGTTGCCGCGGAGACAAATAGGTCAGCGTAAATAGGAGCTTTAAGCATAAACAATAGCTTTTTAATTAACACTATAGTAATCAATAGTGATGAGCAATATTCGAATTTGCGATATTTCACGAATATTTTGTAGAATATTCATCATATATTCGCGAATCCGGGAATTTGCGATTATTCTCTTGATTGCGAAAATCGGCAATGTAATATTCACATAATGTGCACGCAATACAGACGTGGGTCACTTTTGCTACATTTTCCAAGCTGCTAGAAGTTTCCAGAGACTGGAGAAAATGGTTGGCACGGCAGAACATTAATAATGGCTTTATAAGCAAATAGAGTGCTCCAATATATTCACGATTGTGCTAATCGGCACTAATAATGCAAATATTTTGGCGCAATACGTGAAACTTCACATTTTAGCAGGTCTGACTACATTTTAGTGACTGGTGCACTATGTATTGTTGTGACACCACAGCACTATGTCTGTAGCATGTATGTGTGACGGTAACGTACACTACACACAGGGGGGAGGATAGTGACCACTGCGCTCCACCCTCACCCCTTGCCCTGCCTACTTGCCTCGCAAGTCCTAATGACAAGGGACAACTAGACGGCAGTCCCTAACTTAGGATACGTGCTGGGAAGACAGACAAGACAAATAACGGAACGTGAACGGACCGGGTCAATACCTAGAGAGCTACGCAGTACTAAGGAATGAGCAGAGAATAGTCAGGAAAAGCCGAGGTCAAATACCAGGAGAGAAACAAAGTACAACAGGAGTCTGCAAAGAATCGTCAGAGATGCGCAGTACAGGAGGAGCAGGCAGAGAATCATCAGGGAACACAGGATCAGGTAAGTATGCAGGAACAAAACAATCACCAGATACCTAAAATTAACAGGCAACCTGTGGCCAGCAGGCTGCCTGTATTTATAGTGGGGAGTGAGGATCATGTGACGTGGCCAGCATCACATGACCGACCGACAGACCGACCAGTCGAGCACCGAGTGATCAGCTCGGCGCTCAAGGCAGACCTAGAAGCAGGGAGCCTCCCAGCTAGCAAAGCCCTGGGAACAAGGTCAAACACAGTTTCTCACTCCCGAAGCTAAGCAGCAGGTCTGCGGCTGATGGGAGACCGAGTGCGCCTTCGGCACCCCGTTACAGTATGTATGGACAGAAGAACCTATCACACTACCTAACACCCTGAACTACAACAGCTACACTATATCAGGATATAACCTACACTGACTGTCACGGTCCCTCATGTGACTGATGTCAGGAAATCAAGGAGATTGGCTGAGCATTGAGGAATCTAACAGCTTCTTTGATTTCTCTTGAATCAGTGTTGATAGGGTTAATGACCACTTCCCTTTTCTCAGCTGTTGCTCAGTGGTCATCACTTCTACCCTTTATAGTCTCACTCCACCCTTCTGACTATGCAGTTGATAGCTTCATTTGGGTTTGGCTGAGCTGGTGTGAGATCCTCTCTGGTGTTGCTGTTCTTCCATCTCCACAGAAGTTAAGTGTCGTGTTTGTTTGTATTTGTTATATTCCCTGTTGTTGTATCTGGGCCTGAGACAGAGACTTCCATTTGTCTATCTGGGGAGAAATGTGTTGTTTCTGGTCCTATACTTATTCCAGGGCCTCTTTCATCATCTGGTGGGGAGATTTGTTGCTGTATATCTGGATGACATACTAATTTATTCTCCAAACATGGAGACTCATAAGGATCATCTGAAACAGGTGTTACAGATCCTTCAGGAAGTGCAATTCCTGGGTAACCTGCTAGGTTTTCGCATGGATCCCGAGAAAGTCCGTGCAGTGTTGGACTGGGATTTTTGGGATTTTTTATGAGGTTTTTGGGATTCACCAACTACTACCGTAAATTCATCTTGAACAATTCAACTGTGGTTAAACCTTCATCAGACATGACTAGGAAGGGGGTAGATTCTCAGTTTGGTCTGAGGCGGCATTATAAGCCTTTTCTGCTGTGAAGGAATGTTTTGCTTCAGCCCCTATTCTGGTGCAACCAGACATTCATTTTAGAGTTTGACGCATCCTAGGTAGGGGTGGAAACAGTTTTGTCGCAAGGTCCTTCACCTAGTAAATGGCTCCCATGTGCTTTATTCTCTAAAAAACTTTTGACTGCTGAAAGAAATTATGACGTGGGTAATAGGGAATTGTTGGCCATTAAGTTGGCTTTTGAAGAATGGCACCATTGGTTGGAAGGAGCAATTCATCCTATTACGGTAATTACTGATCACAAAAATCTGGCTTACCTTGAGTCGGCTAAACGACTGAATCCAAGGCAGGCCAGATGGTCGCTGTTTTTCACCAGATTTGTCGCCTACCGCCCTGGGGTTAAGAACATCAAGGCGGATGCTTTGTCTCGCAACTTTCTTGGGGGAAGGGGTGATTCTAAAGATCCTAGACCTATTTTGTCTGAAAGGGTAGTTATATCTGCCCTATATCCTGATCGGTGTTGGAGGCCCAAGAGGATGCTCCGGACTCTTGTCCTCCAGGGAAATTGTTTGTTCCTTGAGACTTCCGTCATGAGGTATTTGAGGAACATCACTGTACTGTCTTGGCTGGACACCATGGGAGTAGATCCACTGTCGATCTCATCTCGCGCAGATTTTGGTGGCCGGGGCTGCGTAAGTGTGTTGAGGACTATGTGTTAGCCTGTTGTACCTGTGCTCATGCTAAGGTGACACATACTCGGTCTTCTGGATCTCTTCTTCCGTTACCCATCCCGTTCAGACCTTGGACGCATTTGTCCATGGACTTTATCACGGATTTACTGAATTCTTCGGGAAAAAACGTGATCTGGTGGTAGTTGATCGGTTTTGCAAAATGGCACATTTTATAGCATTGCCTGCTCTACCTAATGTCAAGACTCTTGCACAGGTGTTTGTCAATAACATTGTAAAACTACATGGCATTCCCTGTGATGTGGAGTCTGATCGGGGGACTCTGTTTCCAGATTCTGGAAAGCGTTCTGTACTCGACTGGTGGTATAATTGTCCTTTTCTTCGGCTTTTCATCCTCAGTCGAACGGACAGACGGAGTGCACCAATCAGAATCTGGAGACTTACTTGAGATGTTTTTTTTCGAAGAACCAGGAGGAGTGGTCTTCATTCTTGTCATTAGCTGAGTTTGCCATTAATAACCGTAGACAGGAGTGCACTGAAAAGTCGAAATTTTTTGGGGCATATGGATTTCATGCACAGTTTGGCACATTTTCTGGTCCTCGAACTTCCTGTCTTCCTGAGGAGGAAAGATTTTCCTGTTCTTTGTCTTTGATTTGGCGGAAAATTCAAAATAACCTGAAAAATATGGGCAACAGGTATAAGTGTGTGGCTGACAGGAGACGTATGAATGGTCCGGACCTGAGAGTGGGTGATTCTGTGAGGCTGAAACATTAAGCTTAAGGTACCTTCTTGGAAGTTGGGCCCAAGATTTATTGATCCATATAAGATCACTGCCATTGTTAACCCTGTGGCCTTCCGTCTTGAACTTCCTCAGGCATTGAAAATTCATAATGTATTTCATATAAATCTTGTTGAAGAAATGTGTCAAACCTGTTCAGCCGTCCTCATTGCCTCCTGCTCCTGTCATGGTGGATGGTAATTTAGAATTTCAAATCAGCAGGATTGTGGACTCCCGAGTTCTCCATAGATCCCTCCAGTATCTCGTCCACTGGAAGGGTTATGGACCAGAGGAGAGGATGTGGGTTCCAGCGGCCGATGTTAATGCGAATCGTCTGGTGAAGGCCTTTCACAGAGCCCATCCTGATAAGGTCGGTCCTGGGTGCCCGGAGTTCACCCGTAGAAGGGGGGTACTGTCACGGTCCCTCAGGTGACTGATGTCAGGAAATAAAGGAGATTGGCTGAGCGTGGAGAAATCTAACAGCCTCCTTGATTTCTCTTGATTCAGTGTTAATAGGGTTAATGACCACTTCCCCTTTCTCAGCTGTTGCTCAGTGGTCATCACTTCTACCCTTTATAGTCTCACCCTATTTGTCCTTCTGGGGAGGAATGGGTTGTCTCTGGTCCTATACTTATTCCAGGGCCTTATAGGGAATTCAGGGCCTAGGTATCCTGCTTATGAATATTCCTACCTTCAAGGTCTATTCATATTGATAGGCAGTCAGGGTCCGGATTAGGGTTGTCTAGGAGGTGACCTGTTTCTTCCCTAGTTTCCAGGTCCAGTTACTGTTCCCCTTCCCTCCTGTGTTCAGTGTGGAGTTTCTCTCCCACACTGATCGTGACACTATCTCCCACTAACTGTCTGTATTATATATATATATAGGCTAACTAACTATCTATCTAATGTATTGAGTGGAAAGCACAGAGCACATCAATGACACTGCTGTCTCTCTCAGAACTTTAAAAAACTGTAGAAAATGGCTGCTGGGGAGGTTCTTTTATAGTAAGGGGTAGGCAACTTTCCTATTGGTTGCTATGGATGTTGCTTTGTTTAGACAAAGACATTGCAGCCTCTCATTGGCCCACAAGCAAGAAGCAGGGAGGGATCATCATGGGCTCAGATGAAAAAAAATCAAAAATATTGGAAAATACTAATATATATGACTATATTCAAAATATTCGCGAATTCTCGACGTGCCGATATTCGCGATTAATATTCGTGATTCGAATATTCACGCCCAACACTAGTAATCAAAACTTAGCAACCGTGGCTGAATTACAAGGGTTCAAATGATGTAAGCAGAACGTTACCAATTATTGGAAAGCTAACAGAGAATTGGGAATTCTAAAGGAGCTTTGGGGAGGAGGCAGGAATGATGAAAAATCTATCGTATTGGAAAGGAAATAAATATTTGATTTGAAAATGATAAAACTTGGGTGCAAAGATGGACATATCCTTATGGTGGAAAAATTAAAGGGGTTCTCCGGGAATTAAGAAAATGAAAATAATTAAATATCACTTTATTCTAAATATATTTCCAAATACCTTTCATTAGTAATAATAGCTCGTTTTTTTCTAGGGAGCAACCATTAAGAGAAATAAAATGGCCGCTGTCCTATTAGTGCACACAAAACCTGTCCTAATCACACAGGAGGACGTTACTTCAAAACACTGAGCTATAGTCCGTCCTTTCTGTACTTCATGTCTCCTCTTGAACTCCATTCCTACAGAGATTCAGCTGAAGATCTGATGATCTGTATTCAGGATCATAATCCATAACAAGTAGGAAAGAGCTGTCTCAGCCTCCTCTATCTCAATGTTGTGAAGTAACTTGTCCTGCTGTGCAATTAGGACAGGTTTCGTGTGTACTAATAGGATGGCTGCCATTTTGTTTCTGCTAATGATTCTCCGTAAACAAAATGAGCCATTAAAACTAATGAAAGGTTGGGAAAAATTTGGGAATATATTTATAATAAAGTAATATTTAAGTATTTACATTTTCTAAATTCCTGGAGAACCTCTTTAAATATGAAAAAATGGAGGGGATGAAAATAATTGAAAGGCATCTTGGTTTATCAATATTCTTTCAGGAGAAGCAAAACTATTTTCTATATGTCATGAACCAATTGGCTCTAAAATAGAAATAAAAATCTTCCATGACCCTTCGTGGACATGAGGCTCAATCAACACAGCATCCAATTTCAGAGTAATATACACCATGACATAATGGTAATGTAGTCTGTCCGGAAAGCTATATCTCAATTATTGGTGGTATTTCAGTGACCTTTGCGTTTCTTGATTCCTTCTTTCTTCCTGTCACTGCATCATTACAGCCTGGGGGCGTGTGTATATATATATATATATATATATATATATATAAAAAAATTCCCATTATCTAGGAAAATGTCTGTAGCTTATGTCTAGCTTAACAGCAGAGTATAGTAATATTTAATATGGTAATTTTCCACATTGCCTCTCACTTCTGCAAGTCCCCATATATGTCATTTTCCAGTGCCAGTTAAAGAATGCATGTAAATATGTTGTACAGGTATGGAGCAGATTTTCAGTCAGTGCCTCCATAGATATTGACATTCTTTGTCAGAAAATAATTTAGCCATTAGTTTGGGGATTTATAATCACTAGGATAGCCTCCTTAGAGTTAACATAATGTTAGGGGCAGGGGTGTAACTAGAAAAGGCTGGGCCCATAGCAAAATTTTGAATGGGTCCAGCCCCCCAACCAATTTCCCTGCAACACTCCCCCCCCCCGATCTTCCCCGCAACTAGTGAAGGCCGCCAACACTAGCCATACAACCCCCCACCCACTCAGAAGTTATGCCCCCTTAGTGCCCCCACCCACAGTAGTTTTGCCCCCCTAGGTGCCCCCACATAATAATGCTCCCCTTAGTGTCTTCCTACTGTAGCGACGTACCTGTGGTGTGAGTAAAATAAAGTAACACTCACCTAGTCCCGTTCCCCTATTGAATGGAGGCATAACCTAAGAGATTGCCTGTCAGTATCTTCTGACAGCATAATACATTGCACTACATAGGTAGTGCAGTGTATTATAGAAGTGATCAAAGGACTGCATGTCAAAGTCCCCTTCTGGGACCAGTAGTAAAATGCTAAATGAAATATGATTTTAGTAAAAAAAAAAAAAAAACTATTTTCCATTTAAAAATGTTCTTCAATTAAAAAATTTAAAATATTAAAATCCCTCCACATATTTGGTATCATCTCATTTGGTATTGACTAGAGATGAGCGAACTTCTGTTTTAAGTTCGGCGTCTAAAGTTCGGCTTCCGGTTAGCGGAGGATCCCGATATGGATTCCGAATTCCGTTGTGGTCCGTGGTAGCGGAATCAATAATGGCCATTACAATTTTCATGTAATCTATCCTGCATGGTGAATGCCATAAAAAACCAAAAGACGCCAGACTTGCTGTTTTTGTGAATTGCTGCCACTAAAAAGTGGAATAAAATCAAAATGTCTTATGTACCCCAAAATGGTAACAGTGACAACTATAAGTTGTCCTGCAAAAATAAAGCCCTCACACATATCTGCAGGAAGAAAAATAAAAAATGTTTTTGGTCTTGGGATGCAGTGATGCAAAAACATTTTCTTTTTTTCTTTTTTTAAAGGTTTTTATATTGTGCAAAAGTAGTAAAACTTAAAAAAAACTATGTATTTGCTATCGCTGTAATCATAGTGATCCATTTTATTTATGCCACAAAGTGTCGCAAAATTTATAATGTAAAAACTCAATGGCAGTATTGCATTTTTTTCCATATCCTTTAGAAAGAGCTAATAAAAATTCAACAGTGAGTTATGTGTACCCTAAGATGAAGCCATTAAAAACACCACTTGTCCCGCACAAAAAAGCCTTTATATGGCTACTAGTGATGATCGAGCATGCTCGGCCGAGTACCGGTTCGGCTCGAGGATCACTATGCTCGGCAGATCCGAGCGCTCTGCCGAGTACCACATGTGCTCGAGCGCCATGCTCGAGTCTCCTCCCTGCACGTTTGGCGCCTTCTAAGCAGCCAATAAATATGCTGGTAAGTATTGCCATCACTGTAATGCCATTAGACATTTTCTACTGGCATTACAGTGATTGGCTGGCCGGAACACGTCATCGGGTGCTATATAGCACCCGGTCACGCGGGTTCGGCTCATTGCGAGTCAGGGAGAGCTGCTGTTAGGAAGGGACAGAGCGAGTGTAAAGCGAATTTGATCTCAAACCTTTCAGAGACCCAAAAGTCCTTTTAAGGACTATTGTTAGAGGTGGCTGCAAAATTTAGACCGTTAGTGACATTCATTTTCTGCATTCTACAAACTCTGCTTGCTGTGACCAGTGAGAAGCAAATCAGCACTGATATCTAGGCCATGTGTGACGCCTATATTTAATTCAAATTGCAGTTACAGTCAGTTTCTGTATTAAACAAACTCTGCTTGCTGTGACCAGTGAGAAGCAAATCAGCACTGATATCTAGGCCATGTGTGACGCCTATATTTAATTCAAATTGCAGTTACAGTCAGTTTCAGTATTAAACAAACTCTGCTTGCTGTGACCAGTGAGAAGAAATCTACATTTATTTCTAAACAGTGTGTGAGGCCTTTATTTAATCCAAATATCAGTGACATCCAGTGTCAATATGAAAAAGGCGAGTATTAAGGGATGGGGAAGTGGACGTGATTCTGATGGTTCAAGCAGAGGCCGTGGCTCAGGGCACGTTGGAACTGCGCCTGCTGCCAGACCACAAGGAAAACAGTCATCCACGATACCTAGCTTCATGTCCCAGTTTGCAGGGCGTCGCAAGACAACACTTTTGAATTCAGACCAGTGCGACCAGGTGGTCGGTTGGATTGCAGCAGATAATGCTTCCACTGGATTAAGCACCACCCTGTCTTCCACCAAGTCCAGTCTCAGTAGCCAACAGTCTAGTCAACAACACAATCCTCACCCTGATCATCCTTCCTCCCACCATGTAGAGTCTGGCCAAACAAGCGATCCGGTACTCGGATGTTCCGAGGAGCTATTTTCACCCCCATCACTTAATTTGGCCCTCTCCCCAAGCACTCTTGAAGAGGCACATGAGATCTTTTGCCCTGATTCTCAACCTCTAGAGCCTTCACACTCACAAGATGATGTGTTTAAGGAGGTGGATGATGACGAGACACAGTTGCCATCAAGTCAACCACAATTACTGTCTGCAGAGGTTGATGAAGAGAATGATATACCGTTGTCAATCACTGAAGTTGTGTTGGGGTCAGCAAATGAGGAGGATGATCGGAGTGGGGAAGTTGAAGAGGACCTGGTGGATGATGAGGTCACTGACCCAACATGGGAAGGCGGAAACGCGAGTGAGGACAGCAGTTTCGAGGGGGAGCGATCTGCAACACCGCAACAGGCTGGAAGAGGCAGTGCGGTGGCAACAGGGAGAAGGCGGGCCACGCGAAACAGGCCCGCAAGTGTTCCACGGGGCACCCCCTTGCGGAAATCTCCCTTGCCAAGGGGTAGGTGTTCCGCGGTATGGCGCTTTTTTGAGGAAAGTGCAGACAACAAAAGAATAGTAGTTTGCAACCTGTGCCACACCAAAATGAGCCGAGGTGTGAACAGTAGCAACCTCACCACCACCAGCATAATCCGCCACATGGCAGCCAAGCACCACAATAAGTGGGAGGAACAATCTGTGTCCGCGGGTCACACCACTGCCTCCTCTTCCCTTATGTTGGGTGACGACCAATCGCCTGTCGAAAGTGCAAGCCCGGATGCCTCCCGCGCTGCACCTGTACCGTCGCAAGCACCATCAGCGACCACATCCACTTCCCTGTCCCAGCGCAGCGTCCAAATGTCTTTACCCCAGGCATTTGAACGCAAGCGCAAATACCCAGCCACCCACCCACAGGCCATGGCACTAACCGCCCAACTTTCTAAGTTACTGGCGGTTGAAATGTTGCCATTTAGGCTTGTGGACACCGAGGCCTTTCGCGGCCTGATGTCGGCGGCCGTCCCTCGGTACTCAGTCCCCAGCCGCCACTATTTTTCCCGGTGTGCCGTCCCCGCCTAACACCAGCATGTGTCTGCTAACATCACCTGTGCCCTGACCAACGCAGTTACTGCTAAGGTCCACCTAACGACTGACACATGGACAAGTCCTTGTGGCCAGCGACGCTACATTTCCCTGACGGCACACTGGGTGAACGTAGTGGAGGCTGGGAGCGACTTGTACCCTGGGATGGCACAGGTGCTACCGATGCCCAGGATTGCGGGCCCTACTTCCATCAGGGTTACCGCCAGCACCTATGTAAGTGGCTCCTCCTCCTCCACTTTAACCTCCGAATTCTCAGCGTGCAGCACCAGTCAGCCATCAGCTGGAAGCAGTGTAGCACTGCTGTGGGGATGCGTCAACAGGCCGTGCTGAAGATGATATGCTTAGGGGATAAACAGCACACCGCCGCAGAGCTGTGGCAGGGGATAAAAGACCAGACTGAGCTGTGGCTCTCGCCACTCAACCTGCAACCAGGCATGGTTGTGTGTGATAATGGGCGTAACTTGGTGGTGGCTTTGGAGCTCGGCAAGCTCACACACATCCTATGCCTAGCCCACATCTTTAACTTAGTGGTTCAGCGGTTTCTGAAAACCTACCCCAATTTGCCCGAGCTACTGGCGAAGGTATTTCCGCAAGTCATCAACAGCTTTAGCCGGTCTGTTGATGCTACAGCAGCGCTTGAAACTGCCAGCTCACTGGCTGTTGTGCGACGTGAGCACGCGCTGGAACTCCACGTTACACATGTTGGCCAGGCTTTGTGAGCAGCAAAGGGCATTAATGGAATACCAGCTGCAGCACGGTCGTCGCCTTTCCAGTCAGCTTCCGCTATTCACAAGCGAGGAGTGGGCATGGATGTCTGACCTCTGTGAGGTGTTAAGAAACTTTGAGGAATCGACACAAGAAAGGTAGTAGGGAGGTAGTAGGGAGGAATCGAGCAACTATAGACCAGTGAGTCTGACATCAATAGTAGGCAAATTAATGGAAACCCTATTAAAGGATAGGATTGTGGAACATCTAAAATCCCATGGATTGCAAGATGAAAAACAACATGGGTTTACTTCAGGGAGATCATGTCAAACAAATCTTATAGATTTTTTTGACTGGGTGACTAAAATAATAGACGGTGGAGGTGCAGTAGACATCGCATATCTAGATTTTAGTAAGGCTTTTGACACTGTCCCACATAAAAGACTTATCAATAAACTGCAGTCATTGAGCATGGACTCCCATATTGTTGAGTGGATTAGGCAGTGGCTGAGTGACAGACAACAGAGGGTTGTAGTCAATGGAGAACATTCAAAACAAGGTCATGTTACCAGTGGGGTTCCACAGGGATCTGTACTGGGACCAATTTTGTTTAATATCTTCATAAGTGATATTGCAAAAGGCCTCGATGGTAAGGTTTGTCTTTTTGCTGATGACACAAAGATATGTAACAGGGTTGATGTTCCTGGAGGGAAACGCCAAATGGAAAAGGATTTAGGAAAACTAGAAGAATGGTCAGAACTCTGGCAACTGAAATTTAATGTGGATAAGTGCAAGATAATGCACCTGGGGCGTAAAAACCCAAGGGCAGAATATAGAATATTTGACACAGTCCTGACCTCAGTATCTGAGGAAAGGGATTTAGGAGTAATTATTTCAGAAGACTTAAAGGTGGGAAGACAATGTAATAGAGCAGCATGAAATGCCAGCAGAATGCTTGGATGTATAGGGAGAGGTATAAGCAGTAGAAAGAGTGAAGTCCTTATGCCGCTGTACAGAACACTGGTGAGACCTCACTTGGAGTATTGTGCGCAGTACTGGAGGCCATATCTCCAGAAGGATATAGATACTCTAGAGAGAATTCAGAGAAGAGCTACTAAACTAGTACATGGATTGCAGGATAAAACTTACCAGGAAAGGCTAAAAGACCTTAACATGTATAGCTTGGAAGAAAGAAGAGACAGAGGGGATATGATAGAAACTTTTAAATACATAAAGGGAATCAACTCGGTAAAGGAGGAGAGCATATTTAAAAGAAGAAAAACTACCACAAGAGGACACAGTTTTAAATTAGAGGGGCAAAGGTTTAAAAGTAATATAAGGAAGTATTACTTTACTGAGAGAGTAGTGGATGCATGGAATAGCCTTCCTGTAGAAGTGGTAGCTGCAAATACAGTGAAGGGGTTTAAGCATGCATGGGATAGGCATAAGGCTATCCTTCATATAAGATAGGGCCAGGGACTATTAATAGGATTCAGATATATTGGGCAGACTAGATGGGCCAAATGGTTCTTATCTGCCGACACATTCTATGTTTCTATGTTTCTATGGTGAGCGACGATAACACTATTGTCAGTGTAACCATCCCACTTCTGTGTCTACTCAAACGCTCGCTGTTCACAATTAAGGCCGACGCTGTTCGTGGGGAAGAGTTGGAAATGGGGGAAGAAGACATGACCCTGGGTGATAGCCAGAACACCCTCAGTTTGTCTTCTCAGCGCGTATTGGAGGAGGAGGAGGAGCAGGGGACGGTTGCCTCCGCTACACAGGGTAGTAGCCATGGAACTTTAATTCTATCTGTTCAGCGTGGGTGGACAGAAGAGGAGGAAGAGGATGAGGAGATGGCAGTCATCCTCCTGATGACGACAGCGAAGTCTTGCCCACTGGTACTCTGGCACACATGGCTGACTTCATGTTAGGCTGCCTTTTCCGTGACCCCCGTGTTATACGCATTTTAGATAACAGGGATTACTGGGTGTTCACCCTTCTGGACCCCCGCTACAAAGAGAACTTCTCATCTCTCATTCCTCTGGTGGAGAGGACAAGCAAAATGGTGCTATACCAGAAGTTCCTTGTTGACAGATTGCTGCAAAAATTTCCATCTGACAGCGCTGGAAGCAGAGTCTGTACTTCCTTGGGCAACCGAGGTGGGGAGACAAGGGGAACACACAGCACTTCCAGCAAAGGCAGGGCAACACTCTCCAAGGCCTGGGACAGTTTTATGACACCCCGCCAGCACCCTCAACCTGATGTGCGGGAAAAATTTTGGAAGATGGTGAAGGAGTAAGTAGCAGACCGTGTCAGCGTCCTCAGTGATCCCTCAGTGCCTTACAACTACTGGGTGTCGAAGCTGGACACGTGGCACAAACTGGTGCTCTACGCATTGGAGGTGCTGGCCTGCTCTGCCGCCAGCGTTTTGACTGAGAGAGTATTTAGTGCTGCTGGTGGCATTATAACAGATAAGCGTATCCGGCAACTGAAAATGCTGACAGGTTGACTCTTATAAAAATGAACAAGGCCTGGATTGCCTCTGACTTCTCCACTCCACCAAAGGAAAGCCACGACTGAACATAAAGGCACTTTAAATGTGCTGTTTAGAATGTACTGAATACTCTGTATTCCCATGCACCCCTTCCGCCACAAAAAAGGGTATTGTTACGGTTGCCTCAAGCTGGCTGAGGGTTGGACCGATTAGATGTCCTTGTCCCAGAATTCTAGAGAGCGCTGTTAGGTTCCCTTTAGCAGTCATCCATGCTCCTGTAGGTGTAGATGAAATCCAGAGAGCTCTTACAAGGGCAAGTGATTAGCGATGCTCTACAAAACGAGTCAAAGCACGAATTGAGGGTAAGAAGCAGAATCTCTCTTTACTGAGGGCTACCCGCCCATATTTATGCTGGTCCCCATCTGGTGGACACTCCCCTAGGGGACCAGATGGAAGACTGTGACACAGGACAGATAAACAACAGTTCAGGACACACAGACACAATACATCCCCACAATGCATTCCGGTTTTCTCCTCTCTGCCCCGGAGACAACCGAGGAGTAATTCAATTATCTCTCAGGACAAAGGGAGATTGCCAATACACACGTGTAGACAATAGGACAGAAATCACTACTCCAACATACAATGTCACAACCATTACAGTAAACATAGACATGTAACACATCCCCAGATAGCTCCGGTCTGAGTGCATATTATTAGGTAAATGGCACTCAGACTACACTAATACAGTAGAATCGCCATGGAGCCAAAGTCTTTACTTTCACATAGTCTTTCGTTATCCGAATGGGCTCCATGGCATAGAAATCTGGGGTATCACTGTTCAAATCGGGCAAGTACCAAATGACCCGGCTTTCATGTCTTAAATAACCGAAATACATGGTTGCAACAAAGTATCAGCCAGAGTGTAACTGTAACAAGTGTAACATAGCTCCCTCCTTGTGGAACACTCTGGCAGACACGGTTTGACCCCTTTTCGGGGCAACTTGAGGCTGTCCAGAACAACTTTACTCTGGGTTGATATCAGTCTGCCGGGACAAACCATCGGCATTACCGTTTTGTTTTCCTGGTCGGTATTTAATGGTAAAATTGAAAGGTTGTAATGACAGGCTCCAGCGCAATAACCGACCATTGTCCCCGTAGACACGGTTTAGCCAGACGAGAGGATTATGGTCTGTGATGAGTGTAAATTCTTGACCATATAAGTAGGGGGTTAGTCTCTTTAGGGCCCACACCAGGGCCAAACACTCCTTTTCCACCGCGGCATAACTGACCTCCCGTGGTAGGAGCTTTCTACTGATGTAGGCAACAGGATGCTCCCCCCCCCCTCCCGTCCTCTCCGACTTGGCTTAGAACTGCCCCCAGCCCGAACATGGAAGCGTCTGTGTGGACAATAAAGTGTTTGTTAGGGACTGGGGCAGCCAAAATAGGAGCATTCACAAGAGCCTTTTTCAGAGCTTGAAAGGCTTCTTCACAGTGGGGAGACCACAGGACTTGTCTGGGGAGGTTCTTTTTCGTCAAATCGGTCAGGGGTTTTGCAATGGTGCTATAATCAGGTACAAACCGTCTGTAATACCCTGCAGTGCCCAGAAATGCCAGTACCTGTGTCTTAGTAAGTGGGATTGGCCAGTTAGCGACCGCTTCTATTTTCGCTGGTTCAGGGCGTTGTTTACCGCATCCCACTCTATGTCCCAGGTACTGCACTTTGGCCATCCCAAAATGACATTTTTCTGGCTTCAGAGTCAGGCCAGCGGCCCGGATCTGATCCAGAACAGTTCCTACCTGAGTTAAGTGTTCCTCCCAGGACTCACTGTAAATCGCTATGTCATTTAACTGGCTCTTCTCAACGGTACTTAACTTTTCTCCCATCTGTACTTGGCTGAGTATGTCGGGGGGCAGTTTCCTATTTAAGAGATCAGGTATGGGAAGATTATCAGGGTCTTCATGTGCTGGACTACATATTGCAGTCACTTCCTCAGGTCTCTCATTGTACTCCTTGAGCATATTTATATGGAAAGTTTTCCGTAGCCTTTCATCGTGACAGCTGGTGATGACATAGGTAGTGTCACACACTTTATCTACGACTTTATAAGGACCCTGCCAAGAGGCTTGTAACTTGTCCTGCCTAACTGGTTTAAGTACCATCACTTTCTGTCCTATTTGAAAAATACGGCGCCGGGCTCCCTTATCGTACCATACTTTCTGGCGTCTCTGTGCGTTCTGGAGCTTAGCTTGGACAGATCTGGCTAGTTGTTCCATCCGGTCCCTAAGCTCTAATACATATGGCAAAATAGGGACCCCGTCATTCTCAGTGGCTCCCTCCCAGTGTTCCCTAATAAGGTCCAAGGGTCCTTGCACTTTTCTCCCATAAAGTAGTTCAAACGGGGAGAAACCCGTGGATTCCTGCGGCACCTCCCGATATGCGAACAGGAGGTGGTGTGGCAGGAACTGCTCCCAATCCCTATACCCACTGGTAAAGGTCTTGAGCATTTGCTTGAGCGTTCCATTGAATCGCTCGCACAAACCGTTTGTTTGGGGATGGTAGGGAGAACTGAGTAAAGATTTTATGTTACACACGTGCCACAGCTGTTGGGTTAGTTCTGCTGTAAACTGGGTGCCTCTATCGGATAGGATTTCCCTGAGAAACCCAACACGGGAAAAAATATGTACCAAGGCATTGCCTACAGTATCAGCCTGAATGTTTGATAGCGCTACTGCCTCTGGGTACCGGGTGGCATAATCAACTACAGTAAGGATGTATTTCTTTCCCGAGGGGCTAGGGGTGGCGAGAGGTCCTATTAAATCTATGGCCACCCTACAAAACGGCTCTTCAATAATGGGCATATTGGCTAGGTGAGCTTTTGGATGATCTCCCCTTTTTCCCACCCTTTGACACACATCACAGGTCCTACAATGAGTACGCACATCATTATGTACTCCCGGCCAGAAAAAGGTGTGGATGATCCTATGTAACGTACGGGTCATTCCTAGATGCCCTGCTAATGGAATGTCGTGCCCTACTCCTAATATCTCCTTGCAGTATTTTAATGGAATTACCAACTGGCGTTTTGGGTTTCTCTTTTTCTCTGTTAATCTGTACAATTTATTCTGTTCCCAAACAAACATTTCATTATCTAACCCCCCTATGTCTTGTTCAGCTTTCTCCCTATATTTCTGTAGCGTCCGGTCAGTCTTAGTCTCAGCTTCAAATGTCTCAGGAGTATCCCATTGGACTGGGGGCTGAGGGAAAGTCAGGGTGGGAGTTTGTCCTACCTGTGGCCCCTGTACTGGCGAAGGTTCTCTCTCAGTTCTGCTTGTGACCGGGTGGTTACAGGATGGGCTGTTGCACTATAAGAGGGGGCATAGGCAGATGTTATCGGCCCCAAGTCATTGCCCAATAAAACTTCCGCTGGTAAATTGTCCATGATGCCCACATTCACTTGACCCTCCCCTGCACCACAATTCAAATGTACTCGGGCTGTGGGTACCCGGTATACGGCTCCTCCTGTCACTCGTACAGCCACAGTTTGCCCAGACCTTTTGTGAGCCGGAATAAGACTGCCTTTAACTAGCGTGATGGTGGCACCAGTATCACGTAGTCCTTCCACTGACCGCCCTTCTAATTGTACCTGCTGTCTGTGGTGTTGACGGTTGTCATCAGATGCTGCGTAGATAGGGTTGGCCTCATGGAGTTGCCCTAGGTATTCCTCTGGAGCGGAAGGTGATGACACACACATGGCACTAGGGTGGTGAGCTGGTACAGCAGTAGTTTGTGGCTTTGGTCGGTTCCAGTAGGGGCGTTCTGTGTTGAGTGGACACTGCCTGGCATAATGTCCTGGTTTGTGGCAGTTGTGACAGGTTCCTCTGGCTCTGTCATAACTGGTATTAACTGATCTCTGGTACCTGGTGGGGCCTGGTGGAATTGGAGCCCGAAATTCATTGCGAGGAGGTGGTCTGTAAGTATCCCGTGGTTCTGTGGGTGGAGTGGGTCTGGAGCTTGGAAGTTCGTGTAGTACCCGATCTGCGTATTCGTCAGCGAGATGGGCAGCTGTCTTGAGCATGGTGGGTTGCTTGTCCAACAACCATAGTAATAATTTTGGCTCCAATCCTTTGTAAAAATGTTCTAGCAGAAATAATTGTAACACTTCCTCAGCGGTTACCGCTTGACTGCCCGTAATCCAATGATTAGCAGCTTGGTGCAATCAGTTGGCCCATTCTGTGTGTGTATCGCTGCGTTTCTTGGCCATTTCTCTGAACTGCCGGCGATACGTATCAGGTGTCACAGCATACCTTTTTAACAATGTCTCTTTTTTCCATATGTATTGGGTAACTTCCTCAGCTGGCATATCCCGGAAGGCATCAGCAGCCCTACCAGTTAATTTACCCATATGTAATGTAATCCAATCGTCGGTGGTTACTTGATGTAGTGCACACAATCTTTCGTAATCTGCCAGGTATTCATCAATCCCCCCTCAGTCTCTTGAAATTGTTTAAACACAGCATAAGGGATCTTTTTCTTCCCAGGACTAGAGGGGACAGTTGTCATTACTGTGGGTACAACAGGGGGCAGTGTCGTATACATATGGTACTCATGGTCCCTCCGATCCTGTATCTCTTTGGCTGCTTCAGTATACAGTGCGGCAATCCTCTCCTCTGAGATATTCGGTCCGTACGTCAGCATCCTGGCTTTTACCATTCGGGTGGCCTCATCCTCCCCGGGTGATGATGCCTCTGCCATGGTACAATTCCGGTCCAGCTCGGTTAACTCCGCAATCAGCTCTCTCCTGGGCCGGTTGCTGGCAATTCCTCCACGGCTCTCCAACAAATCTTTTAAGGTAGCCCATTTCAGCTTGTCATAAGTACTTTCCATCCGTTCAGCTACTCTCCTGGGAAATAAAGGACCATCCCACCGCTGTGCCACCAATTGTTACGGTTGCCTCAGGCTGGCTGAGGGTTGGACCGCTTAGATGTTCTTGTCCCCGAATTATAGAGAGCGCTGTTAGGTTCCTTTTAGCAGTCATCCATGCTCCTGTAGGTGTAGATGAAATCCAAAGAGCTCTTACAAGGACTAGTGATTAGTGATGCTCTACAAAACGAGTCAAAGTACTAATTGAGGGTAAGAAGCAGAATCTCTTTTTACTGAGGGCTACCCGCTCGTATTTATGCAGGTCCCCATCTGATGGACACTCCCCTAGGGGACCAGATGGAAAACTGTGACACAGGACAGATAAACAACAGTTCAGGACACACAGACACAATACATCCCCACAATGCATTCTGGTTTTCTCCTCTCTGCCCCGGAGACAACCGAGGAGTAATTCAATTATCTCTCAGGACAAAGGGAGATTGCCAATACACACGTGGAGACAATAGGACAGAAATCGCTACTCCAACATACAATGTCACAACCATTACAGTACACATAGACATGTAACACATCCCCAGATAGCTCCGGTCTGAGTGCATATTATTAGGTAAATGACACTCAGACTACACGAATACAGTAGAATCGCCATGGAGCCAAAGTCTTTACTTTCACATAGTCTTTCGTTATCCGAATGGGCTCCATGGCATAGCAATCTGGGGTATCACTGTTCAAATCGGGCAAGTACCAAATGACCCGGCTTTCATGTCTTAAATAACCAAGATACATGGTTGCAACAAAGTATCAGCCAGAGTGTAACTGTAACAACTGTAACAGGTATATGGTTGAATCTTCCTTTTCTCATCCTCCTCGTCCATCATGTATATGCCTTCTCATATAATTTTTTGGATGGTCAGCTCACCAGCAGGCCCTCACCCATAATGTTTTAGATGGTCAGCTCACCAGCAGGCCCTCACCCATAATGTTTTAGATGGTCAGCTCACCAGCAGGCCCTCACCCATAATGTTTTAGATGGTCAGCTCACCAGCAGGCCCTCACCCTTAATGTTTTAGATGGTCAGCTCACCAGAAGGCCCTCACCCATAATGTTTAAGATGGTCAGCTCACCAGCAGGCCCTCACCCATAATGTTTTAGATGGTCAGCTCACCAGCAGGCCCTCACCCATAATGTTTTAGATGGTCAGCTCACCAGCAGGCCCTCACCCATAATGTTTTAGATGGTCAGCTCAGCTGAAGACCCTCACCCCTAATGTTTTAGTGGGTCACCAGCAGGCCATCAATCATACTTTACCTCTCCTGTATAACGTTTCCTCATCCTAAATACCTATGACATTCCCTGTAATTCTTTTGTACTCGTTCCAATGACAGGCTCTCTTAAGAGTCCTGTATTGTTATTTATCGTCACTACCTCCCTGAGTCGGTACTGGGAAATTTGAGCGCCCCCGCCTGCCTTTCTTGGAAGTGGTAGCCGTGGCCATCCCTCAGGCTCCCTCTCTGGAAGCGAACCCTGATTCCCCATTACCCGTGGTCACCATGGTAGGCGCAAAAAAGAACATCTGAAGTTGATAGAGCAGACATCCAAATAGATCGTCAACATCACGGGGACGTGCAATCAGCTTAGAAGTTATCTAGAGTTAACAAAGTGGCAGCAGGCCCTCACCTACAATTTTTTACACGGTCAGCTCAACGTCCGTTCCTCTTCCAAGTTCATTATCATTAGATGATAGTCTGGTCAACACAATCGTAATCACCGGGGGTCACGTAACTAATTAGCACGGAGTAGTGTCTTTGGTTATCGGAATGAACCACACAAATCGACTCGAACTACACACAGAAAACGGCCATGCACCACCACCCACTGAATCGCGAAATAGGTATCAATCTGTCAATCCTTTCTGAGTCCGGGCCGGGTGAGGCTTTCCGTGCGTAGTCAAATTAAGCCGCAGGCTCCACTCCTGGTGGTGTCCTTCCATCAATTAGTTTAAAGGGAACCTGTCATGTGGATATTTGATTATAATCTAACTAATTATATACAATCATTAACTACTAAAAAGTGCCTTAGATGTATTCACTTACTGGTGTGACAGATGGTTACCTCATAATATACACACAAAGATGCCACATGCTGCATTATAATGAGCTGATTTGAGTCCAGCGTGATGTAATTGAGTCCAGCGTTTATTTAATTAACAGCTATAGCCACTCCCCTGCCCACCTGCTGCTGATTCATATGGAAAATAACTGTCAATCAGCAGCAGGTAGGTGGGAAGAGTCAGGAGCTCATGAATATTCATGACTCATCATTATCAGCTGGAGCTTTTCAATACAAGATGTTGGCAGATTGACTGGGTCAATTAAAGAAAGTGACCCAGCATTTTGCTAAGAGAATCAGTCACTTATTTATGTTGCCCTTAGTTAGGACACCATAAAACTGGTGACAGGTTCCCTTTAAGTTTCAGCTTTGAAACCATACTCCCCCCGGAACCCAAAGACTTTAGTTTCCCAGAAAATGCTCGGCGGGAAATGAGAATATCGCTCCCGGGGATCGTCTTCAAACCTCCAACTTAAGTTGTTGATTAATGAAAACGTTCATGGCAACAAAGATTTCGGCTGTGGTTCGGCTTGCGCCGGCACAAGAATTTCATCTCTACAGGTACAATACGGATGCCACCGGCCGTTCCTCTTCCAATGAGTTTAGTTTGATCGTCCAAGAGTCCGGTCAACACAATCGAAACCACCGCCGTCCCTCTTAGTCATGGCCCCAGTTCCGAAAATCACGAATTTTTTTGTCTGAACTTATGTATGCCGTAAAATTGATATTTTAGATTTTAGAGCCAATTTAATATTTGATGTTGATTTTGTTTTCTCTGGCAATGAAGTGGTGGAAACCTCCAATACTTTGGAAGTACTTTTCTCTGAGTTAGAGCGTGATTTAATCAGGGAAATTAGAACCACCTGGGATATAGCTTCACTTGAAAAATACCTCTGTGAGGCTAAAATTCCTGAAGGTCTAAGGTGGCAATTACCTTTAAACTCTGATAATCCTGATGATTTAGGAGAATGGGAGAAACTAATGAATGATTGTGGCTTTAGGGCCATGAGGCTCATTATATGTATGCGTAAAAATAAACTGCAGAAAATCAAAAGCAATATTGATTCGCTGCAGCAACAGCTAAAACCATACAAGAATATGCCGCTCTATGTGAGAAATGTAAAACTGGCCTTCTGAAAGTAGAAAAGGATGTTACCAGTAAAAAACAGAAAAAGTACTTTAAAATGTGTGGTGATTACCAAGATAATAGAGTATATAAATGGAAAAATAAGGAGGAGCAGAAAACCACTAAGACAGATCTGGCAGACAAGGATATGGGTTTACCTTTACAGGGATATAGCGCAGGAAATCAAAGGTATATGCAGACTAATGTGAATGAAAATGGAGAACACTATAGCAATCACAGGGAGAAAACAGATGGTTTTAATTGTGACCAAAGGAGAATTTATGGAACGCAGAGATTTAAGCCCTGGTTTAGGACTTACCAGAACCAAGAACAATATGGACAGTATAGACCGCATAACTATAGAAATAACTATCATAATGGAAATTATTATCCTGTACAGCAACGGGGCTACTATCCTCCTAGGCAAAATAATTATTATGAAGGGAGATATATACCCAATACATCTAATTATAAGAACTATGAGAGAGGGAATTAAGGGGGACCACCGCCAAGAAGGGAACAAGTGGAAAATAGGGAGGAGAGAGGACCCCCTGAGACAGAGAAATGTGACTGCAGAAACCCCAAATTTTCCACACCAGGGAATAAAGGGAGTACAGAGGGTAGAGAAAGAAAGACAGACCACACCACTAAAAAGGAATCATGTAGAGGAAAAAGGGGGGGGGGGGAGGAAACATCAGCCCAAACCCCCAAAAAAGCAGGGCGACTTAATGGGGATTTTTTATTTGAGTTCTCACATTTTGTCAGATCTCGAAAGGGAGGTTTTGGAAAAAGGACTCAAGTTTGCACCTACATTGAAAATCAACAAATTTGAGGCCTTTCTGGATGTACACAAGTTTGTACGGAAGCTGAATATTGCAAAATACTGTGTATTTAACCAAGCCCCGGTGAAAAATAGTGAGGTGGATGGGGGGATTGTGCATACACATTTAAAAGAAAAATCCACTTTTTACCCAAAAAACAAAAATAATGAATGTGTGGAAGCTTTTAGGAGAGGAGTTTTGAATGAGATTGAAGCAATAATGAGGAAACCAAGGAGACAGAACCTGACACAGGAGCAAAGGAATGCATTGAAGAGTTTAAAGGGATTCTGTCACCTCTCATAACACAAATTCAGATTTTAAACCAGTCATGCTCCACAGCTTACCTTGAATCGGCTGTGCTGTTCTATATTGTAATCCGTCCAGTAGTTTTGCAGAAAAACTAGGGAAGAGCGAGCATCGGAAGTCACTGGGCTCGGCGCATGCCCAGTGACGACGATGAAGCTCCTGCCCTCAGTCTCCAGCAAATCGCACTGGCGCAGCCCTCAGTGGGTACTGCGTCTGCACGAGACTTCGCTCAGGGGTCAGGGAGGGGGAGGAGAGGGATGAGACGCTGTGGGCGGTTAGGGATTCTGGAGGAAGGCGTTTTTGGCACTGTAAGAGGGGCGTTACTGGGCACACAAAGGGGAACATAACGCCCCTCTGGGCACCTTCAGGGTTAATTTGCATAATTATAAAAGTCGTTTTTCTGCAAAACTACTGGACGGATTACAATATAGAACAGCACAGCCGATTTAGGGTAAGCTGTGGAACATGACTGGTTTAAAATCCGAATTTGGGTTATGAGAGGTGACAGAATCCCTTTAAATGATAATCATGAGATTATTATAAAGCCAGCGGACAAGGGAGGGGGGGTAGTTATTATGGATGTAGCGAAATATGAGGTAGAAATGTTGAGGTTACTATCAGATGGGGAGACTTATCAGGTTTTAAGAAAGAACCCAACAATTGAGTTTAAAGAAAAACTAGAGGTTTTATGGATAAGATTATAAATAAGAAAGAGTTTGATTATCTTAATAACAAGTTCCCAATTACGGCGGTAATATACTTTTTGCCCAAAATACTCAAGAGTCTGATCAATCCCCCTGGCAGACCCATAGTGTCTGGGATAAATTCCGCTACAAACAGGTTAGGGGAATATGTGGATTATTTTCTCCAGAAATATGTCCCGCTGATACCCTCCTATTTGAAGGATTCAGGGAGTGTTCTGAATCTAATCAAAGGATTCGGTGTTTGCCCTGGTGATATGTGGTTAGCAACAGTCGATGTAACATCGTTATACACAGTGATCCCCAAGGATTTGGGTCTTGGGGCGATAGCGGAAGAGTTAAGACAGGATCCCTTGATGACGGAGGTACAGGGGAAGTTTATTCTTGATTGTGTAGACTTCTGCCTTTGTCATAATTATTTCTGGTATAAGGACAGTTACTATCTCTAGCGCACAGGGACGGCGATGGGGGCAAAATTCACCCCCAGTTTCGCTAATATTTTTATGGGGGCTTGGGAAAAAGAAAACATCAGCCCCGTCTTGAATAAAGTGACGGCTTTTGGTGAGCTTACAATCTGGAAGAGGTTCATTGATGATTGTCTGATTGTGTGGAGGGGAGAGAAACAGGGCCTTTTATATTTTATAAACAACCTGAATATCAATCAATGGAACCTCTCCTTTACAAGTACAGTCAGCAAGAGTAGCATCAATTTCCTTGATTTGACTATTTTTTTGGAGGACAATCATTTGAAGACTAAAACTTTCTTCAAAGAGACTGACGTCAATGGCTACATAGATACCTCTAGTTGCCACTATACTCCCTGGCTGAAGAATATACCCAAGGGGCAACTAAAAGGGTTCACCGTAATTACACAAAGGATGAGGATTTTAGAATGCAAAGTGAGGTTGTTAGTGAATGGTTTCTGGAGAAGGGATATTGCAGGGAGGATCTAGAGAAATGTAGGGAAGAAATAGAGAGAGAAAATGTAGGAGAGGGAGTTTCGGTTAAAACAAAGAAAGACTTCCGTTTCTCCTTCCTCACACAGTATAATGTCCATGCTGGAATAATTAAAAATGTAATAAGTAAGAATTGGTCAACTCTAAAGAATGACCCAATACTAGGGAAGGATATCCCAGACCATGCAAATGTGATTTTCAGAAAAGCACCAAGTCTACGGACTACACTGGTGCATTGCTCCTCACATGCTGAGGGAGTAAGGAAAGGGAATAAATTCACCTGGTGTGGGTTCTGTCTGCCGTGCTGTAATAGGAAGAGAGAAAAGAGTAAGAGGGATACCCAGACTGTACATTCCAATCAGAAGGGCCAGGATTACAAAGTAAAAGGGTTCATCACCTGTGAAAGTGTAGGGGTGGTCTACATGCTGGAGTGCCTGTGTGGCCTCCAGTATGTGGGCCGAACCATGAGAAAATTGAAAGTGAGAATACAGGAACATGTTCGAAACATCAGAAAGGGACTTGAGACACACAGTGTCTCGATGCACTTTAAAACCAAACACCAGAAAGACCCTAGTGGTCTGTTATTTTCCGGGGTTGAGCTGGTCAAACCACATTGGCGGGGAGGGAATTCCATCGAGCAGATCAATAGGAGGGAGGTTGAGTGGATCTACAAGATGGATTCATTACAACCAAAAGGGATGAACGTGGATTTTGATTTGAAACCCTGTCTCACCTGAGAAAATTTTCTGTAGTTCCCATTTAGGCCATGTAAAGACCTGTGGCAGTACTGTGGGAGTGACCGCATTCGACGGGAGTTAATCATGTGGATCGTGACGTGTTCAGTCATTCATGGATGGAGGGAGGTGGCCCTAGGAGATGTACTCCACCATTGGTAGGAGGAGATCCCGTGGGGTGTGACGGGTTGGCCGTCCATGAATGAAGGAGTGAGGCCCTACGATGTGTAAACTGCTATTGGAGGGCGGTCCCATGACGTGTGAAACTACCACTGGTTGGAAAGGATCATGTGCTTTTTGACACCCACATTGGTGGAAATGGACCGCGTGAGGTATGGTACGTAGGTTACCAATGAATGAAGGAGGGCGGTCCTCTGCGTAATTAATCATGTGGGTGGTGACATGTTTAGCTAACCATGAATGAAGTGATAGCGTCCAGGAGATGTGTTTGTACTATTGGTTAAATATTTGCTGTATGGGGTGGGTGAGTAGTCCGAATTATGAGTATTAGTATGTTATGCGATCAGATGTGATCAGATGAGAATTAACTATGAACATGTTATGCGATCAAGATGCGATCAGATGTGATGTAATTATGAACATGTTATACGATCAAGATGCGATAAGTCCAGATATACTTGTATGTTAAGTATTAATATAGTGATCCAAGGGAGGTTGTGATATGGATTTTATGAGCGTATTTTATGTATTCAATTGAGTTTTATATGAAGCCGTAAGGGCTATGACGATTTTAAGGAGGTGTGGTAGCTTACCACCGGCAGGTATATAAAGACCGCCCCTAGGTAGGCGGAGGAGATACCCCTGACGAAGCTTCCTAAAGCGAAACCCGGGTCGGGTGAATGATTTGTACATACTGCCTGTTACCATATCCATCTTGTAAGTACAATAAAGCCTTGCAGTTGGAACTTTTGTGATTGTACTTCACTATTTGTGGCAACCTTGATTTCTCATAAGGTTCCCAAAGGAGAGGTGAATCTGAGTGAACTGACCGCTTACCCTTATCCACGAAAGTTATGTGAGATCTGGAAAGGAGGATTTTTCTGCTTTGTCCTGGAGCAGCGCTGTCCATTTACAGAAACGCTTTTATAGATGTGAACATTACCCACTTCACTATTGGAACTCGCGACGCACCAAAAGAAAGGCAACGTACTAAAGGCTGTTTTGTACATTTTATTTCAGCAGCGACATTGTAGTCCAAGATGCATCCAGACATCCTCCCCATGCTGTCTCCGACCCATTTCGGTGGAGGTTCCATCAATTTCTGACCTTTTCCTATGAACCAGGCACCCTCCCCTTTTCAGAGCAGGGGGTACCTGGTTTAATGCTCGGGTCCTCACATTGACTTCTATAGGGCTCGGGTGCTCGGTAGAGCACCCGAGCATCCCGGTGTGCTCGGGCAGAGCACCCGAGCATCTGGGTGCTCGATCATCACTAATGGCTACATCTGAAAAATAACAAATGTAAAGCTCTTGGAATGCTATGATGAAAATTGCTTGGTCACTAAAGCCCTAAACAGGTCGGTCACTAATTAACTCGCTAGAAAACCCTTTTCCATGCGTAAAAATGCATACTCATGATGACTCTGCTATCCTTGACTCTGCACCAACAGCAATGTATGTGTATAAAATAATACGTAGATATGGGTGTTTCTGGGCAGGTTTTATAGAAATTGAGGTTTTATTATAATCAAAATCACAAATACATGCAGTTCTTACCCAACACTCAAATAAAATCATAAAAAGTCAAATAATACTTCCATATAATGCCCAGACAATATAGTCAATTGGTGCCCAAACACAATGGGGGTCATTTATCATTCCCATCACAAACAATGGGGGCATATCTCCATTGCCTGAAAGGTACGGGTCCCACCTCTGGGACCCGCACCTACGAGAACGGAGCAGGGAGAGCTGTGGCTAGAGGACCCCATATTGTATGTGATGGCAAAACCCCTTTAAATTAGGCGTATTTCATGTGCAGATTGCGGCACAACAGCTCACGCCAGTTCTAAAATTGTGGGTGTGGCATTGGAATGGGACGGGTCAGTAGGCCCGTCTCATTTACCATTTTCTATGCCTGTTTTAAGCGTAGAAAATGCTGGTCTTAATATTCAGGGGAACATTTATTAAGAATGGCATTTTACACGCCAGTCTTATTAAAGCCCTGCACTGGTGGTAGATCCGCCGCAGTTATGTAGAGGCGCCGGCCTCTCCATAACTTTGGCTCATCCAGCGCCAATCTAAATGTACAACAGCTTCCGAGCTTTCTTACATTTAGACCACTGTCTACGCCTAAAACAGGCGACGAAATTGATGAATGAGACGGGCCTTCCTGCCCTTCCCCTTTCCCGCCCATGCCACACCCACAATGTTAGACCTGGCGTGAGCGGGGTGAAGTCGCAGATAGTTGCGCCGCCATCTGTGCCTGAAATACACCTAATTTAGATATTTTAGATTAGTAAATGACCCCCGCAGTGTGCATATATTATTGCACATACAGTCCATATAATACCATCCTATATTGCCAACACAATACTGCTATATACAGTTCATAAGCTCATACCGCCCTACTGTCCGAGGTGGTTATTATCGAGTAGATATTACTGATAACAGACATACCTATACAATAATAATAGCCTTCTAAATAAAAATAAAATAAAAATCCAGACTAATGAATCTCTAATTCTGTTATTGTTTGGGTGAGTTTGATGCAAAATAATGAAATCTAATACGGCTTCGTTTTCGCGAGTCATCTCATTTCGCTCATACCGTAACATGCTAGGAGTCTCCTTAGACATAGAAAAAAAAAAGAACATGTTCTCAGCAAGGAAATGCCAGCAGTTCTTTGTAATGAAGGTTCCTGTTACAAAAACACAATCAGTGATAATGACTGCGATATTTTTACAACGAGATTTATATGTTTTTGTGAAGTTTTGCAGCAGCAGAATATCAAGAATAAATGTGAAATTATTATCTTAACATGTTGCCTCCTCTAGTGAATATAAATAGGGTGCCGCCGTAATCAGGAGTCTTTCATTTCAGAGGGCAAAGAGTTATCTCCTCCACAAGCTAAAATTAGGTTAGAACAGATAGGGAGACTTTCAGGCACTTCGGCGTAATGAAAAACAGGAAGGTAAGCATCTCCAGAAGAATTTTTTTTTTTTTTTTTAGGTAACTGATATGGATCTGCGACCCATCAAATGGGCTTTTAAAGGGTAAATGGGTTCATGTAAAAATCAGACATCATATAGTACGTGACAGTCTCTTTCTAACAAACCTAGAACCAGCCCTGGCCTCATATGGATCCAGAGATCTCCACATTTATTGCTCTTATTGTTCTGCAAGATTCTCTTCAGGCTTGCAGCTCAGGGGGTGTGTCCTTTCTGCTGCAGCTCTCTCCCTATTACAGATCAGTGGGAGTGTTCTTTCTGCAGCAGATCTCTCCCTATAAGGCCTTATGCACACGAACATATTTTCTTTCCGTGTCCGTTCCATTTTTTTGTGGACTATATGCGGAACAATTAATTTCAATGGGTCCGCAAAAATCTAACTTTTATTATATTTACTTTTATTAGCCTCTAGGAGCAGGGGGAGGCGTTACTCCGCGTCCTAGTGGCTCCGTTCTCCCACCTCTGTCCACGCCCTCCAAGACTTGATTGACATCGCCTGGCAGCGTTTACATCCTCCTGTCTGGCCCACAGTGCGGGTGAAATCTCTCGCCTGCTCCGTGCCGTTTAGTATTCGGCGCTTGCGAGTGTCCTTCCCTCACTAGGGTGAAATCTCACGCCTGCGCCGTGCCGTTTAATATACGGCGCAGGCGTGAGATTTCACCCGCACTCAGGGCCAGGCAGGAGGACATGAACGCTGCCTGGCCCTGTCAATCAAGTCTTGGAGGGCGTGGACAGAGGTGGGAGAATAGAGCCTCTAGGACACGGATTAACACCCACCCCCCAGCTCCTAGAGGCTAATTTGCATATAATAAAGGTTCGATTTCTGCAGTAACGGGGGCATGTCTTAAAACCGGACTAGGCTAGTTAGGTTCAGCTGACATTAGCACATTGCTAATGTCAGCCAGGTTAATAGTGGTATTTCTGGTGACAGAAACCCTTTAAAG